>NC_091700.1:37622500-38247500 GCF_041296265.1 Equus caballus
GCTTAGGGACAGTCTTCCTCCCCCCCACAAAAGGGCAAAATGTTTGAACAAAGAAGATATATGGATGCAAATAACCACATGAAAAGATATTCAATGTCATTTGTCATTATGGAAATGCAAATTAAAATCATAACGAGACACTATTCAGCACCTGTTATAATGATTAAAGTTAAAAAGACTAACCATACTAAAGTGTCAGTGAGGATGTGAATGAGCTGGAACTGTTACATACTGCTGATGGCGATGGAAAATGGTACAACTGCTTTGGAAAACAACTTGGCAGCTTCTTTAAAAAGTTAAACATACACATACCATATTACCATTCATACTATGTTACCCAGCCATTCCACTTCTAGGTATTTGCCAAAGAGAAATGAATGCAGATATTCATACAAGGACTTGTGTATGATTGGTAATAGCAGCTGTATATATAATAGCCCCAAACTGGCAACAATCCAGATGTTCATCACTACATGAGTGGATAAACAAATTGTGGTGTATCCATATGCTGGAATATTATTCAGCAATAAAAAGGATTTCATAAAAAGAATTTATGATACATGTGACATGGATGAATCTCAAAATAGTTATGCTGAGTGAAAGAAACTAGACAAAAAAAAATAGTGAATACTGTATGATTCCACTTATATAGAATTCTCAAAAATTCAAACTAATATATAATGAAAGAACACATTAGTGGTTGCCTAGAAAGGAGGAGTATGGAATGGGGGCAGAGAGGAATTACAGAGGATCGTGAGGAAACTTGATGGGGTGATGGATATATTTATTTTCTTCATTATGGTGATGTTTCTACTGTTATATACACATCAAAATGTATCAAATTGTACACTTTAAGATCAGCTTACTATATGTCAATTATACCTCCATAAAACTGTTAAAAAGAAAGAAAGGGAAGGGAAAGGGAAGAGAAGGAAAGGATGAAGGGACAGAAAGAAAAGGAAGGAAGGGAAAGAAGGAGGGAGGAAGGGGAAGGAGGGAAGGAAGGCAGGAAGGGAAGGAGGAAGAAAGGAGAGAGGGAGGAAGGGAACAAAGAGAGGAAGAAGGGAGGGAAGGAAGGAGGTGGGGCAGGAGGGATGTTAAAGTGGGTGTGGGGAGGAGAAAAGAAGCGGGCATGTTCATCTTTTCCTGTGAGATGGAAAATAAAACCTGAAACTTGTTAGACTGCTCCTCGCACAGGAACTGCTCTCCGGCTGCCCTCCTGTGTGGGGTCTGCAGGTCCCAGCATGCAGTGCTCCAATTTAATGTGGGCCACAGAGCACTGCTTTAAGGACGTGCAGTTTCTGTGGGTTACCCCCGGTAGAGAGTAATTGAAGCAGAAACGGGCAATAAATTCTTAATACATCACACACATTATGCATCATGTTATTTTTAAACAAAAGGCATACCACACATTTTCCCTGTAAGCTAGAATACATCTATGCTTACCAAGAGGTGGACAGCTATTGTTTGGATAACATAAAGATCTTTTATCAACATAAAAATGTTGATAAAGAAATTGTTTAGAAACATGCATATACTTGTCAAAAAAATTGGCGTTTTTGTTTCCATGAAACATCTACTCCTTGGATAGCCCAGAGTGTGGAAGTCGATGCAAAGCGCTAAGCCATTTAAAATCTAAATCAGACTTTAATAAGGGAATGTCATGTTTCATTTAAAAGCTTCCCTTCACCTCTTTTCTTATGCTGTCAAGTGAAAGAAAAGCTGACTTTATAATTACATGGCTGCCTCTGTGTTAGATTCTATGTGAGATCTCACATTATTTTTCCACACCTTTCCCTCTCTCAAGCCCTATCCCACCTCCTTCCATGTCTGCTATCTAATCCCCCCTCCCCAGCTTTCTTCCTTCTGCTTCCTGCTTCTTAATGAGCTGACAGAATGATGGAGCTCTGTTGATTAAGCTGCTGAATGGCGGTGGCCCTTATTAATTTAGGAATGACGAGCAAAAAATAAAATAAATGACGAGTGTGAAATGTTTCTCACTGCGGATCATCATCATAGCCCTACTGGGGAGAAGATTAGGTGATTTTGGTTTCCACTGCACAGCAGAGCGTGAAATCAGATGGAATTTAACTTTGACAGATATTTACTCTCTTCCATTCGGTGCTCCTACGTAGCAGCAGTAACAACAGGATCTCTTTCATATATATTTTCTGGGAGCCTCTCTTTTTTTCCCTCCTAATCACAATGATTAACTGCACTGTTGGTCACAGAATAGGAATATGAAGTCCACGAAGCCAGTGCTGAATATTGGAAACCATCACATAGTTCCCTAGAAAGTTGTTTTGTAACCAAGATAATGCGGAAGTTCACCATGTAGAATGAAGCTATGTTATTTTAATTCTATTTCCTGCTGTGATATACTTGGAGTTATTTTGTCTGTAAAGAGAGATGCTTCTTGCCCGGTCCCCTGCAGGACAAGGTGGCCAGTTTTGATTGAAGGCCTGATCTGAGTTTAGTGGCAGAGGGTAGAGGGAGAGGTGTGTCACAGATCCTTTACAATGACTGGTGAGGACTGAAGAAATTTTGGCTAATTCCTCTGTGATAGTAAGGTAAGGCATCATTGAATGATAATATTTTTATTTATACTCTAGACAAAGTATTATTTAGACAATGCATAAAAATAGACATTTTCATTCACTGTATTGTTGGAAACCTGTAGAGAGAGTGAACCTAATGGGAGAGTCTCCGATTTGGAAGGAGCAAGGAAGTTGTTTATTTTCTGCCAGACACATGAATCCCTCTACAGCACCGGCGAGCCTTGGTTTGAATATACTCAGTGAGAGGGAGACCCCAGGGTTACTGGATAGTTTTGTTAGGCAGTCATCTTTCTGTATCCAAAATCAGCCTCTCAGGATTTGAACCAGTTGATCCAACTCTGCATTCTGAAGCCTCTGAGAATAAATTGAATCCTTCTTCTGCTGGAGAGCCCTCCAGTTTTTTGGACAGCTTTCCTTTCTCAACTAAATCTTTCATTCGCCAAGTAAAAAAATCCTCACTTCTTTCAGTAGTTTCTCGCTAAATCTCCCTTGGGTCTTGCACAATTCCTTACACATAGTAGGGCTTCGGGGAGTGTTTAACTTGACAAAATTCCGACACCAATTTTGTTCTGAATTCTACTGACAACTGTGCTCCTCTCGGATTACACTCTA
This sequence comes from Equus caballus, assembly GCF_041296265.1. Classification (NCBI taxonomy): domain Eukaryota; kingdom Metazoa; phylum Chordata; class Mammalia; order Perissodactyla; family Equidae; genus Equus; species Equus caballus. The sequence continues at coordinate 37,625,671 of NC_091700.1, forward strand.
TGTAATGTGGAAATAGCGGTGATTCCTGGGATGTTTTGATGTTGATAACATCTATACATGTTGATTTTAAACCGTTAATTTAATCTCCTGTTTCCTCCTGGATTGGTTGACTGATCCTCCCTAAGGTGGATTTTTTTTCTATTTTTAATTTGCACCAATGCCCAGAGAAGCATGTTTAGGAGAAACAGGCATGTCTGTGTAAACCAATCTAAAATAAAATATCTAGGAAGAAAGCCTGAGCTTTGAGGAAAATATAAACTCTTTTTCTCTCCCTAGTCGATGAGAAAAACTAGAAATATTTATTGTAGTTAAATTAATTTTAATTAATTCATTTATATTATCAGCCAGTTCATTTCTGTTTACTTTAGGGAGATCATGTGCATTGAATATGAAATTGTGTGTTTTTCTTTTAGCTTTTGGTTGCGTATATGACAGCAGGTAAAGATGTGAAATTATTTGCTTATTCCTGAATGTTCTAAGCATTAGAATTAGGACTGTAGGTGTTATGAGCTGAATTGTGTCCTCCAAAATTCATATGGTGAGACTCTAACCCCCAGTACCTCAGAATGTGACTATATTTGGAGATGGGGTCTTCAAAGAGATAATGAAGTTAAAATGGAGGCATTAGAGTGGGCCCTAGTCCAATATGAGTGGTGTCCTTATAAGAAGAGGAATTGGGACATGGACACACACGGAGGGAAGACCATGTGAAGACACAGGGAGAAGATGGCTATCTACAAGCCAAGGAGAGAGCCTTTGAAGAAACCAATCCTGCCGACACTTTGATCTGACTCCCAGCCTCCAAAACCATGAGAAGATAGATTTCTGTTCTTTAGCCCCCAGGCTGTGGTACTTTGTTATGGCAGCTCCAGCAAACGAAGAGAGTAGGGAAAGGCTTACAGTGTCAATTCTGAAACCTGAAGCCAAACTAAGATTAAAGAATGCTTAAGACCCCATAAGATGTAACTACAAGGAATTGGTCACTGATGATAATATTGGGTCTTGTTCATGTGAAATCAAACCAGTCCTTTCCTTCTAACAGTTTTGAAAGAAAAATTTATGAAACTTGGTGATTGAACTATATGTTTTAAAACGTTATTATTTGATGTAACTTAATTAGTATAATTTGGAACATGTTAGTATTCCTCCTGATGACTCACTGACACATTGCTTACTATACTCATGTATTTATTACAACTTTGCTGTGGAGCCTCAAAGCTAAGTTAGCATTTTGCAAAGGAATCCTATGCCAAAACTTCTAATTTGTCATTTTATCATCTATCTTATTTGCACATGGTCTATCATCACGTATAGTTCTTGGCCACCATGCATAGTCGTTAACCTGTGGAGGAAGCTTTTTGTATTTGACTGGTCAAATGGAACATTCTGAGAAATTGGGCTGATGACTTAAGTAGGCACCCAGCAAGTTATTGGCAAACAAGCAACGGAATTTTAATTGTGTCAGTGCTTTTCACTAACCAAGTAGTGAGTTGTAGCCAAGACTTTAATAAAATAAATGAGAATCGAATTGGATCGACCATATCAGAGTACATTCCATAGTAAAGTTAAGGATTGTTGTGTGAAGTTTTGTTTCAATTATATTCATTAATTCAACAGATGTTTATTGAGCACCTACTACATACCAGGCACTATTCTAGGTGCTTGGGATACATCAGTAGACAAACAAAGACCCCTAACCTCACAGTGCTTACCCTGCAGCAGGAGAAGAAAGGTCATAAACAATAAGCATAATAAGTAAATTATGTGACATGTTAGAAGGTGATAGTTTAGAGCAAAAAGAAAAAAAAAGTCCAAGAAAGAGGGTATTAAGAGTTACAGGAAGAGAGGATGCCTGCAGTTTTAAATAGGATGATCCGAGTGGTCCTTATCGAGCTGTTGTTAAGCAGAGACTTACGGGAGATGAGGGAGTTGGCCATGTGGGTATCTGGGGGAAGAGTGTCCTAGGCAGAGAGGACGGCAAGTGCAAAAGCACAAAGACAGGAATTCCTGGAGTGTTTGTAGAATAGCAAGGGGCTGTGTGTCTGGAGAGGAAGGAGTGAGGGAGTGATGGTGTCCAAGAAGTAATAGTGGGCCAGATCATGTCGTGCTTGTGGGCCACTGTCAGGGTTCTGGGTGTTATGCTGAGTGAAATTGGAAACCGCTGAGGGATCTGGGCAGAGGACTGACAGATGTATAGATTGTAATAGAAATGAATTTATTGCTCTGAGTCTCTAAAGAAAAGACTAAAAGAGACTGTACAACTCCCATGAAATGGAGTTTCTGTTTTCGATATGTTGGGAGTAAATAGAAAGTTCCGTAGATGGTCTCTTAAATTTTGCAATTGGTTTACCAAACCTCAGTGAAAAATCAGAATCACCTGGAGCTTTGTAAAGATCCTGTTTCCCGGCCTCACTCCAGACCTACTAGAGTAAGATGTGTATTTTTAATAAGCAGCTCAAGTGGTGGTTTTATGATCAGGATCGTTTAGAGATCATTGACTTTTTTGAAAGATCTGGGTTCAATTCCTGCCACTTTCTAGCAGTGAGGCAGTGGTCAAGTCATGTAACCTGGAGCCACAATGCCTACCTCGCAGGGTTGTTTTGAGGTATTCGTGAGCAATCTGCACCTCGCAGTAAACACTCAGGAAATGAGAACTATCTAAGTCCTGCCATTTTCCTTAAGTGCAGCACTTCAGACTGGGAATACAGGGCAAAGGATTCCCGAGGGAGTGATTTACAAGAAAATGAGTTCTGCCTGTGAACAGTTAGTCGAAGGTCTCCAGGGCTGTTTGCTAACTGCTCTCAGAGAGTCATGTGGGCCTGTTGAAGTCTGTGAGCCCAGGTCCCCTTTGATGTGGCTAATTATAGTGAAGCATGAAAAAAATGTTAATTGCTTGACTCTTGGCTCCTGTTTTCCTTAGCATCATGCTTCTCTGCCTGGCTCACTCTGGGCCAGCCCCTTGTCAAGCTTTAGAACACATGGTTGATGCCTCTTCAGAATCACCATGCCCACACGAAGAGCAAGGTTCCAGCCTGCACTCTTCATGGGGAAATGAAAGAGAGCAGGAAACAATGAATCTTGTTTTTGTGAAATACTGCAAATGACCGTTCTCCACCATGGTAATGGGGTGGAGAATTCCATAGACAGTGCCAATAGGAATCCCCAATCTATTTTGTAGGAAATCTGTTAATAATTGTCAGGAGGAGAGGAAGCAGGATTATTTTGGGCCTAGGATGTAATTTATTTTAATGCACAGACTTTCTAAAAATTGAATTTTAATTGAATTAGGCTGAAGGAAAAAATATATTCTGTGATTTAAGGAAAAAATTCTGGGCTGTTCAAAGAAAGATAATTTCAAATATTGTAATAGAACAGAGTAATAGAACGAGACTGAGAAAGGATGATGTTAGAGGCGGGTACTATAATGAAAGGTAGGGTCACACAAGAGATATTGAAAGGTAAAACATCTCTGAAAGAGATATTGTTGAGTTAAAGGAATCCTGGACTGGGAATCAGAAGACCATCAACTTCCTGTTGCTAACACCAATAATATCACTACCAGTAATAAGAGTCGGAATTTACCAAGCATGTACTGTGTGCTGAACCTTGTGAGAAACACTTCTACTCCTTGTCCGTGAGATAAGTACGGAAATATTGTAATTGCCTTGTGCTACACGTTAGGAAGTGGAAGCCTAGAGAGAGTGAGGAATTTGCTTGATCAGTTCACTCAACAACATGGTGGATCTGGATGGTAATCTAGTCTGTGTGACCACAGAGTTCAGACTCAGAACCTTGGGCTCTGTTGCCTCAGATCATAATTTCTTGTGGTCATGGAGAGGCAGGGATGAAGTTCTGGATCTAGACCTCAAAGACCACGCTCCTCTTAAAAATGGGGTGGAGGAAAGAAGGAACATGCATTCAGGACAATGGTTCTCAAACTATGGTCCTCAAACCTGAGAATCAGCATCACTTGGGGATGTGTTGGAAGTGCGCATTCTCACGCCCTACCCTAGAGCTACTGAAAAACAAACCAGGCAAGGAACCAGTAATCTGTGTTTTCCTAAGCTTTCCAGGTGATTCTGATGTTCATTCAAGTTTGAGAACCACTGTTCTTGGGGATACAATCCAAATTTCTTGGCCAAGTTGAGTTTAAAAATGTATATTTGGTATTATACCAAATATTGAGTTTGGTTTTGGTCACCATATTTGATTTGTTTTGACGTTTCAGATGACATTAAAAGAGATGTGGAATGTTCAGTTATCAAAAGGGGTAGCATAAATTTTAAAAGGTTTGAGAACACTCATTATACATTCACAGTCCTTTTCTTAAGAAATGTATAATTTAATTGAGGAAACAACATGTCCATGTATCTGTCATCAGGTGCATACTGAAGGAGTACAGGAAATAAACAAGTGCTGACAGGAGGTAGAATGAGAAGTTCGGATGAGTTTTGAGAATAGCATTGAAAGATGCAAAGGACTTTTATTTAGAAAAGGAGATAATAAAGGGGTTTGAGAAAAGCACTGAGCCAAGACCAAGAGGGTGAAGGCAGGGAGAAACTGGCATGTCTGGAATAAAGGGACTAAATAAATTGGAAAGAGAGAGGAGTTTGGAAAGGAAGAATGGACCGGCTTGGATTTCACAGGAAACTCTTCTGGAATCCTGAGCAAAAGAGCATACTGGAGGAGTTCTTGACTAAGAATGTTGTGTCAGAGGTGTGTGTGATTGTATCAGCCAAGATTATTTCAGCAGAAATAAGTGACAAGTGACAGAACCCAATTCAAAGTGGCTGAATCAAAAAAGGAGGATTTATTGGCTCATGTCATAAAGCCCAAGGACAGCCTGATTTGGGCCTGTTGCATCCAGGGCTCCAGCAAGGTTATTAGTTATGCATGCCCTTCTTGCCATCTCTGTGCCCAGCTTCTCTCTCAGGGAGGTGCCCTTGTTGTGGTGATAAGCTGGTAGTCAGAAGTTTCAGGCCTACATCAAATCCTCAGAAACCCAGGCAGTGCCCTAGAACTGAATTTTGGGTTCAGATGGGCAGGACCAGGTCCCTGCCCCTCCTGGAAGTGGGTGGGTAGAGCCGTTGACGCCTGAACCTCGTGGCTTGAGAGTGGGAGTAGGAGGAGGGTGGTTCCACTGTACACGGGAGTCTGGGTACTGGAAAGAGGCCGCCTAAGTCTGGGGCTGCAGGCCTGTCCTCGATAGGGACATTGCAGTGAGGAAGGATTGAGAAGGAAGATCAGCAAGGAGGCTGCTGCCCTGATCCAAGGACAGACTGATGAGGCAGGCTTGCAGTTGGTTCTGGAAAATTGAAGAGGACAAGCTTTGACCATCACTGGAAAGAAATAATCACCGTGACTTTTAACAGCACAATAAAAGAAAAACACCTCGTTGTCATGCCTGGTGTATAGGAAAGAGATTGGTTGGTGCTCTTGATAGCCACAGTGAAGTGAAGAAGTTTGGAGAAGTGGCGAGGCCTCACAGTCTCACGGGGGGAGGGTTTTGTGGTTGCTGGTGGGAGATCCAGGCGGCACTGTCCGAGCCATGGCCAGAGATGTAAACTGTGGACACTCACCCTCTGCATCCTCCATCTTTGAATTCTTAATACCGAGAGCTGGCAGTGCTTATGTGCCTTTTTGCTTCCTTTGTCAAACTATGTTTTGGGGGCCTTCTGTGTCCCCGCCCAATGAAGCTGTAAGCGTTAAGAGCTTGCTATGTCCTGGACTTCCTGAGCACAGCTGCACACCCTAATCACTCAGACTTTCTGTCTCTCCTGACTTTTTCTCCCTGATTTTAACCTTTAAAGTAAATAAATCTCAGGAGGAAAAGTGGTTAATATGACTTTCTAAAATTATAAAGTATCTTGATCCTCCTTGTTCTATATGTAGTTGGAAAATGTGCTCAATGTTGGAAGCACTTTCACGAATGGAGCACGCTTAGCGTGCTCCTGTCATCCAGGTTTAGCACAGCCCTGCGCAGAGTGGGTGCTGGAGAAATGCTCTTTCTCTTAATGGAGCAGTTGACGAGGAAACAAAGTTTTCAGTTAGTTCTTAATTGGGCAGTGGATAACTCAGATCTCAGGAGAGCCACATGTCCTCTGTAGGTCTTAACTGGGAACCAGACCACTTACCTTTTGTGGAGTGATTTGGGAAGAGTCACCAAAAACAGAGCCAAACACTTGGAAAATAAAGCGATACTAAAATGTTAAATATGCCCTAAGGCAAAATGGCCGTGTTCAGTGTTCAGTGGTTTTAACTGATAGGGACCCTTTGTGGGGCGAGGGGATTTACATAGCATGGTTCCCAGCTAAGAAGAGCGGCACTTTACAAGAGTGCGCTAGCACACAATCAGACAGTGTCTTAGTTAGAGGATTAATCATGGCAGCAGTGGGAATTAAACTTGGCAACGTGACAGAGGAGCTGACATCAGAGATATTAAATTGAAAAGACTGCCACTCAGATCAAATCAGATCATGCTATTGTCATCATCTTTGGCACCCTCAAAACTACACTAAAGAGAGTGGAGAAAACAAACCCTAAGTTAGACAGCTGTGTGCCTCTGCCCCATCCCTGGGACAGCTGTCATAATACCAGAAGATTAAATATGAAGACAAAACAGGAAGACTTATCACTGATTGATTCCTATACAAATATTCGAAGTTCATTGGTCCCAAACTAATTTTTCCCATGGCTAAAAAGTGGAAAGAGAGCGTCTTATTGCCTGAGAGAAGTAAATTACACTAGTAAATTTAAGCCAAGTGTTAAAACATGCACACTTTGCTCTTCAAGGGCTTTGTTCCTTATGCCTCTGTAGCATGAGAGCATCTCTAGGGATGACATGAAATTCTTCCTGGGAATTTGGTAGAGTTCCTATAAATCGGAATGTTCTCTCCCTCAATCATGGCAAAGTTAGTGAAACAAGCCCATGAATCAAGAATAAAATCAGCTTTTGCAGACCTCTGTCACCTTGACCCTTCCTTTCCATGGTGTTTGCAGTCAGTGCCGGTAACTAAAGCCCTTGGTTTAGTGATCACCCGATTTCCTACCTCACTCTGGCTTAGCATTGCCATAAAACCCGCCATCGTGCCCCTTCTGCCTCTTGCGGAGACTGCAGTAAGTGGGGGTTTGGCTTCAGGCCCATGAGTAGATGTGGAAAGTGGTTTACTTGCTCGAGATGATGAGTGACACGATCTATCACTAAATCCATACTCCCTACTGAAGTTTAATTGTTCAGTTTTATTGTTCTGGCTCCGCAGTTTACAGCCAGCAGGTAGATTTGGGACAGGCTTCTGCATTCTGGGTGGAGAGTGTTACTGTGACTAACTGAAGGAAGACAGAGGCTTCAGGCGGCCACCTGCAGCCTGCGCGCCAGAGGTGTTCTGAATGCTGTGGTCTTTGCTTCTGGGGACTGAGCTACACCCGGGGTTTTCTGGAAAGTAATGACTGTGCTTCACACCTGGCCAGTCACTGGAAATGCCTGTGGCATGAGTGACCTCTGGATCTCTGGCCAGCAGAGCAAACATTTTCTAAAATGAGATGTAATTAGCCTTTTCACTAATAACAGATTGCCTGCTGTCCTGTGGTGACTATTTTCGGTCTAGCCACTCTTGGAGATGCGCACTCTTTTCCATAGCTCTCTCCTGGAGAGTTGCCCCGTCTGTGGTGTGCAGGAGAGATGTCTTTCTGTGGCACTCAGACACTTGGTCCTTCTCTCATTGGGGAGGTGTAAATGCCATGGTATGCATGCGTTTTTGAAGTGCTGGGTTTTGAAAGAACCTTTTTAAGGGTCTGTTCTATCACATTTCATAACACTGGTCTCAGCAAGATGTCAAGGGATTGAGTTGGCTGAGCTCTCTGTCTTTTTCTTTCCTTCCCTCTAGTCTCCAGTTTCCACAGAGTTACTATTAATAGAATACCTACCATGTGCCAGACACTTGATATCCGTTATCTTATTTTACCTATACATTTGCCTGGAAGTTGTTTCCGTTGGCTCTAGATGAAGAAACTGAAGCTCAGAAAAGTAAAATGACTCCTACAGTCACCGAGCTGGTAGCAATTGAGCCAGGATTTGAATTCCAGGACATTTCAGTTCCAGGTCACTTGTGTAACCTGATGAGTTACAAAACCCCTTGAGTTACATCCCAAGCTCGTATCCTTAGCCCAAGCTTCGCGCCTGGGACTTAGTAGACACATTACAAATATTAATTTGATGCCCAGCAGTTTGGGGCGGGTAGTAATCAATCTGTAATGTTTGAGTCATGGAATGACCATGTACTTACAGACAAATCTTGACGGGGTTGTTGAAAGGAGGTACGTCCTCGCTCCGTGTAGCACCACAATTCTTATATCTTCATTCCCAGCCTCTAAAATGGGCATAATTTCTTTTTATGTTCGTAACTGAAATGTTGTGATTACTCAATGAATGCTTTGAGAACTATAAAGTACAATACAAATGAAAGGTATTATTATCATCAGACAAATGATAAGAGCAATTCCGTATGTAACTGACAGGATTCACTGAGTCTGATTAAATGAAATCACGGGTCAGAGTGCACAAGGTTGTAAACTGGGACTATAGTTTACTGAAGAGGTTCTGGGAGACCCACCGCTGACATCTGAAGAGATGTGTAAACTTGAGGTCTGTTTTTATGTTAATAAAATGTGTTACAAGGTCTTGAGGCAATACACAGGGAATGTACTTGGAAAATAGACTTTTCCCTGTTTGATCCACAATGTTTCTGAAGACCTTTTTCTTTTAAGTCTCAAAGTTAATTGAGTTCAACTGTTTTCCATTGCTCCCTTCTCCCAGCACATGGGAATGTGGAGAACAAGGAAAATTTGGGATAGGAGAATGGGGTGCAGTCATTTCCTGTTCTCACTAAATGCCTGAGGTTGACGTTTGGAATGTAGTGGCCTGAAGGTACAGACAGTTCACAGTCACATGGTCACATGGTCACTTACTGCTTCCAGCTCATGTGATCAGTGGTACAAACAATTGGTTAATAAAAATGGAAAATTCTAAACTAATTAATTAGAAAAGGAATGCCCATAATCTCAGAGAAACGTTTATTTGGCACTGGACAATTCGGTTCTCCTGTGAGTACTATAATACAGTAAGTTTGGCAAATTTTATTAAAATTAAACCTAAATGACTCTGGAACCTAATTTCAAATTGAGTACTCCAGTGAATCTAGTTTTTTGAGCAAGAGCTATGGAAAGGGTTTTCTTTGAATTATTTTTCTTTCACTCTGATGTTATTGGGATAATCGTTCGCATTAGCTAGAAATGGTTTACATATAAATAAGTACATAAACTTCATTCTGATTATGTAAATAGTGCTCAGAGCAGAGGTTAAGAGCCTGGTGGAGCGGAACCGGGAAGAGAGAGGAAGGAGGGATGGAGTCAGGCTCTGGAGCCAGACTGCCTGGGCTGAAATCCCACCTCTGGCGCTTTTTTAAGTAAAGGACCTCAGGCAACTTATTTATCTTCTCTATCATTCAGTTTTCCCATATGTAAAATGGGGATATTAACAAGCTCTTAATATTTCCCCATCTGCCAAAGGGGAAAATGGTGAAAACTAATGTGAACAGCTTAGCATAGTGTCTTCCTTACGGGCAGCACGAAAAGACAGCTGACGCTAGTAATAGTCCTGCAAGTGGTAACAGCAGCGTTGAGGCCAGTGTGCTTTAGCTGTCCTTATGCTTTTTCATATGGGCAGTTGTTTCAACACTGTGGTCATGACCATCTGCCCAGTGTTTTTGAATGGTAGTATGGGGGACCCTTGGCAGAATCCCCTACACAGAAGACCTGAGAGTCTGTGACATGGTAACGTAATGATTTTTCTTTCTAAGGGGAAGCAGATGAACTTAACATTAGATGACTATTGTCCCAAGGTTTTAAGAAGGTCACCGAGTCTTTAAGCCCCTATCAGAAGGGGGTTGAGAGCATGCACTGTGTTCAAACTCCCTGTTAAGTCTTTGTTTGCTTAGAAATCACGCTGGCTTGCTTTTTTATATAGGAATATAGAGAAAGTTGTCTCACAGTGTCCTAAATAACTTAAAGTTGTTCTTGGATGTCACCATGGGCCATGATGTCTTCTCTGAGGACATTAGTGACAGCGTCTCAGCACCCTGTGGTCTTAACCACGACACTCTATGGACTCCTTAACAGAAAATTGTGTCTATTATAGAACTTTTGATATGTGGAAATATGGAGGTGGAAACAAATATAATTACTTTCTAGTCTCTCAGCCGAGGAAAACCATTGCTAGTATTTTTCTATATCTTTCCCAGGCTTTTTTTCCCCCCTCTCTATGTATAGATTTTGGTTTTGATTTAAAAACTGGTGATTATACTACTTATGTAATTTGATGTTATGTTTTTTTTACTTACTTTGTAAGTATTTTCTGTCTCATTTCAAATTTTCCATAAACAACTTTTGTAAGTTTTATAATATTCATATAACATAATTTACTCTTCTTTTGTGGTTTGATGTTAAAGCCAGTTAGCAGTCTTACACTATTATAAATAATTCTTGGATGCCCATTGAGGCTTGTTTCCTTAAGATATTTTCCTGGAAGTGGAGTCAATAGTCAAAGCTATAGATATTTTAAGTCTCTTGATGCAGATTGCCAAATGGCATTCTGGAAGATTGGAAACAACGTTGATGACCAACAGTGGGGATATGGCTATATAAATTATGGCATTTTCCCATGATGGGATATTATGCAGCTGTAAAAATTGTTTTAAAAGAATGCTGACATTTCTTGTGGTATAAAGATTTGCTTTATTTAGAGAAAAAGTTGATATATATATATATATACATTTTTTATACAGAAAAAAGACATAAAGGAAATATAATAATTTCTCAGCAGTGAACATCTTTGGTTATGTTATTGTATATAACTTTTATTTTGTCCTTTATTATTTAAATAATTTTCAAAGCTTTTATAAGACATACATATTGCTTTAATAATCAGAAAATTGCTTTCTAAAAGCATTAAACTAAATGTATGATGGTGTTAAGTTTCTGCCTTTTATATGAGTCCTTTGGCATTTTTAAAGCTCTTGAGAAAAATAACACCACCAATTTCACTATGAAAATGAAACTTCAGTTCTTCCAGCTATTCAGTTCTATACTCTAGTATCTTGATTTTTGGAGCAATCAGGGAATGAAGCTATAGAGACAGCGCAGAGTTGCTACCTTCACCCATTAAGACATTTGCCTAAATTCAACTCTTTAAATGGTGAGCTCTAAACTGCATACACGTAATGTGTTCATTCATTAACTCATCTGTGTATTCATTCAGAGTTGTTTATTGAGCACTGACAGTGCTTAGGACTGTACTAGGGCCTTGGAGATAGAAAGATGGATGGAAAATGATGCCTGTCCTCTAGAAGTTCACAGCTTAATGTACTTTAACAGGCACTTGATACATGCCAAAATTTTGGGGAAGTTACCAAAAGTAATGGAAATTTTTGCCTTCTGTTACTTGGACACATTTTAAATATTATTTCTCTTGATTTTTTTGACATCTGTGCAATATTTATGACTTGAGAACTGTGCTGTCCAATACAGTAGACACTAGACACATGTAGCCATATAAATTTAAATTAATTAAAATGAAATAAAATTTAAAATTCAATTTCTCTGCCACACTAGCCGCATTTCAAGAACTTAGTGAGCATGTGTGACTGGTGGCGACCACATTGGATGGTGCAGATAGAGAATATTTCCATCATTGCGGAAAGTTGTATTGGACAGCCCTACCCTAGGAGGAAGTGTATCACTCTCCTTTCCCACCATCCCCACTCCATGTCCTCACCAAGTCCTTCTGAGACTTTTATTGTAGCCCCCCAAGTGGACTCCAGTGATTCCCCTTACAATCAATCTTGCCCATCCTCCTCAGACACATAAACCTTAAAGAACCGTGAAGAACTGTGGCTCCCCAATTAAAAAATGTTTCATCCACTTATCTCTTGACTTCCCAATAAACTCCAGCCTCTTTAGGCTAGCCCTGTATAACCCATCCTCCACTTCCCTCTCAGGCCTATGGATGACTTCAGCTAGTTGCAACCATTCCCCATCTCCCAAGCTCCCTCTGCTCTTTCTTGCCTTTGAGCCACCCTTCATGCTAACCCAGCTGTCAAAAATGCCATTTTCCCTCTTGGCCCAGAGAAAGAATCACTTCAAAATGCCACCTTTGCCATGAGTCTTTCTTTGATCCCCAATCAGAAGGCCCCCCTTCCCCCTCTTAGCTTAGGGCTAAGAATTTGTAACATTACATGGCATTATTGCATAACAGATTGTATTGTATTTCTTGCTCATCCCCTTTCCTCTTCTAGGCTGTAAAGTCTTAGAATGGTTTAAATGTGCCGTGATAGGACTCAAAAATTTTTGTTGACTAAATTTAGAGGCACACAGGAGTCACTATCTTTATTTTAATTGTACCATTTAAGTGCATTAAATACCAGAGTGGCTCTTATTCTAGGAGTTTGAGTTGATAGTCCGTTTTAGAGAGCTAGTATTTTGCTCACATGCCTGGTGTAATTGGAAGTACTGGGATTTCACACGGATCTTTTGGTAGGACTTCCAGGAAAATCAGGTTTAAATACAAAAGAGAACCACATTAACAATAGAAACATTTCTAAAACCAAATAAGTAGGAATGAGTAAAGAAAAGCTGTATCTTTAGCAGCTGTCCTTGCCAGCTTTACTTTTCAAATTAAATGAATAATTAAAGCTTCCTTGAGGCTTTGTGGTGTTATTGTTTTACGTATTGGTGTTATCAGTTCACAGATCGTAGTTGCAATTTTGTGGCAGATGCTTTGCTTTACAGCTAATTACATGGCCACAGATGTAGCTATAATTCCAGCATTAGCGCCTAATTACTTGCAGTAACCAGATCCTTTCCCTAAACAGTCCAGCAACTCGGCATTCATTGCATCTAGCATCATTCTTTTTAGTGTGGAGATGGAGTTTACAGAGACTGATACACCTGAGAAATACTCTACCCTTGGCAAGACTAGAACAGTCTGTCTTTGGGACGTCAGAGGGTTGTTCATCCGTGTACCCATTTAGAGACCACAATTTGGTCCACCCTGCTTTATTCCTCCATCAGGCTTTTATGGACTTATTCCCCTCTTGGTTTGTACTTGTGTTGCAGTTCTGTTCTCTCAATTTGGGGCATCAAAAAACGTCTAAACTGGGGCCGGCCTGGTGGTGCAGGGGTTAAGTTTGCACGTTCTGCTTCGGTGGCCCGGGGTTCACCGTTTGGATCCCAGGTGCGGACCTATGCTCTGCTTGTCAAGCCATGCTGTGGAAGGCGTCCCACATATAAAGTAGAGGAAGATGGGCATGGATGTTAGCTCAGGTCCAGTCTTCCTTGACAAAAAAAGAGGAGGATTGGTGGCAGATGTTAGTTCAAGGCTAATCTTCCTCAAAAAAAAAGAAAGTCTAAACAATTCCTGCATCTTTTGGGATCAGTGAATAGGAAGGAGAGGCTGAGTCCCCCACAGGACCCTCTTTATTTCGTTATTTTATCTATCTTTTGTTAGCTACTATTCCTTTATTTGTTGCCTCCAGCTTTCCAACTTCTAGTACAGGAACAACAGTTTAGATTTTATTTAAATTGGTGCTTGCTTTTAATTTCATATCTGTTACCTTTCCTTGTTTATGTAGACTGTTTTTGGGGAGAACTTTAAGTAGAAGTTTATACTTATTCCAGCTCTCCAAATGTTGCACAGAAAATCAGAATCAATCATTCAAAAAACCATAGCAGATTTCTCCATTCCTTTAATATATCTTTTAAATAAACATGATTAGGAAAAGTCATGGAATCATATTATTATATATATTTTGAGATTAATAGGGAGTTGAGGGGCCTGCCCCATGGCCGAGCACCCCAAGGTTACACTGATTCGGATCCTGGGTGCGGACCTAGCACCACTCGTCAGGCCATGCTGAGGTGGTGTCCCATAAAGCACAACCAGAAGGACCTGCAACTAGAATATACAACTATGTATATTCTAGAACATAGAATACTATGAACATAAAATACTATGTATTCTATGTGTATACAAATATACGGGGGGGGGGGCTTTGGGGGGGGAGGAGGAGGAGGAAGAAAAAGATTGGCAATAGACGTTAGCTCAGGTGCTAATCTTTAAAAAAAAAGGTAGAGAGTTGAGAGATCATCAAGTTCAACCCTTCTGAAGAAACGTTGGCCTAGGAAACTGAAATACCTTATCTAGGGTCTGCTCCAGCTCAGGGGCAGCACTGGGACTAGAACTCACGTCCCCTGAATTCCAGCTCAGTGCTCCATCAGCAAGATTCTTTAGCTCTGGAAATAGAAGAAACTATCAGCTTTGCAGAGCAATTCCTCAGGGTTGTACAGTAGTGTCCTAGACCTCCCAATGGTTAGCGTTTAGGTTCTCTGCCATTGTTCAATGACTTTGCACACCAGTTATGGTGTGAGCATCAACCAAAACCTCTTGATGAGATGCCACAAAACCCTCCACAGCAAAGAACATATCGGGACTGCATAATGCACTGGCAGATCTGTTTTTGTAAGAAAGGAGTGATGGGAGTCTTTAAATGATGTTGGGCAGGTCATGCATGAGAAATGGGGTAAAAGGAAATTAAAGCCAACAGATAAAGGAAGGCATAGGAGCCACATAAACTGAGCAAGTTTCCATTAATGAGGTTTTTGTCTCCATCTTCCAAATTCATGATGAAGGACATAGAATAGAATCTGAAGCAATATCTACAAAGTCACATGTGTTGAGACCAAGTACAGTCATGCATTGCTTAACGATGGGGATATGTTCTCAGAAATGTATCAGGTGATTTCACGGTTGTGTGACCATCATAGTGTGTACATATGCAAGCCTAGATGGTATAGCCTACTACACACCTAGGCTATATGGTGCTACTCTTATGGGACCACTGCCGTATATGTAGTCTGTCATTGATTAAAACGTTCTTATGCTGCACGTGACTGGGTGGTATTGGTGACAGTTTATTTTTGAAACTTTGCACTGTGATAAACATCTAAAGAGTATTTTAGAACTAATCAGCACCATTCAATGCATGGCCACGGAACTGAGAGTGCTGTGCTTGCTCGTGTTACTCTTTAGGAAGTGGGAGCCCAGGGCCTGGCACCTAGGCACCGACAGTCTTACGAGGGTCATATGTTGGCATAAAGTTCACTACAGTTAACAGTGTATGACATGAGCCAACAAGACGTAATCACAGCTTCATTTGATAGTTAAGATTTTCTCCATATGGCTAGAGTGATAGAAATAGGGTGTATCTGACCTGAAAAGTCTGCCTTAGAAATTGCATCTTTGATGAGAGAGAAGGACGTGATGCTGTGGAGAGTGAGAGAGGAGGTCATCGTGATAGTGTTAAGGGCAGGATTGGGAAAAGGCACAAACTGTTGAGATAAAAGCGACGATCCCCTCGCCAGCTATCCGTTACCTGTTCTCAGAGCTCTCACTGAAACAGTCAAAGGCTGATCTTTTACTTGGATACTTTTGTAATTCTCACTAAACTGGAGATGAGATTTTAAAATTGCCTTTCTTCTTCTTCCTCCCTAGGGTAAATAGCAAAAGCAATTAAACAAGATATTTCTTTTAGTTTTACCTAAAGCCTCACCGCAAAGTAACCTGCATGCACTTTACCAAGGAAAGCCTGGGCCGCAATCCTGTGGACCACACGTGCTACATTAATGTGGGAATTTGCTAACTGTTCTCAGATGCTGTTAAAGCATAAACATTTTCAAAGCCCAGTATGATTAATTCATAAAACACTTCAGTGAGGTATGTAGGTGCTGAGCCTTATTATTGTTGTTATTATCTTTCTTATTTCACAGTTGGACACACTAAAATGCAAGAAGGTTAAGTGCTTTACCCAAGGTCACTCAGGAAGCCAGTGGTGTAGCTGGAGCAGGACAGGAGAGCTCCACGCTGAAGAAGGATCCAATCCTTTGTCTACTAAAAATGGGGAGATTGCTCTTTTGTCTACTAAAAATTAAACCAAAAAGGCACTATAAAGTTTTTGAGAATTGAGGAATCTCTATTCCATTTCCGTTTGTTTCTTGAATAATGTTGGAGGGGCATATAGTATTTCCCAATTTGGTCCATTTATCATTTTTAACAATTTTTGGAAGAAATGATTTCCAGAGTGGCCCTTTTTGTCTGTATGATAGTTTCCAAAAGCTTCCAAGATTGTACCTTTAGTTTCTGAGAAACAGCTTCCATTTCATTTATCAGTGAGTTAATGACGTGTCTTCCTTTGAATACAAAGGGTAAATATGCATTCATTGGGTTGAGTGTTGACCCTTTTGTAAGCTGTGGCTGCCTCAGAAGACGGCAGCATTTGTACTA
Organism: Equus caballus; assembly: GCF_041296265.1. NCBI lineage: Eukaryota > Metazoa > Chordata > Mammalia > Perissodactyla > Equidae > Equus > Equus caballus. The sequence continues at coordinate 37,642,061 of NC_091700.1, forward strand.
AAGTCTCTGCTGTGTGCTGATTAAGTACCACTGAATGAATTAATAAGAATATTGAAACAACTTTTAGTGTTTTTTTAATAAGCAAAGACACAGTTTCAATCTGTTTTTTAGGACCACCTGCTTGTTCTAAATTATTGAGGCAGAGTAATCCAGTCAGGAGCTAAACTGTTTTCTCTTTTGAAATTAGACATCCTGATATGTTAGCGTTTCTTTCTCTTCTATAAAAGGGGCTCAAAGTGACCCCTGCTTTCCAAGCTGGCGAGATTACACTTCCACTTGTAGTGACAGATTGCAATGCCTCTCTTCCTGACAAATCTATCTTTAGAGTGGAGCAAGACACCCTGACCGCCGTCATCGCATTGGCAGTAACACTCAGTGACTGCTTGGGACGATACAGTTTGCATCCCGGCGTCTGCTCCAGTGGCCCGCTGGGATGGGTTTGTATGTGTACTACACATTTGTAAGTGAGAGCACAGGGCTGCAATACATTTTTAAAATATTACGTTAGCGAACACAATCTATACTGTTGGTAGCAAAAGCACTCCTATCCCCACACACGGCAACTGCATTGCTGCAGCTGGTCTTTCTGTAGAAACAAAAACGACACTAAAACAAACCAAAGTCCCCTACCAAAATGGAGACACAGTCCGTAGTACTTATTGAGCACTGCACACAAGACAATGAGTGATGCAAAGATGTGGAACTTCTGGGTCCTTGTCCACTAAGGATTCCATCAGATGCTTGCAGTCTCATTAAGAAAGAGAATAAGACCTGTACACGGTTACACCTGACATTGAGAAAGCTGTGTGTAGAGGGTTTGGGGGTCAGCCAGTCTCGGGTCCACACTTTACTTGACCACTGACCTAGGGGTCTTTGTGGCCTTGAGCAGGTTACTTACCCTGAGCCTTTGTTTTCTTATCAGTAAAATGGGAATGATAATACTTATCTTGGAGGGTTGTTGTAAGGATTAGAAACATTGTAAGATGCCTAACATAGCCTAGAATTTAGTCAAAGATCAATAAATGTCAACTGTTAGCATTACTGACAATAATGGCACAAGCCAGTGTGTGCTCAGTGCCACATTGGTGATACAGGTATAAATGCTGTAGAGGGTAAAGCAAATTAAATTTCTTTCAGTCCAATTTCTAGATTTTAAAAAATTGTAGTTCATTTGTCATTTTCCTTTAGTTCCATCCTGATTTCTTTTGTTCCCCGAAAATGTACTGATTTTCATAGCTGCCTTTGTAATGGCGAGCTCTTGATTCTTCACAGTGGTGGAAGCCAAGGAACACATAAATAATTGAAATTCCAAGGTAGAACAGGGGGAAATCTTATTTTAGTCTACTTTCCAGTCCAGTCTTTCATGGGCCAGAATTCTTCCAGAAACATAGTAAGCAGCAACGTGAACTGGTTTTAATCTTCCTTTCCCCATTGCTTGCCCATTGTCCCAGGTGCTGCTCATGACTTGTGAAACGAATGAAAGATGGCTGTCAGGTGGGAGAAGAACAGATTTCCCTTGAATCATTTATAAATTAGATAAGTAATTGTAGAATACTTGAAAAATAGCCGAACCCTTTTCTCTGAATCTGAGATACAAATAAAATTTTCGGAGAGTATTAAAATGCCTCTGAGGCATTGTTCAGTTAGAAAGTGGTAGTGTTGATAATACAAACTATGAGCTATACCAGAAACATTCCTATTTGTGCTTTGTATGCAATATGATTTTTCCTGCTGATTTGTCTTCCTTCATATTTTTCTTAATCCAATATTAAATGTAGTTGGTATTCCCTGAACAGTACCTGACTAATGAGGGGAAAGTGACCCTGAGGGATAGAAGCTATCAGTAGAAACCTTCTGGAATTAAAAATTGGCCATGGAAGATCCACAGGCTTACAAGTGGATGATTGTGAATTGACTCTAGATGAAAACTGCCATGTTTGGTCATTTGTCTTCATCACTGTGAATATCAGTAAGTTCTCTCTTGCTATGCAAGGAAGGGAAAACAAGTCCCAGGGGTCATTCTGAAGGTGAGGGTGATGGTAGGCAGTGACATATAAAAATCTCTAGGGAACAGGCCTGCACCCCCTCATTTTGAAAGTCACCCCCCCAACACACACAGTGTGAACTTCTGCATGTATTGAGAGATATTCCTGAGAGTAGTTTATGGCAAATGCAGATGAGGTGAAGGCTCATATTTAAAGCCCCCGTAACTGACTGCAGCCTCCTACTATGACACATTGTTCTTCTAGGGGACGTTCACACTCATGGGAAAGAATTCAAAAACGAAAATAAATCATCCCAGTACATGAAGGCAGAGAGGAAACCAGTAAAAGAAAGAGCGGGAAGAAAAGAGGACGGGAGGGGCTGCCGATTTTCTGTCAGTGGCTGATTTTCCCCAAGAGAGCGTGCCCTGATTTACAATTCAGGATCATATGTTCGTTGAAGAAATGATTTGTCTGACCAGCCAGGGTTTCCTCTCATTAAGTTTTCTTACAACGTAGTAAACTAAAGTAAAATTTAGAAAACTGTGTTTGGAAAGTAGAACTAAAAAGTACCTGTGTAATTGTACTCCTCCAAGTGCATTTTTTTAAACTGAGAGAAATAACTTATTTTTCAACTAAGAAGATGAATAATAATTCTGTGGCTGTGATCAGTAGTATCCTTCTTCTTTATGGAATGCCAGACTTTAAACTACCTTAAACATCTGAAGTCTCTTATAAATGTTAAAAGGCAAACTGAGCTCAGTGCATCTCAAGCCACTCTCTTCCACGGCAGGAAAAGGGTGACAGATACTCATGAGTGATGGCTGCAACTCTAGCTACTTCCCGTTTCTCAGTCAATGAGCTATTTACATTGGCGGCTCCATCTTCTTCCTCTTTGCATTGATTTTTGGTTGTTTTGTAGAGTCCTAAATTGGGTCTGCTTGGGTTCTGAAACCAATGAAGAAAACTGCATCAGTATTTCATCTAAAAAAAAAAAAAGGAAATAGAATCTACATCAATAAACTGTGTGTTTCATGACATCGTAAAATGCCTTTGCCTGAGGCAGAATTGGATGAAAAGCAGCAGGATGTGGTTTTGTTAAAAAATCATGACCAGGCAGATAGCAGTTTGGGATAATTTAGACCTATTGTTTTTGTATATACAACATTTTTATGTTAGACTTGAGTTAGGAGCAAAGAATTCTGGTTGAGTTCCAAAATCACAATATTGGTGCAGTTTCTGGAGCCTTTGCCCCAAACTCAATCCCTAGAAAGAAACTGACAAGAAGAGAAGCGTGTTTGACAGCTGGAAAGCTGCAACAGGGCAGAGATTGTGCCACAAAATTTTCTCTCTTTTTAATGTATGTTCGAATAGATCTCTTGTGTAACATTACAATTTTTAAAGTTTTCAATGTTTCCAGTTTGCTCCAGTTGTCTCGTTCAATATTTGGTTTATAAATAATGTTTGTCTTCATTATAAGTGTAATATATGCTTATTATAGAAACTTCAGAAAATACAAAAAAAAGTGTTGTAGCATTACAATAAAATCCACCAATAATCCAACCCATCCAAGATAACTACTGTTAAAATTGGACAGACGAAAGATGGCAGCTCCCCCACCCATCCTCTCCAATGTTTACCAGACGGTCTGCATGTGTTCCATGTTCTGACTTCCCTTTTGTTACAGTGGATGAAGGGCAACCACTTGAACCCTGTATCTAATCCCTTCTCTTGCAGTCAGCTTTGTACCTTCCTTTCTTTAATGAAACTACATTTCCTTCCAAATGCTACTACTTTGCTAGCTTTCATACAATTGGGTTTCTGTATTTGCTGTCTTTGCTTCCTCCTATCCTATTCTTTCCTTCTCCTGCTCCACTGGGTCTTCCTTTTCCAACACTCTACCAAAACTGTCATTGTCCAGGTCACCCGTGGCCTCAGTGTTGCAAATCCAGTGGTTAATTCTCTGTGCCATTTTACCTCTATGCAGTATTTGATACATTGATCATTTCTCCTTCTTGAAATAGTCTTTGGGCTCATCTTCCACGACATCGTATCCTCCTAGGCTTCTTGATTACTCATCAGCTATTCTTATCTTCCTCTGCTTGACCTGTTAGTTTGGACAGGATTGATTCTTCTTGAATATTCTCTACTTGCCCTCACTTTTTATGTGACTATGCTTTAAATGTCATTTCCATGGCAGTAATTCCTAAGTTTTTCACCAATCCTATCCTCTGCACTGAGCTTCAGATAGCCAGCTGCATACTAGGCACTTTACATGGTATGTCCAACAAGACATGGCCAGATCGAACTTTTGGTTCTCTAGATCCGTATCCTACCACTCCAAAATGTGTCCCCCTCTTAGTGGTCATCACAGGATGGCACTACCATCTAGCCATAGCTCTAAACTTTGGAGTCATGCTTGATATCTCTTCTTCTCCCAAACGTCACCTCTACTCCATCAACAAGTACTTAGATGATGTCACACTCCTGTTTAAAATCTTACTGTGAATGCTAATTAACTAAATAAAAGGCAGATTCATTACTTTGGCTTTGCAGGATCTGACCCTTGTCTGTTCTCTGAATGCATCTTGTCGCAGTCTCCCCACCTTCTTGCTCCCCATGTTCCAGCCCCAACAATCTCGTTTAATTTAGGCGTCTTTGTCCTTTTATTGCTTATTCCTCCTGTCCTTACACCATCAAATGCTGGTGCTTTCCCCTCCTATTCAGGTTCCATCCCAGATACCTTTCCTCAAGGCAGCAACCCCATCCCTCCCACTTACCTTCCATCACATATGCCTGTTATAGTTTCTTCACAGCATTTACCAGAAACTGAAAAGATCTTGTTTCTTTAAGTATTTGACCATCGTATTTTATTCATTTAGAATGTAAGTTCCAGGAAAGCAGTGACCTTGTCTGTCTTCTCTACCACTTTAGACTCAGGGACTAGAACAGTGCTTCATATGAAGTAGGTGCTTAATAAATATGGGTTGAATGATTATTGAACACATTTTTTTTTTTTGAGGAAGATTAACCCTGAGCTAACTGCTGCCAATCCTCCTCTTTTCACTGAGGAAGACTGGCCCTGAGCTAACATCTGTGCCCATCTTCCTCTACTTTATATGTGGGACGCCTAACACATCATGGCATGCCAAGTAGTGCCATGTCCGCACCTGGCATCTGAACCGGCGAACCCCGGGCCGCCGAAGCAGAACGTGCGAACTTAACTGCTGTGCCACCGGGCCAGCCCCAAACAAATATTTTGAAGTAATTTCCTCAAGTCCTTTTTTACTGTGAACTAAAAACACTGTATTTTAATCATGTCTTACATAGTTTTTCATTGCCTGATTTTTTTCAATTACTATCATAAAATTAGCATTTTCCTGTGTTGTTAGACATTTTTTACAATTTTGTTTAAATTAAAAAAACTAATACAAGTTAGTTGGGCAAACTTCAACGTATAGGTAAACTAAAAGAAGAGGGAAAACTGACCCGTAATTCTCATCGATAATTTGCCACATAGCCCTTCATATATAGATGTATAAATACATAATACATTGTATTAAATTATACATGCTTAATAAATACAGCTTTTAATGACTAAATAGTGTTTTGTCCCTATGGCTGTGTCGTAACTCATTCATTATTCTATGAATATTAGTTAATTCCAGTTTTTCAATTCTAAAATAATGTTGCAGTATGATCTTTTGATCTGTAAAGCTAATTTCAAATTCTATGATTCTAAGATTCGTTCTTTTAATAATATTGGTAAGAGATAAGCTTGTAGTCTTGTGTTTACTTCAGGTTAATAATCATAACACAATGACATCATAGCTGCCTAATTCTGCTTTGACTTACTATTTCCAAGTGTGTCTTTCTAAAGGGATTTTCTTGAGTGGAGAAAGGTTGCTTCTTAAACCAAGGAGTACCTATGAGAGGGAAGGACTAGAGGGACCCACATAAACATATTCCTTTTGTGGCGTTTTCTCTAAGACTTATTCACAAGCTACCAATTAAGACAAATCCTTTTGGGGTAACAGTAAATGGCCTTCATCCCAAGGGATTTGCTTGGTATCTCTCCATCTTAACAAGACCAGAAGGGATCCTTTATCTTGGGACAGCAGTGGACAAATGACAGGGCCAGTTGAGAAGAATTATAGTAGGGGGCAGGCCCCATGGCCAACTGGTTATGTTTGTGCATTCCGTTTCGGCAGGCCAGGATTTGCTGGCCTAGATCCTGGGCGCAGACCTAGCACTGCTCACCGGGCCATGCTGAGGTGGCGTCCCACATAGCACAACCAGAAGTACCTGCAACTAGAATATACAACCATGTACTGGCACTTTGGGGAGAAAAAAAAAAAGAGGAAGATTGACAACAGATGTTAGCTCAGGGCCAATCTTCCTCACCACCCTTTCCCCCCAAAATTATAGTAAATAGATGCTCTGTATGAAATATACATATAATATAAATATATGGCTATAGATGCTTCATATCAAGATGCAAGTGTAAAATTCATATGTAACTATCATGTGTTTTGGGTAGTAAGCACTTTCACTTAAATATAGATGAAAACCTTTATCCAGGAGGTCAACATTACGTTATCTCATAATCTAGGTCCAATTTCACATTTTTTTCTTCTTGTACTTTTTAAATACTCTTGTCTTTCTCAAGTTGGTGCCTTTGGAAGAATCTGTGCCAAAATATTAATGGGGATTTTCTATGCCTGTGGAATTGTGGGTGGAGTTTCCCCTCATTTTTATTTATCTATATTTTCTAGTTTGTTAAATTAACTTGTCTTCAGAGTTTCCAATAACATAGGAAAATGCAAATTTTACACTGTAAGTTAAAAAAATCGGGCTATGAAATACGACATAGATGTGCTTGGATCCACATTAATGGGTTTTTGGCACTTTGGTAGTCAGCCTCGCCCTGGCATTCGCATGTCGAAGTGAGGTCATGTCCGTTGCAGGGGATTAGCCATATCCACCTGCTCTCAAAATATGTTTTCTGGCCCATGACATAGAGTGCTGATTATGGTTTATGGTGTTTCTATTATCCGTTCCTATTTTATCTTTTCTTTGTATTCCTGTCTCTGTTTTTCTATTCCGAAGTGTTATCAGGCAGTAGCTTTGCAGTGATTCCGAGACAGCTCTGGAGAGCCCTGTGGTCCCTGCCTTCCCTGTGGCTGATGAACTCCTCTGGGGAAGGGAAGAGAGACCTCCTCGATGAATTCAGACAAAGCACTCTTAGTCAGCTTCTGCCCAGGGGTCCCCAGTACTCAGATGTTTTCGGAATTACTTCCTATCTCTCATTTTCAAAGGGCATTTGTGTCATCTTGCTGTTACTCTGCTCATGACCACAATAGATGGGTAAATCTTAAAAGCTAGGTAATTGAGCTAGATTTTTTAGATTAAAAGTACATTTACTGTGCTATTAGTATCAAAGTTATGGAGTAATTCTTGTGTGTTCATAGGTCTAGTCTGAATTCTTTCAACTGTTATTTTTTTTATGATTGTATTTCCAGCAGTTAGCACAGTGCCTGGCACCCCAAAGAGGCTCAAAAAATGTTTGCAGCTTAGTTCTGGTTTCCTAAAGGAAAATTCAATAAAGATATAATTGACTCTGAAGAGCCTCCTATGGATATTCTAAATTCCATTTAGATATCACTTTTCAGAACCTCCATTAATTACCGCGTTGAACATGCCCACTCCTTGAAACCTTCTTAACGATGCTTCTTAGAGACCTCCCTCCCCTTCCTCCTTAGAGTGGTGCTGCCTGTGTAGTAAGTGCTCAGTAAACTGATCATACTTCAGTTGGATTTTGTAAATGGGAGGACTGTCCTCATTTTGGAGCATTTTCTTAATTTAATTCCTCTCAAAACTGGACATTGGTTTCAAGAGCAATGCTGTTAAATTGGCATTGATTGGCTTATATCTTCATAATTCCATCAGTATTCTTTTGGGATGAGTTTATCCATGATTGACTTTTAGGGAAATCAATATATGAATGATTCATGTTTAGTAAGACCATCACTGCTTATTAGCTACCTGTTGACTCCATGACATGCCACCAAGGTGCTTCTCATAAACCAGGAGAAGAGCTAGAACCAGAACCAAAAAATCATTTGGTCTTTTTTTCTTCTCAAAAGTCACACTTTCTTTCCACTTAACTAGGGAGCAGATATATCAGTAAACAAAAGACGGTTATTTTCTCAGGACAAACTCTCATATGCTATGAAAGTGACTCTTGGTTGACATACAGAACACTTTTTCTTTCCTGACAGGATCCTAAAACAAGGTACCTGGGGGATTCAGTAACAGGATTTTGTTCCTCTTCACCAGTCCTCTTGGGACAAAGAGTTTGTTTGCAGATCAAGTTCTACTGCTAAACCTGATACTCCATAGTTTCCATGGTGGAGATGCAAATAGAATTCTGAAAATACTCGTGAATAAGTCCCATCCCATGAAACCTACTCAGAGAAACAGAAGCACATGAAGTGCTGTCATGAAATAAGCGATGTAGTGCTGACTGTATGCACAACAGTGGTTTAGGGAGAGGAGAGAACCCACCCAAGATGGAATAGTTAGAAAAGGCTTCAGAGTCGCGGAGGAGGAATCCGGTCATGAAGAGCATCATCAGCTTAGAAGCAGGGGCTGGGGGGGTGGGAGAGCTGGTGATGGCAAAGTCAGGGGAGATGGGGGAGTATTGGTTTGGCTGCACAGTGAGAAGACCAGGTTCTGAAAGCACAGAATGCATGCTAGGGAGCAAAGGGACACGAGATTGAGTTTTTAAAGTGTCAAAATCTCTCTTTTACTAACCATGTTGGATCTGTTACTATTTGCAAATATTGTCAACAGCTTATCAAAGATTCTGTTTGTGTAACCACAAAGACAGTACAGAATACCCTCCTTGGCAGTGGAGCAATGGGCTTCACATTTAATGAGGCTCAAAGACTGCATATTTCATTGAACTCAGACACGACGTTTAAGCTTGAGAGTCTTTGCTGTGGTCATAAAGGGAAGAGCCTCCTTGCAGGTTCTGGAATATTCAGTACGTACATTATTAAATATGACTGCTGCTGTCACTTTGCAAATATCATTTACAAATTCTTCAGACCTGAAGTACGTTTTTTACAAAACTTATATTCCTGGTGATGCTACAATTGATATAAATTGTATTGGAGGCTGGAGGAAATGCAATAAGAATGCACTTTGCCCTCAATTCAGTTTTTATTAAAATTTTTACTTACCTTCTACAGAATCTCTTTAGACTCAGCTACTCTGCCAAATTCTTGCTAGATCTTTAGTAAGAATTTAGAAGTTATGCCAAGGACCAAATAACTCTTTGGCACATGGTATCTTATTTTAGGCGCAAGCCTTGATTCAAATAGTATCTATCTAATTGAATTTAAAATAGAGCTTATTTTTTATTTTGGAGTTCAAATTTTTATTTTTAATTTAGTTAATACTCATTTCAATGAAACTAGAGTTCTCATACAGTCTAAAAAACCAGGATATATGCTTCTTTATGTTGAATACAATATCGATCATGTGTTTTTGCTATAATTCATTAATAGAAATAGTGAATATTCCGTTTATGGAAAAAGGTAATTAATCTTTTTAGTTTGGATCAAATAAAAATGTCACTGGTAATATATAGTCAGGACACAAATATGAGCACACACCATCACCTACATGATGTTTCATTTCCTGCATTGTGGAACTCTTTGCTATGAAGTAGCTGTTCCACACAGGGGTGCTGTGGACTCAGCCCTTCACTCTTGGTGGCAGTGCCACATATCATTGTTTGTGCTCCCCCTAGGTGGTGTGGGACAGAGGGTAGTAATCCTCCGACATTTTTACTGGAACTGATAACTGGTGTCGCTTCATTTATAGTCTGACCATGGTCCCCTGTTGCTGCTACTTCATGTGGGGGCCTCCTTGTGATGTTAACTGACATCTCCTAGCAGTTGGTGGTCTCACCTGGGATGCAGAGCTGTCCCTGGACACTTCATGGTGCCAAAGAGAAGAAGGTGGCTGCTGTCCCAGAAGCCCCCTTTTGTGTGGCTGTAGATGGTGTCTGCAGTATTCGTGGGCCACCCGGCATCATCTGTTATGAAACGTCCTGCTACCACAGTACCCCAAAATGTTGGTGGTCATTTTAAACCATTGTGTTCCGACATTAGTATCTGCATTAAAAACACCAAAAAAGGTATTTCTCATTTCTTCATGGCTTTAAAAAATGGATTAACTAATCAAATTGAAAGGATTGACCCTCAACTTTGTTACTATCCTGAAAAGTTATTAAGCACATTTGATCTTATTTCTGATTTTTATTAACACTGAAATTGATTTTCCATCACATTCAGGATCAAGTTCAAGCTCCTACACATGGAAAGCAAGGCCTTCATGATCAGGCACCTACCTACATCTCTGATATCTTTGCCCTTCAATTTCTTAGTTACTCCATGCCTATGCACACTGCCCTACTGTCATTTCACAGATGGCTCCTCCTGCCAGATATGCCACCTCCATTCCACTACCTACCCCATCTGTCTGCTTTGTGGTGCTCCAAGGAGGGTCCTGGGACCACTTAAAATAAGATCAGATGGGAAGCTTATTAAAAACACAGATTTCTGGGTCACATCTGAGATATATTGCATATGATTCTCAGGGAGAGCGGAGTTGGGCTCTGTTTTTAACAAGGTCAACCTAACATGTGAGAACCACTGATCTACAAAATGACTTTCTTCTTTGAAGAATTGGTTCCACCATCGTCCATCTAGGAGGTCCTTACTTGTTAGGATCTCTCCTCGCCACCTGCTCCTCTGGTGTTGTGTGTAGTGTGCAATGCTTTACTGCCTGCTGTATTTGCCTGTCCCTGCCACTGGTCCTGGAGCTCCTCATGGGCTGTGACATCATCTGACAGCTCCCTTCGTCCAGGACTTAGCACACAGTTTAATAAGTGCCTATTTATTTGTTCATTGCCAACTCCAGATTAGCATGCTGTGACATTAAATTATCCTAAGAGTATTCAAATTAAAGTCACACTGACTTGTTAGTTTGACTCTAGAAGCCTAAGAAAGTAGGTGGAGAAGCATTGTTTTCTCCGTCTTTTTTAAAGAGATCCTGTTTAAGCAAGTGAGGGGAAAATAATAATATGACATTTTAAGTTATGAAGTAAAAACCAAGTATGAATAAAAAGTTGTTACCTGTTTGTCTTGCCAAGCTTCTTCGTATGTGAAAACTGAAACATTGACTCAGATAAGGAAGAATGGAAAAATAAAGACAAGTGAAATTCTCTTCATGAAAATGAAAAATAATTTATATTGTTATTTGAAACAAACCCATAAAATAGAAAAGCTGTATTGCTACAACAAGTAGACAATTTGTTCCTTTTATTTCTAAAGTGATATTACTTAAACCTTTTTTTATTACATTTTCACAGACCACAAGATACAGAATGTTTAATACAGGGTCATAAAAAAGGCATACCCATAAAATATCTGTAAGCAGAGGCTCTGTGGCAGAATTCTTCTGGTGTTGCAATTGCAATGTTATTCAGGAAGATAAACAATCCAGCATCGCCCTCGAATCAATGACTGTGTATTGAATAGTTACTCTTTCTCCAAACTATGTCCTCACATATTGAGGACATTTTGTGTAATTGGAAATTTGCTAGATAGTCATTTAGTTCTGGGACGTTTTTTTTCTCCTCATTTCTTATTATCTCTCTAGAGGAGTAGAGAAAGATAGAAATTGGACTTAACATGTTCCTTAGTCATACAAAAAGAATCCAAAGGATATTCAAAAGTAGCATTGATGGTTTATTCAGCTTTAAAGTTGCTCTTTGCCAAGACACTAAGTTGGACTTTAATTATAAACTTGTCTCAGTGAGAATTTGTATTGGTTCAGCAGCAGACCAAGGAGTTCCCTGTTGGTATTTACATCCTCGTGTAAATACCATTCCTGTTTTGAAACCATCCTCCTGATTCAATGCGAATTCCTGTACTTGGATCTCTCAGCCATTTGAAGTGTCCTTTGAGCTGTTGTGGACAATTTGCAGTTGTGATATAATGTCAATAGTGTTTACTTTGTAACTGCAAATAGTATTTGGCTGTCATAAGTCTAAGTAATACAATTGTTTTGTGTTTTAACTCTACCACTGTCCACTGAAAGATTATTTCATACTGAATATTGGTGTATGACGTGTTCACCTAAAGTGACTCAAGAAGGACGTCTCTAGGTGAGGTTGAGGCAGACTGCTGTCAACGTGTCTGAAAGAAAGACTTCAGTGAGCTCAACTATGTAAAATCTTCTAGATTAACATAATAGAAAAGGTGAAATTGGACACATTTATACTGGAAGAAATTAAATTAAGTTTGAATAGCATTGTGGGGGAACAAAAATGCTGCCTCCTTCACCTGAACTGTCATTGGCTTTCCTTCTTTCACTCCGGAGTCTCTGAGGAACTCAATGACTGCCTGCAAGTTGTATAAGATATTTCTCAGTGTGGCCTATTGGATGGGTAAACACAAAATGTACTTGTGTTTAATTTGTATGTGTGTATGTGTGTGTGTGTGTGATCTTCTATCTTCCTGTCCTTATTCTGGAAGAGTTGGGTGTTTCCCTGGAGACCTTTGGTTCTTCAAGCACATCTGTTCCAAGGGGGCAGGTGAGGTGGTGTCACGGCCCAGGTTGTGTGGATATAGAGAGGATCTGGGCCATCTTTAGAGCTCTTGTTTGAGAGGCAAGCTCCCTGCAAACCTGTGTTCCCCACGCCCCATCTCCACCCTCTGCCCCAGCCCACATATCTGCGTAGCTGGTGGTATGAGGGCTCCAGGAGTGAGTGCTCTGTTATCTGGAGATGCACACCTTGGCTGTGCTCCAGCTGTCCCCTTCCCCCTATAATTCCCACTCCCCTGAAGCAAAGTCTCATCACAGTGCTAATCCTTCCAGGGATTTTAGCTGCACTTATAGATAGAGCTGTACCGGTGCAGAGGACTCTTGTTAATAAAGAAGGGAAAGTTCATTAAGAGAAAAGAAATGTTCCTGCTCTCACTGCTGAGCCTTGTCATATTCCCCAGGAAATAAAACAAATGGAAGCAGTGTGTTCTTTATCAGACTTTGAGGTACGAGTTCTGTAACAAGGAAGACACCAGGAGAATGAGAAAGGGGGCAGTGGTCTTCCTTACACACACCTGGTGGGGACATGAGCCTGAGAAAGTGAGTGGAAGAGGGAGTTGTAAGGATGCTAATAACTTAGAAGGGGAAGGCATTTTAAATTGGGTTAAACTAATCGGTGACTTTAGTTGTTATTGACTGGTTCTTTTCTCCTCTGCAAATGACTGAATAGTACATATTTGGGAAAGGATACACTCAGCTGCAGGGAGCAGGCTTGTTTATAAACTACTAAAAATCTGGGGCTAGCAAGATGAGGGGAAGGAAAGATGGATTGAGAACCAGAAGACCCAGGAGTCCCAGGTTTCACTCACAGCTCTGTCACCAATTTGCTGTGTGATTTGGGGAATACCGCCTCGCCTGTCTGGAGTGTTTATTCCCTTCCTGTGACACCAGGTAGAAGAAAATAAATTCATCACATGTATCCTATCCACACCATCTTCTGGAAGGGACAAGAATCAGTCTGTGATGAGTTGGTGAAAAGGTTTTAGAATAAGTCCCTTTTTATTGAAAATAAATCTGAATTTTTCTAGAATAACAGTGAATGGGAATAATAATCGTGTTTACATTGTTCAGTTTTATGCTACAAGAATAACTTCTAATGCCTACAAAGTTCATTACAGTGCCTTGGTTAATTTCTCCACAAGGTTGACCACCCTGGTCCCTAGTGAGATGTGTGATACCTATGGTACAATACATGCATGAATAATGATACATAACATAATGCCAGCTAAAATCTAACAGCAGCAGATTTATATGTGTTCTTGATAAATCTTTTTGCAGGGGATTCAGAACTGAGGCTGGGAGGCAGAGAGGCTTGGAGGGATCTCTGAGGTGCTGGGACCTATGTGGCGACCGTGTTTATAGGAATTCCTGAGTGGGCTGTGTGGATAAAGGGCTGTTGAGGCATTGTTGCTGTCTGCAAGGTAAAGTGACAGCCTTCTCCTTTCTGTCCTCACTAGACCTTAACTTGTCTTGGTACCTAAAGCCCTCTAGGGAATTCATTTATTAATATCTTCCAGGAGAAAATGCTGAGGGTCTGAAATAAAGCAATGGCAGTGACGATGGAGAGAAGGGAGCAGATTTCAGTGATATTTTCAAGGTGCAAAGGTGGAAATGATAGATATTCGTGCCTCCTTTTCCTGAAATAGCCTTCTCTTCTGGCTGACACTTCCTCATCCTTCAGTCTTTCAAAATTCAGTACAGGCATCATTTCCTCCAGAAAATCTTTCTTCCTCACTCTGATTGGACACTCCTCTAACATCCAGCTTCTACTTCCACTGCACCTGCACTGTGGTTATTGATTTTCTTGGTGTCTCCCTGAAGGACCCTCTTATTTTAACTTGTTGCTCAGGGTGCCTAGAATAGAGCTTTGCTCACTGTGGTTACACAATGAATATTTATTGAGCAGATGTCTGAAGGCCTGAATTGGAGGGTGAGGGCAAAGGAAGCATCTAGAATGATGATCAGATTTCTGTTTTGGAACACTCATTGAAATGTTCACTGTTGTTATCTAATAACGTTTTATAAATTGAAAAGCATTATCTAAAACCTATTATTCAACTTACTTTGAAATCAGTATTTTTTCACTCAAATTCTTTTTAAAATTGACTTCCAAGTTTACAAAGTTGTTGGACCGAGAATTAGGCTTTTCTTTGTATTTGACAGAAAGATTATAAAATCTTTCATACATGTATCATGGAGCATGAATTTATAGGAGTGTCCATTCCTCTGTTTAGTAAGTTAGAAGCATATGTGTGTAGTTGAAATGCAGTCTGTTAAATCTCAAAAGAAATTTTCATTTTGATTTATTGAGATTTTTTTAGTCTCCATTTGTAATTAAAAGAAGTTTCCTTTTCAATTTAGTTCTTAGCAGCCAATGTTTAATTATCATATAGAAAAACTGACACACAATGGTGAGTTAAAAGTTGACAGTGTGAAAAAAACAGAATATAAACTGAGAATAAATTGCTAAATATTAAATTGAAATTGAAGCTTGTTATTCTCTAAATTTGACAGGAGGTTTCTTAACAAATTGAACACATTAGATGGTTTTCCTCTGCACTTCTTTGAACACACCCAGCACAAAATGTTGTATTTGATATGGGAAATATTGAAGAAGAGTTCACCTTGTCCATTTACTTTAGCAAAATTTTACCAAAGGAATTTTTCACTTTAGCTGGCTATTTTGACTTTGATTATGTATGTTAAACAGGGAGCAGCAGAGAGATGAAATGGTTAGCTTGATTATTCAACCCCAAATGCCATTTCACTTTAAGTTCTAGAAAGAACTATAGCCCTTTGCAGGACTTTCCTAACATTCCTTTGAATCTTCTTGGAGGCATAATTTATACTGGTGATTTGTGCTCTCCTAGCACTTTGCATGTGTTTCTACTGTAGATATGATGCCATCACAGTGTGAGTAACTGTCTGAGACTATAGCTGGTTGTAAGAGCTTCATAGAAAGAGACAATTTGTGGCATTGTCATCTTTGGTTTTCCTAGTGCCTAGCACACAGTAGATATTCAGCAAAGGCTTTGTAAAATTACTTTAATTATCCCTTGGCTCTGTTTCAGTTTGGTGAGGAGACAGATGTAGTTCAACTGAAACCACGAATGTCTGCTCCAAGGTCACTCCATTAGCCTATTTGGTCTTCCAAAGACA
Source organism: Equus caballus (assembly GCF_041296265.1). NCBI lineage: Eukaryota > Metazoa > Chordata > Mammalia > Perissodactyla > Equidae > Equus > Equus caballus. Next base: position 37,657,885 of record NC_091700.1, read on the forward strand.
GGGCGTATTATATTGCTTTGAAGACTTTCTCTTGATTTATTTTTGGCCCTGGACACTTACCCATTTGCTTTCTCTTAGAGCTAGTAAGGAAGTAGGGCCATGGTAGGGAGGATCTGGGGGTTAATTCCAGATTCGACAAGCATCCTGGGAGCCTTAAATATCCCATATTTTATAGGAGTGAAAAAAGGCATCAGCCACCTAGGAGGAGGAAAAAAAGAGCTAGAGGACCATGGACCGTGTTGATAAACAGGGAGAGAGAAAGTGGTGGATAGTGTACGCATATGATAGAGAAGTGGGCCCAGACAGAGCTATGAACTGAATGACCTCAAGAATCTGAATCTCAGGAGTATTTTCAACATTAGGTTACTTCCTGGCTGCTGGTAACATAAAGTGTGTGTTGTAGGGTGGAGGGTGTGAAAGAGAGGTGGCGAGAAAGGGAAAGAAGCTGTCAGGGAGGCCAGGAGACAAAAGGCAGAGTCTGACTTGAAGCACTTTGAGGATGGCCCTACTGGGAAGAGAGTTAAGAAATGTCATGTTGCGGTGACTGGTGACTTACAGTTGAAATCTTTGTGAGTATGAGTTTTCTCCTAGAATAGCTACTGCTGTCCTAGGCCTTACACAATTATGCTAGCCTGGGGTGTACAAACTTAGTTAAAACATTTCTAGCATGGAAAACAATGCTTTGGTGCTTACTTAAGAGAACGTTGAATTTTGAACCTATTATAGGTCTTTATTCTTACATTTTGGCATCTTCCCACTGTACAAATGGTGAAAAGAAGATGCTAATCATAACATTAATTCCCATAGGAAATCAAGATTGAGAGTTGTTTTTTGTTTTTTGTTTTTGTTGTTGTTGAGGAAGATTCACCCTGAGCTAACATCTGTTGCCAGTCTTCCTCTATTTTGTATGTGTGTCACTGCCACAGTACGGCTGATGAGTGGTGAGGTCTACACCTGGGATCCGAACCCTTGAACCCAGGCTGCCAAATTGGAGCTCACTGAACTTAACCAGTACACCATGGGGCCAGCCCCTAGATTGACTTTTTGATGAGAGAAAAAAAAAACCTAAGACTTGGCTTCCTCTGAGAATTTTTTTCATGTGTAGGGAAGTTCTAAGTAGTTGGTAATGAGAATGTAAAAGGATAATGTTGGATATTTTCGCTCAAGAAGATGTATTTGGATAATTTCCTGGGGACTATGAATAATCCTCATGAACTTCAGAGTGCAAATCATAACATTCTATTTAGGACATGGCCAAAGATGAAGAGATACATCATGGAGGCATTATGCTGGTGACGGAAATGTCAAGATATTTCATGAATCTTGGCCCAGTTCAAGAAATCAGCCAGCATTTTTTTTTCCAGGAACCGTTAAATACTAGAGGGTCTGCCCATGGTTAGAGCGCAGGAGCTGAGTCCCAGGCCCTGCTGCCCTCGCCAACTCGCTGTTTGGAATGAAGTGATTAAGGCCAGGCAAAAATGCATGATAACCCTACAGTGGCTATAAAGGGAACTGTTTAATGATCATTCTCTATTATGGAAAAATGAAAAGATAAGTAAGAGGAATGACTTGAGGAATAAAGAATTTTCAGAAAGGCAGTAAGAGAAAGGTGATAAAGGAATATGAGAAATACAGAAGCTTGCACAGATCTGCTAATACTCATCAAGAAGTTTGCCTTAGGTAATATAACTATGAAGACTTGGGTTTGTGTGGATGGGTGGAAAAAAAACAGCAATACGGTGCCATTTCAAGAATTTCGAGGAGAGTAGTGGTTGGGAAAGACTGCAATGACATTGAATGTAAGGATTTGGAACAGAGAAATGAGTTTTGTATTAATATGACAGGCAAGAGGAGCCCTTAACCCTGTGGACATGGACACACCCTTCAAAAATTATGAGAGACGAATGTTGAAAATAGTTGGGAGAAGATTCACTAACTCACTCCTTCAACACACGTGTGTGGAGTGCTTTCCATATGCCAGGCGTTGTACTCAACATGACGAATAAAAACATAAATAAGAGATGGCACCCAAACTCAGGCAACTTAGCATCTCGAAGAGAGGCAGGAATCATGGCAAATAAAGGCAGCAAAGGGGGAGAAGTGCTCTTCACGGGGACACAGAGGAGAGGGTGAAGAAGAAACCCAGGCTCCCTCCGTGAAGAAGAATCAGAAGTGCTCTAGACCTTTGCCCAATTTTATCAGAACTCACCTTTTGTTGTTTTAGTCTGGCAGACCTCTATGTTGTCTTTGTCCCCTGTCACTGAGTAACAAAGGTCAGTTTATAAAAAGTAATGTAGGACTCAGAGATTAAAATAAATAGATGATTGAAGATAGTGCAAAATTTCTAAGTTTAGTCCTTGATATTCAATATATGGTTACCTAAGAGTTACTTAGCAAAACCTACGTAAGAACAACAAAACTAATTTATTCCGCACTGTTTTTGTATGATAACTACTTAAGAGGTTTGGTGGGAGAAGGTGTTTGCTGATGAAGCGTGGAGTCTTCTATAACCTCATTTATTATTTATTTTATATAGAGATGTGAGTGAGGAGCAAGGGCTTTAGTTACTTTTATAAATGCTATGTAATGAGATGATATTACAAATTACCTTGGGTCACACAATTTGTCATTGACTGAGTCTTATTTCAGCCTGAGCCATCTGGTTCTGAAGCCTGGGGTCCAAACTACTAATTAGATTACTTGCCTGAATGAGACCATGCACGGGAGGATACTCTGAGCACTTTCGTCTTATTTGTGAACTTTGTGAAGTCAGGCACTACATATTAATCAGACTCATAAGGTGCTTCATATCTTCTGTGCAAGACAATAAGGTATAAATACAGAGAAATATTCATCCCTGCTTTTCTCACAGAAGTTCTTTGCACGTGCCCAGGGTGCTGTTAATATTTGCTAACTTAAATTTAGATATCAGGTGGAAGTGAATCTGAATCAGAAGATCTTCTTTTACCCTCTTTATTAGTCTTTGTGACTGAGGATTCTGTTTTTCTCAATCTGGGAGTGTCTAGAATCAAGTGACAATATTGAGAGAACTTTAGTAAAATCAGTCAGTTAATCAATCAAACAAACAAACTCAGATACAAATATTTTAGCTGAATATTTTAAGGCTTCCTAAATAATGTCTCCAAATCTCTCGTCTTAGTGAAAGGTACAGAGCTGAAGAACAGAGAGAAGTGGCCTTTTCCATAAAAGAGAGCCTACCTTGAGCTGAAGGCTAGCATCCAAGAGGGAAATACTTTTTAAAAGAGCATAGAGGGCAATGCTCCAGGGAAGGGCATGCACATTCCACTCAGCCGCCCCACATTTAGGATCACAGACATGGGATTTTAGAGGAAGTCACCGCTGCGAGCTCTGCTAGCCCAGCCTTCTGAGCAGTGGGAGGCAGTCTTCCAAACTAACATCTGAATAGGTCATTATGGCCTCTGCTAGACCATCATTTTTCAGTGAAGGAAACTCTCTCTCCATTCAGGTGACTCTTTTCTTCTTCTTCATCTTGATTCAAACCAGGATCTGTCTAATGTGCTGCCTCTGCTTTCTGAGGCCACTCTGAAATTCCACACCTTGAAACTGTGTAGGATAGGTTTGATCTTTTTTTTCTACAGATGAACATTTCAAAAGTTTTCAAACAAGGATTAAGAAGTACTTTCCCAGTTTTTCTTTTCGAGATGAGCATCCCTAGTAACATGATGTGCTCAACTCCTAACCTTTCCTCCTGAAATTGGATGCTGGGACGGAGGACAAACATATGGGGAAATATGATCTCAGGACAGTGGGACTCTCACTTTTTTTAACCTAAAATTGCATTAATTGAGTAATGGCCATTTGAAACCCTTGAATATGTTGGGTAAGTAGTTCCTAAATTAGGGAAATGAGTTCTTTAGAGGCCACAGAGACAGGAAGACCCTAGAATTTTTGAGCTCTCACCTCAGGTGCTGTCCAGGCATCGCCTTCTTGAAACTCTTGTTAATGATAGATTGGGATGCCTCTAGCTGCCTCAGGTCACTTTAAAAATTAGTATTGGTAAAGCCAGTTAAACACTTCAGAAGAGAAGCAATTGCCAAGTATTATTATTATTTTTTTTTTTTTGGCCATAGTCAGTAACCTGGTGGGTGTTTTCTCTTTGTAGTTACTGATTTCTGTGAAATCCCATGAGAGTACAGAATCTCTCAGGTGATCAAATCTTCAACCCTTCCCTGATTGCCGTAGCAACAAATCTATCTTTACTACTCAAATTAGTTAATCAATTGTGGTCCCTCATTTATGTTGCTTGACATAACCATCTCTGAGGATTACTGGCTCTTTGTTCTTCTTTAGCTAATAAGTGCCCCATTAGAAGACAGTATTCCCAGATATAACATACACTGAATTATCTGAAGCACTCCTTCAGTGTGTGAGTCAGAGATCTCATTCCAGGATAATTAGTTTGACTATCAGTTAAGGCCATGTTTTCCCTCATTGTATGTTACTGATTAAGGAGAGAAACGTGCACAATTCAGTTTACTGGAAATAGGTCGTATATTTTATTTCTGTAGTGACCAAATATTTAAAACCCAAATCAAGACATCAGGTCTGACAAAGACCATATTGGTTTTTTTTCCTGATATTTGAATTTATTTACGTTGAATCTTTGAAATGTTACAGAAATAAAATCATACTTAGGTATATCTTTAGTCTACTCAACAGACTTCGTTGAGTAGAATAAAAGAACTGCAGATTTGGGCTTCTGTACATTTTTTTGTAGCAGTTTGTTATTGAAATGTGGTTTTTTTCCATATATTCTTTCATATGGAGTCAACTACTACAGTTCACCCAAAATTCAATATTAACAGTCTGTAGCAACTACTAAGGTTATGAATTTATCTTCCGTTTCATTTGACTTCCACCTCTGTTTGGTTAGCCACTTTCATTTTGTTGGTCTGGGTCAAATGTGAAATGCTGACTGTCCTTTGCTGTTTTATCTAGGGTATGTTTGCTAGCATCAGTTCCTCAATCATTGATTTGTATAAAAATTACCACCAGAGGGGCTGGCCCCGTGGCCGAGTGGTTAAGTTCGCGCGCTCCGCTGCAGGTGGCCCAGTGTTTCGTTAGTTCGAATCCTGGGCGCGGACATAGCACTGCTCATCAGACCACGCTGAGGCAGCGTCCCACATGCCACAACTAGAGGAACCCACAACGAAGAATACACAACTATGTACCGGGGGGCTTTGGGGAGAAAAAGGAAAAAAATAAAATCTTAAAAAGAAAAAAAAAATACCACCAGAAAGATTTAATTGGCCCCAAAGTATCACTTCTAGTTGGGTATAATCCACCAATTTTCACTGGTGTTTCTGTGCTGTACGGAGATTTCTTAATGGGTCACTCCTTTGAATCCTAATTCATGAACTACTTCATCGCTGAACTTATAAGAAAGAAATGTAAATTACTGACCTACTTGAAAACTCACCTTTTTTGAGTATCTCCCTAGTTCCTAATTCCCTTTGTGCCTGGCGTATTTTATGTGTGTAGAGTTTGTGACCATGTGAATTATGACTCCAAATCTCAATTCTGGCCATTGTCTTGTTAACAGCAAAACAAGAGGGCTTCCTCATCACAGTGAGGGCCTCCATGTCCATTCAGCGTCAATGTATTAGAGTTGCTCAGTTTGTATATCTAGAAAACTTATAGCCGGATGAGCAGGAGTAGCAGGCGACCTGCAGTGTGCACCTATCACATCTGGAGTCCACTAATTGGGGTTTGTTCATATAGCATGAGTGTGGTACAACAGAACCCCTCAGGAGACCAATTACTGCAAGAGAATTCTCCACTACAAAGAATGAGAACTATGAGATTCACCATGATTCTAGTACCAAGTCCAGTGCATGGGTTTTTTCCCCATACATCCAAGCAGTTCTCCAACATCAGCTGGGCGTCCTATGATTCAACTCAACACTATCAACCTGGAGGTAGCATCAAATTCCAGGGGTTAAGGGCTCAGTTCCACAAGACTGTTCCCCTCACCACATCCCCGCTTCAGGTGCCATTTGCAAGCCCAGATTATCACCTGTGCTTCTGACCCACTGGCTATACATTGGAGATTCCCACAACCCACCCTTGGGTTTGATGAATTTGCTAAAGTGGCTCACAGAACTCAGAGAAACATTTTACTTACTAGATTACCAGTTTACTATAAAAGGATATAACTCAGGAACAGCCAGATGGAAGGGAAGCACAGGGCAAGGTATGGGGGAAGGGTGCAGAGCTTCCTTGCCCTCTCCAAGTGCTCCCCTCTCCCTGCATCTCCGTGTGTTCACCAACCCAGATACTCTCCCAACCCAGTCCATCTGGCTTTTTATGGAGGCTTCATTACATCATCATGATTGATTAAATCCTTGGCCATTGAAGTTGAACTCAATCTGTGGGGGTGGGTCAGGACTGAAAGTTCCAACCTTCTAATCACATGGTTGGCTCCCCTGGCAATCTGCATCCATCCTTAGGTTTACCAAAAGTCATCTTATTAACATAACAGAAGACACCTTTTACCACTCTCCTCACTTAGGAAATTCCAACAATTTTAGGAGCTGTGTGTCAGGAACAGGGTAGAAGACCAAATATGTATTTCTTATTATAAATCACAATATCACAAAGTTCCTCACCTTCCTGCCCTTTTCTCTCCTGACACGCCTGATTGAAAGTCTGTAGCTGAAATCTTCAGAGCTTTCTTATCCAACTGTAGGGTGTCTCCATACCTAAAAGGGAACTCATGGACCGTCAAAGGCACCCATCTAGAGATCAAGGTACTATGACCTTTACCTCTACCCCAAATTAATATTTGTATGCAAGATATGTTAATAGGAAATTTGTATGCAAGATTAGATCATTTTATGTTGGATACTTTTTTGTTACATTTAAGAGTTTTATCATCCATATAAGTACCCTTCCAAGGCTACCTCTGATCAGCTTCCACTAATTACACCAACACCAGGAGAGTAAACATAGTAGGATCCATTGTAGACCTTGGATCTACCTCCCCAGTTTTGACAATGTGTAAATTGCCAAAATCCTTTTATGGTTGTGGAGAAGTTGTAGGGATGATGGTAGGGGAGATTGAAGCCATATGGGGTTGAAATCATTTGGCCAGGCTCATACCAGGAGCAAAAATGTAGGGAGGACAGCGAGTCTTTGCTAATTGATTCTGTACCCTTGTCGTGGCCCAGAATCTTTTCGGTCCATCACTCTTGAGAGCATCTCTCAATCTGAGTTGACAATAGTGATGGTACCCATTTCCTGTGCTGCCTTAGATGGCTTTGTGGGTGAGGTGGAGGAAGAGGACGCTCATGAAGGATGTGAAGTTCCCTTGGGAGCTACTTTCCTTCCTGAACATGCTAGTGGGACCCTTCTCAGAGAAGCAGAGGGCATTAGCTGATAATAGCTTACATCATTACAGCCTGGTTTGGCTTAGCCTTTCCTTGAGGATAACCATGATAACACTCCCAGCCCTAACCTGAAGAATGATCCTAAGCCTGTCAGAGGCGACTGTCACCTTGTACTCACAAAACATCAATTCCTGAGACCTTTTAAGGGTCACAATAAGCAGAGGAAAGGACACCAATGGAACTTAGAATCACAGAGACTTGGGTTTAATTCTTGCCTATGCCATGTACCCCTTGTGAGACTTACCTGAATTTGTTCCTGATCCAATAAACGATGACAGTAATATCCATTTCCTGCTTCACAGAGTGAGACATAATGGGAAGTGCAAAGCCTAGTGTGAGGCATTGATTTCTTGCTTAATATAGGTTTGTTCCCTTTCTCTGAAAGTCCTTGAATGACGTACGAATTTATAGGGATAGGATGGTAGAATGTGGAAATATTTGTAGAGGAGAATGAGTTTAAACATATTGACCATTATGTGCGTGAGAGCAAAAGCCAGATGTTTTCAATTCACTAAACTTTGCCAAAGACACGGTGCATGAGATATAATGGGACACATGTTAGGAGAAAGAGGAAAAGGGAACCAAAGTGAAGGAATTTTAGCTGTAGTCCAGAAGAAACTCTATCCAGGGAGCACTGCTTTGTAGTGACAGTTTGATAAATAAATCCTTGGGGGAGTGTTTCTGAGAGTTGAGCCATCTCTTCTCCTTCCTCTAAAGGTAGTGTCCGCACTGTCATCCCCAAGCTTTCTGAGGAGGCAGATAATGAGGGAAAAGGGATCCAGTGCTGAGTGTCTGCTCCATCCACAAAGAGTTACAGGATGCACGTTTAGTTCAGTGAGAGAAGACAGCCCACAGGTCTGCAAGTTCCCTGAGCTTCTGAGGCAGGAAACCAATAATGTCAGTCTATCTCTGCTGAGTACTGAAATGGGGGACTGACTTCCCATAATCCCCAGATGACAGGCTCAGCCACAGAGCTTTTTCTATGAATCCTTGTCTGCTCCTCTCTCTGTTGTTGTGAGAGGTTTCTAACTAACTCTCTAAAAAATTTAGAGATTGAAAAAATAGTAATAGTTGATGGCATGACGAATGCCTCTAGTAAACTCTTATTTAGGGAAGAAGAAATTCCAGTTGGGTGTACCGTTGTATGCCGGTTTGAGACTTTTTAAATACACATCCTTCAGCAGCAAGTGTCCAGGTAGATTTTTATCTTGGCTTTTGCAGCTATCCCTCCACCTCCACCCTCCATGCGTCTCTCTTCCCCAGGTGTATCTAGCTAAGGGTCATATTTTTTTTTCCTTCTGGCTGTAGACTAGCCTTAGTATCTCTGACTCCAAACCTCAGCTGTAAGGAAAGCTTGCCTAAGGCACAGTGACTTGTGATGATGTTCAAGTTCTCCAGATGCGCTGTTGACTGTGGAGTTATGCGACCCCCTACTGGCCCTTGCAACTGTAGCTGTAAACACATACGGATGAGGACGTTTGGTTTTAAAGCACTAGCAGGACCACAGAGAGAGTCTTTTCTCCCCATTAATATTTGCAAAGAGGAAACTAAATGTCTACTCCAAGGGAGCTAACTCCTACGTAGAGCATCTGTTAGGAGTTTAAAACTCTTAGGAGTGTGACTCTCAAAATAACCAACACTGTTTGCATTTGTTTTGCCATCAAATACTGTTTATTAAGGGCCCACAAATGTCGTCCTGGGTTCTGTACCAAGTAACTGAAAAGGACCAGCTATTGCTCTTTGAGAAATCGTAATTTCGAATTGCTGCTTGTTTGTGTTTTGTTTTCTTTGCTCCTGCAAGTCGAAATCGGCGTGCAAGATGTCTTGCAAGTCTGCAATTTTAGTATTTGCACCGTGGTTCATGTTGAAGCGTCTCCTTTTGAGCAATCATTGGAAATCACTAGGAAAAACGAGAGTGAGAGAAGCTCTGAGACAAGCATGGATATGAGCTTGCTTTCAAAGGGAAGGGTTGAAGTTTCTAATTGATTTGATCTGAGGGCTTTTCATAACCTTACTTTAGATAATCAGCCATTGGATTCTTGAGCCTTGACTTGCATAAAGGTAGATGTAAGCTTTGCTCTTTCTTGAGCCTGTCCTGTCATCCAGGGTTGTATCAAGTAAATTACCAAGCATCCTGTATGACCGGCCTACTAGTTTGCAGAGAGCAATTAGTCATAGTGTGAAAAGAGAAATTTCAATAGGTACTCAAGGGGTTTATTGAATAAGCGCAAAGTAAATGAAGACGAGGAGGGATTAAGATATATAAAGGTATATTATCTTTTAAAAAAAAGATCCTCTTATACTACATTATTTCTGATAATTGTGGGAATCTAAAAGAGTTGAAAGGTGTGCTGATATGCCAACACCAGTCAGCATATTTTCAAACCTACTTAAGTGATTTCTTGCACGTCAAATTCTTTGCTAAAATGAGGCCCGTTTTCCTGAAAGTGTTTGTGGTTTAGGTTGCTGGAGCTTTTGTTGTTGCCATAATTGATTATCCTCTGTTTGGATGATCCTGTTTACATCTTCAGCTCTGAAGGACCCTCAGGCTATCTTGTCAGGCTGAGTTTTAAAATTCCAAACTGAATTGTGAAGACAAGACATTTAGGAGATGGGGAGATAATTGTGTGTAACTGGAAAATTATCCAGAAAGGCTTAAATTCTCATAGGAAAGAAAGTCTTCCTTTTACATTGAAAAGGGTTAATATTGGAGGATAGAACAGTCGATAGTTGCTTCTCCTTAATGTTAAAACACTGAAAGTTACTGATAAGTTAGCCATCTCCACGCCAGTCCAAATCTTGAGTAGAACCGACCCCTTGTGGTTTTATGTTCTCAGTAGCTGACACAGTGCTCAGCGTAGCGTATGCTCTCAATATTCGTTGGAAGGGACGAAGAAGGGACGAAGAAAAGAAGGGACGGAGAGAGCTTGAGAAAAGGATTGAGGGAAGGAAGGGAAAAGCAAGCGTTAAGAGAGAAAGAAGAGTAAAAGGAACTGGAAGAGAGTTTGTTTTGTTAAAGTATGTGTGCACGCGCACGCGCGCGCACACACACACACACACAAATTAAGGGACTTGTCCAACCCGTGCAGCTGCTGACAGACTTGGAAACAGAATACAGGTGTGTCTTTATAATATATCTCCTTCTTGTCCTTCTGCTTCGCAGTGGGAAATTGTTTCATAAGCACTTTCAAATCTTTGAAAAGAGTTATAAAAATAAGGTATAAATTAAAATGTCCTTGGAAGAGAAACCATGACTTAAATTGAGTTAAGTTTAAGGGAGCCAAAGAAGATTTTGAAAGGCCCCAGGAAGGTTACATTTCATAGAAGGAAAAAAAATTATGTTGAGAACATCTGGAAAGAAGTTCTTCAAGTTCTCTCTCTGATAGTTCCCTGAAATATTTTAATTTTATAAAAAAATAATACACTGGCAGGTTCATATCTCACATTGCCATCCAAATTTGGACATCTTAACTCTCCTTAACCTCGTTTTTTTCTTTCCTCATTTGTGGTGTCCATATTTTTCTTTTCTCTCCTTATCTGTTCTGCTTGGTTTCTGACTCTGCATGCTTTCCTTTACCTTGATTATTAGTTCTCACATCTCTTATTTGTCTCTGTGCTTTTCCTTTGATATCATTCAGTTCTTCCTCAGCTTTTCCCTTAACCTCTTTTCACCTGGTCCTTTTCTGCTGGTTTATTTGCCAGCTGTTCCTCTTCCTGGTTGGCACTGCTCTCTCCCCTTCTCACTTTCGGTCATTTTTTTTTTTAAGAAGTTATTTATTTATTTATTTATTTTGAGGAAGATTAGCCCTGAGCTAACATCTACTGCTAATCCTCTTTTTTTTTTTTTTTGCTGAGGAAGACTGGCTCTGAGCTGACATCTGTGCCCCTCCTCCTCTACTTTATATGTGGGACGCCTGCCAAAGCATGGCTTGCTGAGCGGTGCCATGTCCACACCCAGGATCCAAACCAGCAAACCCTGGGCCACTGAAGCAAATTGTGTGAACTTAACCCCTGTTCCACCGGGCCGGTCCCTCTCCCCTTCTCACTCTAACCCTCCTTCTTCCATCCTCTCCCCTCCCACTCTTTCCTCTTCCATTCTCCAAGATTTACTAATGGCAGACTGTCACTAGAAATCTCTGATAGGACTGAGATATTTCTCCAGTATGTAATTTAGTGTACCCAGAAACAGCTGTTCTTACTGGGTTTTTTTCCCCCCGATCAAGATTTTGCCAGAAAATAAAATTCTACTGGATGATATTCATAGTATTGGAAGGTAGTTTGCTTAGGTTGGACTTGACATTTTAGCATCTGGATTTCTGATCACTCCTTTCTCAAGATCTTATCTTCACTGTCTTATTCTGTGGTGGTTTTTCTTGGGACTGTGTTATTTTCTTTATCAAAAGCAGTAGACAAAGAGAAATACTTATATAATTTAAAATTTTATTTATTAAGGTATTTAATGAAATAAAATTCACTCATTTTGAGAGTATGGCTTCATGAATTTCTGTAATGTACACAGTTGTTTCACCACCACCACTGTGGGATATGGAACAATTCCCTCAAAAAAAAAGGTTTCCTCGTGCCCCCTTACAGTCGAGCCTCACACCCTGTCACTGCTCTGCTTCTTGTCACCGTGGTTTTGCCTTTGTGCAGACTTCAGTTTTCATTTCTCTTGGATAAATTCCTAGGAATGGAATTGCTAGGTCGTATGGTAAATATGTCTTTAATTTTATGAAATATTGCCTTACTGTTTTCCAAAGTATTGGTACCATTTTTCATTCTCATCAGCAACGTAAGAGAGTTCCAGCTTCTCCACCTCCCTCCCAGCACTTAAGATTGTCAGTTTTTTTGACTACAGCCAGTCCAGTAGGTGTGTAGTCGTGTCTCATTGTGGTTTTAATTTACATTTCCCTATAACTAGTGATGTTGAATGTATTTTAATATACTTATTATCCATTTGTATACCTTCCTTTGTGAAGTATTTGTTCAAATATTTTGCTCACTTTTAACTGGATTGTCAGTCTTCTTGAATTGTACGAGTTCTTTATATATTCTGGATACAAGCTATTTGTTGGACATATGTTTTGCAAATATTTTCTCCTAGTCTGTTGCTTGTATTTGTTTTAACTATCTCTTTCAAATAATAAAGTTTTTAGCCTTGAAGAAGTTTATTTGAGTAATTCTTTCTTTCATAATTGAGGCTTAAGAAATTTTTGTTTAAGAAATCTTTACCTAACCTAATGTCACAAATATTTTCTCCTATGTTTTCTTCTAAAATTTTAGCTCTTATATTTAGGTCCATGAACCATTTCGACTTTATTTTTGCATGTAATATGAGGTTAAGAGGCAAAGTGCTTTTGCTTTTTGCTGTACAGATGTCCAGTTGATGTGGTTCCATTTGCCTCTTTTCCCCCATTGACTTACCTTGGTGAATTACATTAATTGCCTTGCATTTCTGGTATAAACCCCACTTGGTCATGATATATTGTCCTAATTGTATATTTTTTGATTCAATTTTTTAATATTTTTTAAGAATTTTTTTCTATTGGTCTTTAGTTCTCATTTCTTGTGATGTCTTTGTCTTACTTGGCATCAGGTTATTACTAGTCTCATAAATGAAGTGGGATATGTTCCCTCCTCCTCTATTTCTGAAGAAGTTGGTTAGGATTGGCATTATTTCTATATTTGTTTTCAAAATGCAAAGATAAACCCAAAAAGAGTGATATACTAGATGTAGATATTCACATCCATCTCTTGGATCTCTGGGCTTGTTCTAGATTCTTAGGTCAAATAGTGCCATGTAGGGAAATACATTAATCCTTTGATTTTCCCAATTTATCAAAAGTGAAAATTTGTGTTTATGCTATCTAAGATCAACTTTTTTACAGATTTGGGAGTAAAATCAAATCCTTGAATAGCCATTTTCTAAACAGTCCTCTGAAATTTGGAAGAGTAAATACATCTCCGAAAGCTCAATCTTTTGCCAGTCCGAAGGCTATCCACAGGAAGGTTTGGCTCAAGTTGGTTAACAGATCCCTTCAAGAAACTGACACTCGTTTAGATGTGAGTCCAAATATGTTACCAATGGCTTTGCCCTAAGGTGGCTTGTACTCTTCTCTTGCTTACACTAGTAGACTCTTCTTATTTCCCTGTTAACCGTGCTGAATAATGCATTATAGCTTTGACCATTCTCATCCTCTGGCAGTTGAAACTCTAAGAATCAATAATCACCTTGAATATATTTGTTTCCTTTGTAGGGTGTTTAGGAGATGATGATTCTCACTATACTGTGGATTTCAGAGGCATTCGTGTTTACAAACACACACAAAATGGCTCATCATAAATTTAACCAAATTTCTATGATCATTTTATTTTTCACGTGTTTTGTTTATTTGAACACCAACATTGGTTGTGTGATTTTAATGTGGTTCTAAAAGATCACTTCTTTTTCTCCACTCTCTCACGTGGTAATCTTATTTGCCAGTGATGGCTAGAGCATATGAAGTAAATGCTTCATAGCATTTGCTAAATACATCTACCATGAGAAGTAGCAAGACACTTGAAAGCCGTATTCCCTAGAGAAATAAAATCAGGTTATTGTTCTCATCAACCATTTCTCTTTCCAGGCTTCTGAGCTGAAGTCATTGCTGCTTCGACTAGCATGTCTGCTCTCTCTGGAACTAATGGAACTCTTTGGAAATTTAGAGTAACGATCATTATTTTTAACAAAATGGAAAATAGGGTTTATTATCCAACAATCTAATTAGTTTACATTGAAAATATTGATGGTGTGTCACAACAAAGGCACGCCTTTTCTTCTTTGAGGAGAGCAGAGTATGTCTTTATATTCAGTTATTTCAGAGCATGCTGTGAAATCTCCAACTTTTCCACTTCCTGTATCCTTCAATGAGTAACCCAGATGGGGTTAGCGGCTGCTGCCGCCACCAGTTTGTAGCAGCTACAGGTAGAGAGTTGTGTGTACTCTGGCTGCCCAGTGAATTTTATTAAATGATTTAGACATTAAAAAACTGAAAACCACTTGACTTGTACTAACAGAATTGCCAAAGTGACAATAATAAGAAGAAAAAAGTGAAGGACACTCTACAATGATAACATTTATTTTTCTAAAAGAGTTAAAATGCCAGCAATTACATGCATTGTGACCTTTTGGATGAAAATATATCTCTATTCTTTAAACAATACCACTAGGAAGCCAAAAATGATGAATATGTATAATAATAAGTTCATTTTATCTATAAAAAGCAGCTCTTTAAAGCATTCATGTTAATTAGCTGATGCTAAAATGGAGTCATGGAAAGAAGAACTTCAGTCTTATCTTTAAAGTGCATCCAACTTGTACCCAGGCACACTTGATTACCACTCTAAGGACACATTATGAAGAGAAGAAAAACATGTCACCAACCCAGAAGACCAAATGGTGTTGGATTCTGTTTTAAAGTACAACTATAGCTTTCAATAATCTTGGTTTCCTTATTCTGGGCTCTTAACTTGTCCTGCAGAGGTATAATAATTTACCATGCAGACATATTAGAAGGTTATACTGGTAGTTGGAGATGTAATGTTCCTTAAATTCTCAATTTTACCTCAGTTTTTTATTATCCACAGGGATGAAGGGAAGCTGTGTTGGACCATTCAAAGATAGTTCCAAAATTAATTGCCTTTGCCCGGGGAATGCAGTAAAAGAACTCACTTGAAGTACATCCAGGCATGCACGTGTAGACACTCAACACCTCTGGTCCTGGCCTTGACTGTCCTTTCTCAGTTCTCTCTGGGAGTTGATGGTCTAGTGTATTGAAGAGAAGTTTAGATTCTGCTTTTCTTTAAATATATCAGACACATGGCTTGCTTGTTGAGTTCTTTCTCCAGTCATGGTGAAGACTTTGCAGTAGTCCATCTGTCTTGTACAACCCATACCCCTGGTATTGAGTTAAAGAATGACTGAATGGACCGCCCCCCCAGGGAAGGCAAGGGACTCACTTCAGATCAGGTTGCCAATGATGAGGCGGAAGTGAAAACACTCCGTTACCAATTGTATGGCTTGGTTTTCATTTAGCTTCTTTGTACACCAATTTGTCCTTATAAACAGGGGATAATAATACTTATCTGGCCAATGCCATGTGTTTTAATGAAAATTAAATGAAATCATTAACATAATTTTTTTTAAATTTCAGCACTATAAAAAACATGATACATAAAAGTTTTTATTTCCTTTTCAAGATAAAACGTTCTGTATTTTTAGATGAAAGGCACTGCATGAGTTTAAATGCACATCATGATACACTTCAAGGCTTCCAACAAAAATACTACATAAGCCTAAAATTGATGTAGCTTAATTAATCTTTCTTAATTAGCCTGATGCTGCCTTTTTACTGCAGTCATGTACATTCAATGACATGTTGCTTAGATATTTTATTTGAATAATTAAACTACCCTGTCTTAAGCCATAACCACAGTGTCATCACTTAAATGTAATTCTTCAAATAAAGCCAGTGAAAATGTATTCTCTTCGATCGGAGAATGACCCAATTCCCAGGGTAAAGCCAAAAAAGGAACAGCCTGGTGTGTTCCTCTGCCCAGTGTGTGTAGGTGAGTGGAGTCAGCAGGCTTCTCTTTATCCTAAGTGTCCATAAAAAGCTTCAGAAAGGTCAGGATTCCAGGGAGATGTCTTTGTTGTTGGCATCTCAGTTTTCCCCAGGCTGCCTTTGGCACACACGTTTGTGCCTTTCTGCAGAGTAGCAATAACGTTACACTCTCTGGGGGAAGAAACTGGGACAGATGGACAAAGCCAGAGGGTGGATCTGAATGATAGAGAACAGGGCCCACTAGGCAAGGGGTAGGCCTTGAAAGGGAAAAGGACTGGGGTGTCCTGTATTATAACTGAATGGCCTTTGTAATTAATAGAATCAATGGATATCTCTGTTTTTAAATTCTCCTACTTTTATGCACTGGCCACTATTCCTGCTGTTCTGCCTTTAGCTTGAATTACAGCCTTTAACATCTTAACTCCAGTATTTGAAGGGGAGACTTGCAGAGGCGGCAGAAAAGGAATGTGTGTGAGACGGCCGGCGTCTGGGTGTCATCGTAATAGGCCGTTTCAAAGCCCCGCCGCCCCACACTCCAGCAGACATGGGAGACAACCCTGCTGTTTGTAAGGGAATAGAGGAGCATCTCCCTCACCGCTCAACCTGAGATTTGAAGACATAATTGTAGTATTGGCAGTTGTGGTTTTACCTAGGGTTTGGGTTTGCCCTGACCGTAATGTATGACCCCCTTCCTCTTCTCTAAATTGAAGGCTGTATTTCTGAATTTGGCGATTCCTATCAAAACCTGGGCTGACTGAGTAAGAGTTTCTCTCTGAAGGGCAGACTTTGAAATAATAAGTTCTAACAGCACTCCATAACCCGGGCTGGCTGAAGATTGTTTTCCAGCGCGACTCTGTGTTGATTTTCTTTCTCTGTGAAGCTTTGTCTGGATTAAACCTCAGGTATCGTGTGGGTTGCCTCACTTCCCTCAGCAGCCTGGTGGGCAGTGGCACCAGCTGGTGTAATTCTGTTGACCTCTTTTACACCCTCAGTTTTACACTTTTTCTTTTTAAACTTGATGTAGCTGTACATGACGAATTTTCTATGGAAAGCTTTTGTTCCTTTTACGTGCAGGGAACCTCTTTGGGCTCCATGAAGTCCACATGGACTCAATTCATGCTCTTGATCCAAAAATGTTTCTTAAGCCCATTTAGTCTCAAGAGAGAGCAATACACACACATACACACACACACACACACACACACACACACGTATTTCGTGTAGTTTTGTGCTTCTGCGTTCTGTAGTTTTATTAGTATGCTTAGATAGGATTTTTCTCCCAAAATTTAGTAGGAATGTTTGAATATACTTGAATCTTTAGGAATATTAGTGTAGGGTGCAACTTGATAAAGCTAAAAACAAACAAACAGGAAAACAAAACCTATTTGGCTTAACTCTACCTTATGAGACTTATTGGAAAGAAACATTAGCTGTAGAGATGTGTGATATAATAGAACATGTGAAGAATTAAAGTACCATTATAGTAACATGCTTGGTTACAAACAGGTTTATGTACTTTCAAACTGTACTATTTTAGTCTTGCGAATAACATATACTTCAGTACAAAACAAGCTCCTTTAATAGTCTACAAATAGTGCAGGTGCTTCCTACAGTGGCTTCTTGTGAACAGTTTTATCTTTGACTAGAATATGTAATAGATAGAATGCAAGTTTTTTTTTTCAGGAGAGATTATCAATTGTTATAAATCTTGATCTTCTGAAATCAAAAGCATACACCCAGCTGGGAAAGAAAATTACTTATAGTAAAACCATAATACCATTTGATGTTTTTCTTTTTTCCATTATTAATCCCCCAATATCTTAGTTGTTGGAGAATAAAACAGAAGTGGGTTTTTTTGGTTTGTTTTACTAGAGATACGAGCAAACAATAATTTCTTCCATTGTCTCCACAAACTATTTGTAACTACCCTGTCCCCTTGCTAAATTAATAAACAAACAAAATGGAGCCCATGACTCGGAGAAGAGCCTGAGATTTCAGATTTCCTGGGTGATCATAAGCCAGCAATGAGCTATCTTCTGGGTAGTATAAGTAAAATACCTCCCAATACTAGTGTGAGTTAAAATTAAACTCTTCATGGTGAATTTGTGGTAACTGAGGATCCTAATCTATGACCTTTCAAATAGCAACCTTTTTATCATCATCATGATTTCCATTGAAACATTAACCAAGTTTTTCATGCTAGGGTCCCCACTATCCAATTACTGTAAATATATATAACCTAATTTTTTAATTGGCCTAAGTAAAACATAATATGGAGAAGGTAAGCAGATCACAAAATAGTCCATAAGGCTTTGAAATGTGTACTAATAGGTACAGCCATGTGAAATTGCCAATATTTGACTACTTTTCACCTACAAAAATGGCATTCACTTAGATCAGAGCTACCAAAATGCCACTATTTAGTGGTTCAAGTCAAGAAACCACCATTGGTGAAGTGAAATGTGTGGTGAAGGGGTTCAAAAGGAGCAGACTTTCAGTTATAAATAAATGTCATAAAAACCAGAAACCCCCCCATGGAGTGCTCCCAGAGCAAAGATTAGTTCAGCGCAAAGAGCGTGGACTTTGGAGCAAATCAGTGCTGTGTTTCTGCACAGACGCTGGCCTTGTAGCTCTAAACTCAGGCCAAGTTGTTCACCTTTCCTGAGCCCAGTCTTCTCATTGATAAAATGGAGACCAGACCTACCTTTCTCTGCTATTTTGAGAATTAGAAATAATTTGTGAAAGAAGCCTACCATACTACTTGGGGCTTAGTACAAAACCAGTAAATAAGATTTGTTTTCTTTTTATTATTATTTCTATCTTCTAGACACTATGCTAAATATAAGAGGTACATGACTAATTGAAAATTGAATTCAGGCAAAATCAACTTGAAATTCTTAGAATCTAAGCATCTCTCTCTCTTTCTCTCTCTCTCTCAAGATAGGTAGGTAGATAGATAGATAGATACCCACCCACCTACACATGCGTGTATACACATATACATATAGATATTGCTTTGAGCCTTTTAAATGGATACTTTTCTAAAATAAGTTAGTACTTTTATGACTTGTTAAATGGACTAACCAAACAAAATACGAACTTTTCTGAATGAATCAGACATCAACATGACCATCAGTTCTTCTGCCATGCATATAATACCATGAGGCCAGTGGGACCTATTGAGTTGTATTAGGTCTTGTCTTTTTCTCCCCAGAATAATGTGTTTTGTAAGCTTTTGTCAGTTTTAATAGATTTTCTACTTCCTCTACTATTGTGGCCATGATTTCTCTGTGCTGTCATAGAACCTATAGCAAGTCCTAACCCAACTTACTTATGGCTTCTAATATTCTTTGGATTTAGAAAATAGGTCACCAAGCTTGTCATATTTTTAGATAAAGCATAAAAGCAAATAATCTGTGAAGTCAATGGTGTAAGAGCCTTTCCTCCAAGACACAGCAGAGAATTTCATTGCTTGAATTTTGTGACTTGACTCATTGATTCTCAATTATGTTCCAAATATGTAAGATTGCCAGATAGATATTGGTGGATAAATGAGATGTCTCAATAAGGAACCAGGGGTGGTAAATCTGATGCAGAGCTGATAGAAATTACCAAATTATTCGATTTTAATTTGAAACTCGTTTCGTTTCTTTCACCTCAGAATCATTAAACTCTTAACCATTAGCTTTGGGTGGACTTGGCAGTTCAGTCACAGATATAGTTGTTATCTCTTCATTGGCATAATACCTTTAGTTTTCAGTGCAGCTTCTAATAGTGGCTACAGGAATGAAAGCTTAGCTGCTTGGATATTTGGGTCAGTATCTGTAGATCTCTCTCATATTCTATCTTGAAAACAAGCTCCACCATATAAATGAAAGGTAGGGCAAGTGTATTGCATAAACTCAGTCTCATTTTTAATTCTAAACTTTGAAGTAAATGTTAAATATTTCAAACTCATGATATTTTTTAGATGACAAAACTGTAAATCAACTTTTGTACATAATATTGTAGAAAAATCATAGTGCCTGTAACCTTGAAAAAATGCTTTTCCTGTCAACATTATTTTTTGTTTTCCATACTTCCTCATACCATGTCCATTTACACTCTTGACCATGACAAACTGGGAAATACTGATAATAACTCTAACCTTTTATGTAAGTAAAAATTTCTTTGTTAATTTATCTGATTGAGAATTAGGTGTTAATTTCTTGGGTTTGCCATTGAAGTACATTTCAAACATGTATGTGTTTAGTGCATATTTAAATATAACTATCATGAAATATAGTAAGGAGTATCATTGGTCATTCGATGCAAAGTGTCAGTTTCCAGTTGACCTGGACTTCTGTTTCTATGAGAAGTAGAGGCATCAGGTGCCATTAGAAAGCTTCTCCCTCTGACTGTGAGGTAAGTCTCACCTCCTTTCGTTCTACTAAGGCTACAAACTAGAAATAAACTTCCATTTTTGCATCCACATGGTTGAGGCAGTTTTAGGAAGTATGACTGCATTGGGATCTGCATTTCCCAGATCAGATGATTCCTAATGCATCTGCTCACATGATTTTGCCAGCACCAATTGGCTAAGTTCCTCTCAGGCTCCTTTCATTGCAAAATCTAATCCGATTAGTTTCTTTTCCTTTGGAAAACAGAGCATTACTCTTCTTTTTTATCTTGAAATAAATTCATTAAGGAATTTATTATCGTCTTCCAGTAAATGATTTCTATTAGGCAGTTTAAATATTTCCAAACGATCTTGCTGGATTAAGATCAGTAAATTAGAATCCATCACCTTTCTAAATTTAGAGTTCTCTCATGAATGATGCTTTGAACAACCGAAAATTCTGTTAAAAAGAAGTGTAGCCATTTGATTTCTCTTAATAGGGCTTTTCCATATTTAAATCTACAGTGACCACCAGAAAGTATGATAGCAATTTCATACATAAAGTTGTGCATTGTTTACAGAAAATAAAAATATAGACATTGGAGCAAATGATGAATTCCTAGTGTATGTAATACCTGGTCTTTTCATAATTGCAGAATTTTTCCAACGTGCCAGATACTTTAGCTAACATTCACCTGCCTCTTCAAAGGACACTTCTCTATTTTTCACTATTCCTCATTTTTTTACTTGATGAATAAATGTGCACTATGCACTACAAGCAAGGCTCCTACATAGAAGCATTGGAACTCAGAATGTTATGTTATGAGGTTTAAGATCCAAGGCCAGCACATGAAAGCCTATTTAACTCAAAATTACCTGAATAACAGTTCTATCAAACTTAGTCGTCTTGGAGAACATTATTTCTATGAAAAGACAGACTTCTAAATTAAATGCAACCAACAAAGCTACTCTCACTGAAACTATAGAGGAGATGCCCACAAGTCTGAATGTGTGATTGCTGTGGCCCCGCCTGGCTACGATGAGGGAGATTAAGAGTGGGATTAGGGTGGTTCAAAGAGTTATAATGAAGAAAGTAGGAAGATGTTAGGAGGTTTGGACTGAGGGAGGAGGAATGGAAGAGCAGCCCCAGATGAGTTCCCTTCTCCTACTTTCTTCCATTCTTCCCCTTATCCTTTCTGTTTCTCACTTTCCAGCCTTTTCAAAATTAGCAAGAGTCTATGGAGGGTGAAGATCAATGGCCCACATACTATACTAGGCAGAGGTTACAGCTCCCTCGTCTTGCTTGCTTCTCTTTTCCTCTCCTGCTCTGCAAGAACTCAGCCCTTAAGTGAGTTTCATTCAGCTGAGAAGTGGGTGGGTGGGACTGAGCCTTGTGTAGAGGACAAGCGCAGTGTGCTGTTGAATAGGCCTGAAGCCCAGTAGCAACAGGTTAGGGGAAGCGGTGTCCTGTGTCAGACTTTCTCGGCTTACAGATCTTAGCAGTTATGTGAGTGGTGTTATTGCTTTTTATTTAGGACACACTATGGGATACTTTTATAGGATACTCTCAAACCAAGAATTCGAGGTCTGCTTTTGCCTATGGGGTGGAGTTTAATGAATCCAATGAAAAATTGGCATCTTGACCATGATTCTTCTAAAGACCCTGATTCTTATGGTAGATATATTATTTTCAAAGCAAAAAACAAGATGTAGCAAAGCGGAGGCATTGCTGCTGCCAGGGAACCCCAAAATAAGATTACTGTTTTCCCTTATAGTTTCATTTGTTTTGGGATACTTGGAGGACATGCTGTGTGCTAAATGGGGGCACACGCAAAATCAGTGCATATTAACTCTGTGCTCCTATAAAGGGTCAGCTCAGGTTGTGATTTGAAAGGATTTGGACCCTAATTTTTCCACCTAATAGTCTATGGCTAATTAACTGACTTGGTTAGAAATTAGCCCTCGAGAGCTTAAGGTCAAGGGTTTAGTTTCCCTGTGGACCAGTTTATCTTCTCTGTTTCACGGTCATTGATTACACTCCTAATCTCTCTTCAGGTGACTTGCAAAGTTATGTTATTGATTATGGAAGATTGAGTATGAATGAATCAAAGCAAAGCCATTACCAGAGCAAAATTACTGCCTGTGGTTGGCAGGTCAAAATGGCACACTAGTTACCATCATGAAGTTTGCTGTTGGACGGGACCTCAATGAAAATCCTGCCTCTGCCACTTTACTAGAGTACTTTGGGCAAGAGGTTTCACTTCTCTAAATCTTAGTTTCTCTAGCCACAAAATGAGGATGATATTAGCCTCACAGGGCAGTTATGAGGATTATCAAGACGTGAGCTGTTATACACAGGAGGAAATATGATCCTTGTGTACACTGGCCCAGCTCCCCTGGGGTGTGGCTTTCTCACATGCTCAGGGTCCCAGAACCTCTTCCCATTCCAATATGCTCTGCTGCTGCTCATGTGTCTGCTCAACTCCCTGCCCCACCCTAGTTCAGGCAACTGCCGTCTGGAGCCATCCACCGGGAGAGCTGCCTATGAGGGCAATTTGTTCAATGATTTCATTTATTTAATAGCACCTTTAAACTAAATGATTCTGAGTCGTGGGAGTTATACAGCACAAGGAGAGGATGGGAATCTCACAGAAATGTACACAAAAGATAAATAGGCCTATTCTGTTGGAGGAAATTACCTAGATGGGCTTAAAGCTGTATCTGAATCTCCATATTTCTTCCACTTTATCAGGGCCTTCCAGTTAGTTCTAGTCCTAAAGTCATTTTCAAGTTTGTGCTCCTGAGTAACTACTCTGCTTGTTTCCTCATTTGCAAATTTGCTCATCTCCTAGGAGAGGGCTGGGAGTAATAGGGACCATAAAGAAGATTCAGCATACAAATTATAAATAAGATCAATAAAAATATGACGGAATGATGCTTTTAAATTCTCCTTCTAAGATTATTAGCTCTTTTTTTGTGGAGAGAAAAATGCAAATGTGATGCTAATTATGAAGATCCATCTGTTATACTTAAAGTACCATAGAAAAAAGCCTAAATTTAAAGCTGTTCTGTGGTACTTTGCCATCTTTGAAGACCCATTTTGGAGAGGCTGTTTCTCTTTCAAACAAACTTTGATGTCCTCTAAGGTAGCGGGTCTTCCTGAAAGACTCTGAGCTGCTGTTCGAAGGGCCCAGGTTATTCTGATCATACCACTTTTTGTTTGTTTCATTCTGCAGTAAATATGTGGTCTGTACCAAATATATCCTTACTGGACAATTGAATACTTTGGAAAAGGCTGTCAAGTAAATTATGAAAAGCAAGTGTCAGCTAACGACCAACCCCTGAGGAGCTGTTCAGAATATTTGTCTCTTTTAATACCTCACTGACAGGGATTCCAAAGAATGCCTTAACAAAAACAAAAGTTTACTGAAATCAGCTCTGCGCTAGGACTGGGCACTCTCCTGTCAATTTTGGTAAGGTCCAACTTAGTAGCTGGGTGGGTAATTAATCTGACCTCTCTCATTCTATTTTTTTTTTAATTAGTAAGATTGGAAAAGTTATTTCCAACAGCTCTTTGCAAAGTCCTGAGTTAAAGGGCATTTCTAAGTATTGTTAAATCCCCAAAGCCATTCCCAAAACCCTTTTCCATTATGTGATGTGACATCATTAGGCTTAGAGATAGAAATGTGTAAGTTATTGATACACAAGTACTAGTGGAAGACACTAGAAACTGTCAGCTATTTGAAAGAGAAGAGAGAGAGGGTGGCCGTTCAGGAACTGAGCCATGAGGGCCTGCCACAATTGAGGACAGAAGTCCATGGGATGAGACCCTGAGTTGCCCTCACAGTGAAAGCCAAGGAAAGAGTTTTCAGGAGACTCTTGTAAGTAGTGTCAATGATGCAGAGGCCGGGAGAGTGACAAGGCACAAGTTCACAATACAAGAAATAAAATGAAGAACAGAATTTCAGAGCTCAAAGAAACTTCTGAGATGTTTAAGTCCAGTCCTCCCAGTATTATACACAGACTGAGAAAATGAGGTCAGGAGAAATGAAGGCACTTGGGCGAAGCCACACAACTAATCAGCAGTAGATCCCGGATCAGTTCCGTCTCCTGATTCTCAGCCCGGGGCTTCTGCAGCTTTATGGCCTTCCTTTGCCTTTGCCCCCAGGCGATGCCCACACAGACCCTTGAGCATTTCCAAAGTTTTGATGAAAGTGATATTTTGTTTATTTATTCATTTTTTGAGATTATGAAGTAGTTTATTAGGCTCCTACTTCAGTGAGCACACACACTTCTTGCTTGGAAAAGAACTAATTAAAAACTTCCCTACCATCTACAATTTTAACTGAGTTGAAAAAAAAGGAACCTCTGTGGTAATTTTTCATAGACAGGAAATGATAATGATTTCTAAAAAAATCATAGAAGCCTTGCATTGCTTCAGTGAATGCAACCAGCATCTGTGAGTTTTGGTGTGTAACTCAGAGCATGATTGTCTTTATGTAGAATGGATCCAATTTCCCACCTCTAACTCTGATGTGATTTTTTTTTTAATTTACTTTATTGAGGTCATATTGGCTTACAATATTGTATAAATTTCAGGTGTGCATCAGTGTATTTCAATTTCTGTATAGACGGCATCAAGTTCGCCACCAGTAGTCTAGTTTTATCTGTCACCGTACATATGTGCCCCTTTCGCCCCCCCCCCCACCGCCTTCCCCTCTACTAACCATTAATCTGTTCCTCTTATCTATGTGTTTTTTTGTTTATCTTCCACATATGAATGAAATCCTATGGTATTTGTCTTTCTCTGTCTGATCTCTTTATAGTCTGTCACATAGAGCGATATTTTAAATGTGACTGTGAATCTTTCTGGAAAGTTTCTCTCCACACAGAAACATTGTGTTTTTTCTTAAAGTTTGCCCAAGAGCTTCTTACACTTTAGAACTTACTCATTATCTCTTAATACTTGGCGATGTGTTTCCTAATAGGAAATAGAGAGATTTTGTGATATAACATTTTAAACAATTTAACAGTATACTTACTGAAATATTCAAACTTTCCAATCATTTAAAAAAAATACTCAGTTCTCTTCCCCAACCATGGAAGAATATTTAATGAAGTTGGACTAGAAAAGAAAGTAGCCACTGTTACCCATTATAATGATGTCTACGGAAAGCAGAACTAAATGAGGAGTTAACGTCTAGAATCACGTCAGTAACAGTGATACTAATAATATAGTAAAAGCACAGCGGCGAGCAATTACCGTCTATCAGAATATGTAAGACTTTTAACATTATAATAACTGTGTAAAGTTCCTCGCTTTTTGGAAGCAGAAATTGAGATTAAGAGAGTTTATAAAATATACGCAGGGGCTCAGAACTGTGGATTTTCTTTCAGTTCTGTTGGACTCTAGTGGCTTAACCACTGAGCCATGAGGTGGCTAAGTGGACCCAACATGCAGGTCATTCTTCTCACCACCTCTGCCATTGTTTGGACCGTAGCTCTCTTTTAGCCCATTGTTAGGTGTCAGTGGGATGCTGGAAAGTGAGACTGGCTGAAGAAACTGCAGTGATCAACATAATTTGATGTGCAACCTGCAACAGGTATGATTGCACAAAACATAGTGTTGTCACTGGGCTTTACAATAAATAATTGGAGACAACAATGACTTTAGTATTTGTTCATCACCTTCATGAGAAGAAAGGTTGTTTTATAAGATAAAGTATTGGTGGGACTTAGAGGGTTAGGGACCCTCAACCAGGAGGCAGGGTCTGTGAGACGAAATGTGCATATGAGGAATTTATAGCTGGGCAGAAAGAAAGGTGGGCATTGAATAAAAATAAGAGGCTATGGAGAAAGAAGTTTCTTTCCTAGAGTAAAACTATTATCATGTATGACTTAATTCAGGTATTCATTTGTTTAACAATTTGTTATCTTTGTATGTAAGCAATATTCATTTTATAAAAAGTTTAACAAAACATTAAAACTAAAAAACATTGCAATTTCACAACTTACAGATACTGTTAACATTGAAGTACATCTCCCTTCAGTTATTTTTTCTTTTCATGTTATATTTTATCTTTCTCGACTAATCTTCTGGAATATTCAGTGGCTACATAAAATTCCCTTATATCACTGCTTCTCAGATGAATAGGTCTTAGGACCTCTTTACAGTCTTAAAAATTACTGAAACCTCCAAAGAACTCTGGTTTATATGAGTTATAGCTATTGATATTTACCTTAGTAGAAATTAAAACTGAGAAAAGATTAACATATTTATTTATTAACTAATTAAAAAATATTAAACCCAATACATGTTACTAGAAATGTATTTTCCCAAACAAAACATAGTTAAGAACAGTGGCATTGTTTCACATTTTTGTAAATTTCTTTAACGTCTGGTTTAATAGATGACAGCTAAATTCTCATATGTGTTTGTGCATTCAATCTGTTGCAATATATTGTTTTGATTGAGTAGATGAAGAAAATTCATGCTGACACAAATACGTAGTTGTAAAAGAAAACGGTATTTTGGTAGCATTTTCAGATAATTATGTATATTCTCCTTTGGAGCCACATTAAAACTTGATAAGCGGTGATTTCTTAAAAGTTCGTTGAAATGTAGAATCCTTGAACTCTTCATATTTTGTTACATTAAAATCCATTGTCTTATCTTGCGTTTTGAATGGAGCCTTTACCCTTGCATAATTTTGTAACATCATACATTAGTCACCTGGAAAATTGATTTACTAAGTTTATAAATCTTCCAAATATTGATACCTTTCACTTTACAATATACAAAAAATTATATTTATTAATATCACTAATGACTTCACCTGAAAGATCTTTAAGTATTGAGAATATGTCAATCATACTGTGATGGAAACAAATTTTCCACAATTCTTATTTTTGCTTGAAAGCTCAAATGTTATCATTGGGAAAAAACACTGTCAGTGCTGGGTTCACTTTCCTCATTGTAAATAAAATGTCTGCCAAATACTCAAGTCGGAACAATACTTTGCCATTTGTTGTTTCAAATAAAAATGATGTTTCACGAACAATGAGGATAGTTCAACTTGAATCTTAAAACGATCAACTACACAAATGCTTTACCTCAAGACAAACATCATATTTCTGTGTGCAAACTTGCCATTTTGTTACCTAGAATGTTAAAAAGACATGCACTCAAGGGTTGATGTTTAATAAAATTAATATTTTGTATTTGTTCATCAAGGATATTCTTAAGTGACACTGCACTATTCTTCAATTGCAAGTATGTGGTGGTGAAGACTAAGTGGCTGCTAGTACACTTTGGTGTGGCTGTTAGTACCATTTGGTGCTGCCACCTTGACTTGTGCTAAGCTGCCTGCAATTTTAGCCACTGTTGCTTTTGCACTGTTGGTGCAAATGTCAGCACAGTGAAAATGGCTCATAATATCCTAGTGTTATTATGAAAGCAGATTCAACCTCATGAACCCCTGCCGGGGATCCACAGACCACACTTTGAAAACCACTGTAATACATTGAAATTTCAAAATTAATTCTGTCAATCTCCTGCTTTGGGGGCATTCTGGTTATTTCTAGAACTGTAAAGAAAATTTTTGTAAAATATGTTTCTAGAAGTGGAGTTGCTGTATTAAAACAAATAAATAATTTGCAAAACTTTTGAGGCATATTATCAAATTGTCCTTTAGAAAATTATATACGTGCATCAGCAACATAATTGTGTGCTTTATTTTCATATGAGCTTTCAATAAGTGTGCACAGCTTTCATGCTTAGAAGATATTTAACTTGACGCCAAAATGATTAGCATTTGTGTCCATTTGACCACTGTACAGTATGCAAAGGAGAAAGTAACATTGGAATCACTCATGCTATAATGCTTAATGGAGATACAGCGTGTCAGAGCAGCAAGCGGGGAGTCTTACGTTGGAATCCTGGTGTCTCCTTTGTATATTTATTAGCTATGTGACTTTAGATGAGTCATTTAACTTCTCAGGTCTTCCATCTGTAAAGTGTCACTAATAATGAATTTCCTCACAAAGATGTTGTAGGGGTTAAATGAGACTACATGGGCAAAGTGCCCAATGCAGTACCTGCCATATGGAAGGTGTTCGTTAAGTAGAAGAGCTTATATTCTTATTGATAATTGTGGGAAACCTCTTCCTGATTCCAGGACTGAGGCTGAGAGGCTCTTAGTTAGACCTGTAGCCGCCTCGGAGAGGGCAAATCAAAGAACCCGTTGGTAGATGTGGTAGCAGAATCTGGGCAGTTCGATAGGCATCAAAAAGCCTGATACAGAGTTGATAAGAGTTACCAGAACAGAAAGAGGGTCAGAAATAGGTCCAGAGAGCCAGGGAAACGGGGTCGGAAATCAATGTGTTGAAGGAGTAGAAGAAACAAGGTTTAGACCAAAGGAGGCCCCTGGTGGCTGCTGGATTATTCGAGCTCTGTGACTGAGGGAGCTGGTTTATAGGGCCGGGGTGGGACAAATCAGAATTCCTATACTTTTAGGCTGAAAGAGAATTTTCTTGTCAACTTGACAGCTTTGAGCAGCAATCAAGGGCTTCACATTTTCATGAAATCTGAGGTTGCTCAGCTTGCATCTTACTTGCCAGTTTTGTTATTATCCCTAGTTTCATATTGGATTTGGGGTAGTAATTGTTTATCACTGAATATGAGATTGACACTAATTCTTTCTCTAGGGTCTTCTGTACAGATCACTGACTTTTGAACAGATGTTCATGTCCAAATGTCTACAGCCTTGTCAGGAGTTTCCCCTGGCCTCATTGCTGCTTTTTGATATTTATTAAGCACTCCTCAACGTGATGGATCATCAAAGGAATATGCGTATTCCATGCTCTTTATAGAAAGTGCATTAAAGACAGAATTGTGCATGCACATCCATCATATAAAGTTGTAAAAACCTTAATTACAAGAAATGCCAGTTACTTCTGGTGCTTAGCTTTGTTGTTACCATTCTAACATTAATCAAAAGAAAGCTAGAGTGGCTGTATTAATAGCAGACAAGTAGATTTCAGAGCAAAAAAATGTTATCGGGAAACAAAACCATTCCCTACTGACAGAGAGGTCAGGATGACCTAATAGTTCTAAATACTTATGCACCCAATAATAGAACTTCAAAATATATGAGCCAAAAAAAGGTAGAACTGCAAGGAGAAATAGACAAATTCACAATTATAGTAAGAGACTTCAATACCTCCCTCTCAGTAATTGATTGAACAGTGAGAAAGAAAACAAACAAGTACATGGAAGACTTGAACAACACTGTCAACCAACTTGACCTCATAGACATTTTCAGAATACTCCACCCAACAATGGTAGAATATACATTTTTTCAAGTGCAAAAGGAACATTTACCAAGATAGACCATATACCAGACTATAAAACAAGTATCAATAAATTTAAAAAGATTCAGGTTACATAACATATGTTGTTTGACCACAATGGAATTAGCTTAGAAATGAATAATATAAAGATATCTGAAAATTAGCAATTAAGTGAAATATAAATAAGACGTTTCTTAATAACCCATGAGTCAAGAAGAAATAAAAAGAGAAACTAGTATTTTGAACTGAATGGAAATGAAGATAAATATATCAAAATTTGTGGGATCCTGCTAGAGCAGTATTTGCAGAGAAATTTACCTGAAGACAGTATTATACTATTAGAATAGAAATGTCTCGAATCAGTGACCTCACTTCCACTTTAAAAAAAAGGAAAAGAGAGTAAATGAAATCCAGAGTAAAGAAAAGAAAGGAAATAAATATCAGAGTGGAAATCAATGAAATACGAAACAGACAAAACAATAGAGAAAAGTGCTGAAACCAAAAGCTGATTCTTTGAGAAGATCAATAAAACTAATAAAGCTCTAGCCAGACCAATTGGAAAAAAAAGGAGAGAAGACACTAATTACAAATATCAGGAATGACAGAAGTGATATCACTAAAGATTCTATAGATGTTAAAAGAATAATAAGAGAATATTATGAATTGCTACATGCCAGTAAATTTGACAACTTAGATGAAATGGAAAATTCCTCAAAAAAAGCAAACCACCAGAGAAGGAATAGAAAAGATGAGCAGCCCTGTATCTATTTTTAAAATGAATTTGTGGTTAAATATCTCCCCTTCAAGAAAACTCCAGGCCCAGCTGACATCACTGGTGAATTCCACCAAATATTTAGGAAGAAATAATATTAACTCTATAAATGTCTTCCAGAAAACTGAATAGGAGAGACTACTTCCCAACACATTCTCTAAGGCCAGTGTTATCTGTAAGGCCTGACAAAGACATTACAAGAAAAGAATACAGTTCACTATCATTCATGAACATAAGTGCCAAAGTTCTTTAAAAATTTCAGCAAACTGTATCCAACAATATGTAAAGGTATAATATCTCAGGACCAAGTGGAATTTATTCTCGTAATGCAGGGCTGGTGTAACATTCAAAAATCAACCAATGTAAATCACCATATTTTTAAAACTTAAAAAATTAAAGCATGTGATCATTTCAACAGAAGTAGTAAAAGCGTTTGACAAATCCAGCATCCGTACCTGATAAACACTCCCAGCAGACCAAGAATAGAATGGAACTTGCATAGCCTAGCAAAGGGCATCTATGGAAACCCTATAGTTAGCATCATTTTTAATGATGAGAGGCTGACTGCTGTCCCTGAAGATGGGGAACAAGGCAGAGAAGTCCTCTCACCTCCCTTCATTCAACATTGAACTGGAGGTTCTAACCACTGCAATAAAATGAGAAAAAGAAATACAAAGCATCCAGATTAGAAAGGAAGAAAGAAAACTGTCTTTATTCTCAGATATCATGTATGTCCATGTTGAAAATCAGAATGAATTCCCCCCAAAATTTCTTGAACTAATAAATGAATTTAGTAAAGTTGAAGGATACAAGATCACTATACAAAAATTAATTGTATTTTTATATACTAGCAACGAGCACATACATGGACAACAGATTTTTGACAAAGGTGCAAAGGCAGTTCAGTGGAGAAAGAATAATTTTTTCAATAAATGGGCCCGGAACAATTGGAGACAGACAAAACTTGGAGATAGTGCAGGTTTGGTTCCAGACCACCACCGTAAAGCGAATATGGCAATAAAGTCAGTCACACAAACTGTTTAGTTTCCTAGTGCATATAAAAGTTACGTTCACACTATACTGTTGTCTATTAAGTGTGCAATAGCTTTATGCCTTAAAAAAGTACATACTTTCTTTTAAAAATACTTTATTTTATTAAAAATGCTAACCATCATATGAGCCTTCAGCACCGATAGACTTGTTTGAAGCAGGATTGCCACAAACTTTCAATTTGTGAAAAAACACAGTATCTGCAAAGCGCAATAAAACGGGATATGCCTGTATTCATGTGCAATAAAATGCACTTCAGTCTATACTTCATACCGTATACAAAAAAGGAACTCAAAATGAGCCAAAACCTAAATATAAAACCTAAGACTATAAAAATGTATAAGCAAACATGGGAGAAAATCTTTGTAATCTTTAGTTAGTCAAAAATTTCTTGGGTATGAAGCCAAATATACGATCAATAAAGAGAGCACATTGATAAATTGGACTTCATAAAAATAAAAATTTCTGCTCATTAGAAGATTGTTAAGGAAAAAAAAATGGGGGCATATACATTTTTTGTTGTTAGTGCCATTGAGTCAGTTCGGACTCCTAGCAACCCTGCGTAGAGCAGGGCGGAACCCTGCCCAGGCTTTTTGTGCCACTCTCTCACCTTCTCCTGTATCAGACAATGCTCTTCTGCTATTCACTGGGTTTTCATGGCCATTTTTTTCAGAAGTGGGTGGCCAGGTCCTTCTTCTTAGTCTGAAAGCTCTGCTGAAACCTGTCCTCCATGGGTGACCCTGCTGGTATTTGAAATATCGGTGGCATCACTTTCAGCATCACGGCAACACGCAGCCACCACAGTATGACAACCAACAGACCAGTAATGTGGTTCCCTGACCAGGAAAGAACCTGGGCTGCGGCATTGGGAGTGCTGAGTCTTAATGGCTAGATCACCCAGGCTGGCCGGCATGTGCCTGCCATGGAATATAATTCAGTCATATAAACGAATGAAGTTCTGATACATGGTGCAACACGGATCAACCTTGAAAACATTATACTAAGGGAAATAAGCCAGACAAAAAAGGACAAATACTGTATGATTCCACTTACCTGAAATGTCTAGAATAGGTAAATTCATAGAGAGAAAGTAAATTAGAGGCTACCACAGCTTGGGGGAGTGTAGAGTTATTGCTTAATGGTTACAGAATTTCTATTTGAGGTGATAAAGTTTTGGAAATAGTGGTGATGGTTGCATAACATGGTGAATCTAATTAATGCCACTGAATTGTATACTTAAAAATGGTTAAAATAGCAAATTTTATGTTATATATATTTTATCACAATAAAAATAGAAATTTTTTAAAAGACTGTTAAGAATGAAAAGACAAGTCATAGACAGGGAGAAAATATTTGTATATCATATATTAGTAAAGGACTTATGTCAGAATATATAAAGAACTCTCCAAACTCAATAAGAAAACAAAAAGAAAACAATCCATTAACAAAAATGGGGAAAAGATTTGAACAAACGCTTCATCAAAGACAGTATATGGACAGCAGATAAGCACACGATGAGATGCTCCACATCATTAGGCATTAGGGGAATGGAAATCAAAACCACAGTGAGATGCCACTACACAGCTATTAGATTGGCTAAAATTAGGAAGAGGGACCATACAAAGTGTGGGTGAGGATGTAGATGAACCCAGACTCTCATGTACTGCTGGTGGAAAAGTAGAATGGTAATGCCACTCTGGAAAGCAGTTTGGCAGTTACTTAAAAAGTTAAACATACACCTGTCGTATGATCCAGCCATTCTAGTCTTAGATATTTCCCCATAAGCAAAGGAAATATCTGTCCATACATAGACACTTGTATACAAATGCGTATTGCAGCTTTGTTTGTAGTAGTAAAAAATGGAAGCAACACAAATGTTATCAGCAGGTGAACAGATAGTAAATTTTATATCCATGCAATGGATGATTGCTCAGCAATAAAAAGGAATGAACTGCTGATATATGCTAAGGCATGGATGAATCTCAAAATAATTACGCTGAGTGAAAGAAGCCACACAAAGGGTACATACTGTATGATTCCATTTATATAAAACTATAGAGAATGCTAGCTAACCTGTAATGACTGAAAGCCAATCAGTGGGTGCCTGATGGAGGAGAGACGTTGGCAGGGGTAAGAGAGAGGGGTTACAGAGGGACACAAGGAAATTTGGGGGAGATTTTTATCTTGATTGTGGCCATGGTTTCCTGGGTATATACTTGCCTAAGTTTACCAGATTGTACATTTTAGATATGCGGAGTTTATTGTATGTCGTTTATACCTAATAAATCTGCCTAAAATAATTTAAGGGTACAAAATAAAACTGTAACTTCAATAGCCAAAAAATGCTAAGATACTTTGCCCTATTTTAAGAGTTCTCAGAAATATTCTAGGAATGTATGGTGCCCTTTGTCTAAGTTTCATGTTAATTTATTAGAGACAGAAATAAGATATGATAGCCACATAGATTCCAGATCGCTGAAAGTATACCAGGGCATTTTCATCATTTTGAAAAATTGCAATAACATTTTTTTAACTTGGTAAAAATCCCTGTAATTTTAAATTGTCGTGTCACTACCTATTTATGTGAATGTAGGCTGGCACATAAACAAGTGATACATTTTTCTGTAGCTCCACTTTGCAATTTCTTTACTATGTGCCCTTGTACTTCACATTCGCAGAATATGGGTGTTTCCTTCACAGCCCACATTCTTATTATCAGTATAATGAGGCTGAGCTCATGGTACAATTGTTGACAGCTTTATTTAGCAGTCTGTTCATAACAACTTGGTGTTTTTCATTTTCACAACTTTCATTTATTTCAGCCTTCTTAAAACTTTATTCTCCTGAATTCTGGGATGAGACTCTAAGATGGAAATCTACTTTTTCCAATTTTTTTTGAATTTCCAAATCTAAGGTCAAACTATTTTGAAAAGCTTTTCCATGTTATTATCCACTTTCACCTAATCTGAGTTCTATTTTCATTTTAATGCATGAGCCGCTTTAGGAAAAACCATGATTTTATGTAACTATCTTGTACATGCTCTTTTTAAAATATGTATATTTATGCTGGCTTATAGGAATTCAATACAGAGGAGATTTCACCTTCTTCCCTCCCACTGCCCTTACTGTAGTTCTTTGCCACTATCATCCCTGGATTACTGCTGTAATCTCCTGACTGTTTTCCAGGGTCCCATTTCACCTGCTTTTATCCAGTTCCAGCCAGAGTTAGCATTCTAAAATATAATCATGTCACAATACTGCAGAGAATCCTTCTACAACTCCCCATGGCTTTGGAAAAAGAATGCAGACTACTCAGTGTGACTTACATAAGGTCCGGTATGCCCTGGCACCACTTTATCTCATCTCTCTATTCCCTTTCTCATACTTGACTCATTCTCCATTGACGTTCTTTTGGGCCTTTTTCACAGATACTCTTTCTTGTGCCTGGGATCACTCTTTCCCACCTCCTAATTCTTACTTATCTTCCACGTCTCAGCTTATACATTACGTTTCTCCAGAAGCCTTCCTTTTCCCAAGCTGGGTTTGATGCTTCTTTGTGCATTGTGGAGCACACTGCATTCTTCCTGTCAGACCCTTTATTAGAGTGTTTGAATTCTCTGTGAACCGTCTGTTTCTCCCACTGTATCATATGCTGTATGAAGTTAGGGACTATGTCTGTCTTGATCAGGCATCAAGACATCAAGACAATCAAATGGTGTCTTGATCACCATTTTATCCTCAGGGCCTACCTAGCATCATATCTGGTATATGACAGGAGGCGAATAACAGATGAATTAACCTGAAAAGGAAAGGCACGCATAATAAACTAAAAGCATTTGTGATCATTTTAGAGCAAAAAGTAAAGACTTTTTTTCTATTCAGAATTAAAGATACTCAAGCCAACAAAAGGAAGTCTACCCATGAACAAAAGCCAACTTAATTAGCTTGATGTGTTTATTTCTTGAGATAAACATTATTCTACTTTTGCCTTTTAAATGTAAGCCAGCTTAATTTCCCCTAATGATGTACCTAGAATATCAAATTCACAAAGAGAAAGCGGAATGGTGGTTCCCCAGGGCTGGGAGAAGGGGCAACGGGGAGTTAGTGTTTAATGGAGACAGAGTTTCAGTTTGGGATGTTGAAAAAGTTCTGGAGATGGATAGTGGTGTTGGTTGTACAACAATGTAAGTGTACCCCGTGCCACTGCATATACACTTAAAAATGATGAAAATGGTAAATATTATGTATATTTCACCATAATAAAAAATATGTAGAGATGTGAAAAAAACTCAATCAACCTAAAACTCTATTATGAGTAAAATTACATACATCCCCCAGTCCTATAACTAATTCATTTTGAAGTTTGAGAGTGAGGATAAGATGGAAAATGGAAGACAAAGAGAGACCATCATTGAGAAATGCGAGGCAAAAAGGTTCCAAGGTAAACAGCTCAGGTCCCATAGTTTATTTAGACAAGTACATATCGTGCAGTGTCTGTATGTCAGAGAGTTACTGGCATTTGAATCAATTGTCTCAAATTACTATTTTCCTCTCAAATTTTAATTTGCTGTTAATAGAGAATTAACGCATATTAATAAGGAAAAAGCATACCTTTAAAAATTGCTTGTGAATTTTAGAGACACTGGTCAATGTAGCCTTGAGTAAAGTTTTTTGGCATTTAAAAGTTGTTTCTTGCTTTATCTTTTTTGAAAAAATGGTGTTTTTTCATTTGATAATACTTGAAGTTTCTCTTAACCAGCTATTTGTGTCAATGTTGTGTTTCCCTAGTCCATACTAAGCCCCATTTTATATTGTGTCTAGAAAAATACAGTATAACCAAAATCAAGGCAATGCTCCAATTATACACATGTTAAACACTGCTTTAATTATAGTAATACATTCCTAATGTAATAACTGTAGGAGCTATTGAAGGGGAATTTTTTTGTAGAGTTTTAGTGTCACTTCTATGAACTTCCTGAAGAATATTTTATATTAATCAGGATTAGCCTGTGGCCTAAGGATCCTCCACTTGGTTGTAGCTTGGCCTCCAAAGGCCTGTGTCTTCTAACCCGACACTTAGCCATGGTTAATCTGTACAATTATCTAGAAGGTAGTGATTATAGGTTCACATTGACAGTGCAGTTTGTAAACCAAATGTACACATTAATGATCTAGGAATATAGAGTTTTCCCACAGCTCTGATGGACAAGGAAGTATATGAGTTGTCAGACAAGGAGAGGACAGAAATTTTGACCCCTGATACTCTGATAATGAATTAAACACTAAGAGTTTCTGTTTTATCTATGAGACTGCAGATGATTCTGTAGTTAACACCAGAATGTGGAAGAAATTAAAGCAAATAAGGAAGAGAAATGAAAGTTTTTTGCCGGTGCAATTCCCAGCTATAG
This sequence comes from Equus caballus, assembly GCF_041296265.1. NCBI lineage: Eukaryota > Metazoa > Chordata > Mammalia > Perissodactyla > Equidae > Equus > Equus caballus. The sequence goes on from NC_091700.1 coordinate 37,694,877, forward strand.
AAACTAGTATCTACAAAATCCCATGTAGACTGGACTTTATGCCCTATATAGTCCATATAACTTTGAAGATTTCACTGCATTGTGTGTTTGAAAAGTACATAACTTCAAATATTCCTGAAACAAGCCTAAACTGTAGTCCGTTGGCATATGGAAGTGTTGTTATTCCAATCAAGTAAATTTCTGTGTAATGTCTGAGATAATCTGAGAACTGCAAGAGACCTCTTGAGAATTATACACATGTGACATCCTTTAATTTGTTATTGGAACCAATAAAAGTCACACCAATGAGGCTCCTGACTCAAAATAAGTTGCTGAGGGAAAGGAACTAAAATAAGAGCTTTCCAGGTAAAAGAGTATATTTTTATAGGGAACTTATGGCTGTCGCCCACTGTATTTAATTCTTGAAGTGACATACACCAGCATCACTTTTTTAGAATTAATAATACCTAAATTAAAACATGCCATGTAGTCTGCTGCCATTTATCTAGAAGATCATGATGATAGCAGCATAACCTCTTTCATCACTTGCCATTTCCTAGTACTGCCCCCAGGTTATTGACCCATGATAATCTCGGACAAAATCTGCTAAAATGGACGTGAGACAAAGTCATCTCCTGAAGATTTAAGTAGAAACAAATGAACACATAAATAATGGTAACAATAATAAAAACCCCAAACCAATTGTTTATGCTTACTCACCGTTTATATTACTGAGCCAGCCAAGTGTTAAGACAACCAGTCTACTTGATTGTCCCCAATGAGCAGACAGATTCCTGAGATTGATTTTGTGCATGTGTATTTTGCCAGGTAAGGGAACAGAATTCAAATATGCTATATAAAAGGCTTTGTTCATATAGCCAGCCTTCAAACTATAGCATTCAGAAACTACTGTTCAACCTTTCACCGTCTTCCCTGGAAGGTCCTTTTGTTAGACTGCTTTGAGTAAGCAGAAACACAGAAGACAACTGTGAGTTTCCAAAATGGACCCATTAATTTCTCCGCTGTTTACCAGTGGGAATGAACTGGAACCTTGAATTTGTCAGTCCATTAACATGGGATCTTGCCAAGTGAATGTTCATTTGGAAATAATAATTATTAGTATGAAACATCTGATTTCATACCTTGTAAAACAAAAAGTGGAACAGTGGACTACCATTCACCCAAAGAAGTCATCTAAATGACATCGAGAATGGTTTTAAATTCTTTCAACATATAGGATCAGTCATAAAGCTGGAATCTGTTTCATCACAGTATGTGTGTGATTGGTATGTTATGAACCTAAGGCTTAAAGGTTTATGAATTCAATAGTTAGTACATCTGTAAGAGTAATTTAAAATTATTAGTTATATTTTGCAAAACATTTTTTAAAATATTTTTTAAATTGAGGACATTTTAAACCAATAAGCACATATGATATCCAAGCATCACTTTTTGAAGTTTTGCTTTCAATCTCTGGCTTTTCTCCATGATTGACAGCCTGTCTGTTGGGGATTTAATAGGAAAGTAAATGGGCATCCACACTTGTGATTTAGTTTTTGTGATCTGTTAGACAGATATTCGATATTGCTACCACCAGGAGTAAGAATGCCCTCCTGGCAAAACAGAAATGATCAAGCATAACTCCTTTTCAATTCTGTTACCAAACTATTTCCTAGTTTTGAGAAAGAAAATAACCCAGACTCAGAATTTAAAGACAAGATATTGCTGTTTATAAGAACTGCACTGTAGGAAAGAATGAGGCGAATTCTTTCCAGGACAAATAACTTCAGGACCACTGGTACGAACTGAGACACTGCTGGGCAAATACAGACTAGGGAATTCCTAGCAGTTTTTATCTGCTTACCGTTGTCTGCATCGGTAGACCAGAAGGTCCACTTCCTGCCTCTCAACTTGTCCATTTCCCTGAAGTAGCTCTTACAATGAAAGTGAAAAAACAATTCTTTCAAGCCTTTCAAATAGCCTTTTGAAAGTTTTCTAACTGTTGACAAAATTCCCCTTCGCCTTCCCTGCTGAAAGTTTTAAGGTGTTATCTTTCCTACCCTAATGTCACACAGCTCTCCTCCCTTGATATTCACAAGCCTATTCTTGGAGGGGCCTTGGGCTGTGCTTATCTATGGAAGAAATCCTGTAATTTTGATGTGGTAGGAAAACTGGTGGGGTGGGTCCCAGTTTCTGGCTATGAGACTAATTCTTTTAATTGGCAAAGTCTTATTTTTCCCCCATGATGCTAGCTAGCAACATTAATTGCTACTTATAGAAAGAAGACACAAAGTGTGAATGGTCCATTAATCAAACCTGCCTAAAGAGGTTCAAGTTCAGGTATAGATTACACTTGGATAGGCAAAGGCAGTCTCTGTGTGTTGAGGATTACATAATAAACCAGACTATAATCTTCTGACTCTCCAGAGGAGTCTTTGGGAAATAATCCATATTTCTGAGGGTGTGGTTCACATCAGTTAGGAAAGGAGCTGTGTAAGAACAGTGGCTACAGATTCCAGAAAGCCTAATTTAAAGGAGGCTTGTCTGATACTATAAAGGCCAGGGCAGCTAAGCAGGTGCAGACACAGCTGGTGATCCAGACCTTCTAGGAACACACAGGCTGTTAAGCTGTGTGTTTTCTATGAAACCTCATTTTGCCTTTGGTCACTTTATTGAAAATCATCACTCCTTCTATTTTTATTTCTGTAAAAGAATTATGTATCTTATTAACAGTTATGAAAAGTACTTGGATTTTTTAAGTATCTCTAGAAGAAGACTTAGTTAATTCTAACCTGTGTCGTTCAACCTCAAATTGGGGAAAGACCCTCAAGAAAAAAAGAAAAATAGTTTCTGAACTCTTTGCAGGCGTGGGAACAGGATGTTATTTTTAATTTGGGACTGGTATGAGCAGAACTCATAATGATTAAAAATTTCAATAAAAATTAGGATTTAGAAGGAATTATGAACTTCAACTACTTTGACCAAACAATTAGGAATTAACAACTTCAGTAGAAGTTAAGACATTTTAATTAATTTCAGAAGACTAACTCAACTCTTATTTCACATACAGTGAATGAGGAATTTATTGGTTGTAAACTTTTTACTTAGGATTTTTTAATGGAGTAAAGTTATGTTTATTTAAGAATTGTAATAATTTATTTTACATTTTTTTCTAGAGAAGAGGGTGAGAATACCAACTACGTTTTGAAATGATTTCATCCAAAGCTGGCTGAAAATGTTCCTCTCTTTCTTTGTTCACCAATATGTAAAAGACTTTGACCTTAGATCACTGTAGTCCCACCAGTGACATCAGTTGTAAACTTACTGACAAGAGGAGATGGAATTGTGCTTGTATTTTACAAGACGCAAGCAGTCCCAGAGTATAGAAACAACCTGTTATTATTTGTCATTTATTTCACGTTTAGAAGTGTTTGTTCTCTTTTGCAAGCAAGACAGAGTTCAGTTCAGAAGAGAGGCAGGCTGTCCTGGGTTTTGTGGGACTGTTCTAAGTCCCTACTAAGTTCTAAGTTCTAAGTGTTTGGGATTAGCACACCCAACCTTTGAAATGTAGACATTCACCTGTTGACAAATTGGACTTAATCCACCCCCTTACTATTTTTCTTTTTGAAAGAAAAAAGGAAGAGAAGTAACATTGCAGAAACATTTCAGAAAAAGTGAATCTGTTGAATCCTTGGTCTGATCATTGACCACTGCCTTATATATGATTAAATATTGAATCAGTTTTCCACCTTTACTCTCCTAGGCGGCTCAGGATGAATGTGACTGTCTATATGCTATAAAGTCTGCAGGGCTGGTTGGCAACAGTGGATATTTTATGTTAATGCTCGAGATTCAGAGTATGAAATAGGAAAGGCAACGCTGTTTGATTTCCCAAAGATAAGACAATAATGTGAGATTTCTGTGACCAGATCAGATATTTTATTTGGATAAGTGAAGAAAATGCACACCTGCTATTTGGATGTTTAAGGAATTCTGCCTGAATGAGGGTTTTGCAGATGTCTATCATTTAACGTGTATGATAATCATCAGGGGCTGCACACATTCAAATTGATATTACTTCTACCATTTTTAACATGCAGCCACGTGCATTATAAGGAGATTTATGGATAAAAGGTAAAATATGCATAAATCTGTTAAAAATCAGGCCGTAATACAAAACTAAGATATGGCCAGTTCTTTTTACTCCAATATTAGCTCTATTGCATCCTAAAAAAACAAAAACTTTACTATTCTTTAAAATTTTATTTTGGAAATCAGAGTATATTTCTAGCCAATGAGTAATTTAATTTTGACTCTGTTACACTCCATGTGGATAATGAGGACACCTTAATTAATTTGTTAAGTTCACTGAATGTTTAAATATTCCTGTAGCACTTTTTTTCCAAATTCCATAAAAAAGAATTAGCAACTAATTCAGCTTTTGCCTCTACATTCTTCATAAGAAAAAAAATTATAAACAAGACTTGCCATAGCCAAAAAGAACTTGTTTATTTCATTAATTCATTCATTCATATTTTTTTTTGCCATGACAGAGTAGAAGTGAGATGGTGGCGGGGTAAGAGTAGTTGTGGGTTTTGTTTAGGTTTAATTTGAATCTATTTTAGAAGATGATGTATAATGTCTTTGGCCTTCTTTTCAAGCAGATCTGCCTGTGGATTGGGTGCTGGGACACAAGAATAAATCCTCTTTCTTTCCCTCCATAATGCTCTAAATCTTCCAACAATACTGACTCAATGACTCCAAATCCCATGCCCTTTTCTTCCTTTCTTTGGCTTTCTAAACATGTTTGTGTTATGAATCATCCTCAGACCCAGGGCCCATTCGATGGCAGGGGCTGGGTTTCCTTGTCCCCACCTCACTGGATTGGAATGCAGCCCACAGAGCTGCCCCTGCCCTGGCCCAGAAGCTCCCCAGGCTGGGGAGAGTTCATTGATGTGCTGAATATCACAAAGACTTAATTCTGCGCTGAAAGGTTAAAAAGAAAGGAGGGGGAAGGGGAAAAGAGAGAGGCATAAAGATGAGGTCTGTGGAGAATGGTTTATTCAGCTAATGAACTTTTGCAGAACGGCTAACAAGGAAGAATTTTGCTGAAGGAAACTTGGTCATTGATGTGACTCCTTCCCCGCTGCTCTTTGCCATTTTGAGGAGGAGGAAAGTTAAAGGAGTTGTTGGTTAAACGACAGAGGAGGAGAGAAAGATGTATTCTACAAAAGCAAAACAAAAACTCCCACTTTGGCCTCCAATTCCTGCTTTTAGGAATGTCAGCATCCTGTGGATTTGCTCACACGGTCCTTGCCTCATTCAGTATTATGCAGTTGATTTGACCTACTTTAGCCTTGTCAATCTGTGGTATACAAGTCAGAGATTCGATGGCTTCCCACAGATGCCTCTGCACCATGGCTGCCAACAGACAGCACCTTTGAGAGAAAGACTGTGTAGTTAGTCTTTATGGTAAAGTCCAGTCTCAAGCTCCATATGAATAAGCCAGGGTGATTTCAAGGAGAGAAAAGACACTGGTAGGAAGTGTCATAAGAACAAGTCTGACCTGTTCACCTGTTTCTTCCTGGAGTTGAGAGGAATCTCCATACACCCTTGGGCTCTTGTAACTTTGTCATAACCTAAATGTATAGTCAGGACAGAAAAAATCCACAAATGACATTTTAAAACAAAAATGTGTTGACGTTTATGAAAACAACATTATATGATTGCCCAAAATATATTCATCATTTAAATGCCTGTGACAAATGTTTATATGCCTATTGTAGACAGCAAGATAAAAATAAGTGCTGGAACCAGCACAACTGAGGTTTTAACAACTTGAGGAAGAAAATTGCAATTGCACGCCATTTACAAATGCTTTCCACCACCTCTGACACCAGAGTTATAAAAGTTGAAAAAACTGCACAGTGACTTTACAACTTCCCTATATTTGATTTATGTTCACGCAAACTGTAAAAGAGGGAGAGCTGGCACTTTCTTCTCTCTCTTGCAACTAAATAATCCACTGTACACTAAATAGATGAATCCAGTTCTACTGTTCTCCAGCTTCAATCTTTTGACTTTATTGCCCAAATATTAAGAGATTGTAAAGAAAAGGAGCCCGAGGTGGGGAGAGAAAGAAAACCTTTTATTCCCCATCTTTTTATCCTTTAAACTGTACAATCATAACTGTCATTATGTGGCACCACCATTGGACAGTATTGTTATCTTCCGCTTTCAGTTGAGAAGATCTAGAGTAAAATGAACTGGCCAACGAATGCACCTAATATAAAAGTGTTTAATACCCCTCTTTTTTTCTTTTTAATACTTTAAAGTTTATTCATTCATTCAACAAATATGTGCTGGGAATCCACAATGTGCTAGCCATTGTTCTAGACCCTTGGGATACGTTAGTGAACAAAGCAGATGAAGATACCAGCCCTCCTGGGATTTCTCTCCTAGGGCAGAATCTTGGTCTGAGCCATAGAACCTGATGCTAATTGTTCAGATTCCCCCACCCCCCACATCTTCTCAATATTCTTAATCCTAGCAAAGACTTCAGTTCATATTAATTTTATTTACCATTCCCATTGCAGTTTATATTTGCTCAGTGCTCCACTTTCAGATGTTATCCATGGAGACCACGTAATCTCATCCACTGGACATTTCTTCAACTTATATCCATTCTATTTCTTATTAAACACTTCCCATGGGCAGACAAATAGAGGCGATATCTGAAGCGTATTCCTAGTCTTTATTCTGTAAATACTTAAGTATCAAATATCCACTGAAGCTTGGTAAGTACTGTTTCCTTTTCTCTCCTCATTTCTTTTTTTTTTTTTTAATTATTGAGTTAATGATAGGTTACAATCTTGTGAAATTTCGGTTGTACATTATTGTTTGTCAGTCGTGTTGTAGGTGCACCACTTCACCTTTTGTGCCCACCCCCCACCCCACCTTTCCCCTGGTAGCCGCTAATCTGTTCTCTTTGTCTACATTTTTAAATTCCTCATATGAGTGGAGTCATACAGAGATTGTCCTTCTCAAACTGGCTTATCTCACTTAACATAATTCCCTCAAGGTCCATCCATGTTGTTGCAAATGGGATTTCTCTCCTCATTTCTTAATATATTTACCAAAGGTCTGGGCAGAAACTTGACTGCAAATGGGAATGGCTTGAGAAGAGTCAAATTCAGCACTTCGACTCTGAAGCTTGGCTGCTTGTTTTATTTATTCTCCCATTCACTTATTCATTCATTTATTCTTCACCCAGTAGACTTCCGGTTACTGCAAACTATGTGCCCGACACTGACCCCACCACTAAGGCGAGCGAGAACAAACCAGACAGCCATTCTCTCTGGAATTCAGTCTGGTGGGGGACCAGGATGCTTCTTTGCAAACACAATTCCTGACTTCATGTCATGAAGGACTTAAGTGTTTCTTCAGCTGGCTTTTGCATTTTTCTTTTTGATATTTTTATGGCAAGTTGTCTGTGCCATCAGAGGAATACACCATGAACACACTGATTACAGATTTGAGTTGTTTGGCACATGTGTGTGCGCACGCTGCATACACACGTGTACATGCATACACATGTGCACAAAGATTTATTTTTCCTCAGCTTTGCTGAAGTGCTTTTCCTTCAACTATCTGGCATGGCAATACAGTGATACACAAGCCTTTCAGAAATCCGATGGGATTCATGCCCAACTGAATTATTTCATTCTGCACTCTGGGTCAGTTCCTGGAAATTAACAATAGACCATTTCACTTTGGTCTTTGATCCCACCAGCTCAGTCATGGTATTTTTCCAGATGTTTCCGTCTTGGGTTGCTATTACAAAAAAGCACAACTTAAACCAGGCCAAGTTGTTCTGTCCCCGGGGGCTGAGGAATGTGCTCTTCACCAAATAACCTGGTTGTGTGCCATGTAAAGGTCAGGAAGAGGGAGAAACTCAAACTTGAAAATCTGAGTGATCCCTTGACTTATAAGTGTTTTTAAGAAAAATATCATGCCCAGTGTCTTCACAAAGACATTAATTTGGCCTGGTTCTAGTATATTTATGCTTTAAAATAAATTGACATGCTGTTTTCTTTCAGTTTAATTTACCCCAACCTGTCTGACACTTGAAGGATCTAAACACCAATTGACAAGGAAAATAGTCTTAACTGCCAAGGGATTATGCTGTTTAGGTATTTGGGCAGAGATAAGATGAATAATTGGCATTATTATGCCATCTATCAGAATTTCATGAGCAAAAATTTCATAGCATGTTTTAACACAAATGGCAAAAAATGAGCCCACAGCAATAGGAACTTGAAGCACTGTATGTGAAATTCCCTTGATTGCACTAGAATTAGAAGAACCAGTGAAAAAATTGCCCGAGAGAGATTCCCCAGAGGCCTAGCACCCAAACCCGAGGTCCTTGCTCTTCCTGCACTCCAGCCAAAATCGACCATGAGGACATTTTTAGATGTCCTGAAGCACATGCCCTAAAGCTCAGTATGAGGTTTTAAAAGCAATTTCTTGGAAAATGACTACTAGAGTCAGTCCCTTTGATAGGCTACCAATGAACTGTGGCTAAAATCTAGCTCTAGAAAGAGTAATCAGAAAGATTGTGTGCTGTGGCACTTCTATTCTCACAACCCGTGCTTATTTTATTAAGTCGTTCTGATTTGCTTTGTGCTTTCGCTGACACATCACATGATTTACTGACCTTCGTTCCCAGGTAGGAAAGATCTTTAAATTGCCTACATACCCTATAATCTAGCAATTTTCCTCCTAGGTATATTCCACACAGCAATATGTAGATATGGGGATAAAAAGATATATATCAGAATGTTCGTAGAGGCATTTTTTATAGCAAACAAAAACTGGAGACTATCAAAATGCCTACAACAGTAGAGTGGATAAATTATGGTGTATTCACACAATGGAAAGTTATGCGACAATGACAATAAAACAATTATGTTGACGCTCAGCAGTATGGATGACATAAACATCTCACAAACATAAAGTTGAGTGAAAGAAATCGTAACGAAAGAGTACATAATTTATGATTCCATTTATATAAGTACAAAGACAGGCCAAACCAAACCTAGGCTGTTAGAAGTTAGGATAATGGTTACCCTTGGGATAGGGTAGTGATTAAAAAGGAGCCGAAGGAAGGCTTCTGGGGCACCGATCACATTTTGTTTTTTAATCTAAGTAAAGGTTACATGGTGTATTCAGTTTATGAGAATTCTTTGAGCTGTGCCCTTACATGTGCACTTCTCAATATGCATGTGAGATTTCAATCTACTTGTACAAATGCAAACACATGTTCACTCTTTAATAAAAGAGTAACACAGCAGAAAAACTCATTTAAAATATACTTTAAAAAACCCCACAAAGTAGCTCAGGGTTTGAAGTTTAAATAGGAACATATTTTATGAATATTCAAATCTTATTTTCTTACTTTAAATAATAGACTCATTTCCTGAGTGCATGTTAGTGTGGATACATTTTGTAGTTATTATTTGACTAGGTACTCTTTGAAGAGCTGGCGTAAAATGGTGCTCAATCAAAGTATGTTGAGTTGAATTAAAACAAATAACAAATGCTATTTTCCTCCATAAAATATTCCAAGTTTTTTAAATTAGATATCCTCTCTCCTTTCTTTGAAACTCAGAATATTTTGTCTTTTCCTAGTGATGCGTATATGACCTTATATGATACATAATTTTATGAACTGCTTGGGTCAGAGTCAAGTCTCATTCATCTTTGAATCTCCCGTGATAATCTGGAGATGGGCAATATAGTGATGAGATTAAGAGCATGCACCCTGGTTCCAGACGGCAAGGGTTCAAGTCCCTTCTCTGCCTCTTAACTACACTTTTCCTCTCTGTACTTACGTTTGCTTATTTTCCAAATGGGGACAATTGTGGCACCTGTCTCTTAGGGTTGTTTTAATGATTGAATAAATGAGATGCATGAAGTTCTGAGAACCATTCTAGACACATAGTAAGTGCTCAATAATTGTTAGCTGCTATTTTTAGTCATTCTAGTATCTTTATGATTCCTAATGTGGTTCTGAATGAGAAAAAGAAAAGAAAAAAAACTAAAAAGACCTAGGAGTAGTGGTCAATCAAAAAGTTGTATAAAAATGCAGAATTGTTTGGTAAAGGCCCTGTCTGCTAATTCCCAAATACAACTTTTTTCTCAGATACTCTTCAAACACAATGTGTTGATTACTTGTAGTTAAGTCTATTCAAACTGTTCTAAATCAGTTTGTTATACACAATTATTAGGTTCATTTTGATAAATATTGATGATTTCCTGACTCAGGCAGGTAGACTAGACTTTGGTAATAAATGGATCCAAAAATGTGTAATTGCTGAAACACAATAAAAGTTTACTTCTAGGGGCTGGCCCGGTGGCATAGTGGTTAAGTTTGCATGCTCCACTTTGGCGGCCTGAGGTTCACAGGTTCAGATCCTGGGCACAGACCTAGCACCCCTCATCAAGCCATGCCGTGGCGGCATCCCACATGAAACAGAGGAAGACCGGCAACAGATGTTAGCTCAGGGCCAATCTTTCTCACACACACACACACACAAAAAGTTTACTTCCAGCTCACATTACAGTCCAAGTAGATATTACGAGTCAGCTTCCATATGATGACTCAAGGACTCAGGCTCCTTCTATAGGTCCATTCCCTAAGCCTTATCTATTCCTATATCTAGTTGACAGAGAGGGAAAAGAGTGCAGAGATGCTGCATTTACTTCCTAAAAACCATGATGCCAAATGGCATACATCACTTGTTCTCTTATTCCTTTTGGCTAGACTTCAGTTAATGCTCACATCCATTTGAAGAGAGGCTGGTAAGTGTGTGCCTTAAGAAAAAGAAATTGAATTTTGGCAACAGTTAGCAGTGTTTGTCAGTGTTTAGAGATCGTTGAGGGTTATAGCTCCCCTCCGTCACCATCCCACTACAAATATAGAAGCATACTCAAAACAAATTTTCCCACACATATATTTATTAACAATCAGGCCCTAACAATAAAAGTATCTTTTCTGAAGCTCATCAAAATCCCAGGTCTCTGTCCTTTTAGGTGCTTCAACCACAGCTGACATGAAAGAGTCCCCTTAGGGTAAACAAAACAATATTCCCGGGGCAGGACTTCAGTTAACCTGAGAGATGGAATCAGGCAACCAAAATCCTATGCAACAGGCCTGGATACAGCGCTACTTTGGATTCAAGTCTCAGGAACCATTTCAGAGAATATTGCCTCCATAGCTCACTAGATTCTTCTAGATTCTTCTCGTATGTCTGTATAAGAGTGAAGGATGTCTCTATTCTAGCCAATCCACATATCTTAAGCACCAGTAATTTCACTAACCAAAACCCCCACCTCTTACATCCATTTTGCCAATTGTAGAAACTTTGAAGGTTAGTGTAGACAAAATTAATTTAAGCAAATCTATAGCAGCGACCCTGGAATACAGCTTTTGATGAAACCCTAGCTAACCATAGTTGATGTGTATCTTCCTCGTTAGAGAAACTAATCACCCCTAAAGTATAAAGTGAACAGATGACTCAGACTTAGCTGTCATACTGCCCATGCAGAAACATGTTTATTACAGACAACATACCATTATGAAAAGCAAATTTAGCCTTTTATTCAAATATACCCCTGGCAGAGACATCCACCTCGGAAGGTTTCCCTATAACAAACCATTTATTTATAATTCTATGGTTTAATGTGTAATACTTATTTGAAATGTGGAATGTTGATTGGAAGACCAGCAGCCGTGCTGTGCCATGAGGAAGTTGTAGATCCCTGCCATTATTTTTTTCGCTTCAAAGATTAATTCAAAGACCAGAGAGGACAATGACTTCCTGATTCAATAACCTTCAGAAAAGAAGGAAGCAATGCAATGTTAGCATTCTTCCGAGACTTTCTTTTGGAAAACATCCCAAAGCCACTGTGCACTGATTGATCATCTCAGTGGGGGTGTCCTCTGGGTGGTTTTGTACAAAATACTTGTGTTTAGCTTGTGCTGCAAGGAGCTGCACCTCCCCAGGATGTGGGAAGTATCTGTTGTGAATGTTATTCATACCTTTTTTTTTTCAGATACGGGAAAGTTCTTGTCTTTCTTGAGAGTCTTTTGTTAGTTTTGTATCACAGCTGCTAATGGGATGGAGGAAAGAGGGTCTGTTTCCCTGAAATGGTATTTGAAGCGATGTTTTCTAGATCCTGGACGGAGGGTTCATTTCCAAGTTGTAATAATTTGTTTTTAAGTTCAATGGTGGTGTTCCAAAGGAATATTGGAGACCACCCTACTTGTGCTGGGGGACTGCTATCTTCATCCGCTGTGATTTTCACCATGGCAATGGGAATAGAATTTCCAGTGCTCTGAACTCTTCTGCATTCTTAAGCAAGCTTGCATAATACTGCTGGGGACAAAACAGTTGCCTGCTGAAAGCCAAGGGAATGAATAAATTTGGCCTCAGGATTTTTGAACTGTTTTGAAAGACTTTTTGTTTCTTGGCTTTTTTTTTAAAATCACAGTTAGAAAATTTTTTCTTTCGATGATATCCTTGTTATCTAAAAAAGTGATGTGTAATCCAGATAGGCAGACAACTTTAGCGCATAAAAGTTATAAATAAAATATTTGGGTATCTGAACAATGCTTTCCAGTCTATATTTTTAAGAATTTTTATATTACATAAAAACTCCCCTTTTAAACATTTGTCTGGAATTTGGAGCTGAGCATGCTCCAGCACAGGGTTATTGTGTCTGGAACAAAAATGATAAACTCTCTAGAACCTGGCTTAGAGATCTTGCTGTAGTATGGAACAGCATTAAACAATATTGAATTATTCTTTTTCTAGAAGATGACTGAGGCCAAAAGGAGCCTATTGTTATAGAACAACTTATTTTGGATTGATTTTGTTTTGTTTTCTTTTTTTTTTTCTTTTGTCACATTATCATCCCTAACCAAGTACCAGTTTGAAATAACCATTACCTAAAGACCATTCTTGTAAGTTTTATCAAAATAACTCAGTGATTACTTTAGGAAATGTCAAGAGTTATTGTGTATGTTGAATAGTCATGTCAGATTGTGTGTGGGTGGAAGGCAGACATTTAGCTCAATAAGGACCACTTGGCCCAGAGACATATGTAAATGTCTGAAGCTCATCAGGGCTAGAACACTATGATGACAAAAAATGCCTGTCAATGCCAGTCATGTATAGTATCTCAGTGCATCTTAATTTGAACTATAAAGTGTTTAGATGTCAGGTAAGATGAACCAAGGAGTTATGTCTTGAAGCGAAAACCCACTTAGAATTGTGAATCAAAAGCCATTTTCAGGGCCAGCCCAGTGATGTAGTGGTTAAGTTCACGCACTCTGCCCTGACGGCCGAGGTTCCCAGGTTTGGATCCTGGGCACAGACCTACTCACCACTCAGCTCATCAAGCCATGCTGTGGTGGCATGCCACATACAAAATAGACGAAGGTTGGCACAGATGTTAACTCAGGGCCAGTCCTCCTCAAGCAAAAAGAGGAAGATGGGCAACAGATGTTAGCTCGGGGCCAATCTTCCTCACCAAAAGAAAAAGAAAAAAGCCATTTTGGTCTATAGATCTAGGTGATGTTGTTAGTCACCTGCTTACAATGACAAATTCCTCATATCTTACAGTACACTAAGGCACTTTCCTACTATAGCACCTTAACCTTCGACTACTTTCATTGTTGTGATGGCTCTTTACAAAGCATTCAAGTTGTTTTAGGTGAAGTAAGCCAAATGAGAAGCCCTTATTTTCTTAAAGACAACCAGTTTAGCCAATTCAAAAAATAATAACCTAAACTTCTCATCCCTTTCATTACTATTAAGAATGTTTCTTTAAATTACATTTCTGGCCATGCTGCTGGAAACTCCAGACTGGACCTGCTTCATCTTTTTGAAGATGACAGGCAAGGTGTCATTGTGACAGGACATCAACTGGTTGTCTGTCATGGTCCACTTCCATTTGAACTTGGTTTTTATTTTTCGATGACTCAAACCACAGCAGTTCAATCTGGGCAAGGGTTAAAGGTAAGGAATAAGTATTTATTGTGCATTTGGTGCAAAACATAGGAAAGCACCATAACAAAAATAGAATGGGCCCAAATTGTGGGAGGATGCATTATTTATTAAATCATTTTGGTTTCCTGTAATGAGAACCGGAAAGTCTCCGGGTATTTATAATTGACTCTATGCAAGCAGTATTCCTGGAAGATCTGTATAAGGATCGCATAAATTACACTTAAATAAATGATTGTATCAGGAACTTTGTAACATTGTTTTAAATTTGAAGATGAAAAGATGTCTTCATTGCTATGGAATAATTCCCTGGCCTTCTGGTCTGATAGTCTGGGGTAAGATTTCTGCCTGCATTGGGGCAGTTTAGTCTGTCAGTTAGACCACCAAGATACTGTCATAAATAAAACAATAATTTCAATTTATGTAACTTATTAATGTTTGCCTAAAACTCAGCTATTTCTCAGCATAATTGAATAGTTTATTCAATAGTTTTTGACATTTTTAAGATTGCGTATATATATTTTTTTATTTGTTTAATTTCCATTGTATTTGAAAAAGGATTTGAGATAACTAAATATAAACATCCTGCTTTATTCTATGGCAGGTACAAAGTAAATAAGTGACTTCTGGCATCCATTTCCACTCCTCGGTTATTAGGCAGAAGCAAAGCCCAGTGCTGGACACTATGCCCCAAACAGGCACCTGCCACCTTCCATCAGAAAGAAAATGCTCCTGTTTCTTTTCAAGAGAATCCAGTACTGTTTATCTGACTCTAATAATTGTTTTGTTACATAGTCATCGATGGCTAATTAAGTTAGTCAACTTTTATAAAGTGATTCTTGAAAAAAAGTTGATAGGTCATAAATCAGTTGTTAATAATCGCATGCAAAGGTATATGTTCTGTGTACTTACGTGTATGGATGGATCAGTGAATATTAAGATGAAACACCATTTTAAATACATGTTTAATATGTAGAAAAGCATCACTTTCATAGCTCATTACCTTTAACTCCTATTTGTAACTCAGATCTTCTTTTTGATTATAAGTAGATATTTTCTAAAGCTTGTCTGAATCATTCTTCTTAGCAAATACCAAGTTTTGATAACATGACCTAATTCTTCCAGTTTTCAGTTTCTGAGCTGTTTGGCCTGTGCTCCATTTGGCACTTACCGGGGAAGGATCAAGTAAAGTTAGTGAAGATGTTTGTAGCTAAAGGTCAGGAAAAAGGCAAACTTGCATGCTGTAGAGTAATGCCTTAGCCAGCGTCCAGGTCAACTTCATGCAGAGCTGTGTTCAGAATATGGGGTACTCGGGGGCTTGGTCTGAAAGAACCAGATTCTACCCTAGAAATTCTCAGGCAGGAATCTACAACAGTATTAGAGAGACTAGGAAAATCATTAACTAGTTGGTTCGTACAGAAGTTTTCTTAAAAAGGGAAAAGGATCCATGGACTCCAATGAAGAAATTAAATATCTATAAAACTCAAATAAACACAAATAAATACAATTTGAAAAAAGGAAGGACATGAGTTCCAAACTTAATGTGGGTTGCAAAATTATGTTAATAGAGGAAAATTAAGTGAAGGTAGGCCTTTCATCTAGAGACCTGGGCTACAAGACCACCCTGTTTGGAGGGCATGGTCTTGAGATCCATGTTGGTTTAATGACTGTCAAAGCAAAATTACGTTGGCACATTGACAATGGTACCAAGAAAAATTAGCCTGGATCTCTTGCAGTTCCTGAGTTTACCTCTAGGCTGAAACCTGCCGTTGATATTCAGTCACTCCCAGTGAAGAATGTAGTCTCAAACTTCTGCTTATCAGCGTGACCACAAAATTGTTTGAGGTGATTTGGTTGTTTTCGTAAGAAGACTTAAAATTAAATGTACAATGGAGAATCACCACATAATATTAAACGTTTTTGTATAAAAAATTTGGATGTCAATGACATCTTAACTGTTTGAATATCTTCATTGAGCCCTGGTGATTAAATTAACATGGATGATTGACTATTTTATTCAGACTTGTATTTTTAAGTTAAAATATTAATAAGTTCATAAACAATATTGAACCCTTTGAGATAACTTAAGATTCACTATATTTAAGGTTTAATCTGTTGTATTTACAAGAACTGCTTATGTGTGTCGTAGAGTTTATACTCAAACAATTGAAGCAATTAAGGAAGATAAACATAGTCAATTTATAAATGTGGTTTAAAATGTTTGAGTTTGATTAAATTAATAAATGGGCCTAGTCATTGATCAAAGATCACTTAAAAGAAATTATTAACATTTGCTAAATCTAAAAAGAGAATAAAAAGATTTTAAAAATTTTGGACTTAGAAACTTTGAGAATATCTATTTTTTAAAAATAGCTTCTAGGTAATCTTAATTATGCACAAACACCACCCTGGGGAATACTAAAAAGTTGCACACTGATACTATCCTGACACAATTCTTCCTCAAATGGTGTATTGTTTATTGAAAAGAAAAGACACCCAACTGGACAACATTTTACATAACAATTTCACGCCTTGATTGGGAGAGAGAATCTGCTGCCTTCTGAGACACAAGACTGAGCTGGACCACGGAGTGAAACTGCTAAACGCCTTATTGTCATTTCCCATTCATCCTGAACTCTGGGGAGCTCAGTTACAATACAGAATAATAAGTTAATGTCAGGCACACCCGCAAGGCCTCTTTAATGTTACCCACTGCAAAACTAGTTTGGACAAATTCCATCCTTTGCTTTAATAGGATGAGTCCTGCCATTAACTCCGTTTTAGCCTAGAAAATGGGCTGTCGCTGCTCCCCAAGCAGCTTGAACTAATCTTGTGTGTTCTTCTTTAGGATTTTTACCACATGCCTTCTTTCACCCTGGAGCTCCCTAGGATTTATTCATCCTCTCTCTCTGATGTGGCCTGTGAACACTACCTTAATTTGCGGCACCTGCTTATGTTATGAGGCAAAAGGGCCCCGGAGCTTCTTTGGGTTTGTTTGTTTAGGTGTTGTCTTCTTGAAATTAGCAAGAATATTTATTGTCCCCTGCCCCCAATCTGGGTTCCTACTCATAAGTCATCTATTCCTGCCGGATGCAGAAATTGTGGTTTGTAGAGACAGCCTAGAAAACGTTTACATCATCAAGGATTTGAATGGAAGATAAGAATGCAAGGAGAATAAATATTTTAGAGCCCACAAACACATCTATTTCTTCCAGCACAGCTCTATGATTCTACAGGCTGATCCTTTCAGTATTATCCCAAATGCTTGATCAGAATTAAATAAAGATGACAGTTTTCGAGGTGGTGATATTTCTTTCACATTTTGTGAGTGAATCTAGTTTTCTGATTCAGGTAAGCGAAAGGCTGCTGATTTAGGTGAACGCCGCATGAAGATCAGGAAGACTTAGTGGGTGGTGGAATTCAAAAATCTGAGAGAAAGTACAAAGCTGGGATGGGCGGAGATAGCCTGCACTGTACAATTTATAAATTTGCCTGTCCATACCCAAGTTCACTCAGAAAAGCCTTGGAGGACAATTGTCCATACATCTGTGTTACTTGTCACCTTGT
The DNA here is from genome assembly GCF_041296265.1 of Equus caballus. Classification (NCBI taxonomy): domain Eukaryota; kingdom Metazoa; phylum Chordata; class Mammalia; order Perissodactyla; family Equidae; genus Equus; species Equus caballus. Next base: position 37,712,495 of record NC_091700.1, read on the forward strand.
ACTCACTGTCACTAGGTAAGCCCTTGCTTTTTATGTATTCTGCCTCATTAGTTCTCTTATGATTTCATATGCATTAATCCTGCTTACAAATAGATTGCAAAATCCCTCCTATCATTTCTAAGTACCTGTTAGAAAACTGGTCACACAGCACTCAAATATTTGGTTAGTTGGCTAGTTTTAATTGGTAGAGAAAGTATCAGTAAAGAGGTAAATATTGAATTTCTTTTGCACAAATATATATTGAGCACCTCCTATGTACCAGGCACTGTACTAGCTGTTTCAGATGCTGAGATGAGAAAAATAGTCAAGAGCTTGGCCCTCTTGGAACGTTCAGTCTAGGAAGCAGAAAGCACCAAAACAAAAATCGCACAGCTAATTATAAAATAAGAAAATGTACAGAGAGCTATGAGAAGCTAAATTACAGAGGGACCTAAATTAGGTGGAGCGGTTAGCGAAGTCTTCACTGAGAAAAATAACATTGAAGTCCCTGATTCCCAAATGGCTGCACAATGGGATCCTCTAGGAAATCTTTAAAAAGTACTGATGCCTGGCTCCCGCCTCCAGATGTTCTGATTTAATTTGTATGGGGTGTGACCTGGGCTGCGGGATTTTTTAGAAGCTGTCTGGGTGATTTTAATGTGTAGCAAAGTCTGGGAACCAGAGATTTATGTCAAGACCTGAAACGTGAATCAGAATTGACGAGGTGAAGAATGCCGAGGGGGACTTCACTGTGCCCTGGAGGCAGGAAGGATTGTACACCCAAGGACTGAAAGAAGGCTGTTGGATCAGGGTGAAAAAGGAGGCTGTTGCCTACGGACCTAAGCCAGTTTGACCATACACGACACCCAGGTTAATTTTGTTAGATCATAGTGACAACTAAGAAGTTCCAGGTAGGTGAGAGAAAGCCACTCCCTTATCACCAGGCTACTAGGTTATAAAACATGTAAATTTCAAACAGAATTCTATCACACATTTATTTAATGAAGAGCAAAGCAGGCACAAAACAGTTCATACCCTTTGTTTCCTAAGCCCCATAAAGTCTCAACTCTCTATTCCTAGGTATGCTGACTACCTTGTATGAAAGATTTACTTGAGATAAAAACAACAGCATTTACAAGGGAGCATTCCAGGCTTTCTACTTGGCATCATAAATCAGGAATCCTTCTAAACCAGTGGCTGGGCACGAATCCAACTAGGGATCAAGCCACAGGCACCGCTCTTCCAAGAGATGCAGGAGTCAGGCCTAAGGGATACAGGATACAGGCTGGGCTGGATTCTGACAGCCTCATGCAACTGTGGGGGTTTGGCTAACTTATTTTTGTTAGTGCACATACCTTGAGTATCTGAAATGTCACCCAATGAGATCCTGTTATTACATCCGTCCTGCCAATTACCAAAACATTACTTTCACCAATAAGAACCCATTGTTGATGTTTATTTGTATCGGCAGAATTTCTGCTCTTGACTGATGGACAGATAACAGCAGGGCTTGTGGTGGCTACTTCTCTAGACTGTGGCTCCCTCTGAGATGTTACCTCGCCACCTTGGCCTGGACATTCTTCATAGCATGTCAGCTGATGACTCCTGGGCATGAAAGTTTAAACCAACTGGTATATGCACAATATCACACTGATTATAATGAAGTAATTTAAAGTAAATTACAGACTTTTTAACTAGGGAGTAATGGTCATCTCTAAGCCTGGAAAGATTAAAAAGGAGGCAGGGATAAATTCCTCTTGGATGAGAAAGCTGACGCTAATTAACTTCCCTTCCTGCCTATTTATAGAACACAGAGCTTATATAGCACAAGGACATAAACTTGGAAATGAAGGCAGAAACAGAGAGCTGTTTGATTGTTCCCTTTTCTAAACTGGCGAATGCCTTCATTATCTTGCTCTGTGAAGGACTTGAATTGCCATTAGATAAAAGCATCTCTTCTCCCAGTTCTCATACAATGTATTGATCCTTATTTTTCCCTGTATCAATATCTGGGGATTTAAATATTATTCAGAAAACTCTCAGATGTAATTATCAAATTATCTTGCTGTCTCCCTGGGTCATTGTATACCCTGCTGGAGAATTCCTTCCAGGAGCCTTTGACTCTTTTGCAGTAATGAGGTGCCATCTTTGATCAAGAGAAAATCAAAGTGAGGATTTGAGTCCCTCAGAGTCACAGCCCCAACCTCTAGCAGACTGTGAGCGCTCGGTTCCCACAGTCAGTTCAAAAGACAGCACAGGGATTTTGAAATCTGCGCTTGATTTCTTTTTGATACTAATAGATTACATAGCTTCAGCTGCTGGCTAGGCCTTTATGTTGCTCTCAATAGTAGAGATATTTATGATGCCTTCTCCAGTTCCAGCCACTCTTCTGCTTTTGATGCCCGAGGATTCTTTTGCCTTCATAGCAGATAATTTTTAGAGTGCTTTTCATGAGTCAGCATTTTCTAAGCTCTTTTGTATTACAGATAGAGCCTGTGATCATGGTCCCTGTCATCAGTAGAAATATAATATGGGCCACATATGTCATTTAAAATTTTCTAGGAGCTATATTTTAAGAAGCAAAAAGAAGCATGAAATTAACTTTAATAATATGTCTTTTTGGAATCCAATACATCAAAATATTGTCCTTTCAACATGTTATCAATATAAAAATTATTAATGAGGTATTTTACTTTTTTTCATACTAAATCTTTGTAATCAGTGTGTATTTTACAATTTCAGCATATCTCCATTTGAACTAGCCACAGTTCAGGTGCTCAATAGCCACATGTAGCTAGTGGCTAACATGTTGGACAGTAGAAGTTTATATAATATTACCAAGAAACTTATTATCTAAATAATTGATTTCCTATTCACCTTATCATTTGGATTAAATGCATATGCCCAAAACCCTCCCTCTTTTCCCAGTGGTTCCCCCAACCAATGGCCCCCGTTTTTGAAATGACAGGGTTCAGGGTATGGCTGGAGGGGAGTTAACTGGCCCTGTGGAGTTCAAACATGTGACCTGAAGTCTTTAGTCCCGTGTCCTAACCATTTTGGTCAAATGTTCACAACAATATAAAAGTGATAGAAATCAGACTGATGGCTGACGGTGGTAGAGCAGTGGCAAATCAGGAAAGGTGTGAGAATGATTAAGCAGTAGAGCTCATGATACGCTTGTGAAAGCTAAATTTTAAAAAATCAGAAGGAAAAGGCTGAGCATGTGTATTACCAAGAAGCACAGAGATATTCATAGTGCTAATCTTTCTGCTTTAGCGCCAGTCTAATAATAACTACTGGAAAGAACAGGCACCAATGGAGAGTGTCCCCCTCTCCACACCTTTGGAATCTGACAGCTTGAGACGGTAAGGGCATTATTTCCCCTGTTGACTCCAAGTCTCGCTTCTCTGTATCATCCTGAAGCTGATGAATTTCCCCTCTTCAGCGAAAACAGTGAAGTTCTCATTTTTAAAAGAGAGAAAAAGAGAAGGAGGCACAAACTGTACTTGTTTTCTTCTTTTCCGGTTTCTACTTTTATCGTTATTTATATAAGAGGGTTCATGCAAATGACTTTGGCACTTGTGTGCACTTTTTAGAAGTCCAAATAAATGTTATAAAGTCATCCACCTTTGAAAGGGTTTTGGGGATTCTGTAACTGTTGGACTGGAGGATACTCAGTGTGTCTGCTCTGGATATTTCTAAGTACACTCAACATAGATGTGAGATCAGAATTTAAGGTCACATAGGCTCCGTAAAGGAAGAATTCAAATTAGTTTTCTATATATTAAGTATAGGATGTCATGCTCTATGTTTAAATCATCTTTTTCTATAATATTTCTCCCTTGTTTATTTCTATCATGGTTAAGCTTGAAAACTGGTGAAACTGAGACATAGTAATGAAAAAGAACAAATGAAGAAAGTTTAGAATAAACACAATGGATGATGCTGACAGGCATTTTGGTGCCAGGAAGACACAGAAGGATCTTACTAATATCAGCCATCCTTATAATAGTCTAAAAGGTCTGAAAAGTGTTCCCTCTAAAGCAGTGTTGTCCAATAGAACTGTCTGCAAATGATGAACATGCCTTATATCTGTGCTGTCCACTACAGCAGCCACTAGCCTTGTGTGGCTGTTGAAGATGTGAAATGTGGCTAATGGGACTGAGAAACTGAGTATTTCATTTACATTTTGATTGAACTCAGGTCTTTTTTTTTTTTACAAGTTATCATTAACAGAAAATATCAATTGAAGCAAAAGATATCACACTGAGGTACACATTATTGTCATCCTTCATTTTAAATTTGCCTATTATTACTTTCCACTTCACTTGGGTTTGCTTTCCTGGATCAGACTTCATTTTATGCATTTCTTTATTTTAATCCTGGCAGTCAAAGTCCTCTGAGCTTCAGAGGCCCTGCAACCCCTTTCGGGTGCCGATAATGATGGAATTCATCTTGCCCAAGATTCAAGAGGCAGCATTAGGCAATATTACCCATAACATTTTGACCTCTCAAGGAATTTCTTTCTTTTTCACAATGTTGTCTTTGTAGAGCACTATCCTTCTAAGTCCCCATGCTTCTCCCCTTCCACAAACAAGAGTTAGTAATTCCCATCTTGCTTTCCCAAGTCAGCTATACTAAGCTTCCAATCACAATATACCTACATAAATTTTTCGCGTGTATGTGACGAAGATTGTCACTGAGCTAACGTCTGTGCCAATCTTCCTCTATTTTATGTGGGATGCCACCACAGCATGGCCTGATGAGCAGTGCTAGGTCTGCACCTGGGATCCAAACCTACGAACCCTGGGCTGCCAAAAACTTAACCACTACGCCACCAGGCCAGGCCCCTATGTAAATGTTTTTGATAAGAGTTTAGAAATAACTTGTGGACCCCCTTCCAATTTTATCTCCTTTCTCTTCTGATAAATGCTAATTAATATACTTTTCTTGCTGGTTTAGAACTGTCTGTTTTAACATCCTTTTGCTCAAAGAGGCAAAACTTAGTTTTTCCTCTGAATCCTTCAGATCATTTTGAGCAGACATGAATACATCCAAACCACTTCAGGCTGTGATTTCTGTACTGTTTTTCACAACAAGATGGCTGCAGATACCATAGAAATGTGGTTAGTTACAGATTTTAATATAAGCAACAGAATAAACCAGATTGAGTATTAATCTTGGCTTGAAACCACTTGTGTTGAAACATTGAAAGCTCTTGGTTGCCGTTTTATAGCATCTGAAAAACTTTAGGGTTTTAAACACTTGAATTCTTGCACTAATTGTTGGCTCAAGGAAAGACTTCGAGTTGTAGGGTGGGTTGGCCTCATACACATCAAATGATGTAACGAATGCTCTGCTGAATTAGAAGCCGACGGCACTTGGTTGAATCTCATCAATCCATAATATCCAAGAAAGCAAACTGATACCAACAGAGCTCCCAGGTTGGTAAAATGTCGCCTCAGAAATGGGCTAGTAAAGATTGAAGTGCTTACTTTTGCTCCACCCTCTGCAGCAGAGCTTTAACGCTTGGCAAATCGAGAAATACAGATATTAACATTTCTCCTTATGGTAAATGAAAGGCAGAGCCGCACAGATCAGGTCCAGAGAACCCAATGTTACATGGTACTTTTTTTTTTCTTTTTAATAACTTCTTTTTCTAAAGAGCTCAAAGAAATTTACTGATCTTTCTTGAATCTTTGCCTAACATCCAATAAGGTGCTCAGGGGATAGAACTGCTTATTCAGCTCAGTAGGAAAGCAAGCAAAGGAGAAGCAGCCCTTTAAAATAGGGGCTGGAGCTGAAGTCCCTCTTTCTCCAGTTTCCTTGATTATTTGTCTTCCACGTCTCCTGGGCACAGCAGTCCTGGGAAGAGTTCCAATGGAACACAGTCTGAAAACTGACCAAAAGAGTTATGAAAGATGTGTGTGATGATGAGGTGTCTGCTGAGATGCTGAGATGCTGTCTCCACCCCTAAAAGACTTTTTATGGCATTCTGATGCCATTTGGCAAGGCTATTGCTTCTCTTTCTCTCTCTCTCTACACACACACACACACACACACACACACACACGCATACTGAGTCTCTTAGACTCAAGAAAATTCAGGAGTGCAGGCTTTAAATGGTAATTCCAGAATAGATTGGCCCTTTCTGAGCAACCTCCCCCAAAAAGGGAGGGGGAAGTGGGGATAATTTTCTTCTACTGACCAGGAGCTCCCAGAAATAGAGTGATGTGGATATATGAACATCAGCTTCAAAATGCAAGTCTGTATATCAAGAGAAGAGAAACTCAGCAATCCCGAAAATAAGAATAAAGGGGAGAACAAGTGGCCCTACCTTGAGATGCCAGAGGAAAGGGGGATATATGACCTTACTTTACCTTTTTCATGGATGGCTTGCAAGGATTAATTAAGTAAAAGTCTGTAAATTTCTTCGAGCCCTTTGGAGAAAGGAGCTATTTAAATATAAATGATGATCACGCAGCTTGCATCTCACATATCAAGCACGCATGGTTGACTGTGTCTGATGTGTAAGTTATGCTTCCTCCAGGTTATAAAGACGAGGATCCCTGACTGACCTTCTTTCTTAGACCCAGGGTAAGGCAGAGATTTACGGTGTGACATGTGGCATCTGAATGCAGGCCTCCTCTTTGAACCTTGGTGTTGTTCTTGGAGAAACCAGAGCCTCTGTGTATGGCTTTTCTTGGAAGCATTTTCTTAAGAGACATATGGAGTGGGGGTGGGGGTGAGGGGTAGGAGTTGGTTAGTAAACTGAGAAAATAACTTTCTACTTTTTTCTTTTAATGTACTTCCCTTTATCAGCTTATTACCTAAGAGGGTAAAAAAATTACAAAGTGAGAGAAGAAAATATTTTTGACCAGGTCTATTGGTTTCCCTGTAAACTTTCCCACAGGCTGCTGTAAGGAAAGACCACAAACTGGGAAGCTTAAAACAACAGAAATTTCCTCTCTTGCCCTTCTAGAGGCTGGAAGTCTAGCATCAAGGTGTTGGTTGCGCTATGCTCCCTTTGAATGTTCTAGAGAAGAGTCCTCCCTGGCCTCTTCCTAGTTTCTGGTGGCTCCAGGTTATCCTTGGCTTGTGGCAGCATAACTCCAAACTCTGCTGCCATTGTCACACGGCCGTCTTCCCTCCGCATCTGTCTTCACATGGCCGCCTTCTTGTAAGGACACCAGAGATACTACATTGGGGCCAAGTCTACTCCTGTATGGCCTCATCTTAACTAATTGCATCTGCAATGACCCTATTTCCAAATAAGATGACATGCTGAGGCCCTAGGGGTTAGGGCCTCAACATATCTCTTTGGGGGAGAGGGGACACAATTCAACCCATAACACCAGGTTAGGGTAGTTTCAAAAACGTTTAGGAGCTGAACCTTTCCCTCGTATAAAATATCGTGTGGAAGCCCAGTGTGAGAGCAGATAAGAGCAGCACTGCCCTGGTGGAAGCAGCAGTGGAGCCCAGGGCCTTTCTGTTCTCCGCCTGTCCACATCTCCTTGCTCTTTCCCACCTGTGTATGTGCTCTTTAAACACCACGGGAATCCCACCAGGGCTTCGAGGGGCACAGTGGACGGGGGTTGAGGGGGGTGGGGGAGGAGCTGTGGAACTAGATGTCCCATTGGGTTCCTTTCTCAAGTAAAATCCCATTCCTTTATAGTAGCAGCTTTAAGGAACCTAAATTCTGAAAATAGTCTGTTTACAAAGCTTGTTTGAAAGCAGTTGTATTTCCTTTGTTTGTTGTTTTTAACATAAAGGAAATAGAATCTATACTGAAAGCAGACCTCCTCCAGTGTCACCTTAGCATTGTCACCAGCAGCCATTCAGAGTTGGGTGAAAAGCTTAACACAGACGAGGGATTGATTTTCTTTCCCCCTAGACTTGAACATCTGTATAAAATTGTGGCATACAGTTCACCTTCTAGAATCTAACTCTCTCCTTTCCTAAAAATTAGGAAAGTAGAAACTCATCCTTGGAAGAACTGAAACAGACTGATTCCCGGCCAGTCCCACCTCTGCGGCAGCACCAGGTCCACCAACAAAACCAATTAGTCCCCAAGAAAAACTCTGACAGGGGCACATGCCACATCCCTGCCCAAACCAATGGAGCCCTTGGAAAGTGTTGCCAGGCTCCTGGGAAGAATGCTGTCTTGCTTATCAGTCTTTGGGAGGCATTGATCTCCCCCAGCAAGGAGAAAGAACAGTATTTTTTAGATAGTTAGATGCTGTTGGAAGAGCAGGCTCTGGGAAAGAATACACAAAACAGCCCAAGGGGAAAGTCCTAACGTTAACTCCATAAAAGGAGGCTTTACATGGTCTCAGCTGATCCATATTTTTAGAAAATTGTTTTGGCTCAGCCTGCCTGACTGTAATACTATTGCCAGAACCAGCAATGAAAGGGAGATAAACATGGTGTTGTGATCTTTCTTTTTATGCCTCCCATGAAGCCCTGGGTGGTATAAATCATACTTGACAGGCTTTGATTAGCAGCTGCTCAGTTCCACTCAGGAAAGGAAGCATTTATCAGAGGCTCTGTTCTCCCTTTCAAATAAGCTAGAAATTTCAGCGTAGGGCATAGTTCCCCTGGAGGAAGCCTGGTCTAAGCCATCTCTTTCACACTGCTCAAGATAGCTCTGTTTGCAGCCCTGTTGGTGGGCAGTGGCTGGTGGGGCGTGGTGGAGTCCATGGGGCCAACTGGGGAATTCTGTGTCTCACTCTGAGGGTAGCGCTGGGTGACATAGGAGCCTTTTTGAATGAGATGTGCCCTGTGCTAGTCAGATCAGGTACTTTCTTTTCTGTGTCATAATGCAGTGTTGCAGAAAAAGCTTTGGACAGAGGGATAAGAGGTATCATCTCGTTTCTGATTCCTTTACTAACTAGGACTTTGAGCATATCACTTAATCTTTCGGAGCTGCAGCCTAGATTCTTCTAAAACTGAGCTCCATGTGTACTAAAAGGGAAAAGGGTGGCTCGGACACATACGCAAAGCCACAGGACAAAACCCAAATATCTCACTGGAGCATCAATTTTACTTCAACGTTTTGGAGAAAGCATTTTTATGCAAAAAATAAGGCTGTCTGTGGAGGAGAATGGAAAGTCCCACGATGATTTTTCAGGTAGAAGTAAGGAGGACCTGTTTCAGAGGAGAACTGATTTAAGATACAACCCATGACTCCATAAGGTATGAAGTTCGCTTTTCTTGGTCTTTAGGAATATTTTGGTGGCACAGTTTGAGAAGCACCAGATTAGATCATCTTGAGGGTCCCTTTCTGGGGAACCCAATTCACATACCTTAAGCCCCCTTTACCCACTCAGTAAAGACCAACTCTCTTGGCCCAGAATTAATGACCTTCTGCAAGGGTTGCTGACCCATCCTAACTATTTGGCCACTGCTCTCCTCGACTCCCTTGATTCCTACCTTATTCTCCTTTCATTTTCCCTAAATTTGCCTTGAACCTGCCCATCTCCAGACTTCTTTTCCCCACCCAAGAGGACGACATCTAGTTATCAAAACCCTGTTCATCCTTCAAGGGCCACCTTCCCTTATTTCTAGCCAATAATTAACTGATCTCTGTGGTAATGATTAGTTTTGCCACTAAATGGCAGAAGTCCAAACTCGAAATGTGATTGTTTCTGTGTTTCTTTTCTTCCTCTCAGATCCTAGAGTGTGTGGACCTCCTTCAGTTTCTTAATTCCTCCACAGTGAGAGGCCCCCCGCTGTGCACAGACCCAATAGCCCACCAGCTTAATTCATGAAGCACATGAATTAGTATTGCTTTCTCTACCAAATATTTTATATATGTATATTTTTAAACACATCTCATGGTTTAAACCCTAGGTATTATCTGGTGTTGAGTCTTTGCTTGTATAAAATTCCTCTTCTGATAACCAGATCATGAGGCTAAGAATGAGAATTCCTGATTCTACCTTCTGCTCGTTCTGTTATTTGAGAAGCAGCATTTACTCACTTAGGGTTTTGTTTTTACATTTATTTTAATGTGCTTCTTAGGATAAGCTATTTGAAAAAGATATGAGTGATTTCATTGTGACTACTTATGATATTTTAAATACTTAGAGTATTTTTTCCTATTGTGAAATAGTTTGTAATCCTATTTCAATGTATGTTTTTAAATATTTTAATTTTTAAATATCAAAAAAATTTAAGACAGAATGTCGTACTTTAAAAATGGAATTAAAATTGAAAAGACAATATTGGACTGACTGGAAACAAATTCTTGAGTACTTTCAAAACTTGTTTGGGACTGATCTGTAAATCACAGATGGAAAAGTAAAAAGTTTCGGTTATCCTTGACATTTCAATACGGAAAGAAAACAGAAAAGGAAAATCATTATAGCTGTCTTGAAAGAAATTGCTTCCAAATTGTTGTCTGTTAGCTATTCCAGATGGCTTTGCTGTTTTTTAGTGGAGCTGATGGTATTTTAAAAAGACCTGAGGAAAATAGATGGGGTTTTTCTTTCCTGATGTCCCAGAAGGTGGATGAAGGAAAAAACCGTCTTTAAAGAACTGTCTGTTTTAGGTACATTGGCTGCCTGTACCACCTCATTGATGGTCCCCATTCATGAACTTATGGTATATTTATACTCTCTAATTTTTTAGTGTGAAAAAAGTGTTTATGAGTATATAAGTTGTGAAAATAATATATATCCTTAAGCTTGAAGGTTAGTAGAAGCCTGTTACAAAGGTCTTACATAGTCTAGACAAAAAATATATATGCACATATATAATTTAGACAAAAAATATATATGCACATATATAATTTAGATATATCATATTCAAATTATAATATAAGCTACATATATAATTATATATGGTTTGTGTGTATGTGTACATATGCACACACATATATGTATGCCTGTATGTTTGTTTTCTATGTATATAAAATAATGCATACAGCACCTCTATAGTGTGGATTTTATTCCTATTTTATTGATGAGGAAACGTGCCCAAGAGAAAGGGAAGAAAGCCACCCAGGACTCCAGAGCCAGAGGGGATGTGTCATACTTCCAAGGCTGCGTGTGGAGTCACCCCACAACATTATGGCAGTGTTTGTGGAATGCAGGTGGCGTGTGCTTCTCACTGTGGCATCAAAATCAGTTGTAAAGACCTAGATTTAAGTGTCGCCTCTGCTGCAGTAGCTTGGCAAGACCAGAAAATCCAGACAACTTCAGGCTTTAATATTTTTGTTTGGAAGCTAGTGTGAGTAATATCTGCCACCAAACTATCTAGAACTTAAAGAAAAAAATGCCATGCCACCGTGTGATAGGCTAGTTTTCATTGGTACAGAGAAGTTTCACTTGATACTCTCTGCAGTACATTTTCAAAAGCCTTTTAAATACTCTTCCCATTTGCCTAAGCTTCGAGGCTCCACGTGGCTCACTGTGACAGGTTGCAAACTGCACAGAGGCCTCATCCAAGTCAATTTGTAGAAGGTCTTTCACTAATTATTCATTTTATTACATATAGATTTTACTACTTTTTCAACATATGCCTGGCATCCTACTTTATTATTATCATGGGGCCCCCGATTGAAGTATTTAAGGACCTTAAAAATAAATAGGAAGATAAATCATTTCTTACCCTGACGCTTTTTTTAAGTCCAGCAGAAATGAATGAATAGGGTTTGGAAGGAAGGACTGTCCATTGTTAGGCAGCTGAAGTGTTGGTTAAGGCACTAGTTGGGAGAGAGGTTTTGCTTTGCCTCCTAAATATGTTATGTTAGAACTGAAACAGGTTCCTGGAATAGAGCTTAGTTCGTAGGGAAGCTGCAGTAAAAGCCCCAGGGATTATCAGTCCTTTACAAGAGGCCTCTGCCTGGGCTCTCCACTGTCTTGAGTAAGTTTATGATATTAGCATGTCAGAACTAGGGAGGGAGACGTTTCCCTCCAAATACTTTGCCCTCTCTGTGTGCTTATCCTGAGTCATCTGCAGGGCACTCTCTCCTGTGTTGTGTGAACATGCTGTACCACCATCTACTGGAGCATCTGCCATGTACCGGGCAATTGGCGTGCATTGCTCTGATTGTCACACCATCCCAGAGAGGTGCAGGTGGCTTTATCCACATGGGCCATGAAGGAGTGGCTGACGCTCAAAGGGAGTGACCTGCCTTAGACCAGCAGGGCAGAGCCTGGCTCCACACTGAAGGGCCTCTGGCTCCTAAGCCTCCTGCCCTTCCTCTGCAGCAGCCTTCCAAGTCAGGACTCCACTGGAGTTAAAACCTAGCCATGCCCCTTGAGGGGGCTTCAGACTCTATGGCTTTAGATAATAATTAAAAATTAATAATTTAATGTTTTTTGCAACCATATGAAAAGATTCGTACTCTGGCCCCTTGTCTCCAACCCACAATCCTTCCTCTCTTTTCTTCCAAGGAAATTGGTTACTCATACCCGACTAATTCCCGACTCAGCCAGCCCCTTCCCCAAGTCCCTGGGTCTGTAGGTCCACTGTGTATCTGTGCAATAAACAATGTCCTTTCTCACATGATCTACACAGAACCAGGGCAGCTCAGTTCCACTGTTGTCTCCATTCCAACAGGACAGGACCCCCAAATCCGCTGCAGTTCTTGCAGGAGACAGTGTGTTGCAGGAGCCTCTTCTCCAGCTGACTCTGTCTATACATTCCTGGGCCCTCAATCTCATCACCACTGGCGCTGGGGTCAGCTCACCCAGGGCCTTTGGGATGAGCACACAAGGGCATATGTGATGTTATCACCCACTCCCAGGGCAAATCCCTCTACGGGCTGGAGGCGAAAGGGAACTGGGAGTTAGTGCTTTAGCGGGAATCAAGGCAAAGATCTCTAGGCATGTGGGGGGGAGGGGGCGGGAGGAAGGCTCAGAGGTGGCTGGGGATGGCATTGTAGTTTCTGATGTGATTTGCTGTGATATGTTCCCTGTGAGTCTTCAGACACGTGGCATCATCTGCCCTAGAATCCCAGCAGATGTTCCGCAAACCTGTCCCACAAACCAATGCATCCTGGTGGTGGTGCACTTTGCTTTCATAAAGCTCCTGTTGTGTAAATAAAAACAAGTGTTTCTGGGGCCGGCTCTGTGGCTGAGTGGTTAAGTTCGCGCGCTCTGCTGCGGCGGCCCAGGGTTCGGATCCTGGGTGCGGACATGGCACTGCTCGTCAGGCCACATTGAGGCGGCTTCCCATGAGCCACAACTAGAAGGACCTGCAACTAAGATATACAACTATGTGCGGGGGGGCGGGCGGGCGGGAGTTGGAGAGATAAAGCAGAAAAAACAAACAAAAAACACAAGTGTTTCGAGTGTTACCTTTCCTTTATTTTCCTCATTATTTCGTAAGAGGGAAGCTACTTCTGCATGCTCTGTGCTGTTCTGGAACATTTTATCTAATCCATTCAACAACTCTTCGAAGAGGCATCCGTATGTCCGTTTTGTAGATGGAGCTCTTGGGGCTCAAGTCGAAGAGACTTGCTCAGTCAGCATCTGGTAAGTAGCGACTCAGTATCTGAATACAGGACTCTGACTCCAAAACACTTGTTCTAACAGTTTTACTACCTGAATGTTTATCTGAGTGTGGATAACCACAGTTTGGCAACGTGCACTGACCGGAGTTTGGTTTGGAATAGACAATGCATTTTCAAAGCGGAGGCGAGATGGGTTCAGAGTTTGCAGTGTAACTGTACTTATAGCTGGAGTTATTTTGTTTGTTTGTTATTTGTTTTTCATTTTCTAGTCAGAAATTTTCTGATAGGATGTGGTTGGAGCCTAGTCCTGCCCCTGGAAAGCGTTCATGTTGAAGTGTGATGATCATGTTAGTCCTTTTTTTCTTCTTTAGAGGGTATCAAGAGTGACTCATTTTGTACAAAACAGCAGTGATCCTTAAGAGAAAATATATCCACTGAAAACTCTGAGCTGAGTGGCCGGGCTGTGCTGGAACTCTATGTTGTTGTCATTCCGGGCTTTGTGAAATGTCTCGTGAAGTTCATTGGTATTTCTGGGTCAGACAGCTGAAGCAAGCTGATCCTATTTTAGGTTGTAGGATGGTTGTTAGAGAAATGTGAAAAGCTTGGAGGTATTCACTGCTCTAGATTGGTATATAAATCACTTCCAGGTCCCAATTTAGTGCCATCAGGCCGTAGGCTTACAGTCTTGTGTCAGTTACGCCTTTTGGGTCTAGCTTTTGTGGTCTGCTTCATAGGTCTGCGCAGACTGCTGGGCCAAGGGAAGAAAGAGGGTGGAGTATGAATTATGAAAAGAAGCTTCACATGTGCTGATGCTTGAAACCTACTGTGATAAGCATCTCCCTCCCCCCCAGAAATGGTGGGTTGATGGATCAGTACAGGAATGGGAAAATGGATGGATAGATGATAAAGCAAATTTTAAAAACCTGTTAATCATAGAACTTAGATGGTGTGTGTGGTGGAGGTATGGGTGTTTACTATATAATTCTTCCAACTCTTCTGTAAGTTTGAAATTTTTCGTAATATAATGTTGGGGGAGGGGGCGAGAAATGTGATCACTTTTAGGTGTAGCGATGTGGTCAGTTCCAGAAAATATCTGCATTGTGAAGATGTGAGCAAGCAATAAGGCAGAGCCCTCTGCTTTTGATTAGGTAGTGTTTTTGTGTATTTGTTTGTTTTAAACTGGTGAGCACCAGTAGCTGCTAATGAAGAATCTGAAACTGGCAGGGAAAATAGAATGACATGTTTGCAATTCTAAGGAAGCGGCTCCAGTGGTACAATATCACTGTTAATAGTGACACCAACCACTACCATTTAATGAGACCCTATCTTATGCCAAGCCCTGAACTGGGCACACTTAGTAAGCCTTTCATTTATTCCCAATAACAGTGCTGAAGATATGGGCACCACTAGATCTATTTTGTAGATGAAAATCTGAGCTCAGCGAAGTCAAAAGCATGCTGCTCCAGGTCACACATCTGGGTAGGTTTTGATCGACATCAAAGCCTGCACTATTTCCACTAGACCCTTGCTGCTCTAAGTGTGGTCTGGACAGCAGCCTTGGTCTCACCAGGAGCTGGTTCCGAATGCAGGAGGTCCAGCCCTGCCCCAGAACTATGGAGCCAGAATCTGCATTTTAGCAAGCCCCCAGCTGTCCTGTGTGCACATCAGTCTGAGAAGCGCTGTCCTGGACCATACCGCTCTGGAAACGTGGGACGGTGTCTTTATTTTTCTCCTGGTGTAGCACAGGACACCTCAGGGTCAGTGAAAACTAGCATTTCTTTGTTTCAGAGGTGTAGCTGCAGTACTGAGCATTGTTAGCTTCCTTTCCAGCAGTCTCAGAGTGAAGCCAGTAAACCAAAGCACAGAAAGAGGAGTCCGGGGCCCTGAGTTTGTGTCCCAGCTCTGCCTTTGCTTTTCCACATGATGACACTCAGATTTCCCCACCTGTCTTTGACTCCATTCCTACATCTACCAAGTGGGAACATCAGTTCTGGCTCTATCTGCCTCACAGAAACGCCCGAAGTGCCTGTAAAAGTAAAAAAGCAAAAGCAAGACAAAAAAATGGCACAAACCAAAGTAGTACTATCCTTGTACAAATCCAGGCTGTGGCTGTTTCACTGGCACCTACTGAGGTCTGCATGGCTGATATGACTGCGGGGCAGGTGTTCATTGCTCACAGTTGGTTTCAGGAATGTGCTTGCTAAACCTTTCCTACATTCCATCGAAGAAGAGGAGCTTCTCTGAGAGAGGAGGACTCGATTTCAGGCAAGTGTATACAAACACACATTGGCTTCAACCAAATCCACCACGCTCCCCCACATGCAGCCCCAAACCAAAAGCTTAACAATAGAGACCATTCACTGAATTATAGTGAGGGGCTGTGCCCATCTCTTGACGTGCACTCTCTCATTTAATCCTCACAACCACCCTGAAAGAGAGGTCTTTTCCCCATTTTACACATTAAAAAAACTGAGACCTAACGAAGTGAAATGGCGGAAATGGGGCACTCTTAACTACTATCTGCTTTCAGTCAGATGTAATTTACCAGAAAACTCTCCCATAGAAATTGCAAAATCTCCCCCAAAGTTTCATCATTTGAAACAAATTTATTTTTTTCTATCAATGATTGCCTAGGACTCTAGACAGACCAAAGACGACAGGTCACTCATGGCTGAAATTAGCTTGTGAAGTTTTTGCTTTGAGCTAAGGAGCAGATATTCTGGCATCTAATATGCTGTGTATGTCTTTTGTGTGCCTTCAAACACGTGAACACATGGAGGAGAAGAAATGAGAATCAAGGAGCTATTCTGGAAAACGTTTTAACAAGACCTAAAGTATGTTGTCTTCTGCAGGATATTTTCAGCAAAAAAATAAGTCTTGTGATTTGTAAAAATATTTTTGATAGTTCAGAAGTGATCGTATTTTTATTTTATATTGTAGCATTAGGACAAGATATGCTTTCCTTGGCTAAACTTCTGATGATAAAGAATTCATCGCTCATCTTTATGACTTAATGTGCTCTTTGTGGACGAGCTTTGTGTGTTAGGGCTCACATCCAGGATCTGCTTCCCTGTCACTCAGGGAAGGGGGATCTGTAAAGTTCCCAAGGGCCCTTGCCTGTGGTTACAGGTGGGACTAGAGTCAATCCTGGAGAAATGGTGCCTTGAAATCTCTCTTCATCTTCTGTCGCATTCTGCCTTCTCCGTTTATATATATGGAGTTCAGTACATGCATGGACATGAGTGGTCAGCCCAGAGCTGGGGCCACGAACACTTGGGGATCTGGGAGGCATTAGAAGGTAAAGGTTAGGAGTACTGGGTGAGGGCTCAGGCAGACTGGAAGTAAGTCCCTGGATCTGCCGCTTACTAGCCTCATGAACATGAGGCTGCCTCTCTAAGCTTCACTTTCCTCCTCTGCCAAATGAAAGCAATTATATGTTTTCTATTATCTATTATATAGCTATCACATAATTATTCTGAGGCTCTTCTAAATGTTGAATAAATAATATTACTTAGTATTTAACAAATACCATGAGTTGGTGAGCAAGCGAACATATGCTAGAGTTTCTAGCCTTCCAGGAGATGTGATACTGACAAATAACTACCATGCAAGGTGGAAGGCCCCAAAATAAACGGTACAGAGTGCACCCCAGTAGGAGTTCACGCGAGGGCGTAAAACCTGTAGCTCACTGCTGGCCTGGGCAGGGCAGGGTGCATGTTGAGGTTTCTAGACCTTAACAGCCAGTATTTTCATGGTGGTGTCTCAGCTTATGGTAAGGAGAAAGAGTGTCTCAGTCAGAGAGAAGAGCTTCAACTTTCAGAGATGAGCAAGTTCAAGACGTATTCAAAGAACCAGTAATGGCTGAAGTAAGCCAGGGATCCCCATTCTGACATGCCTTCTGGACTGGCCAGAGCACCTGAGCTGTTTAATGGGACCACCATGACTTGGCTCTAGCCAGCTGTGTGCAGGCTCACTGTTGGCACGTCTTTCAATCGTTCAAGAGACACAAGAAATCTGGTCTTGCAGGTGAAAAGTTCCACTTAGTAAAACATGATGTTGGTCAAATCCAACATGTCTGTGGCTGAACTCAGGTTGTGGGTGGTGACCATGGGACCTTAGAGTGGACTTATGTCCCAGTATTGGGATCATGATAGGTGGGGAAAAGCCCTGCACTGGGACCTGGGAGCCTGTCATTGACCTGGGCTCTGTGTCCTTGGACAAACCTCTTCCGTCATCTGTGCCTCAGTTTCCAGAAAGCACTTTGAAAGGAGCTGTGGTTTACAAGGCTGAAGAGTTGTAGTACTGGCCCTTGCTCTCGTTCCCTCCCCACTCTGGATTTATTTTGTTGTTACATTTTGTAAAGGGACCCTTATCTAAGACTGAAAATGCTCGAATATCCTGTACATAAATTAGCATATGGAGACTTGGAGATGGAACCGTGCCAACGTCTTCCAAAGAGAAGTCCAGATAACAGGCTACAAGACTGGCAGCTTTCATGAGAAAAGTAAAGAAAACAATTTCCCTCGGTGCTTGCCACAGAAATGACGATAAAGGAACTGGAGGACGGATAAAAGTATCCAAAAAAACATAAAAGATGAATTGATGGGAAACGCTGCTGTGACCACTGAAGGGGCGATAGGTGGCAAAAGTCACACTGTAGGAAAAAAATAACAAACTGTGGAAAAAGAATGGAGCAATAGTCATGGAAAAAAAAGTGAGATCACATAAAAACTTTCAAGCGTGGCCTGGAAAAAATAAGGCTTTATGAGTTTCACATGAGGATTCTATTCTTCCCACCTGTGGAGAGTAATTGGCGGTGGCTGACTAGAGGTTTGTTTTGCCTTCTTGGCAGGAGCCGAATTGTTATGTTAATATTCCGCTGGCTAAGTGTTAAGTACTGACTTTGAATAGAAAGAGTTTTGCAGAAGGGAAAATTCCCAGCATTGGGTTCTTACTCTGACCACTGCGTTCTTTAGACTTCAGACTTCACTCTCAAATTCTAAGAAATAATTAGTATCATGGCAGATATTTCCAGCATTGTGTGAAACGAATAGAGTTCCCACTAGCAACTCTCTCCCGTAGGTGGTTTACGGGCAGGCAGTGTGTCCGAGCTAAGGGTCAGGCACAGCAGTCCATTTGGGGCTGAAGGCAGACCTCTGATAACACAGCATCATTGCACACACAGCTGCCAAGTGCTCCCACCCTTTGCATTTGTCTGTGCTTTCACTTCTCCGTTAACGTTGTCTTCTCCCTAGATGTCATTTCACTGACCTGGCTCTGAAAATATTTTAATTATCTTGAACAGAGTGAGGCCAAAACCCTAGGGTACTCAGGTTGAAATGGCCTAATAGTCAATGCATTATTCAAATGAAGTTTGTTAAATTTAAGAATTACTGAGTCATTTGTTGGATTTTTTTTTTCCTTTTTAGGAGGCAGCCTCTCTCTAAATTTCTAAGACCTCCTACGAAATGACCTTCCTCGTGGTCTTTTGCTTCCAGATAGCTGATTTCAGCTAGTTGCTGGGTGAAAACTTAGAGATTGAACTGATTTACACTAATTTGTGATTTACTCCTGACCCCTTAAAAGTTGCAAAGTCTTTAGGATTGCAAAAATAGATTCATTCTTAATTGCAAATGAGCCTGTAACTGCAAACGATCTCACACCTCTTCCACCCACCTCATCTCTGTTGCCACCTTCCTGGATTGTTTCCTCAATTTACAGTCTTTTCTCACTTCTACTCCTATGCTCACGACATTCAGAAAGTGTGATAATGTGACTTTTTTTTAATGATGTCTTTTATGGCAGTGACATAGGAATTTGGTTAAAATACCACATAATTAAGCCCATGTGGTAACCACAAGATTTATAAATCTAATAAAGAAAATCCATGTAAATAATATAAAAGTTTGTGAGCCAGCAATTCTAACTAAGCCGTTTACTCCCCAGGAGCGAATTAGCCAACTGGAGCTTTTAAAACCCATTAGGTCACCAAGACATCATTTGAGCAACCACCTCAAATTCCAGAATATTCTCTGAGCCCCATTTTCAGTACACAGTATAATATCTAAGTGGTATCTAATTCAGGAATTTTCAAACTATGCTTCCATCACACGATTTCCACAAGCTGGTCTAGGGTTTAACACTGCTAAAACCAAACAGTGCAGAAGAGGTTAATTAGCGTGTTAACTTCCCTAACCAGAGCCCATACCACAGAGGTGGGTTAACACAAAGCCTTCTAACATCACTATCTCTACTTACTCAAATGTTTGTTAATTAGCATAAACTGTATTAGAGATAATTTTTTTTTAAAGATTGGCACCTGAGCTAACATCTGTTGCCAATCTCTCTTTTTTTTTTCTTCTTCTCCCCAAATGCCCCCAGTACATAGTTGTATATTTTAGTTGCGGGCCCATCTAGTTGTAGCATGTGGAACACTGCCGCAGTGTGACCTGACAAGCAGTGCCATGTCCATGGCCAGGATCCGAAACCCTGGGCCACTGAAGCAGAGCGCACGACCTTAACCACTCGGCCACGGGGCCAGCCCCGAGATAATTTTTAATTAAGAAAATGGATGATGTTCAAGTAGAGGGGAGGATAGAAAGATTTGTATCAGTCCCTCTGTCCTTGAACATGGACATGGGCATGCGCCAGCCAATGTCTGGCCAGCAAAAGAAACCACTCTAGGTATTTCAAGTGGGAAGGGACGTGGCCCAGGGGTTTAAAGTTTCACAGACCTAGTAGAAGGTTTTGGGAAGTGGAGGCCAGAGAAGCTGCTTTGACGAATTCAGGAAATCAGGAAATTAAGGGTAGGTGATGATCTGCCCTTCGTGGGTGATGCTGAGGGAGATGCCTGGAAGCCACTCCCAAAATCTCACATCTACTCTCTGCAGAAAGGCATGCCCCTGGCTGCAGCTGCTAATGGGGAACGTGGAGTATCCTTCTCTTTTGCCTTCCAAATCTCACTTGAGGGCTTCTCACTGACAGAGTATAAACCGGAACTCCTGCTAGCAGGAGAGTTTTTGAAATGTAGCTTCCTGGCCTTTAGTTCCAAGTACAAAAGGAGAATCTAAAAGAGCAGGGATGATTTTGATTGTTAACAAGTAGTATCAGGCTTAGGGTATTGGAATCTGGCCAGCCCAGCATCCTTTTGAAGGATGTCTTAGGTCTAGAACATCCCTCTCCAAGAGCACTTTCTGCGATTATGAAAATGGTTCAGTAGCACATGGCTACTGAGCTATTTGGCATGGCTATTAGGCAGTGTACGTCTAGAACTCTCTTTGGTCCTGTGCCCCCTCTCCCGTTCCATTTTGTTGCTAGTGCCATGGAGTCCATTCTGACGCCTAGTGACGCTGTGTACAGCAGAGTGGAATCCTGCCCAGTTAATATTTTTCAGGAGTGGGTGGCCAGATCCTTCTTCCTAGTCTGTCGGTCTGGAAGCTCCACTGAAACCTGTGCATCAATGGATGTATTTGAAATACCAGTGGCATAGCTTTCAGCATCACAGCAAAGCACTATGACACCCGACAGACAAGTGGTATGGTTCCCTGACCAGGAAATGAAATTGGGCCCCGGCAGTGAGAGTGCAGAATATTAACCACTAGATCACCAGGGCTGGCTTCTCATTCCATTAAATGGAAGCTATTGCCTGCTCTGACCTGAAATGCCCTCCTCTTGATATTTGAATATTTGTTGTACTTGTGTGTTGAAGGTGCTGGTTAGAATGGCTATCTGATGGAGTCGGGGGAAGGGATTCACTGAGCTTACAGTATTGGCCATCTGACTGCTTTTTGTGACAACTTGCTAATAAGTATTTGTTGTATATTTGGCCGAATTTGGTCTGAGACTTGCTTTCACCTTAACCCACAGTGGTAGCAAGGTGTTGAGGAGGGCACTGCTGTTTGCTTACAGAACCTAATAATTGCAACAGCCAATTTAGACTGATCAATTTGCAACATACACTTTTCTCCCAGGAGTGTTACTCAAACTTTCAGAATCTGCAGTATCTTTGCTGTTAGCAAACATTCCCAGATGACAAAAGAAAGACTACGTAAATATTAATATAAAAATCCAGATAAGCTAATCGCCCTGCAGTGAACAACTCTTTTTAATGTGAGCGTATGCTCATGGTATTTTTCTTTTTTAAAAATCATACACTTAACACAAATTTCCTGTGCATAAAATTGTTCCTAATTTTTGTTGTTGAATCAACATTTCGTAGTGTCCAAAGACAGCCCAGTGTTCTACAGAAGAGCCCTGACTGCCACGTGCTCTACCGCTCGGAGGACCACAGGCCCTCTTGCTTTATATATAGGTGTTTATAAGCTCCTCTCTGTTGAGCCTCCCAAAGTGCCCAGCATAATACTGGACCAAAGCAGGTGATTTCATGAATGCATGACATGTATTTTTTCAGCCATACTTAAAAGAACACTAGCTTTTCAAATGAAACTGTTCATCATTTATTTGCTGTCAGATAAAGAGAAAACTGATGGTTTAAATGTTACTGTTTTTCATTTTCCTCACACTTGGACATTTTCTAACTGCCTGTCTCCCTTGTCATCCGTAAACAATTGCTCACAAGTCTCAGAAAGTGGTGTTACTTATTAATTCAAGAACTGAGTATCATGGAAAGGATACTGCATTATTTATTAAACGTTCATGAATTCAGTTTACACAAACTTTGGCATCCTCGTTGTCTCTTTACCTGATGGTGGTAAAACTAGTTTGGAGTTGTTTTCAGAGTGTTGTAAATTCTATCCTAAGGGCAAAAGCCTAAGGAAGCTGGTCACTAGGGCACTTGCTTAGTCAGCGAAACCTCCTATTACTGCTTTCTGGATTATTCTTCTGCCTCAACACAATTCACATTCATACAATTGCATATGGGCATCCTGGGATTAGTGATTTGCAGCTTCAGTGACTATAGGTGTTTCCTTGGATCACAGCCCCTCTGCATTAGGTGGTCGCTTTATTCTTGACCAAAGGACAGATTGGAGAGAGGGGCACCAGGATGGGAAAAGCGTGTCAGTTCATGGAGGATGTCTCTCCTAACAGCTCAGCATAGAGGTTGGGGGAAGGGGGTGGAAAGGAGCTGCTCCTTAGATGCCTGTGAGGAAACAGACTATTTGTATAGGTTACAACTGCTCCAGTCCCACCAGAGGTGGGGGAGAAGGACCAGAGAGGGGCAGGAAGAGACCCAATCCAGAAATATTGGTGGTCTCCTCTTCTAGATGCATTTGGGACCCTGTTATTCCACCTCTACGTTACCATATTAATGGATTTTCTCCTTTAGGGGGCTCCCTCATTTAGTACCTTAGAACCCACATTCCCCCAGACATGGCTGGTGTTCTCACCAATCAGAATGTGGATGCATTGGTCCTAACGGCTCAGCACGCTTGTGGGACTAACAGGTTATGATAAGACTCATAATACTTGCTGATTGATGTGACAGGATGTGGCTTTCAGATTAGCCTACACATTCAAATGCTGAGTGCTTAAGTCTCATTCAGCTTCTTGTAAAACCACGCAGGTTTAGACGCAAAAGTAAAGATTTGCCAATGGACAACTGTCAGCTCAGAGTGTGCTGCCATTATAGCTTAATTTATATTAAAATAAAATGATCACTTTCTTCAGTTTCATCATTAAACTTTTTGGTCTTAGCTGCAAGGAGGACTTAGATTACACTAAGTGTCTGTCTTCTAGGGTATTTCTGAGACAAGTAGATGGATGCTCCCTGATTCTCAACTTCTCAGTGGAGCATAATGGCACATATTACAGTTCACAGGTTCAATCAATGTGTCAAAGTGGGTCCTGAATATCTCTACATTCCCTCTGCCCTGGTAAAATTTGGTGATGCTGAAACAGTCTATTCTGATTCTTAAATTGGAAAAAAACACTTTAGTGAATGATGAAGCGTAACCTATTAGGCACTTTTGCTTGCTCTTGAATTACTTGTTTACACGGATTGATGGTGGAATTGGTTGGCTTTTTACAAGAGTGATTAAACGGGCTTCTGGGTTGTATTTCATAAACAGGATTTGCAAGGCTTTTAATGCTTTAAAAGGCAAAGTTGGAACCAATCTGAGCTGTCTGTCAAGGTTTTTTTTCCTGTTAAGCAGACTTGAAATTGTTCTTGGAATTGAACTGACCTTTGATTGCTTAAGGGAGCTGTGGCTGGTGCTTTCCAAGAAGCAGACACCATGCTCCTTTGTTATCGTGCTAATACTGATACCCCATCCCCCCCCCCCCCCCACTTTATCTAGAGATGCAGAGGGGCACTGGTAAAAGCCCTCTCCTCTATCTCTTTGCAGGCTTGTTGATCGGTGCTGGCTGTGCCCTCTACCCCTTGGGCTGGGACAGTGAGGAAGTCCGGCAGACTTGTGGCTACGTTTCTGGCCAGTTTGACCTGGGTAAGTGATCTTTATGGATGGCCTTCCTTTTAGAAAAGAACCTCATCGCATCTCTCATAGACGCAGAAGGTGGAAAAGGGACAGGGAAGAAAAGCACATCCCAGTATTACAGCCAGCAGTCATGTGTACTAATACACATATGTTATTTATCTGTTTATTTAATGAAGAGTTATTGATAATCCACTGTTTGCCTGCACTGTGGGAAGTATTGTACATAAAAAGAAAAGAAATGGCCCTGCTCTGAAGAGTTTATACTCATTGATTAATTCATTCAAAATCATATATTTATTACTCATTGCATATGCTAAAAATAACTCTCTCTGTGGAATTCACAGTCTATCTGAGAAGATAAAGCAAACAAAATGATCAAGGCGAAGACAGGAAGGGCTAAAGAATCCAAAGTAATTTCACTCCAGCGTCATCAATAACTTTGTGAAAGGGGTGGGCATCGAGCTGGGTCTTGAACAAAAGGATGCACGCGGATTGTCTGGCAGCAGACAGAAGCACCTTGCAGGCAAGGATTACAGTATAGCGAGGCAGGAGGGAGGAATCAGTAAGGCTCCTCAGATCAGAGAGACCAAGAAGGGGGAGAGGTGTGGTTAAATAGGTGAGAATTCACATGCTAATGAAGGGCTCCTGAATTTTCCTGTGTACTAAAGAGAAAATTTCAGGTATTTTTCACTTGTACATGTGTGACTATCTACTTCTTTAGCATTCTATAAAAATTTTTGGCATGGTACTATATGGTTTGCACCATTATAATTTGTGATGATTAGGTAATATTTCAGTGGGTTGATAAACCTATATTTACATAACCACTTCTTTCGTTTTAGTTGGACCTTTAGTCTATTCCAGGTTCAGTTATTTTAAGACATATTGCAATGAGTAGTTTAATGAATGTCTTTTCTTAACTGAATTATTTTCTTATGATGTTTTTCTAGAATTATTGTTACTAGATCAAAGACTATGACCCCATAAAACACATTGCCAAATGAGAGCAAATATATTTCCCCTTAATGTATGGATAGACTAGGTTTTTGACAATTAGTGCATAGTGAGTTACTAACTTAAACATCCACTTTTCACATTAAATATTTCACTCTAAGAAGAAAAGTTTTGAGGGAATTGATCCAGTGGCAGTATTACTATATCCCAAAACATTTACAACAATTTTTGTTAGAACGTCTATGAAAAAAAATGTTCTGTTGGATACTGAGAAAAATGGACAGTGTGACACCAGATCGAAAGTCTGCGAATTTGAAAATGAAGCAATTTTTGTTTGACCCAGTGGATAACAGATTCCCTGCTTCCCTCAAAATAATCCTGGCTCTTGGAGTAGAGAAGACAATGCTCTAAATACCACCTAATTTGCATGGATAAAAAATAAGAGATTTCCCACTGCCCATTCTTCCCTCCTTGATGACGAAGCTTTCCTAAGTCTGGATTCGTTTGTGATGGCCATAAATGCAGAGAAGGGAAAAATGCTGGCACAAAGTTGACGGTCAGCTTTTATTTTTTTTGGAAGGCAAACTGTCCAGGGGAGCTATTTTAGTACAGTGTTTGGTATTTTGCTTTCTCTGGTGTTGGAGGCCTTTTTGGCTCTTTCACACAGGCCTCAACTTGATTAGAAGCCTCTTCTTGCTGATCGCTTGCTGTTGTATATTGTTAGATTAATTAGCAGGTTATAATGAAACTCAGATCCTATTTTTGCAATTTTCATTACTGCACCCCAGTATTTTATAGCTTCTCAGAATTGTGGATTAAAAATTTGAATGTCAAACTTTAATTTTAAAAAATAAAACACTTGCCTCTTTACCAGTGATAATAATTTCTTACGTTATTGAACTCACCAAAGCCATTTTAGCAATTTAAAAAACTATAGTTTTGTTTTAATTTTTGCCTCTTTATTTTTAAATTTCTCTTAGATTGGATGAGGAGAGAAAAAATCAAAACTGGCATCATCTACAGATAAAATGGTTCTAGTTCCCTTGAATAAGTACTTTGGATTTATTGAGATCTATTTCTCTAGTTACTATTATTTTTGTAGATTCCATGATCTTTTCTTTCAAAAGAAGACCTAATGAGAAACTGTGGCACAGAGATGTCACTGTGCCTGACCCATGTAACTTCCTATTTTTCTGGCTTGATAAAATTATTGCTATTGCCCTGAACACTGATGAAGCCTAAACTTCAGTGAATGAGTGAAGTCACAGATTATGGAGCAAACTTGGGAGAGAACCTTGGACTGGGGTTAGGAGCTGTAGCATGTGTGTGAGGGTGAGCATGCTCAGTAAGGATGGCTCTGGGGCCCAGTTTTAGTGGCATATATGCTGCTTGCCATGGCCACATCCTGTCTCTGCCACTTCTGAAAATCCAGCTTATTTTTGCCTCCTCTCAGAGGAGACAGCATGTGGACATGTCTTCCTTCCAAGGATTGGGACATATTAACATTATTAAGCTTCATGCCCTCCTTTTTGTGGAATATGGGTCACTTCCTTGGCATGCTGTTGTTGAAATGTCGTTACTCTCTCTCCAGAGACACCCTGGAAGAAATAATTGTTGTTGATTCCACATGGAAGATTATTTAAGGAGTGCGTTCATTCAATTATTCAGCCAACAAATATTTGTGGGATGCTTACAATGTGCCAGGCCCTGTGCTAGGTGCTGGGGATATGGCATCAGCAATGAATTTAAACAGACACTATTCACCGTCTTTAGGAAATTTAAAAACTAGCAGGAGAGGCAGATATTCAAAAAGAGAATGTCCATGGGAAGTGTGTGAGAAAGGACAAAGTGTCAGGCACTGCGGTGGGCATTGTGGTTGCCTTGCCAATATTATTCCACTCTCGATGGTGAATCTAAGCCAGAGGTTGGCAAACGCCTCTGTAAAGAGCCAGATAGTTTTCAGCTTCGTGAGCCATATGGTCTCTGTTGCAACTACTCAGTTCTGCAATTGTAGCATGAAAGATGATTCACGTATCAATGGGTATGACTATGTCCCAATAAAACTTTATTTACAAAAAGAGATGGTGGAGCTGTAATTTGAAGATCCCTGATCTCAATCAAAGCATACCCCTGACATGCCAGGAATGTCTTCATTCCAGATGTGCTCATTTATTCATCTCTTTTGCCCCTAGAGCAGCTGGTCAGCCTAGACCCTGCACTGAGCAGCCCCATCCAATTATCCTACTATGCTGTATAAATACTACAATTTCCTTGTTATGTGGTGTTGTGAAATAACTTGGCAAGCACTGTAAATTAAGCTTGGTCATCCCACCTCTTGACACTAGCATAGGATGGGAAAGTTTAAGCCCATTTGGGCCGGTAAGACTGGAGGAGATGTTTCCAGAGGCTTCTGAGGAAGAAGGGATCACACGCCCAAGAAAGAGGCACCAGAAGCCACACTCTCCCTCTCTGGCAGCCACCACTGCCCAGGTGGAATGGCAGGAGGAAGCAGCCTATGGGACCAAAGATGGGCAGAAAAACCCACCGGTGGTTCAGTTCTGCCTGAAGCAGGCCTTCCCTGGGAATTTCCAACCTTGCTGCACACAGAAATCCATTTCCTTGTTGGGTAAAGTTTGAGGTGTGCTTTCTCTTACTTGCAGCTGAAAGCGGCCTGACTGGTATTTTATTTAGTCGCTCTATCACCATTCAAGGGATCCTGACCTCACCTGGGGGCCATCTAAGGAAGTATTATTTTTAGCTGAGCCCTCAAGTCTGTAGAGGACTTAGGTAGGTAAAGAGGGAGTGTGGGTGTGTTTTGGGGGGCATAGAGGTAGGTTTCAGGAAGGCAGGGCTAAGATCAGGAAGGAGGCTGAGTAGGCACACTGGAGGGGGTAGGAATACTTGGAGGGATAGGAAGGGCCTCCCAGGGAAAGAACATTGAAACCAAGTCCAAAAATAGTCATAGTAGTTAGGCAAGGAAGGGGACTTCATAAAATAGTTCACATTTGTGGTTGTAATGTAATGTGGCAGGAGTCTGATAGAATCTACTTTTAAAAATGCCTCCTTCCTTTAGAAAGGAGGTTTGGGGAAAATTTTTTTTTTTTTAACATGCCTTGAAAACAATTTTATAAGGCTATTGATTATTTCTCAAGCATCATCATATTTTATCAAGTGCAGCACCTTGAAGCAATTTTGCAAAGATACTCACTTTTGCAAATCAAAGATTGTTATTCTGCTTATCTTTGGAACTTATTTATAAAGAAGCAAGGAGCAGGTTTGAGTACATACATTTTTTAAACAGGGCAACAGGAGTCCAAACAGGCTGCATAATGAATTTCTAAATTCCCCTGCTGAAATTGTATAGCTTGTCTTGACAGTAGCTCTCAACCTTTAGCATTAGAATCAGAGGTAGACTTGTTGAGAATGTAGATTTTTAGTTTCTATGCCCCAGAATTGATGATTCTCTCATTTGTATTTTAAATAGGTATCCGGGTGATTCTGTTGCAAGTGGTCAGCGACCATACTTCGAAAAAAACTGCCCCACTTTATATAAAAATTAATTTTTCCTACTTTGCTAGAATTTAGTTTAACAAATTTCATTTTGTTTTATATAAATTAGGATGCTCTAGCTTTAGGTTACAAAATCTGGCTCAAACAGGCTTAAACAAAGACATTTAAGATCTTTTATTACAAGAGGGTCAGAGCTACGGTGAGCTGCAGATTTGACTGATCCAGGGGCTCAAAGATGTTGTCCATCTCAAAGTGGGCTTCATCCTGAGGCCACTTCTCCCATTGGTCATAAGATGATTGCATTTGGCACTTCAGGCTGTAAGCATCCTTGTTCACGTCAAACAGGAGAGGGTGAGCTTCTCCCTCAAAATAATGGAATAAAAGTCTCTTTCCTCAGTCTAATTAGGCCAACTTTGTCAAGTGCCCAGTCTTGAATGAATAGCTGCCACCAGGGGATACCATGTACTAATTGGCTTTTTATAGTCCAGCTTGAATGTAGTCCGAGTTTTGTAGACCCGGATTTTAGTGAGAAGTACCGTCATTTGTAAGTGGAAGATGAGGCTAAGAGGAGAAAAGGCATCTGAGTCTGTCTTCCATTTGTTGGACTTCAATGCCCTGTGCTCCTTCAATGTGAAGTTTGTGGTTGTGGACGAAGGGTCAGTAATGGTTTATGCTGTGTAAGTGTTAACAATGGTAATTTTATTTATTACTTTTTTAGAGAAGAAAACAGTACAAGTGATAAGAATAATACATAGTGTAGCTCAGCATCCTCATATAATAAAAGCCCAGTAGATGTTTCCTATTGTTGATCACATTGTTTATACAGGACCATTTTTAATGACTATTGCTGATCGATTTTTATTCTTCCTTTTACATTCCATAACAGTAAGTTTGGATTGACACATTAAGCATAAGGTCTTTATAATCAGGTTGTCTAATTGATTTAATTCATGCCTCAGAGATATTTTCATCCACCAAAGACTTTTCTAATTATATCCTTATGATCAAAAGTAGTGTTTCAATTAATTTGTCTTGCTAATTTGCCAAGTAAATTTGAGTAATTATTGCTTTCATTTTGCTATTTAATTTGATTAAGAAGCCATCGTGTTTCCTGTTCTTGCAATTATGCTCTTGGCTTCTCAAGAACAGTACCAGAAACTCTGAAAACTCAGAGCCTCTCAGGGCTGGAAAAGATGAGAGTGTGTTTCTTCCACATTTTCAATTCAGTGAAGAAATCTCTTCTACTCTAATCTGAGCACTGACCATCCCACATCTCTTTGGACACAACTCCTTTAACTCTGACTCCTGACTCATGTTTTCTTTCCTCTAAAGTCTATTCACACTTGGGAAAAAGCAACTTGGAAGTTCTGGGGAGGTCAGTGGGCAAAAATGGGAACAGAAATAGAAAATTTGTTTTTTGAGCTTTTTCAAGCTTGGTGTTAGTGGGTTCTTCTTAAACTGAGTGACCTAGTTTTTTTGATGGCCACACAGAAGCCTCTACTTCTGCAGAAAACAACAGGAGAAGCTGCTATCGGCTTCTGTGATATTTAATAAAATAAGCTTCTCTTTAGCCAGAAAGTAGAAGACTCCTTTGACTGATGTGGACTCTCAAGGCTGCTTCATGCCCATGCTGAGCAGGCAGCTGAGGCTCTGCCCCATGGCTGCAGGCAGCTGAATTGCATGCTGCCTGACTTGCCCACCAGGTGTTTGTGGAGAATCTGTCACTCAGTCCAGGAAGAGGCTCCTAGCCCTTGAGGAGTTTCTTGTCATTGATTAAGGAAAATTTATGATTCCAGTCTGAGATTGCTGTTTGGGAGATTGGTTAGCAGTGAAGTGTTGAGTATGCATTGAGATTTAGACAAATTTAAAGTCTTTGAAGCTGCAATGATGTCCTGTCTCCTCCATGGCTGTTAACTGCATCTGTTCCAGACTTTTGACACTGAAGTCCAAGTTGCTGGGAGTCATTTGGAAAGTTCAGCAGGAGCCTGTGTTCCCTCATGCAAAGCTCAGGTGCAAGAGGATGACAGAGGAAAGCCAGAAAGCTGCTATGAGTTAAACCAAGGCTCAAACTGAGTAGGCCCAGGGGCACCCAGGGAATACTCTGGAATGTGATGCTAGATATGATGCCAAAAAACTGCCACAGGCAGAGGAAGCCCAGCGTGGCAAGTGATGAAGTGATGGAGCAAAGTGTCCGGGTACCTCCAAGGAAGAAAGAGTCAGCTTCGTTGATCACTCAGCCTTCTTAGAGACCTCTTTTCATGAGAGGAAGGGTTTTTCCATTCATCCCAGAAAGTGGAAAGAAGAACCAATTCATTTTAGGGGCATGAATTCAACCTGTCCATTCCAGGGGGACCATGATAACAACAGTAGAGCCTGAACATTTCCACTTTCAGTTACAGCTTCATAAATGCTTCTAGTCCTGCTTTAGGAAAAAGTACCCCATTCTGTATAATCACAGATCCAATTCTAACTGTTTCCCTAAACACATCTTTGCAGGTTCCACATGAACCTATGGGGCAGGATTTTTGCAACTTCAGTGCATATATCAGTGTTTAGCCCATAGCAGTATTCAATAGATTTATTTATTTATTCAACAAATATTTATTAAGCACATACTAGGTAACAAAAATTGTGCCACATACTTAGGATGAAATTATAAATAAGGTAGACATAATCCTTACCTGCATGTCACATATCTGCCATCTACTGAATGGTTAAAAGAAGAGAGGGAGGAAGGAAGGCAGGAGGAGAGGGAAAGAAGAAGGAGAGGAAAAAAGAAGGCAGAAACGATATTGCTAATTTCCACCATCATATTTCTGTATATGCTTGCCCACTGATATCCTGGTGAAAATCATAGTGTTACTCTTCAAGGGCCAATGGCTTAACCATCTCCCAGAAAAAAATCAAGTTCAAGGTCATGGTTTAAAGAACCAAATGCCCTGAGAGATGAAAAAAGTAGTTGCTCTAAATCTTTCCTTCTTGAAGTCTTTTTTGGTTTGGTTATTTCAGAGCAGGATCATTGCCATTCTTGTATTAATGCCTTTTTGAAACCTAATTCAGTGGCATGTGGCAATTTGTAGCAGTGGAATTCAGTGATTACAGGAAAAAGGAAATTCTTTTAGCAAACCTGTGGGAAATAATATTTCTCAAGATACAGTCAATGAAACTATTGGAAAAAATATGCTAGTCTCTCTTTTAAAGAATCTTCATTTTTTTCAATGCTATCCTTTTGTAAAAACAAAAACAAACAAACAAAAGACCCCCAAAAATAGATATACCTGAGTTGTGTACTTTTTTAGGTATACTTTACTTAAGCAAGTTTAGGAAAATGAACTGGTTCGTTCTAATTATTCTTTTGTGTTATGAGCTCTTAACTATTTGCTAGTATGTTTCACTTGAATGTTGCTCTGGGGGTAGAAATGCACTCATTTTAACTCAATTAAGTTTAACTGTTTGTGATGTTTTAGATCCTCTCTCAGGAATTAACTTTGTTCAATTGACTATGTCAAAGATATCTGTAAGAAAGAAAGGGCAATTAAGGCAAATGGCCTATATGAACATCATCTTGAATAAGTCTGTCGATTTTACTAAAATTTTCTGGTACTTAAGGATTTGGGGCTAATCTATTAATTAAGAAGAAGAAGCTGCCTGCTTGCCACCCCTCACCCCTGCCATCCCCAGCTGAGTACTTCTGATAATGTAATGCAACCCCGTTGGGAAGTACCTTATGTGTTCCCTGCCCTCAAGGAGATTAGAGTTGAGAGATTTATCACAGCTTTATCTTAGACCATCTCTATATAATTATATATTCTTTCAGAATAGTAGCACTCTTCACTGATATTGTTGGGAGATTTGTCTCTGTGAACACTAGGGAGGGTTCTTTCAAATCTTTGTGTTACGGTGCTTCATCCCAGGAGAAATATTTCTGCCCCAGAATGGAGAAATTGTATTAGTGTGTTAACACATGTGTTTGTGACCTTGCTGTGTATTTTTGCCTTTGTTCCATGATAGAAGATAGAAATTAGCCACTTCCTCTTAAGAAGTGTCCTGTTAGGAAAGGACCATTTGTAAGCATTATGGATTAATAAACCTATCATAAGTGTTTTTAGAATAAAACCAAAAACATAACAAAGTAATCAAAGGGCTGATCTGACTTCCAACCTGACTTTTAACCTGGTAGAATGTTGACAAAAAGTAATAAATATAGAGGATTTATAGAGAAAAACTAATTTTTCAGATCTTTTCAGAAATTCCATGTGAATGAATTATTCCAGATAAATGAATTTTCCCCCCAAAGGAAAAGTCAATGGAAAACATGTGGACTGGATTTGAATCTCAATTTGACTCTCTAACCACTTTTTGATTCTGGGCAATTTATTTGAGCTCTTGAAACTTCAGTTCTTTAGTCTTTTAAAAGAAAGGACAGTACCTACTTCACAGGCCTGTTAAAGGGATTAAATGTGATATTGGAAGGTGCTTTGCACATGGAAGACATACAATAAATATGAGTCCCTCCTTTCTGCCTTAAACACCAACACATTTCCTATTGTAATCAGATTGAAATAGTTTTAGGATGTATTATATACTTTTCCATCCTTTGAGCCAGGATATATAAAACCTGTAAGAAACATAAACAAGTCTTCTTTTTTTTATCATTAGTGGTTATGCTATCCTGTGAAGTCATTCCTAATAGTTGTGGACATTTATAGAGTGATTCACCCTTTCACTAAATTACCAAGACTGAAAAAAAAAATTTTGAGTTCTTTCTATTTTTTTTGTTGTTTTGCAACAAAAATGTGTCACACTGTCAGCGATTATTCATTGCGGTTATTAATTATGCCTTTCTCTCTTCATTCCCTCACTTCTAATTTGTGTCCTTTCTAATCGAATCATTGTAAATCATCTTAGAATCATGCTTTAAAAGAACACAGTTCAGCTCTGTTTCCGTGCACTGTGGATCTTTGAAGCACTGAATTTTGTAAGCTCTGGACAGTTTTTGGTGACCTCCTGATTTGGGGTCTGGCTCTGGGTATCTGAAGATGTCAGTCACACAATATCTGAATACAGAAGCTACTTTGAGTTAGCAAATGGATATTTTGATGATACTGGTAAATGATTTCAATGTTATAGTAACCCTTGTTCCAGGGGTAGATTTTTCTTGAGGTCTCCAGACCATTCAAGGGGCCCAAAGTCCATCCATAGCCTTCAAGGAATTTGTGATCCTGCTGAAATTGTGTGCAAACTTTACATGCTTATGGGTATGTGTTTTTTTATGAGGAGAGTATTTATAGCTTTTATTTATTATCAAATGGGTTCCTGACATCTGAAGACTTAGAACCTCTGGTAAACAAGATTTGGAAGTCTGACCTTAGAAAGCTTAGAGACTTGAACTCTAGAGGTAACCTCCCAAGAAGCTTTAATCTTCCCAGGAAGCTGGAAAGCCATTGAACCCCTTTGACTTTATTTCATTATCTATGAAAGCATTAATCAGAGGGATGTTATAGGGGAAAACACCTCTGCTTACAATAAGCATTATTGCAAATAAGTACTTCCATACACCAATTCTAATTTGAAATCGTATCTATGAAAAAGAATATTCGACCTTCCTAGTGAGTTGACTGTACTTCCACTTAGAATCCTAACCAGTTTCATTAGTGTCACTGCTGGGAGAAGATTCTCCAGCATGTCTCAAGAGCACTTTGTTCCTAAATATCTTTTCAAAGATGTTGGTGTAGTGAACAGCTTTGGAAGACAATGAATTCTGGGAAAGAGGACAGGTTTCTTTATTGTTTAGTATAAACAATTTCTAAAGTGCTGATGCTGTGAAAAGATACTCTTGTGCTGTTTTGATGAGCGTGCCTGTTTATCAGGAGCTCCGAGACCTTCATAGCATTTCTTCCACCAGGAAGGTCTACTCAGTCGTGCATTCACCTTAAGAGCAAGTCACCTCCGATACTTAAGTTACTGGCCCACGCCAAAAATCACTTAAATTACACTGGCAATAATCCAACAGCACATCCACACAGGGCAGAAAGCTGTAAAATAAAATGACACCACGCTTTAAGGAAGAAAACACGGTGTAGAAGATGAAAATAAATACAGCTTGGGAAGTCTGAACCAAAGCAATGGGAAGGCCGTGACTGTCACACTGAACTGCTGTCAGTAATAGGCCGAGACCCTTCCAACCGAGGAGGCATTTGCTGTGTGGCCGAGCGCTAGAGAGAATTCCTTTACTCCCGGGTATACAATAGCTTCTTTGAATAGTGCCTTTTCACAAAGCGCCAGAGAGCCATAGAAACAGTCTATAATTCATTAGCAACTAAAAGATCAGAGAGGCCAATTCACTGTTACAGCTTTCATAGACGACTGCACGTTCCCAAACGTAAGGATGGATTTCTTTGCGGGAGGCGGAATGAGAATATTTCTCATCACCACCTTTCCAGTGCTTTCGTTCTCAATTATAACTTAAAATCAAAGCCTTGAGCCCCGAGGCCCGGCGAGGTTAACAGCCCCGGGACTTCGGGCCGTTCTCCCATCCCCGCGCCCTGCGCCGCCCAAGGTCTCCGAGGCCCCGGGAAAGGGAAGCGACTGGGAGGCCGGCCCGGCGCCGCGGCCGCTCCCGCTTCTGCAGCTCCACGCGCTCCGCGCCCCCGAGGCCTGAGCGCGCCGCCGGCTTCCGCCTCGCGGAGGGCACCTCCCGGGCCCGGGCCCGCCCGCCGCGGGGGCGCTGGGGGCGGAGCGGAGGGCCGGGCCGCGGCCGACGTGGGCGGTAAGAGGCGGCCCCGGCGCGGAGGGGAGGCGAGAGCAGGCGGCGGAGCCCGAGCGGGACGTGGCGGTGAGCGCAGCCCCGGCCGGCGCTCGCGGGCTGCGGGGAGCCCGCCGGGAGTGGGGCGCGGGCAGCGGGCTGGCGGCGCCACTTTCCCGGGCGCCGGGCTGGGCTCCTGGGTCGGCGGCCGCCGTGCACGTGCGCCGGGACCCGCGGCGCCCTTCGCCCCGCGCTGCCCGGGAGACTGGCGGGCCGGGCGGCCTCCTGCCCCGGGGATCACCTGCTGCCCTCCTGTGCTGCGCGCGGTGGCAGCCGGCCGCCCGAGCGCCGGGGAGGTCGGAGGCGCCGATGAATGGAGACGCGGGCAGGTTGCCGGGGCCGAGTCGGCGGACGATCGAGCGGGGAAGAGAAAGTTGGAACTGGTCTCGGCGAGCTGTGCCTGGGGCGGACCGGGATCCCGCGCCCAGGAGGAGGGGCGGCTGGGGGGCGAGCCTGGGGCGCCTCCGAGCGCCCTCCCGCCCCGGCCGTGGTGACTCGGCGGCAGGCGGCCTCCCGCCGCGCCGGCTCCGGCCTGAAGCTGGAACCTTCCCGTGGCATTTCGCGTACGTGGTGGAAAGTGTGGCCTCATCGGATCCTCCCATAAGAGAAATTAATTTCCCCAGGGAACGAGAAGGCTGTATGATCGGCCCTGTGGTTTGTCTTTCCCGGAGGCCGACTCGGGTGCAGTTTGAAAGAGGGGTAAAGGGACGCTGGAAGGGTTCAGTTTTTCCCCTCTAAGCGGTACCGAAGGCTCACGAATCGGTTTTAACTCATGCTGATCAGTCTCGCCTCCCGCGAGCCATATGTCGTCTTCAAGCCAAGACTGCGTGTAATTTGAGTCAATTGACCACACCTGAGTTAATCTGTTCCTCTCACTGTTTACTATCCTGATAATTCTACAAGTAGTTATTTGTAGGATTTGGTGTGTTCAAGTCTGACTTACCTAAAGGGGTTGAATTCACCTTGATATAGTACAATCTGTTGTGCCTTTCTTTCCTTCTAAGTTAAGAAAGAAAGGTCCACAATGAAAGGAATGAACACACTGAAAAGGCCACGTTGTGCCCTGCACGTGTGACTTTTCTCCCCGCTTGCCTTCATTTTCCTTTAAAGTGCACGGTTGGATTTTTTTTTCTCCTTTCTGGCCAGGTTGGAAAACTCTGGAATTAAGTATTGGTTGGTAAGCGCAGACCCAAAAGGCAAGAGTTGAGCTGAGTCCTCCCTCTGCCCTGACTAGTCTTATAACCTTGGGCAGGCCCTTGTTTCCCTCTGGCCTCAGTATTCCATCTGGAAAAGGAGGAGATTGGGTTAAGCCCTGATGTCGTTCTCTGCATCCCCCAGGCCGCCTCATCAACCTTAGTAATTAGTCCTGGCGTTCTAGGCCCATCAATAATGTTAAATTGGTGTCTTGTATGTCTTAGTTGCTTTTATTAAGTTCTGTGCTTTTCTTGTTGCTGGTTTTAAAATTTTTTGTGGAGAAAGGAAGATTCTTGGTGTCTGGTCAGAGAGAACGTGCTTCAAGTGGTTAAAAAACTTGGTAGCTAAGATTATTTTCTGCTGACGTTTAGGCTGATGTTGGCATTCGTCAATGATCCGGCCTGGCCCGCGCACCTCCTCTGAGAGGTGGCCTGACTGGGATCACAGCTCTCTTCAGTGTGATGAATAAAAATCCCTTGTTATTCACGAATAAGTCACTTACATCATTTGAAAACCATACAGAGTTGGTTATTTGAATATTCTATGTTAGTGTAGTGAGCCAACTTTCCTTTTTCTAGTCAATGTTTATGAAGTCCGTGCTCAGCCATAGTTAATTGATTTTTGTCTAAAGGGAGAGGAGTAGACTCTAGCTTTCCCAGACTGCCGGCTTCAGCCCAAACCTGCTGAATCAAGATTTCCAGGAGAGAGGCCTGGTCATTTGAATATTTAACAAGTGCCCCAGGTGATTCTTATCAAGCAAATTTGGGACACAGTGGACCAGGTATTGCTTCTCGGAGGGTTGGTGCCCAGGCATTAGCCTCATCTGGGAGCAGGTCAGGACGGGCAGCACTCCTGGTCCCACCTGAGGCCTGTTGGATCAGAATGTGCATTTTAACAAGGCCCCCCGGTGATTCCTGTGCGCATTCACAGTGGAGCTCTGGAGGGGACTCCGAGGTGACAGTAACTAATGTTTGATGCTGTGCTTTGTGGCTATTCTAAGGACCCGTGCTGCACGTTCACAATTCGTCATCACATCTGTCTGACGTGGCTATTTGTGATTGCCTTTTGTATTATAGTGACAATACTTTATTCACCTTGTGTAGATGGGGACCCCCAGCTCTAGAGGCCCAAGGAGCCACCCTGCTGGTGGCAGAGCAGGCATTCAGATGACCCAGGCGTGTGTCACTCGCCAGAGCTCCAACCCTGCTCCTTCCCAGATGGTTTTGTGACCTCCTCTTAGGGACCCCCACAGGCCACTGTCTGAATTTCGAACTGAGCGTGGTGCACAGGTAGTTCAACGTCAGCCTCTGAAAAACTAGGCTGATGTGGCTTGGGATGTCTGTGGTTGGCTCACTTATTTGGCATTTGTTTCTAAGGGTTCCGGAAAGGTTGGTTGAAGGCACTCCCCTCCCCCGCCCCAAGTGGCTGTGGCATTGATATCAGGAAGGTTTTTGACCTGAGAGCTTTTCGTGGGGAGGTGGTGGACGGGGAGAGGGGAGGCTGATGGCTCAGCTGTGCGGACACCCTGAGCCCTCTTCCTTCACAGCAGCAAGAGCCGATTTCCCAGCTCCCAGAAGTTCAGGCCCAGTAACTGGGCAGCAGGCCTAGAGAAGGGGAGGCTGCGGGGCCCGAATGATGGTGAACCCTTCCCTCCTCCCAGGGATGTGAGGTGCCCGACATAAGCTCCAGAGAGTTGCCTCCCACGGAGCCCAGCAGAGGAGCAGACGAACATGAAGTCCAATCCTGCCATCCAAGCTGCCATTGACCTCACTGCCGGGGCCGCAGGTAATCCCGGAGAAAACCTGTCCTCTCTTCCTCAAGTCTCCTCTCTAAGGGAGGTCGAGTGAAAGGGTGGTGGAACTATTACCTTGGGCACTCCAGACGCAATACGCCTCACCCCCGGGACGCAGCCCTTTACTGGCGTGTAATACCGTGTTCAAGCACGGCAGAAGGTGGGGGAGTTCTCGCTGTGTTAAAACTTTTTGAGTCAGGTTGTGGGTTGGGGGCATCCCCAGTCTACAGCTGGAAAACATCGCAGCTCAGAGCTGAAATCACTCGTCCATTGTCACATGGCCGGGAGAGGCAAGTGACACGGGATTCCACATGCCTGGCCGTCTTCAGAGCCCTCATAGTGCAAAAGTAACACTGTGCCAACTCTCCAGGGAAATCTCAGTGATTGTCCTTACGACTGCTGGGGAGAGAAAGGAGGGCTCTCTTCAGAAATGTCCTTGGTAAATGAGACGGACAGGAAAGGAAAGGAGAGGCCCCAGCATTTGCCTGGGGATAGTGGGCTGGGCTTCGGGGCCAAGTCCCAGGGCAGACCGTGGCCGGTGGGCACAGGTGAGCACTCTTGGGCAGGGCTTGCAACACACAGGTCACTCTTTAGAAAAGGTCACCTCACTCAGCCTGAGGCAGATGACAGAGTCGGAAGTCCTGGGTGGTGACTTGGTTCTCCAGATGCCTGTGTTGTTGTAGGGCCTCTGGAGCACTCGTGCTTCTCAGATGGAAACCCCGTCTACCCTGGCCTCCTGATTCTTACCATGGGTCACAGCTGCCCTGGGTGGAGAGGCCAGAGGCTGGATGGCCCTGTCCTCTTATCTGGTGGGACCTCCTGGGTCAACAGCTCAAGTGTGGTTGTCTCCTCTTATCTTGTCATTGCTTAGTTGTAAAAAAGAAGTTGGGTTCAGAGAGGAACAAAGTATTTTCCCATAATCCAAAGGTCGGGTAAGGTAGGCTAATAAGGCCATGAGGAAGGCCAGAGACACAGCATTGCAGACACTGATAAGAAGTGCAGGGGAGGGCATGGCCCCCGGGTTAGAGGCCCAAAGGAGTGTCCTGCCCCAGGAACAGGGAAACTTAGGGCCATCCAGGATCTGCCCCAGTGGCCTCTTGCCTAATGTGTGACTTTGGGTCAGCCCCTCGTCCTGCCGTGGAATTGAGCTGCAACGCCCCCCTGCCCTCCCCCCCTTGTCACATTTGGAGGACACTGACCACGGGAACAGTGGAACCCTTTGCCAGCCTCTGGCATCCTCTTCCTGTCGTGTGAACACCCTGGGCTCAGTTTTTGTTTCTGCAGCAGGAGGGCATTTAACCACCTGAGAGATTCTCAGCTTTTGGAATTAAATGTCCTTCAGTCAGTCTATCAAAGATGTGGGATCTGTTGTGATAGAATTAAAATGCTTACCTTTTCCTAGAAAGGTGTTTATGTGTGGGCAGGTATGGGGTGCCACATTTATAACTTGTGGTAAGTTTTTAAAGATAGAAATTGCAAGAGTATTGTTGGGAGTCTGGTGTGTAAGGCATTTGCTGGAAGATGTGCTGCTTTGCAATAGTATTAACATGTATCGAGCCCTTATGCGTATAAGTAGTTACTCTTCCTGGTTACTCTGGGTAGCTCTTTCTTCCTGCGCTGGTACACAGGGTCGCCCCTCTCTGATGTAGCCCTGCCCTGGGTTATTCTAACTTCCAAGGACAGCAGGCTCCCTTGCAGGGGGTCTAAGCCTGTGGTGGCTGTGAGCAGAAGAGGTTCCTGTTAGTGACCTGAGAACTCCCTCTGCTGGGAGGCACGAATGCAAAGGGGAGCAGCAGTCCCACCTTGGAGGCGTCCCAGTCTTCAAAGGATGGAACTAGAAGGGCCTTTAGAGACCATTGACAATAGTGCTCATTGTATATGTAGAAAAGAGGCCCAGAGAGGGATGGTGGTTCAAGGTTGCACAGCTATATAGTGTAACGGCAGGGCTGGGACGTTGGTTGCTTCGTTCCTTGTCTAGTTCTGTTGTTTGTGTTAATTCTGCATAATGGGCCAACAGCATTCCCAGAGAGGGGCATCAGTTTAGAGACCTTGCTGCCCCAGCTCTGTGGTTGGGGAGATTGTTGGGCTTTGGGATTTTTCATTTTCTTTTCCATTGCCAGGAGCAAAGGACCCCTAGTGTTTTGTGGACACAGACCACCCAGGAAAGTGATTCGCGCCTGAGAGCAGAGCCAGTCGTGGTCTGAGGTGACATGGGTGTAGACTACATGTGCTGTTCTCCGTGGCTCTCCTTTTCCTTGTAAACAAACGTCCCCCACCAGACAGGTTTTCAGCCCAGCTCCTCTGCTCTAAGGTGCTGGGAAGCCGTCGCTGTCTGTCTGCGCTGCCGGGGGAGAGGTTCCCGGAAAGGATGGAGAGCCCCAGGCAGCCGGGAG
Organism: Equus caballus; assembly: GCF_041296265.1. Taxonomy (NCBI): domain Eukaryota; kingdom Metazoa; phylum Chordata; class Mammalia; order Perissodactyla; family Equidae; genus Equus; species Equus caballus. Next base: position 37,752,978 of record NC_091700.1, read on the forward strand.
GGGAGTGTGTGAAGAAGATGGTTAGGTAACTGGATCATTATTGAAATGAGGCAGCATGGATCTCAAAGTTAAGTTGCCATGAAGGGAAACCTTGGCGGCGCTTGAAGATTTAGAGGTTTAACAATTGCAAACTTCCGCGCTTCCTGCCGACTGCTCTGTGCAGTGTGTCTGTTTAGTGTAGTTGGGCACTGTCACATTTTATATAATTGAAGTTTGTCCTCTCAAATGTCAAAACTAAAACCAAACCCAAAGTCTTTTTTGATGGGAATATTTTGGAAATTTCCCGCCTCTGTGTGCTGTTAAGTGGAATACCTGTGGACCGTCTCCAGGGCGGTGTGCCATTCTCGCCTCTGCCTGGGTGGACAGGGCGGACCAGGTCCTTCTGGTTGACGGTCTGCTTCTCGGTGTTCGCCTCTGTCCTCCCTGTGTGCTGTCCTTGCCCCTACAGTTCCCTCAACACCTCGTCACTTGCTGCCTACTCTGTCGAGGACTGAAAATCCACGGCACCCGCCTTGGTAAAGTGTAGGGAGCAACACATCTGAGTGCCTCTCTTAGAGACTAAGATGCAATTGTGACACCTGTGAAAGAAGGCAGAGGCTGTTTCCATTCCTCTCTTGAGGAGAAAGAGATGATCACAGGTCTGAGCTCCAAGTCGGGAAAAATATTTACTTCCTCTACATTATGTGTTTCTTCATTGACTTGTCAGAGATCGGAAGACCGGCTAGGTGGTCGGGCTCAGCGGTTGGGGCTGGTGTCCAGAATACTCATCACCCACTAGAGGGGCCACGGCAGGTGCTGCCACAGTGTCATTTGTGAGTGGGAAATTACATGGGAAATTAGCTTACCTCCATGGATGCAAGAGAGAATTGTAGCTGGCATTTGAAAATTCATTAGCCTCCTACCTTCTCCCTGTTGGAAATGTAACTGTTACAGATATACCAACCAATGCATCTTGTAGTAAACTCTGATGTCTGAACTGTTCAGGATGATTGGGTTAGAATACGGAAGACTTCCAGTTAAAGTATTACTCTGTATTAAAAATGTGTTTTATGTCTATAAATTAAACATTAAAATAGACTACTCTGGGGGCTGGCCTGGTGGTGTAGCAGTGAAGTTCGTGCGCTCGGTTTTGGTGGCCTGGGGTTTGCTGGTTGGGATCCCGGGCACAGACCTACACACCAGTTATTGACCCATGCTGTGGCAGGTGTCCCACATATAAAATAGAGGAAGATGGGCACAGATGTTAGCTCAGGGCCAGTCTTCCTCAGCAAAAAGAGGAGGATTGGTGGTGGATGTTAGCTCAAAGGTAATCTTTCTCCAAAAAAAAAAAAAAAAAATATATATATATATCTCTTTCTCTGAATTATATGCTTTATTCAGCTTATCTGCATCTGGATTATCTAAATCATGTACCCATTTAAATTCTGACATTCACCTCTTCTTTTGGGATGAATTGTTTTGATATAATTAGGATCTTTTTTGATTCTAGCCTAGCAGTCCCTGAGAGAGAATAACTCTGATTATAGTAACATCTTATTACATTATATTCTACTAATTCAGAATTTGTGATAAGGTGGCAAGACAAAGTGGAAATGTGTCCTTCCTCTTGTGGAAGAAACGAATAGCAGTGACATGATCCTGGAGCTTGGACTTGTGCTCAGATCAGACTTGTAGTCCTTAAAGAAGGGATCAGACGACTTTCAGACTCTTTGGAAATGTCTGTTTCTCTGCCCATAATTAATTGGGAGTTAACAGTCCCTCCCCCATCTCTGCTTTCCACAGTTTAGTTGGAGTAACTATGTACAATGTCAAACTTATGAAATTGTCTTTCTTAAATATTTTATGTAAGCCTTCTCTTCAGTTTTGATGAGGCTTTAATAACCTCACCCAGTGGTGGTTTCCTGACACGAGCAGGGGACATCTTGAGCCCAAGGGAGGTGGAAGCGCTCACCCGTGGCAGTTCCCAGAATGCTGACCCCAGTCCAGGGGCTGGGGGTAGATTAGAGTGGTTATGGCTCATTCGCTTCCTTGTGTTCAGAATTTTTATTGAAGGCATCTAATGCAATCTAGAGTTTGCTGTGTTTAGTACTCCTACAGTATAAAAGCTTATAAATAATAGGATTTATGCCAAGCAAAGGTAAGTTTCAGTCTGTTCCCTATCTGAATACAAATCATTAATGGAAAGAGTGCAAATTAGAGGTTTTTCCCTAGGGTCAAATATTTAGCTCCTCAGGGATTAATTAGCCAGACTCTGTTTTCCTTATCTGCTGCCTGCTGCTCTGTAATTTTTCTGATAGTCATCAGTGCCACTGGGCGTTAGGCAAAGAGAGTGATTAACTCTTCCGAGATTTCTCCTCCCCTTCCTTTTATATGGCTGCGCGCGTACGCGCGCGCTCGCTCTCTCGCGCCTCGCGCTCTCGCGCTCACACACACTAACTGCTGTTTATTAACCGCTTGTGGAGCAGGCGTTAGGTTAGGCCTGCTCATCCATTTTTCCTGAGTCCTCGCATGAACCCTATGAGCTGGGTGTAGCTGAGGAACTGAGGCTCAGAAGTTACATGGCTTGTCCAGGATCTCACGGCAGAGCCAGGCTTCAAGCCAAGGTCCCTCTGACCCCTTGGCTGATGCTCCTAAACACACCCCCTGCCTTGCCTCCTGTGGCTTTCACTATCGGCTACACATCTCCCTCTACCACGTGTGAGCTCCTTCAGGGCTGGACCTGGGTGCTGGGCCCCTTCCGGACCTCCTAGAAGTTGTTTATTGGACTCAGCTAGAAGGTATAGGGGGAAAGAGGTCAAATGAACTGCAGCAGAGGCGCGCCCTGTGGTGGGCTGCCTGTCCCTCATTCCCCCGGGTGATTGAGGCTGCGCTCACACACAGCCGTAGATGAGTGCTGGAGAAGGATTCTGTCCTGGTTGCAGGGGGCACAGCGTGCGTTCTGACGGGGCAGCCCTTCGACACACTGAAGGTGAAGATGCAGACGTTCCCCAAGCTGTACAGAGGGCTCACTGACTGCTGCCTGAAGACCTACTCCCAGGTGGGCTTCCGGGGCTTCTACAGGGGGACCAGCCCAGCGCTGATCGCCAACATCGCCGAGAACTCCGTCCTCTTCATGTGCTACGGCTTCTGCCAGCAGGTGGTGCGGAAAGCGGTTGGATTAGACAAGCAGGCAAAGCTGAGGTGAGTCGAGGACACGGACACTCTTTTTTGTTTTAAGAAAAACCAATACCATTGTACAGTCAGGATTTTTATGATACCTTATGGGGAAGGAGGTTTCGTTTTTTAAGATAACTACTTTCTGATTACGAATTTATACACTGTCGTCGTATAAAACTTGGAAGACACGTATGCATCATGCAAAAGGAGAATTGCCCATGATCCACCGTGGAAAACGAACCACTCGTACGTGTTGGTATTCAGGAAGATGCTTTTCAAATGCCAACGGTGGTGTTGCTGCTCGTGTGGGCAGAAGTGCTGGACTGAAACCATAGACACAGCTTGTGACCCATGTTATGGGCTCCAGTTCATCAGCAAAATGCAGAGTATTGGAAGACGTTGCCCGAGCCAAATAGGTTTGAGGAGAACCTTGGAATTTTAGCAAGGGTCAGAAGCATCTGAGAAGATGCCGGTGAACCTGCGGTTTCTTTGGCTGAGTCTGCCCCAATGTCAGACTTCGGCTTATGCTTGGTCATCCCTTGGGTGTTTATTATACGGACAAAAAAGAATTAGGAAACCACTGGCATGTACCTTGGATAGCATCCCTCCTTTGAACATTGATTTGTCTTAAATCACTTAAAATTATTGTGTCGGCTTTGTGGTTGCAAAGGGCGGTCTTATTGGGTGTTTTGGTAGGAATTTGAAACCCTAGTGCAACTACAGGTCCCACATGACTAGAGTGGGTTCCTTTATATAGAAATGTTCTCTGGAGGTGGCTAGAAGTCTAAAGATGTGCCCCTTTGTAGACAGGAATTCTATCTTGATGGATGGAACTTGCTCTTTAAAGGCTTGGGACTGGATGAGGTCATCCGGGGAGACAGGATCTATAGAGGGTTGAGCTCTGGTGATGGGACCCACCAGCACAAAGGGGTCAGGAAAGAGCGGAAGGAAAGAAATAAGCAGGAGACCACCCAGGAGAGAGTGGTATCCCACGATGGAGACTGACAGAAGGAAGACTGTAGCGACCGGAGCTCTCCCAACTTGAGGGTGAGACTTTCTACTCTGGGCGACCTGGAGTTTGGGTCTCCTTCAGCATCCTTCGAAGGACGAATGAGGGAGAAGACAGGGAAACAGTGAGCAACCACGTGAGAAAGTCCTGCAGGAAAGAAGCCATCCTATTCACTTGGCCTAGCCCAGCACTCTCATCCTTTTGAAGTTGGGGGGCTGCTGCTTTTTCATCCTGCAGACCGGTGTTTGCTCATTACCTGTTGGGAAATGCCCCCTTAGTTTACAAACCTCCGAGGTGTATGTTGTGTTTTTAGCCCTCACTCTGGTCCTGTGAGGGGAGCAAAGCAGGTGGTGATATCTGTTTGGTCGACGGGGAGACTGAAGCGCAGACACTGACGTGCTCAAGATCACTGGTTGGTAACTGAGAAAGCCAGGATGCAGACCATGTCTTCTGAGCCCCCAGCCAGCAGTCTTTCCCTACGACCCCAGTCGGGGCTCTGGAATATTTTTGGGGGTCAGACCCAGAGAAAAGACTAATAAGCAGAAGTAGTGAAAAGTGCCTGTGAGAACCTGCTGTGAATTTCTGCAGTAGTGTTGTAAATATTTGTCTGCTCTCGGTTCGAACTACCTTGCGTAGTGTTCTCCTTTGACCTTTGCCTAGATGGGATCTTACACAGCAAGGGGGGTCCAGGTACATGTTTGTTGAATGGGTGACAAACAGTTGGTTCTTAGAAAATGCCACCCTACGCCTAGTGCCGTTTCCATTCCAGTTCTGAACATGTATGCTCTAGGCCCAGCCGGGGGCCTGTGGCCCTCATTTAGCACACTGGCAGCTGAAAGTATTTATTAGAAAGCCGAAGTCCACTGCACATCTGATGTGGCCTTGTCGTTGTGCTGTAACAAAGTGCTTGGTGGTCATTCAGCGTCCGAGCCGGTGCTGCATCTTGGATTGACTAGACAGCTGTGTTTGTGGATGCCACCTTTGTTCCAGCGGACTTGGCAGATTCTGACCCCCATTGACTATTGCCTGTCAGCAGGTTGACAAAGAGTCCCTGAGGGAGGCAAGTACGGATCTGCAGGCTGGCTGGAAGACAGCAGACGCCATTTAAGCTTTGGTTTTGACAAATGAGCCAAGTAGGAGTGAAGGGGGAAGGAATGGAGTGAACGGCCTGGGGCAGTTTCCACACTCTGGAAAGCTGTGTGCAGATACAGTCTTGAGTCTGGCTCTCCTCTGGAAATGGTCGGATGTTTGGTTCTCTAAGATCAAAAGGAAGTCCGTACTGCAAGCAGTGTCTTCCTCCCGGAAGAAAACCTTGTCTGAGCCAACTCTTCTGAGAACCCTGAGTGTGTGACAAGCTGCCTCAGCCCCTGGACACCTGCCTTACACCCATGTGCATCACCGAATAGGGAATAGGAAGTCAGGGCTGAGATGGGAGGCAGCCCTTGATTTCATGTTAATACTGACGTTAGTTTGTGTAACTGTTAGTTTAATGTAACTTTAGGACAACTGAGTGTGGTAGGTCAATTAGGCTTCTGCTCACAGTTTGCGGAAAAATTATTAGGGGATCTCTCTGCCTCGGGCAGTTGGCTGCGGGGAAGACCTCCTAGGGCCCTTCTGGAAATCGGTGACCCATCCTGGTTGTTCAGTGACAGCACGATGCTGACATTTAAAGGTGAGCGCCAGGGAGCCAGTTGTCCTGCTTTGAGCAGTTTGGTCCTTCTGCCGTGGAAAGGATGGTCCCATCCCACGTGACAAAACACCATCCCAGTGTTTGGAGAGGATCTTCTCTTCTGATCCCCGTGAACTCTCCGAGAAGTCTTCTGGCAGTTTGTTTCTCAGACTTTCCCCCATACTCTTGGACTCTCACTGGATTCCACTGTCACAGCCCTGCTGGTGACTGTGGCTGGTTGTATTAAACCCATAGGAGATGCGGTGAGTGCTTCCGCTTTTGGACTAATGTGCGTTCATTCCTCCGTTTACATTTCCAGTATAGTCATTTTACCTACAACCCTCGAACTGCTGACGTGCACCGGCCTTATGCTCTCCTCCGGCACCATCACGCCCTCATGCCGTCTGTTGCTGAGGTTGAGGCGGTCATCAGCTGACCTGGGAAATCTTTCTGCAATGGCAGCTTTTTGGTTAAAAATTTATCCTGGGTTTTCATCTGTGGCAGTTATATGCTCCACTGCTCCAGGTTGGATTTTGAGCATGTAGGCATAGCCTCAGAACCTAGTTTTATTTAAAGCTTAGCGGCAAATACACTAAAGTATTAATAGTGTATGTTTTTGGGTGATGGGACTATAGGTAATTTTTTCCTCCTCCATGGTTTTTGGTTTTGTTTTGTGTGTCACTGTGTTTCTTGTTCTGGCTGCTGTAACAAAATACCATTGACTGGGTGGCTTAAACAACACACATTTGTTACTCATACTTCTAGACGCTGGGAAGTCCAGGATCAAGGTGCTGGCTGGTTCCGTGTCTGGGGAGGGCCCTCTTCCTGTTTTGCAGAGGGACCACTTTGCTGTGTCCTCACATGGCAGAGAGCGAGCACAGCCTAGCTCTCTGGTCTCTTATAAGGGCGCTAATCCCTTCATGAGGACTCCACCCTCGTGACCTCATCTAAACCTAATTACCTCCTACAGGACCCTCCCCCCCCTCCCCCCGCAAATACCATCACATTGGGGTTAAAGGGTTCAACAAAGGAATCTGGGGTGGGGGGCCCAACATTCAGTCCATAGCGTTGTGACTGATAAAGGCGCATGGATCCTGCAGTCAGGCAGACCTGGGTTCGAATCCTATCATTGCCACTTAGCAGCTGTGTGACTTTGGGCACAACATGTATCATGTCTAAGTGTCGTTTTCTCCGTTTTCGCCTCACCGAGTTGCAGATCCTTCAATGAAACAGCACGTGCACGTTCCTGGTGGGCACTCAGGAAGTGTTTCTCTTCCTTCATCTGCACTCTCCTTTACCACTGAGTTTCAGCACAGTGAGTGCTGCATGAATGAACGGCTGGACAGGTAACTGGTCTCCTGTGCTGTGTCCTTTCAGTGACCTGCATAATGCGGCTGCCGGTTCCTTCGCCTCCGCGTTTGCTGCCCTGGTGCTCTGCCCCACTGAGCTTGTGAAGTGCCGGCTACAGACCATGTACGAAATGCAGATGTCGGGGAAGATAGCCAAAAGCCAGAAGTAAGCACCGCTTGGGCACAAACATTAGGTCTCGAGCATGTATTGAGTATTTTAAAAAATATATTGTACTAAAATTAAGTGACAGATATAGAAACAGATTTGTCTAATCCAAAATACTGTTTCTAGAACTTCTACCAATCAGAATAATTTTCTGAACGGACTATTTGTGGTGGTGGGACCCACCCCCCAGGCCACAGAACATCATAGACAGGTGTTTAATAGCCCAGAAGTGATGAAGCCAGGAGCTTCTACCCCTTTTGACCGGTTGAGGGCATAAGGCATGATCCCCAGCTGTTTTTGGAGGCACATGGCAGACAGCTTTGGAACTGTGTGTGAGAACTGAGCCTTCATAAGGGCCGCTTGGGTTCTGAGATGAATATTTGATGCCCTTTCCCAGGTTTCACGTAGATGTTCAGGCTGATCGCCTCAGATCCCCGCGGTAACTTTCTTTACGCCCCTCCCTAATCCTTCAAGGGGACCTGCAAAGGGCGCCAGTTCTGGGAACACTGAGCAGGACCGTTGTGAGCATAGCTGCCCTTCAGATCAAATTCCTCTCCAGCTCAGTCTTGAAAGATCCTAGTTACCCTGTGAAGGTGTATATGTCACGTACATATGATTTATTTGAATTGTAAAGCAATTTATTATCCTTATTAATCTCAAAACTTGCTTATTTATCTTCACATCTGGCTGACTGCAGTTCTGCGGGTGAATATTGCTGTGGTTAACTCAGACCCTGTCAATCCACTGGGGAAAATTGGTAGATAAATTGACCATTTTCAGAGTTACCAGTCCCCTTGCAGCAGCGAGGCTGGGGTTTGTAATAGAGCCCAATTTCCTGCACCCTTGGGATTCTTTACAACCAATTTGAATCTATTATTCATAGCCCAGAGTCCAAAACTGTGAGTCTTTAAGACTTTTTATTGAGATAGTATGTGTACACAGTAACACGAACACACACAGAAATCGTAAGTGTGAAATGAACATGCCTTTGTAACCAGTGCCCAAGAAGTAGGACGTTAATAGCCCCCAGAAAGTTGCCCTCATGCCCCTTGAAGTGGTTTAAGGTATTTTTAAGGAAAATAGTTAGGTCCAAAGGACTTAGGCAGATGGACAGCTTGCGTGAAAGTAAGTACTGGCTGACTGTATTTTAGGCATAGCAGTGGCCACGCAGGGGTGTAGAGTAGCTTGCGGTTAAGACTTGGATGGGAAGGTAGGCTGGCCGTGTCGAGTTGGGTTACTTTGCTACGTTCACATCCGAGGATGAGAGCAGCATTGCAGGAAGGACTTGGCTGATGGATAATACCCGATGAAGCCTTCTGAAGTCCGAGGAACGAAGATAATCATTAAAAGCAGGTGGCCTTTATTATCTCTGGGCTTGGTCCTTCATTGGTCCAAACTGAGTCACCTGCTCTCTGAGAACAAAGTGAGGAGTGAGGGGTCCGCCAGGCTGCTGAGTGTGCGGGTTCTGCGCTCTTCCTGCCACGGCGCACGTACTCGGGAAGAGGAGTCTAGATGGACGGGGTGCTGTGTTCCGGCTGCTGCAGGACTCAGATCTGCTTAATTAGAAAGCCTTGCACACCTACCTCTCTAAGAACTAAGTCCTGGTGCTTCTTGCCTTACAGGAGCTGTAGCTCCATTCTTAGAATTTCTTTTGTCTTGCCTTAAAGTAATGTTTAATGTTACTTGCTCGTTTCCCTGCACTGACACAGAACAAGACAAACCCTAAACACCTGAACCAATTTTCTCAGAACACAGCAGATCAAAAGAAAGGTTGGGGAGATAGAAATCGAGGGAGGTAAGGGACTGGGCAAATAGGATACCGTTTTATTCTTGCTGAGTTCGGACAACTCCTTATTGTAATTTTGCTTATTCCGTATTGAAAAATTGGATGTTAGCTTTTTTACATCTTTGATAATATGCCTTCTAGAAATGTGTGCATCCATTTTAATGAGATTTCTTTACCCTGGAGTAGTTCAGGTGACAAAGGTTGTTATAAAATAGCTGTATCTGAGCTTCCCTGAGATTTCCTTCCCACAGCGGCCTTTTAGAACTCTGGTTCTCTGTTTACAGATTCAGCTGCTTTGCCTGCTGTAACTGTCTCTCTGTGTCTCCTCCCAGCACAGTTTGGTCTGTCGTGAAGAGTATCCTTAGGAAGGATGGCCCCTTGGGCTTCTACCATGGACTCTCGAGCACTTTACTTCGAGAAGTACCGGGCTATTTCTTCTTCTTCGGTGGCTATGAACTGAGCCGATCGTTTTTTGCATCTGGGAGATCAAAAGATGAACTAGGTAAACGTATTTGCGTGGACGGCGGGTTGGTTGATGGTGTCTGCTTCCCGACTGTGTGGTTGCTGCGGATTCCGTGCACTCTGCGCCGCCTTGTAGGGGACCCACCTGGCACTGGGGAGATTCTAAATCGCAGAAAGTAACGTGGCCTAATGATTTCTAGCATCTTGTTCTGGGCTTCATAATTTCCTCAGGACAGGGGCTGGAGCAGCACATCCCAAACTTCTTCCCTAGAATAACATTTGTGAATTTCTTCTGGATCTATTTTCGGGAAGAAGAAATATAGAAATTACTTTCCCTGTGGGAAATTACCTATAAGTCAGCTTGCAATAAACTTAGAACTTGGTAATAAGTCTTGATAGTGTTTTGAGAGCAGTGAAAAGTGTAGTTCTTTCTAGTTTGTTCTCTTTAGCTGCTGGATACAACCATATCAATGTTTGAATCACATGGGTGATAACTTTTTTCTTGAACACCTCCCTTCATGGTTGGTGGACTTATTCTGGGGTTGGTCAAGCTCCCAGGCTTAACTGTCTTGTTTAATAAGACAACTTTGGTTTTTCAGGGTAAAGGAAGAATCAGGGCTGTGGGGCATTAAGATAGTTAAGAGAAGGCTGATAAATGCCTCACCCTGCATTTCAGTGGCCTCTATTCTCATTCCTCCTGTAAGGCATTGCCATGCTGCTGGGGGCCTGCTGATTCTAGGGGCCAGCCCTCCAAGGATGGCACAGGAGGGCCACAGTGCCACAGTGATCAGCCTAAACATGACCCTCGCTCGGGCTTCTCGTCCTGGCATGATGAGGGGTAGACCCAGGCCACCAACCGGAACGTTATGCTCTTAGAGCTTTGACAGTCTCCTCAAGGAATTGTGTTTGCAGCGTTTTTGTTTGTACCTACCTCCGGCCACTGCCATTGGCCTCTGGAAATATCACATCAGCTGCCCTTGAGACAAAATACTGTTTGCTAATTTTCTTCTCTAGGCCCTGTCCCTTTGATGTTAAGTGGTGGCGTTGGTGGAATCTGCCTCTGGCTTGCTGTATACCCAGTGGATTGTATAAAATCCAGAATTCAAGTTCTTTCCATGTCGGGGAAACAGGCAGGATTTCTCGGAACCTTTATAACTGTTGTGAGAAATGAAGGTGAGTCTGGTAATTGCAGAAACAGGAGGTATGTTTAGAGGGGCTGGTCATTTCGGTGCTAGTCTCGTTGAGGTGGTCAGGTGTGTAATTGCTTTCTTCCCCCTCCGCATATCCCTTTTCTAGTACTGTATATTAATCCACATTTGTGGATTTCTGTTTCCAACCCCCTTTCTTTAGTTTAGTTAGTTAGTTAGTTTAGTTAGTTTCATTACTCTCAAGAAAATTTAAAGTTCTTATTCCTAACCCCTGGCCCGGGTACCTGTCAGGATTCTTTGTTCTCAATAGCCTGGAGGGAATTGTTAACTAGGGGCTTTGTCTAAGGGGATAGGTGTTTTGAAGTTAGCACCACTTGTTTTGCATAATGTATTATCAGAAAATGATCTCTAAGAACCACGAAGGGATTTAAAAGAATGTACAACATCCTTAATGCTAAGACTTCTGGAATTAGAAATGCACTAAGCAACTTCTGAAGGTAATTTGCTATCAATTTTTAGAGTTAAGCAGGAGGATAAAGATTTTCCAGTTAATGTTTGTTTAAAGCCAGTTTTATGCAACTAGTGAGTAAAGTTCTGTCCTTCCAGCATCCACTGTACGTCTTAAACCTTGGGATGTGAATGTCCCTGTCTTGATTTTAAGAGAGAGAGCAGGGGCCGGCTCCGTGGCCGAGTGGTTAAGTTCGCGTGCTCCGCTGTGGCGGCCCAGGGTTCGGATCCTGGGTGCGGACATGTCACCGCTCGTCAAGCCATGTTGAGGTGGCGTCCCACATCCCACAACTAGAAGGACCTGTAACTAAGATATACAACTATGTACAGGGGGGGTTTGGGGAGATAAAGCAGAGAAAGAAAAGAAAAGCACCATAGCAATATGCAGAAACTGTTTAGTTTGTATCCCAAATAGAGTGCAGACATCTTGTACATTACTGATAGTAACCCCTCTTTAAATTTGCATAACACTTTATGATTTTACAAAGTACTCACACCTCAATTATCTAACTAGTTCTTCATAACTACCTTGGGCAGTGCTAATGCTAGAAACAGGTCTCTGACTTCAGTGCCGGTGCTCTTTCTGCTGGCCCCATGCCTCGTGGCCCTCACCCCCCAGGAGAAGCTGCAAGGCTGCTGCCTCCTGTGGCTCTGTGGTTGCCTTCTGTCTGCCCACGTGAGGCCTCAGCTCTACCCAATCCATTTACCAGAAGTTAACCAGGTGTGGAATTGGTATATGTTACCTAAGCATCAACCAGCTTTGCTGGGAGACCTGACACTTGTCCTGTTTCTGTTAGTTGATTTGTTTCCGTCAGTCCAGGGAAACCCGGAAATAAGTCTTTCCATCACTTGTTGGTTTTTAGTGCTATTGGCTGGATTTCTAAGTGTAAAAATATCTATGCTTTGCAGCTTTGTGGGGTGGCTCCAAGGAGGGGAGTCTCGGTCTTCCATCACCTTTTATCTTCTAGGAATAATGGCCTTGTATTCTGGACTGAAACCTACTACGATCCGAGCGTTCCCTGCCAACGGGGCACTATTCTTGGCCTATGAATACAGCAGAAAGTTGCTGATGAGCCAGTTTGCAGCTTACTGACGTGTTCTGTGAACCGAGATCCAAATAGGCGTTTGAGGACTGCAGTTCCTCTCAGGGCTTCATGGAGCACAAGACCAATGTGGAATTATTTTGATTTTGTGGGAAATTTGTTTTTGTCTTCTCTTCTTCTGCTTTAAATCTTCAGCTTTATGGAAGGACCTCTATTTTGCATCATGTAATTTCTGCTCATAATTGTATTGAAATAGAAAAGTTACTGCTCTTGTCCTTGGTGGGACTTTCAGGGCGAGCTGCTGGCCCTCTGTACCGAATCTGAAAGGCTAAATATAGTTACATCAGGGCTTTTGCGTAACCCTGTATGTGTACATGCAGTCTGGATGGTTATGTGTTGTGAGTGAAGCACACTTTGTTCCATGTTTGATCTCAAATCTCACCAGGAAAACCTAGAGGCGTAAACCACGTTTCATAAAGATGGTTATAAGTGATGGCTTAAGCCATCCTATATGTAGGGTCTCTTTTAAAATCTGCTTAGCACCTATACTATACTAAGTGGTTAAAGTTTTTAAAAAGTTTTCCTGTAGTGCTTGAAAACTAAAATATCCATCTGTGTTTTAAAGAGGAGACCATACCTGCATACTGGTGTGGCTTCCATGTTCTTGATTTGTTTCAGAGTAGGCATCCTGGATTTTCCCAGGTTGCTCTACTGTTAAAATAGTGCCATTCATTTTCTAGGTGGAATCATATTCTACACTCTGACGTCTTGTTGGGTTTGGCCTAGAGCATCAGGCCTTCGGGCAACAGCACGCCCTCCCCGTGCCAACTTCCCTTCCCTCTCCCAAAGAGCTTCCTGTCTGCTGGGCTTTAGGTTGAGGAAGGGGCTGAAGGGAGGGGGCTGTGCTGCTGTGCTTTGTGAAGTCAGCTTGTGGCTGACAACAGCCCTTAGCTTCTGTCTTGCTCCTGGTCTGGGTGGGATTCCAGAGTATTGTGTTGGACCATCTATGGGCTGTTGATCTACTTTGAGCCTCTCACTCATTACCTGCACCAATTGGAAACCCATCCAGGGAGCAGAGTGCCAAAGCCAAGAGAAGCCCTCGTTCCCTGTCTGGTGACTGAGTGATGGGGCTCATGGGTGGAGTCCTCCCATCTCGGACAGAACTAGACACAGTGTAGTGTTTGCACTCCACTGTGAGTAATGTCTGGGCTGACCCATTCTAACATGTCTCAGGATCCATACTGCTTGCCTTGCTTTTACAGTTTCGGAGCCTTTCACATTTGGTACTGGCAGTCAGTGAATTTTAATGGTGACCATGTGGGGTGTGACTTTATAAAGCAAGGAAACAGGAAAAGTAGTTTTGTTAAACTCTGCCATGTATGTGTACTAACCACAACAAAAACCCCAGTTCATCCGATCCCCAGACTTGGGGATGGGCAGCTGCTCCTTGGCCACCTGGTGTAAGAGAGTCCTCCTCGTCACCACTAAAGCAAGCCACCTCATTCCGTGCCGCTCCAAGACCTGCAAGGGCTCTCGCAGTAAAAAGTGTTCTTAAGCAGCCTGTGAGACTGAAAGCAGGCAGCCTGACAATGTTAATAGTAGTCCATACCAGGTGTGTCTGTCCCTGTTGGCAGAATGTAAATAATTTTTCTACCTTGCTTTTCTCTCCATACTTAAATGGTCAGTAGCTACTGAGGGGAGCCTCATCTCAGCAGTCTTGGCTTGAAGCGAAGTAGAAAATGGGACTGGCTTCCAGCAGGAAGTGAAGTGCTTCAGAGTCTGTGGTCCCCCTGCCCGGCGCCTGTGGGTCGTCTGGGGGTTAGCCCTGTCGGCAGCAGACCCTCTCATGTTGTCCTTTAAGGATTGAACTAAGTGTCTTGAGTAGAAGCCGTCTGAGGCAAGGAAGAGTGAGTGGGAGTAAGGAATGGAAACCAAAGTCAGGAGAATTTTTTTTTTCATTCTGTTTGCTTAATTCATGGTTCAGTATTTGGGTACAATTGGTACCATTTCAGATTTGTACTCCAGACAAAAATATAGTAACTTGAAATATTGTGTTTAAAGAAATTCTATTGTTCTATCATCATTAAATTATTTACCTAATATTTGAGCATATGATGAGTTGTTTTGTTTAACTACTTTATATCCATGCAAAGAACTAAGTGACGGTGATGTTTGAGGCGTGTTTAGTAATATTCCGAGGTGGTGGTTTTCTTGCAACAAGCATTGGTTTTTGTCAGCAAGATTCCTGATGTAAAATTATTTCACTGTAGGTAAATGGACCAAAATACACACTTTTTATATACACTGGCGGTATGAAACTTGGCTCTCTGGAATCACTCCCCCTGCACCAGGCTGTGGATGGGACGGGACTGATTTGGCAGGATGCCATTCTATTTTTTGAAATAGTTAAACTTCTTGCTATTAAGTTTTGGATAATTCTATTTCATATTAGTAAATTCTGTTTAAGAAAACCAGTATTATTCTAATGTATTATGATGGAAGTTTCTTGCATTGGTCAAAGAACGCTTCACACTGGGTTTGAAGAAAGCAATACCCAGGAGGCCCTAAACCAGTTCTTGTTAGGTGAGCAAAAGCAGGGGAGTGTGGTGACTCAGAATTGCCAGAAATCTTGATGCATTTTGGAGGATTAGGGGAGAGAAACCCCAACTGTAGTCCCCTTTATTTCTAAAAGCCAGGTTCTTAAAAACTGCGCTTTCCTTCCCTTGTTGTTGGCAGTATTGAGAAAGGTGACTGGCTCGGTTGAAGAGTGAGATCGCAGTTTTTCCCCATTCCCCTAAGCCCGCCGCCGCCTCTGCCCTCCGTGGGTTGTTGCTCCAGGAATTTTAAAGGAAACCGTACAACGTATTCTGCCACAACACGTTTCTGTCACACAAATACAGGGAATAAAGTAGTCATAACGTGGAAGGAACTTGAAAGCATGTTCCTCCAAGACCTCTTCCTCCAAGGGGAGCCCGATTAGGGGAGTAAAATGACAACTTCTGTCAGAAAAGCAGACAGCCTTCAGCTAGGCTGCTGCACTGGTAGCTGGGACCCTTTGTGGGCTATTTTGAGGGGAAAAAAGAGCACCATAACCAGGCAGCCTGCCAGGATTGCACGGCTTTCTGTGCCACCATGATGCCCAGCGGCTCAGAGCTCTACTCCCATCTGTGCCGCTCTGCCACCACCAGCCCTTCTCTAAAGTACGGCTCTAGGTCCCCTTTAAAAAAGATACCTATGATGGCAACTGCCAGATAGTCTGAGCTGCCAACCTGGGTGGTGAGTGGTTAGCATGCTGGTTACAAAGTTGCTTAGTTGGAGTGGTCTGTCCCAAATCCTATTTTTTCCCCACGAACTTGTTGTTTTTTTTTTAGTGTGCTTTTTGCCGAGCACAAGGTTTTCAGGAATGAGTACTGTTTTAGCAGAGGCACCGGTTCTTATCAGTTGCTACCTCTCACTTCTTGATAAATTCAACTTGGTCTAGACTGTTGAGAGCCTTGCCAATAAAAGGAAAATCACTCAAGGATAATTTAAATAAAGCCAAAATAGAACTGTTTTCAAGGACAATTATGGCCCTGAGATAAAGTTGCAGTGAAGGTACTTAGAATAAAATAGCACCCAGTACCAATGAGAATATGATTTCCGGTGGACACAGGGCTAGCGTGTGTTTATGACAGAAAGGTGACCTTTCCTCGCAGTTCCACGTCACCCGAGTGAAGTCGGTTGTGAGTAGGGGTGGGTTGTAAAGTAATCTAGATTTCTCCAGGCAAATATTTCCTTCGGCTTCACTTATGATGTTACGCAAAAGCAAAAGTTACTGAGATTCTTTATCCTTCATGTTTACCAAGATTCTGTTAGCCTCCCCGACGTCTGTGCCTGTAGAATTAAAGGAAGCTCGTCACTCCGTGCGGTGCTTGGGGCAAGAGAGAAGTGTGTGTTGGGGGTGGGGGACTGCTTGTGGAATGGTTCTTGGGGTTTGAAACAGTCTTTGCTGCCAATGTGATGTTTGCTAACAGACAGTTTGTAAATCAAGTGGAGGAAGAAAATAGGGATTGCCTTTCTAATAAACCTGAAATTACAAATGTGAAAGCAGGGAATACATACTTGTTCAAAAATATATAAGTAAATGAAATAACCCCACAGTATTGGGGAGAATCGCATTTTTAAAATATCTCGATTATTTTGATATGAAAGTTTTATTTCAAAGTTCTTAAAAGTGGTAACTTTTAATGTTCCTGTTAGTGCTGTTGAGTTAATTTCGACTCCCAGCGACCCTGTGGACAGCAGAGCAGAACCCTGCCCAGTCTTTTTGTACCATCCTCTCGCCTTCCAGCGCTCTATCAGACAATTCTCCGCTGCTCTTCACAGGGTTTTCATGGCCAATTTTTTTGGAAGTGGGTGGCCAGGCCCTTCTTTCTAGTCTGTCTTAGTCTGGAGTCTCTGCTGAAACCTGTCCTCCATGGGTGACCCTGCTGGTATTTGAAAAACTGGTGGCACAGCTTTCAGCATCACAGCAACATGCAGCTGCCACAGTATGACAACCGACAGATGGGGTGGTGTGGTTCCCTGACCAGGAAACGAACCCAGGCCGCAGTGGTGAGCACGCTGAATCTTAACCACTAACCCCCAGGGCTGGCGAGTGTTCCTGTGTACTGTGTTCCAAATTTATCTCAATACAGATGAAAACTATGTGTGAAGTATATTCCTTCAAAGAAGAAAAAAAACTGCCACTGACATTTTACCTTTTATATTTTTAATAGATTTCTTAACACATGTACATATATGTAAATAAAAGTATACTGTCAAAGAGACAGGTTTTTAAGATGTCAACGTGCAGTAGGGATTGAAAAGACGTGATTCTATCCTGGAAAGGACACTGTGCTCAGTCAGACGTTAGTTCTGGCTTTAAAATATATCTCGACTGCAAACTTTGGACCGTAAATTTTCCATGTCTTCTGTTTATGGGGATTATCCAGTTCGCTTCTTGAAAGATAAAGCCTAGAATAGAAAAAAAATCATTACGTTTAATTTTGGGCTAAGAGGAAAGCCATGCAGCCGGGCCCACTTGTTAGAGCTTTAGAAGAGACCTGGCCACGGTTAGGCTCAGCCCCTTCTCAGAGCCCGTCCTCCCACCTTCTCTAGGGAGACGCAAAGTATCTTAATCCTCAGTAACACAGCAGTAACAACATGTCGTCGATTCTTTTAACATTGCCTGTAATGGAGTTAATGACATCTGGGTTTAATAAAATAAGTTTCTATATGTGACAAATCAGCCAGAGAGACTCGATGTGTATTAAAACAGAGTAATAAAATACTGAGTGTCTTTTAAATGATGAAGCTGGCATTTTCAGCTGATTAAGAATCTTGTAACTAATAAAGACAGCTTTACTAGGTAGTATGGAAATTTAAATGTTAAATCTTTAGAAACACATAAGTGAGGAGAAAAGTCATCTAATTTGTTGCCTCTCCTATATGATTATGGTGTTTTAAAGGAAAAAACTGTTCTTAGCAAGAACCACTTTTCAGGAGTAGCATCAAGTGACGTTCTGCCCAGATGTCTATATGAGGGACTTTGTTCCTGTTAGGAATCAAAGTTTATTGTTTGCAAACATCTAGGGAAAAAATTGCTAGAAATTTTCCATTAAATCCAAAGTTCAGTCTATCAGAACCCGTTAAATGTGTGTCGTTGTAAGTGTGTAGGCTGGATGTTCAGTTCAGTGTTGCCTCACTGGACTTGTGTGATTAGATGTAGTTCAGGGTTGAAGGAAAGGCTAGGCTTGCATGTAGTGAGAACTATCAATTCATGCCACGTACAGTCACAACCACTTCTTCAAAACTCACCTGCACAAGGTTTTGGATATTACTTTCCTTTTGTATTTCATGGTATGGTGATACCAATGATCTGAAATTTTCAGCACCACAAAACATACTCCTTAAAGTGAAGAACTTATAGACTCAGGAATGAGTTTCCAGATATGGTAGAAGATTCTTTGGAATAATAATCTTCAAATCAATTAATTTTTAAAAAAGCTTTCCCAATTTAGTTATTAGAAAATCATTTTAAATGGGAGACTATTAATGATTTTTTTTAGCTGTCTTTATGGTACTTATTGTGTCTTATAACTTCTGCCATTGATATAAATGAGTCAATCAGCTTTTAAACTAGCTGAAGCCTTGCTAGATGATGCCTTCTTTTGGAAGAGAATTTGCTGGTGGCCGGTCATCAGTAAATCAACACATACTGAGGACCTGCCATATTCGAGGTACTGAGCAGACTCATATTAAACTTCCATGGGAGGGATTTACCACCACACCCGAGATCTGATTAGAATACATTTTAACTTATAATGCAGTCCTATGGTATAGACCTTGAGGATGATGCAACAGGGGGTCTCAAGAATAACCATATTTTTTAAATACTCAGATTAAGATGAGTAAGGCAATGAAGAGTGGTGACTAGAGGACTTTTTGGTTTCTATAAATTGAGCTTATGGTAATCAGCAAAAGACTTGCCATTTCACCTTACACATACATTGAAGATGAAGCCATTTCTACTGGATTATATCATAGCCATACCTGTTTTTCATGAATGATGTATGAAAGCAGAAGAAAAACGGGCATTTGTCATAGTACTTAGGAATATTCTAAAAAGACATGGTTTAAAAATAAAAGGTTATTTTTCATAGTAAAATTGATACCAAGAACTAATCATTCCAAAGTGATTAAAATTCCTTCCTTTATTCATGTTTATCAAACAATTGTAGCCATTAAATATGCAGCACTTACAGTCTTTAACATTACACTTAACACACAAAGGAGAAGGCTTTAAGAGATGGCTCTTTTTTTTTTTTTTGAGGAAGATCAGCCCTGAGCTAACATCCGCCACCAATCCTCCTCTTTTTGCTGAGGAAGACTGGCCCTGAGCTAACATCTGTGCCCATCTTCCTCTACTTTATATGCAGGACCCCTACCACAGCATGGCTTGTCAAGCGGTGCCATGTCCGCTCCCGGGATCCGAACCGGTGAACCCTGGGCCGTCCAAGCGGAACGTGCGAACTTAACTGCTGCGCCACTGGGCCGGCCCGAGACTGCTGTTCTTTTGCTGTTTCTACCAAAAATTTCAAGGAAATCTATTTTTTCTGTGATAGGTATTTATAAATGTAGACAGTGGTCTTTTAATCTGGTTTAGATAGTGCTAAACAGAATCTACTAAGGATCTATGATTATTTATGCCCAAATATATTGTCCATTTCTACAAGGAGCAGCTGCATTGGATAATTAACCGTCATTATTGATGATGATAAAAATACCTAAATTTTTTGAAAGTGCTTTCATCTCATGGCCCTGGAAAATCACAAAGGCCAGGTATTACTAATGTCCCCTGGGTCAATGCCGTTACACCAGTGCTTCTGCTTGGTGTAGAGACCACTGATAGAGAATTCAAACTGGTCCATTATTCAAGGGGTAACCATCCACTGTGGGAACAATCCAGGTCACCTGCTTCAACATATTTACCATTTCAATACTTAACAGATTCTCTCCCAACAGGGAGCAAGCAGCAGCTGAAGGAAGGCACAGGAAATAAGTTTTAAATTGATCAGCATATTTACTTATTGGCAGTTCTCTTTGGTGATTTAATAGGAAGATGAAACGACTGAGGCTTAGAAATTTGTTATATACAGAATAATACACATTTTTTTTGAGGAAGATTAGCTCTGAGCTAACATCTACTGCCAATCCTCCTCTTTTTGCTGAGGAACTGGCCCTGAGCTAACATCCGTGCCCATCTTCCTCTACTTTATATGTGGGACGGCTGCCACAGCAGGGCTTGCTGAGCGGTGCCATGTCCGCACCCGGAATCCGACGGTGAACACCGGGCCGCCGAAGCAGAACGTGCGAACTTAACTGCTGCACCACCAGGCTGGCCCTACTCACACATTTTATGACTATCAATATAAACTATATACGTGATATTCAGAGTAATGACAATGGCAGACGTTCAGTTTTTCATAAAGTAAATATTAGATTAAAACTACCATTTACAATGTATTATAAATCAATTCAGAGGAAAATAAAATCTCCCTCACTTTAAAGTATTTTGTAAATTATGGGGAGTGATGAATTTTTTTTTTTTTTAGTTTGACACAAGCTAGTGTTATTTTTTTATTTTTTTAATTTTTATTTTTTTCGGATGTACATCATATTTCAAATTCTGTATACATTACATCATGTTCACCACCCGAACACTAATCATAGTGCATCCCCTTTGGGAGTGATGTATTTTAAAGATACAAAAGAAAAATGTGATCACTGCTATAGAGTAAAACATACCTTTGTTGTTTTAACATCTTGGTTTTTGTATTTTTTTCTTATTTGAAAGTTAATCCATGCAAATTGTATAGAATTTAGAAGAAACAAATGAGCAAGAGAATTTTTAAATTACATATGCTTTTCTTTTAAAAAAAAATTATAGATCTGACTTGTTGCTTTTCTTTTCTCCCTCTCCCTGGCTAGGGATTGACATCTCCTATCATCTCCCTTGTTGGGAATTGTAGCAAAGGAAATCCGAAACCAGAATCAAAGACCAGACAAGAATAATGGCATAGGTTGTTTCTTGATTACTCACGGAGGAAGAGAAAAATTGCACTTTCACGTCGTCATACAGAGGTGGACAGTTAACTGGAGTAATTATCACTCTGTCTGTTTTGACATCATGATGTATCTGTGAATGAATACATGGAGTTCAGAACTATAAACCTAGCTAATAATGAGATAATGAGTAGAACAGCGAAGTTCACGTTCACTTATTGAGGCTTCCTATATTTATTGAGTACTCTTGGTCTCATAGCCCAATCACATGTATATCTACACGTTAATCATTATTTCTATAAAGTTGCAATACTGTTGTTTACATTTTTGAAAGGCCAACATATCTGAGGGTTATGGTGGGGCACTGTTGAAAAGCAAGTATTCAATTTTCTATTAGAGGTTTACCAAGTAAACTTTACTGTTGAATGTGTGTCACTCAATTTTCATATATTAGGAACATGCTAAGAAGCTCAATTTTAAAGTTGATATTCACATTCAAAAAGCAATGCATAATTGGTCACGTTCTATCCAAAATGTTGTGATTGCTGATGGGATCATAGGCCTTGTTCCTAGCAGACTGCTGGATGGAGTGGCCAAAGATATGTCAAGTTTCTGGAATGAGCAACTTTGAAGCTATACTGAATATTTCTGTTATTGCTTCATCCTTGTATAATAGTGGCACCACAGTGAGAAAGGTCTATACTAGACCTTGTGAAAAATACAGAAGAAGGTGCAGACTCAGTTGACGCTTCAGGGAGCTATACACATAAGGAACAATAGTAGCATGGCATATAATGACGTGTCAAGTTGTATGATGAAGACTGAGTGTGCTGTTGTGTGCTTCAGGGGAGGTTAACCAGAGGTATAGAATGAGAAAGCTTCACTAAGGGGGTAGAAATTGAGTTGGGCGTGGAAGGACTTGTATAAATGAAGAAGAGCATTGAAAAGATAATCCAGTTCAGGCAGGAGGCAGCTGGGGGTGGGGGATGGGGCCAGAAAGGGGAAGGGGGAGGAAAGACCAACAAAAACATGAATCAGACATTATTGTGTTCCAAAGGCCAAAGGGGACCCAGTCTACTTGGAGTGGAGACTGCAGGTCAAGTTATGATGGAAATAAGCTCAGGTATGATAGGGCTGTATCTTGAGAGTTGAAGAGCCAGGGAAATAAGAAGGAAGTTGTTGAAGAATATGGTGGGGCATTTCCTTTGTGACAAAGTGGCCTGATAATTATCACATATAACATTTATTTAGTGATTAATAGCTCACAAAGCAACTTCAACTATATTATGTAATTTAATCCTCACAACACTTGAGATGTAATCTTTATTTTACAGATAAGAATACTGAGCCAAATATAGTAACTGGCTTTGACCATGGGCACGCAGTTTGTCTTCTGCTCTACCTATAAGCTTTTCACAATGAGAGCAGTATTTCAGGATGCATATTGCAGGATCCTATATACTGCATTATAAGGAGAAAGAAAAGGTAAGGAGATGATTGTAGAAATCTAGGCGTGAGCAAATGAGGTCCTAGACTAGGTGGTAGCAATGGGAACAGAAAGGAAGGGAGAGAGTGAAGAGAGATTTCAAAGGTATAATCAGCGGGAATTGGTGACTAACTGAATATAGGGGGCCAAGGCAAAGAGAGAACCAAAGATAATACCAAATTTGAAGGCCTGAGCGAGAGAATGCTGGTGTCATTTGCAGAAGCAGAGGAAAAGCTCATTTGATAAATACGGATTGACAAATGTGTTTGAATTGTTAGGGCAGAGACTGTCCATGTTGTAGCTCCAGTATCTATCACAGTGGGTGCTCATAAATATATTGAGTGAATGAAAGAAAAAAATTATAGTTTAAGCCAGGGGGATGGATGAACAGAACCAATAATAGAGTATGTGTGGAGAGAAGAACAGAAAGCCAAGGATCAGGCCTCGGTGAGTGCCCTCAGTTGGGAGGGGGGCACAAAAAGAAGGGAAAGGAGTGCTGTTGGAGAGGTAATAGTAGAACTAGAGACAAAAGCCTGAGAGAGAATTTTAAAAGTTAATTTTTCTTAGACCCATTAAGGAAGCTTGCTTATTGCTTCAGAAAAGGTCCATAGTCTTAGGCATTTCTCCAACATGTAAGAAAACATTGACTACCAGCTCCCATTGCTTTGGGTAAAGAGATTCCTCTTGCATTGTTTCTCACAGAGCAGTTCCATGGGACATCTGAGTTAGAATGACTTGGGACATCACTAAGTCTAGAGATTCCTGGGCCCCATTCCAAATTTCCTGAATTATACTTTTGGGGTGCAACCTAGGAATCTGCATCTTACAAGCTCCTAGGTGATTTTCATGCACACTAAAATTTCACAATCAGTGCCATCCAATAAAAGGACCATGAGGCAGCATCCCACAAAGCACAACCAGAAGGATCTACAACTAGAATATACACCTACGTACTGGCAGGGGGTGGGGGAGAGGCCTTTGGGGAGAAGAAGAAGAAAAAACAAATAAGATTGGCAACAGATATTAATTCAGGTGCGAATCTTAAAAAAAAAAAAAAAACCAAAAGGATTCCTTTAAAAAGAAAAAATACTCTGGTAGATTCCTGGGAAACTGCTTGACATTTATGGAAAAATGAAAGACAATGCAACACTCTGAACTGAAAATATATTCTGGAAAATGCCCTGAAAAAACTAGTTTGAACAGTGAGTTTAATTTAGCTCTGACTAGGGACACTCAGTCGGATGGTAACCAGAAAGCAACTTGGCCTCTCTTTGTGGTGAGCACTGGTCTGGGGAGGTCAAGATGCTGATTTGACATTGAGATTGAGACAAATACCAGAATTTTCAGTTCACATGCTTTCTCTTACCCTACAGTTCTTGGAAGCAGCACAGACAAAGACAATCCTTTTACGCATTATTATTTGTACTTTCATATCACGTCCATTTCCGTTTCCAACACCTGAATGAAATTAAAAAGTTAGGCTGGTTAGAGCAAAGATCAAAATGTCTCCCCAATTAAAATTATGGATTAAAACGAGAAAAGATTATCCCAGCTAACAACGTGTCAATATAGAAACATTTGGGACATGCATAGATTTTGTCTTTGAAGGACAAGGCTTTAAGCCCAAATCTGTCTCCTAAAGCAGACATTATAAGGCTGGAGAAAAATAAAAAGTCATATAGGTCAGCTTCTAAGACTTAGAATCTCATCTTTTCATCTTTCTAAGAAAAAAAAAATAGAAAAGGTGACTTGCAACCTTCCTTGTTAATGTGTTTCTTTCTTCAGACTTCTAATCGTGATGTTTCTTAACAAATTTAAGTCCAGTTCCTAGCGCAGTCTCTGAAAATATCGAATAGCTGTATCCAAACATTTCTATGGTGCTCAGGATGTATTTACAGACAGATGGTTTCTTGCTCCTTTTTCAATTCCAATGGCCCACTTCCCTTAGCATTTCCTCAAAGGGCTGGTTTCTCAAGCCTCCAATTAATTTTTATTGTTTTCCTTTCAACCCTGCATATTTCACTTAAATATGCATGGAACTAAAGGTACAAAACTAAAACAAATATTCAAATAGAGTCATATACCAATCATTCTTTTTTTTTTTTCCAAGGAAGATTAGCCCTGAGCTAACTACTGCCAGTCCTCCTCTTTTTTGCTGAGGAACGCTGGTCCTGAGCTAACATGCATGCCCATCTTCCTCTACTTTATATGTGGGACGCCTACCACAGCATGGCGTGCCAAGCGGTGCCATGTCCGCACCCAGGATCCGAACCGGCGAACCCTGGGCCGCTAAGAAGCGGAACATGTGCACTTAACTGCTGCGCCACCAGGCCCCCCATATACTAATCATTCTTGATTGTTCATCTTATATTATGTTTGTGTTGCTTTCTCTAATACCGTATTATTTTTTTTCATGTTTTTTTTATAGCCTTTTTTTTTTTAAGATTTTATTTTTTTCCTTTTTCTCCCCAAAGCCCCCCGGTACATAGTTGTATATTCTTTGTTGTGGGTCCTTCTAGTTGTGGCACGTGGGACGCCGCCTCAGCGTGGTTTGATGAGCAGTGCCATGTCCATGCCCAGGATTCAGACCAACGAAACCCTGGGCTGCCTGCAGCGGAGCATGCGAAGTTCACCACTCGGCCCCGGGGCCAGCCCCAAATACTGTATTATTGATTTGTCATTAGGAATCATGGTTTCTTTGCCTCAGCTCCCTCTGTCCTATTCCAGTTGCAAATCTTCTTCCTACTGATGTCTACCAGAGATCAGTAAAATGTAGAACTAAACTAAGTCAAATGCTTATCACATGACAAGAAAAGGGCATTGATTTATAAGCTTAAATTAATTCTCACACCTTTAAAATTTTTTAAATAATTGAAGTATACTTACATGACTTAAAAATAAAAGGTAAAACAGATGAAGTGAAAAGTCTCTGTCTCACCCATCTTCCCGTTTAGTTCTCCAGCCCCAAAGAGATAATCACTACTATTAGTTTCTTGCTTTTCATGCATACATAATCAAATATGAATATATATTCTCCCAGAGAATTTTATATGTGTACACACACACAAATATGAATACACATTACTGCCCCCTTTTGTCTTACAGAAATTGTTGCATACCATAGTACTGTCCTGTACCTTGCATTTTTTTAACACACATTAAAAATTTTATTTAACTCCTTAATTAATAAGGAACCAGTAAAATGTTACAGCTGGTTCAAAGTACTGCACATTTATAGGCAAATAAGGAATGATGAATTTACAGATATAAAACTGTCAACAATCACTTTTCACTGAACACAACTAATTTGCATTTCTATGTACAAAACTTATTTGCATTATTATCAGTTTTCTACAACTTACAGAGTTGTAGAATAGCTTAAAGACCATGAGAGGTGGGCGGAACCACGGAAGGGCACCCTAGACAAGATACTGCCTGTTTCAAAGTCTTCCACACTTTTTCCTGACAGTCTCCCATCCCCTTTCTGTTGTGATCAAAACAATCTGAAAGGAAGATTATTATTCCAAAAGAAGGCTGGTGTCATTAGGTTTGGCCTGATGATTTACATGGTGCAGCAAGAATTTTAACTTCCCATAGAGGCCTTCTTAAGTTGGCCCCACAAGCCTAGACCCACATTGTACTGAACAGCTGCTAAGGTCACAACTTTCTATCTGGAAGTCTTCATGAGGAATCTCAAATTGGACTTTTAAAATCCTCTATTTTATGTTAGCCCGAGATTAGGAAACCAAATGCATGAAATTCTCCATTTTTCACCTGCAGTACTTAAAAATTTGGGTTAGTTCCTCTGTTCACCACATCTACACCTTATGGTTTTACTAAATGTCTCCACAGAGTTTAAATAAAATTCAAAATATTAAGAGAGAAGTCACAGTCTTAGGATACAATATCAGACTGGAACAACATATGAAATTCTAGAACTTATTAAAAACATTTCTAAGCTTAGGATTTTGAGAAACTAATCTTATTCTCATTGTTCATATTAGAGAAATGCATTAAAACTCCATTAAACTAGGAGCCCGCCCCGTGGCCGGGCAGTTCAGTCCGCGCGCTCCGCTGCCGTGGCCCAGGGTTTCGCTGGTTCAGATCCTGGGTGTGGACATGGCACTGCTTGTCAGGCCACGTTGAGGCGGCGTCCCACATGCCACAACTAGAAGGATGTGCAACGAAGATATATAGCTGTCTACCGGGGGGATTGGGGAAGATAAAGCAGAAAAAAAAAAAAAAAGATTGGCAACAGCTCAGGTGCCGATCTTTAAAAAAAACTCCATTAGACTAAATGCCTGTTTGCCTGTTTTGAATAGTTTAATACTCACAGAAGTTTGTATAGATACTGTTATTCCCATTGTTAACAAAGAGGAAACTGAGGCAGAGTGTGCACTCAGGTACCATACAGGCTCTCACACCATCCAGTTGGTCTATAGTTGGGTTTAAATTTCTTAGAGGAAGAAACTGCTCCAACAGCCAACTGTGTTGCCTCTCTGTGGAATAAAGCAGCCTTGCAGTCTAGTGTGCAGGGCCCCACTGAGGGTGGGAAGGAAGGGGAGCAAAGCGCTTCTGACCTCTACTGGGCAGCCTCCTGCTAGAACAGGCTGTGTTTCTAGGCTTTGCCTGCATGATGCTTGCTTGAAAATCTAGACCAAAATTTCCCACAGAAACAATGCTACTAGGTTGAAGTTGGTTTCAGAAGCCAGAAACCTACATAATCTGTTTGTGGTAATCCACCAAAATTCCTCACCACCACCTCTTGGTGATGGTGATATGGGTGGGTGTGTGTGCATGGAGGAGGTATGTAAATAATTTGAAAAAAGCATTTTATATTTTAACAACTGTAATCTATCTTTTCAACTATGTAGTTTATATATATTTATTTAAAGATTCTTTTATTTGTAAATGATTGGATGAAATGTTAAAAAAAATAAATATCTAGATCTTACTTTGTGTGACTCTTCAGAAGGCTGAAAACACTAGGCTGTCTGGGTGGATACCAATGCTCTGGCACCATTCCACCCATGAGAGGTCCAGCATTCAGCACCTCCTCATGGTCTACAATCTGGCTGTTGCTTTAGGGATCAGAAGCCTCACCCCCTGCTGCACCTCTGGCAGTGAGAGTGAGGCCCTATCCCCTTTCTGCTGAGACATCCCTGCCTTCCCACCTCCTGGAGGTGAGCTGTGCAGGAAAGAGAGGTGAGTGATGGAGAAATAGAGACATGGGACTTGAGGCCAGTTCCTCTCCCTTCCTTCCTTTCTTTTCTTTCTCAAGTCCCAGAGATGGACGATCTGACCAATTTTCCTGCCTCCCTGGGCGGTGGTGGATCCCAGTCTCTCTCCATCATTCTTGAAGCAGGCAAACATCAATTCTTTTGAAGCTTATAAGGATTTTTACTCCTGGTAATAATCAGTAACAGTTGGGGCGTTGAAAGACACCCCATACAGCCCAGGTTTCTCTCAACCCTTTCCAGGCTCATGTGGATTCAGGTAGGGAAGATCTAAGCACTGTCCCCTCAAGAAGCTTTCCCTGACCCCCAGGCTGGGTGGGGCCCAGACTCTGTGTGCTCCCAACACTGTGGTCAGCTCTTTATCTTCGTACTCATTCCGCCCCTCTGCTAACCACCCAGGGGCTCCTTAAGGGCAGAGAAACACTAGCATGGGGCTGGCCCAAAGCAGGTATTCGGTAGTTATTTGTAAAAAGAATTTGTGGCAACAAAATTCATTTGCTGTTTGGGCATTTAAGACATCTTGATGGAGCTGCTGAGAGTGAGGGGGCTACAGGTGGAGGAGTGAGGGCAAAAGGAGAGACCAGGGTGGTGAGAAAACAAAGGGTCTCTGAAAGGAGTAGGTGAGAAAATGGTAGAGATGCTGCTGCCAAGACCATCCCTGAACTAGAGGTGGGTATGAGAGAGAAGTGGTCTCTAGGGCTCACAGGCCCTTCCTCTCTTCTGCATCAGAGGTTCCACTCTGAAAAGTCCACTTGGGCTGAGACCAGAGCAGCAATAAGAACAAGAGAAAAGGGAAGGGGATGGACCCCCCAAAGTGGTGATGGGAGAGGAACGGAGAAGATGTCTAAGGGTTGCTAATATGACCACAGCACTGCTAGGCCAATAGGAAATTCCAGGGGGAGGGGTTCATATGTGAGGATACATAAAAAGGCAACTGTGAGTTGGGATTGTCTGTTTTATATAACCGTAAGGGAAACTCTCTCGAATAGTAAGAACACTGGCCTTCCTGCCCAATTTTCCAATTATACTAAAGCACTTACCATGAATTGAATGAACAATAATTTTTTTTATCATAAGTATCCTTCTTGGAGGAAGATTCATATTGTAGATATTTTTCACAGCTGCAAAGTATCCAACATACCTATTCTGCAAAACAACAGAAGCCTCAGTTTAAGTGGAGATGAAAAGTCTAAAGTCAGCATTCCTGATTTTTTTTCTATACATAGAACTTGTTAAGGAGAGTAATTAATTAAGGAAACATTTATTGGATGACATTATATGAATCTACATACATGCCATTATAGGCGTTTTTATATATGTTGCCTCATGACTGAATATCTACCTTAAAAAAAGATACTGAACTAAGTGCTGTGGGGAAGGAACAAGAAAGGAGCCAGGTGTTGCTTATAGGCTGCTATGATTGAGAGGTTGACCAACCAGAACCAACAAAGCAGTTTCAACAACATTACAGTGAGATGCAGCTAACTGCAACTGTGAAAAAGGTCGATCCAAGGGTAGAAGCTTGACTGTGACGGAGTTAAAGGAAGGCTTGTGGTTTGGTGGAGAGTCGCCTCCTAGGCATGAGAGAACTGCAGATGTGAAAACTCAAGAGGAAGACTTCTCTAGGCCAGTGGTAGATACATATTCTTCTCTCGTTCCTTCACTTTGCATTTCCCCAATTCTATTTTCAAGGAAGCCCTGTCCTTTTTAGTCTAGTTCTTCTCCTGTGGCAGGCTGCTCACAAGGGCTCTCTCCTTGAATCTTTCTTCAAGAAGCTGAAGAGTTCAGGTACTGAATCAACTGGACTTAAAAGTTTGCGGACTCTTCTGCACCCAATGAGAAGTGTTAAATTAACTGCCATACTTTGCATTGGAAAGGGCCAGCCAAGGGAAGCGCTCTTGCAATTTCTTAACTCAGAGGTGGATGAAATGTAGTCTGTAGAATGGCCCACAATGCAGGGTCAGAATTTGATGGTATCTGAGAATTACCTCCCCACATGGAGGGAACTCTGTCCTGGGGCTTTGCCAACACAGCTCGGAAACCTGGGGCCGGGTCCTTGTACTGCTCTCGCAGTGAATCAGAAAAGATTCAGTTGTAGCCTAGGGAGTGCCAGTTCTGGACCAAAGTTAGAGAAACTGTGCATGACTACAGAAGAAATGGGGAAGGGAATCTGTACAGCGAGAGTCCTTGAAGGAGTTACATCTAGCGTCCCCTTGGCTTCTGCCACTAGATTCTTGATCTTTCATTAAAGGATGTAACCCATCATGGCCCTAAAGCTGCTCTTACTCTCACTCTTCCTTCTCCTTCAGCCTAAACCAATAGGGTTTGTAACACAAGTTAATAAGACAAGCATCTATTTAGTAAGCATTCACTACAAACAAAGGAGATACTATAAGAGGTGTTTTGGGATGCCAAGGTTGGGAAGATGGGTAAGACATGGGCCTTGTCTGCAAAAGGGGCAGAGAAGTCGCCACTTCAAATAGCTAGAGAATAATATAAAGTCACTTAGTCCCTAAAAGAAACACAAAGGGATATAAAAACTGAAAAAGCAAGAGACTACATCAGGCTGGGAAGAGAAAAGGACTCCAGGAAAAAGGGTCCACATGAGCAACAGCATGTGGGTATAAAGTGGTACCAGGCTGAGAAACAGCAAATGGTCCAAATGTGTTAGAGCGTAGGACATGTGAATGTACATTATGGAAGAAATGGTTGGAAAAATAAGATCTTGATGCCAGATTAAAATGTTTATATTTGTTGCCCTTGGCAGAGGGGAGCCATTATGGATTTTGAGCATGGAAATGTCATGATTAGAGCTGGGCTTCAGTAAGTTCAAGTATTACTTTTAGCCTATAGCTTATTACTATCTTTTTCTTTTCTTGGGTGTGGCAGAAAAGTATCAGTGGATAAGGCTGAGTTCTTTTACCCCAAACTAAATTTCTAGAGCCAGCAGTTACTAAATTTCCAGAGCCAGCTAACAAGGCCAAGGTTATCTATTCAGCTCCCATCACTTCATTCAAAGAAAACTTTCTTTCACAGCCGCATCCACATCTACTTAACAATTGCCAACCAACTCTCACTTCGGTTTGAGAGGCAATATAGAAAAGGCAAAAACAGATGAGATGCTGTGCAGAGGATGGGAAATAATGGGCTTCAGAGTCTGACAGATCTAGACTTGAGTTCTCGGTTCAAAAAAATTTCGCTGAACTTCAATGTTCTAATCTGTAAAATGGGAATCACAATGGTGCCCTCTCATGGAGTTATTGAGAGTATTAAAGGAGATAATGAATACAAAGCACTTAGCGTGGTTCAACAAAGTCTAGTATGTTGTAAACTCTATAGGATAAATGTCCAAGTTCCTTCAATAAACAAAGTACAAGGAATAAAGAAGAGAGATGGAAAACCTATAAACTAAAAGAGACTTAACAGACAAAGAAACCAAATGAAATGTGTGGCCCTTGTTTAGACCCTGATTGAAACAAACTAAATTTAAAAAAAGATTTAAAGATAATTGTGGAAATTTAAACATGGAGTAGACATTTGAAATTATTAAGATATTATTAAGGTATAATATTCTTAGATATGATAAATGGTTTTAAGGGTTTTTTAAAGAGTCTTTATGTTAGATGTCACACTAAAATATTTGTGGGATAAAATGATCTGATGTCTGGGATTTCCTTCAAAATAATCCAGGTATAGAGAAAGGATGGAGAGTGAGTGTGTGTGTGTGCACGCGCGTGAGGAGAATGGGGAGAGAATGGATGAAACATGGTTGGCTACATGATGAAATGATTGTTGAAGTGGTGAGGTGACTGTAAGGAATTTATTATGTGATTGTCTTGACTTTTTGTGTGTGTGTGAGTAAGTTTCACCCTGAGCTAACATCCATTGCCAATCTTGCTCTTTTTTTTCGCTTGAGGAAGATTGTCCCTGAGCTAACATCTGTGCCAATCACCCTCTACTTTGTATGTGGGATGCCTCCAAAGCATGGCTGATGAATGGAGTAGGTCTGCACCTGGGATCTGAACCTGCAAATCCTGGGCTGCAGAAACAGAATGTGTGGAACTTTAATCACTTGGCCATAGGCCGGCCCTGTCTTGACTTCTTATATTTGAAAAAGTCCACAATAAAATGTTTTCAAAAGGAAAAAATAGGGTAATAGCATATATTTCACATGGGTTGTCTGAATATTAAATGAGCTAATATATGTAAAAGTACAATAGTGTCTGGTATATAATAGGTTTTTGAAAAATGTTAATTTCCTCTTTTCTCTCTGTTTAAAAACACAGCCTCCCCATCTCTCTTTCTCTCTCTCTCTCTCACACACACACATGTGTGCACATACACACTTGTGATGTTCTGCAAGGGCTGAATTGTCCCAGTAGGGGTTTGTGAAAGACTCAGTTCCTTTCTGCAGGGAAATAAAAGGCTGATGACTTTAGATATTTTCAGAGGTCTGGAATCTTAGAATTGGACCTTCCTACTTTGGGAGGGGAATCAACTCCTGAATTCTGTAAACAATAACCAATATAAAATGGAAAGCAGGATGCTCTGGGGAGAACTCAGTGCTTGCAAAGCACAGGCATGCCATAGGCATGGCTCTCGGGCCCTGGGAAGGATCCAGGCCTGTCACGGGGCACCCAAGTGCTGCTACCTGATCACCAAAGGAGAGAAGTCTAAATGAAACTAAGTAATAGGCACCAATCTTAACCAAATTCCCCAAAGAACCCACCTTTTTTTAAAAAGAAACTTACCTGGGAAGGAGTTTCTACTCCCTGAAATTTAGAGCTGCTGGTTTTATCTGTTCGTCGTTCTCCAAAATAATAAAGGCTCTCCTATAGAAAAGGGGACAATCCAATCATGGCTCATTTTCACTCTCCTTTCCTATATAAGGTACTCTTAAAGTTTCCAAGGCACATTATTTCCTTAAACCAGCGGTCTTTGGGCAGAGGCTATCCAATATAACAAAACTAAGAAGGCAACATGAAGATCTGCTCTCATCCAAAGGCTGATAAAGACATGGGGTTTCAAAGCTGGAAAGACCTTAGGGATCATCTGGTCCTTCTTCCTACCTTTCCATTTTACAAATGGGGAAGATTGAGACCAAAAGAAAACCAAGTGACCTGTCGCGGAGACGTATGCAGCCAGGTGAGAGAGCACAGGCCCAGAGCATAGGTCTCTGGCTCTCAGTCTAGGGCTCTGGGTCAATGGCTTTTGATCTTTTTATTTTTTTATTTATTTTATTTATTTTTTTTGAGGAAGATTAGCCCTGAGCTAACTACTGCCAGTCCTCCTCTTTTTGCTGAGGAAGACTGGCCCTGAGCTCACATCTGGGCCCATCTTCCTCTACTTTATATGTGGGATGCCTACCACAACATGGCTTGCCAAGCGGTGCCATGTCCGCAGCTGGGATCCGAACCGGCAAACTCCGGGCCGCCAAAGTGGAATGTGCACACTTAACCGCTGTGCCACCGGGCCGGCCCTGATCTTTTTATTTTTAAAGCTACAATCTACATTAATAAACCTAGGACACACACACACACACACCCCTGAAACAAAAGTTTCACAAAATAATACTACCATTTGACATTTTCTATTTAATCTATTTTATTTTATTAAAAAACATGCTGGTCACAACCCAATAAGTTGATTTACAACCCACTGATAGATCATGATCCGTAGTTTGAAAAACACTGTCCTAGAACATCCATTTTATAATTTGTGTGTCTCAAATTAGAAAAAAAGAAGATGGTGGAATTAGAGTGCTGGGCATTGTGCATAACCCACAGCTCCTCTTATCTGGACTGGCGGCCAAACGAGGAGCAGAGCTGCTGAGAGTGTGTCCTTTAAGTGGTAACCTCTCAGCAAGATCATGGCAGAAAAAAGACTGACGACCCTACTTAAAGACGTAGAAACAGCCCACTCTGTCTTCTCACAAATTTCTAGAGGGCACAGACCCCACATATACTGAGTACGCAAAGATAATAATATTCGGGCAAGACTTTGCTCTGAGTTGAAAAACGATACTGTCTATCTTCCTAGCACTTCTGAGGATGTTTAAGGTCCTTTGGAGAATTTACCTAATCAATCTTGGTACTATTCTTGTGAGGAAGGAAGAATTCTGCAGTTGGTGGGAGTAACAGCAGATCTGGGACTAGGGGAGGCGAGTAAAACCTCTAGATTGCTGAGTATTTGTACAATTGCATAACTTGGACCTTACTCATCTCATCTCAATCCTGCCCCTGTTGAGTCCTGTTTCTATTTAAAATGTTGCTATTGTATACATCATGGAGTTTTTGCATTAATTTTTATTTTTGAAAGTATTGAATTAGAATATTATTTATCTTAATTACTAAAATTTTTGGCATTCCCTTAATTTTTGTGCCCAAGGTGAGTATGTCACTGACATCACCCTCATCTTGGCCCAGAGTAAGAGGTACCTAGGCTAGTTACTAACTAGAGCAAGTTAAACAAGGATGTATTAAAACCAAGCTTTCTAATAACCACCTCTCCAATTACATTTTCATAAGTACCATGACTCAAAGGATCATCTTAACATCCTACCAGTAAGGTTTCAGAACTAGCGAATTCAATCAGCACAGGACAGAGTTGATAGTAACATCTTTCATACCTCTGCAGTTACAAATATTTCACAGGCAATCAGGCAGGCACAAACCATAGTACCAGTCCGTCCTGGAAAAGAAAACAGTTAGTTCGTGAACCAATGTTCATGGTAATACTTGGTATAAAAATACTCTTAGAAATATCCTAAGAGTTCATTTTGGATTGATTTTCTTTCACTCTGAAAGTGCTTGTTCAAAATATTTCAATTCAGAAATAGCCAAAGCTGTTTCACTGCTCAGAGGTTCCTCCTGGAATTCTGCCCTAACTCTGTGCATGAACGCACATGGGCACGTGTATACCGTTCTTGAGTTACTACTGCTGGGGGCTGCAGTAATAGGCAGAAGCAATCAGCTCTGCTCTAGGACTCCAAAGCTAAAGAGCTGCTTACCAATTAAGACCTAATTACATACCCTGTTTTTCTAACTAAAATACCTATAAAAGATAAAACATGGTCAGAACCCAAAACACTATCGAGTATTTGAATACCCTTTACTCCTTACATTTTCATTAGAGTTTTTAAGTGTGTTACAAAACATATATGAAAGTAAAAAGAGTAGTATAATGAACCCCCATATACCTGTTTCCCAGATTCTATAATTATCATGTTATATTGCTGTACTTGTTTAATTTCTCTTCCTTCTTCCTTCCTTTCTTCCCTCTCTCCCTCTTTCTCTCTCTTTCCTCTATAGCATTGTAAAGCAAACCCTTGATTTCATGTCATTTCATTCTCGAAGTCTCTTATGTTTTATTCCAATTGATACTTTTGTCCTGCCATACAAAATCTGAGTTTAAAAAACATGTTACTTTTATTTTTATGATGATCTGTA
Source organism: Equus caballus (assembly GCF_041296265.1). Lineage (NCBI taxonomy): Eukaryota > Metazoa > Chordata > Mammalia > Perissodactyla > Equidae > Equus > Equus caballus. The sequence goes on from NC_091700.1 coordinate 37,788,030, forward strand.
GCTTTTGTCTTAGCCAGTATATGCTGAACTTATTTTATGTAATTCCAAACTTACTCTTCTAACTTGAGATGCACTCTATTTTCTAGTCCTTTTTTGTTTGTTTGTTTAATGGACTACTAAACTTATTTTGCAACCCATAGTTTGAAAAACACTATTCTAAGCCAAGTGCTTCCAAAGAGGACTTTGTACCACCGTCTGCTATTACAAATAAAAGCTTCTTGCTAAAGGAAGCTACTGACCATTAACAACCTGGCTCTCAGTTGTATAGACTGTTAACATTTCAATTTTCAAGGACATTTCTGGTCTCTGTAACTCTGATATTTTCCCATTTGAAGAAAACTTTTGCAGATTCATGTCCTTGTGACTGTAGATAAGTACAAGCACAGACAAAGTAGATGCTCTCTCATCCAGTCAAGTCGTGTACAGCGGGGAATCGTAAAAATGATACATACTTGCCTCCAATATTTTATTTTAACTTAAAACATAAATGTACATTCATTCACTAAACTTCTGATATTGGACGAAGGTTTTAACATTTTGAGTGCCCCCAACTGGAGTTTTTTCTTGGAAAGGCCAGACTCATGGTATAAACCATTGCCTCATCCATATTTCTAGCTTCAGATTCTTCCGAGCAATCTAGGTGCAGGATCCTTCTAGATTTTACTACTGGAATTTTTCTCCCAATGTTTTACATTAGTCGTACTTGCATTTAATTCAGCTGCAATTTTGGTTGTAGGCAGTCAGCTTCATTGAATCTTCTTGAAACATTCAACTTAGGTTTCATAAAATTGTAACTCTTTCTGTTCACTCTGACATTTTACAGATCTACATAATATTTGATTATTTGACATAAGTATAATAACAAGTAGAACTGGCAGACACTGGTGGAAGCAGAAACACATAGGCATACTAAAAAGAAGCATACTAGCTACAAGTTTTCAACATGCCAATGGACACCAATAGGTGTGTTTATGGAGGGAATGGAGAACGTGAAATAATCCACCAAGTTGGTCAGATGGAAGTCGTAAGAGAGCTTTTGTTATCCTGAAGTCGGCAAAAGCATCTTGCACCTCTAAATATAATACAATTTTTGGCTTTCATAATGATAACAACTAACATTTGGGTAATGCTTTACAGATCTCATATAATCTTTACAACACCTCAGTGAGGTAAACAACCTGGCATAAAGAAACTGAGAAACTGAGGTTCTGTAAGTTTAAGAAACTTTCACATAGTCAAATAGCTAGATACCTTAATGCCAGCTTATATGACCTTTTGCAACAATCCTTAAACTTTATTCTTTCTCAAGTGGTGTCCATCACCCTTCCTCACAATGCAGATCTTATATTTCAAGTTCTTGAATCTATAACCAGAGCACTGAGGTGATTTTCCAGACACCAAGAGTGGTAGCTCTATGTATGTATGTATGTATATATGTATGTATGTATGTACGTGTGTGTGTGTGTGTGTGTGTATCCCTTAGAGTTGTTTAAAGCACTTAACATATAACTGAAACAATTTCTCATTCAAGATATTCAGACCAAAATAGCCTTTTGTCAGTTTGACTGCCTTACTTGATACAATGAATGTCTCAAATGAAAATGTACTTTGTAGCATCCATTAAAAAAGACTTTGAAAGAGCTAGAGACGCTTAAACATTCACTCGTATTATTTAAATAAAAATATGTTCATTGTATATCTACTAGAAAAAGACTCAGGAAAGATAAGTCTGCTGCTAAAAACTGATAGCATACCAGTTGAAGGATAACAATAATGGCCAATATTATCAAGCCATTGATACTTCTTTCAGATAGATAATTTTCACATTTCATTTAATCTCTAAAATAGGACCATGAGGTTGGAACTGTCATCATCCACATTAGAAAACTATTAGAAAACTAAAGCATGGAGAATTTAAGTAATTTACTCAATGCCGCAAAATTCTTTAACGGCATAGTTGGGATTTAAACCTAGATCTTTTATTTCAAAGCCTGTGCTTTTAATCATTATGTTTTGATAACTGCAACTTTTCAATTTCTTTTCTTTTTTTTTTTAGTCTCTCAACTGGGAAAAAAAATCCAATTGAAAAGGATAGACTAAACATTGGTAAAAGACACGTATAAAAGATAGCTGATGAAGCTGTGAGAGAGTTCTCAGTTAATCTAGTCCTTGGGCCCAGTGGAATTATTTTCCAGAAAACTTAGAATTCCTGACTGGACAAACTTGCAAAAGAGATTCCTCAGCATCACTGGATATTCCTTATGGTGGAGAGCAGGAGAGGTGTGGATAGCCTAGAGCTGATTCATTTCCTGCTTTGCAAATCAGGAGGTAGTGCATTTCCCAAATTGTAAGCCAGTAACCTTGGTGTTAATTTAGGGAGAAATTTTAACACAAATATACTTAAATGGATTTGTTGCATACACATAAAGAAAAGCTATGATCACTCAAGCCCAATGTGAATTTTCCAAGTTCTGGTGGATTTATTTCATTGATAGTCTCTTGATACTCTTTATACCCACTTTTCCCTACACATCTGTACGCTCACAGTACTCCTTGTATGACGTCTCTGCTCAAATGTCTTTGTATTGGTAAGACCTTCCTTGACCATCTACATATCAGTTAGCAACCTCTCTCCCATTACATATTCTCCTTATTTTTATTTTTTCAATTGCACGTGTCACCATCTAATACATATATTTTCTCTGTAAACAATAGACTGTGGTCTCCATGGGAGATGTGCATGTATCTGCTTTGTACACTGTCACATAAATGCATCTAGACAGGATCTGCTGTTCAAGGCATGAATGAATATATTTGCTCTTTCAATTTATCCTGTCATCCAGTCCCATGGCCACTCATTTTTCTCATTTTGTTTTCACTTCCTCATCCACCTAGAAGTATGACGGACAATTTCACTGTTGGTTTTACCAATACTAAATAACAGTGCCAGTAACATTGCCATTCTTGCTTCTGGTCCTTTTGCTGTGCCCATTCTGTAAAAACCTAATACTGGGTCCATTTGGGCACCCACTTCCTCCATTCCTACACCAGAAATGTAGAGACAACAGAGATGCAGAAACACCAGAGATACAGAGAACCGCTGGAGAAAAATCACGCAACTTTTCATGTTGGTAATAATGTCAATTAATGGTCTGACACTTAAGCTAGGCCCTCACTGCAGCCAAAACACTTCTCAATGGTGCTAGTCAGTTCTTTTTCTTGGTTCCCTTAGAATTTGGTTGAAATTTTCCCTACATTCCTTAGGTCGCCAACCCAATTGCCTTCCCACTGACTCTGAGTTTGTGTCTTCATTTCTTTCTTCCCAGAGGCAGGATCTCCGATAACGTGTTGCCTCCCTGAATCCCCCTTACAAGCTTCCTGTAACTACATCTATTCCTGTGACTACACCTCTTCCCTTGAATCTCACTTGTGAGGAGTTTCTCCTCTTAATTCAGCCAAATCCTCCACTTGGGCTCTGGATCCCATCCCCTTCTCTCAACTCAGGGTTTTGACTTTATCAGGCCCTACTCTTCTGTGTCTTCAACCACTCCCTCTCTTTGACTCCTTTCCCTTGGCAAATAAACATATTCAGCTCCCCTTACCCTATCTTATAAACAACACTCACTATCAGCCCCAAATGCTCAGACAACTAACTTCTCTCTGTCCTTTTACAGACAAGCACCTTGACTCTCTAGTCTACACTTGCTATGGTCACTTCCTCCTCGTTAACGATTCTGGTGCTGGCTGTCTTTAGACTCTATTTTAATAATTATAATAGCTACCATTTACTCACTGTTTACTATGTATCAGGTGCTCTACTACACAGTGTAATATGCATTACTTCATTTTAATTTCTTAACAATCCTTTAAGGTAAGTATTACAATTCCCATTTTACAGATGGGAAAACTGAGGTTTTGAATGGCTATCTAACTCACCTAAATGGTTAGCGATGGTCCTAGGTTTTATATCTGCACAGTTCAATGCTAATTATCCCACCATTACCAACTGCATAATAATATGCACACTTTGAGAAAGACTGTTCTACATCAATGTATCTATCTTAGTCTTGAGCTCCTTTATATCCCACTGATGTGACTGCCTTTTCCAGTCACCTGCAGGCTTGCTTGACTCCTCTGGTCTTTTCAGTATTTCTTCACTGCACCTGGATCACTGTTTTTGGAGTTTTCTTTGCTGGACCCTTTTTTTTTTTTTTTTTTTGCTTCATCTGAGGTATTTTGTTATTTATCTGGCAAATCTGGCAAGGAGGTTTCTCTTACATTTTCCCATAAAAGATAAAAGAATATTTATTCTAAGAAATCTAAAGAGTTTTCTTTACAAGGGTACTGAGAATATTAAATCTGGGTACTCTTTGCATTAAAGTTCAAGAAATCTAACAAAGATGATTGAAAGTTAAAAAGACTATTTCTAAATCAAGATGATAGTTTGAGCACCAATGATAGATTGAAAACTTCCACCTCTGTATCAAACATATGGAAATGATAAAGAAAAAAAATGGCTGAACTCAAAAATAAAAAGGCAAGGAAAACTCAGAGGATCAGAAGTGGAGAGAGGAGTCAAGCTGGTAGGTAGGAGTTGAAGCCAAGAAACCTCAAAATAAACTATTATAGGAAAAACAAAAGGGTGAGAGGATCCACAGAATGCAGGAAAGTAGATAAAAAGAAGCATAGAAAAATTGTGGTAAATATAAAACACATAGCTGAATGTCATAAATAAGTCCAAATATGTCAGCAATTGCAATAAATACATTGAAAATGAAGATACTGAGATTGCATTTTTAATGATGCAGGTATATGCTCTTTAAAGAGACATATCTAAACCAAAATGACACAGAAAGGTTGAATGTAAAATGATGAAAAATTTATAACAGAAATAACCCACTGAGAAGATATAATAATCATGTATTTGCATGCACCTAACAACACACTATGAAATATAAAAAGCAAAAGTTGATAGAATTAAAAGAAGAAATCAACACACAAAATAGTTGATACAAAGAAATAGTAAAAAAGAAAAGAAATACTAAATAGAAAGATTTGAGTAATATAATTAATAAGATTGATTTAATGGACAGATAGATAGATAGATAGATAGATAATGGATAGATAGATAGAGGAAAACTGATACGAATGACAATTTATAAAAAGGAGGCTGCCCTGATGTGCACCAGCTGAACACCAGCCCTCCAAACAATCCTAAAGGGAAATCGATGAAAGACATGTGAACACAGAATAGTCCTCTCTCAGAAAAAAGAAAAAAAATGAAATTTGAAATGAATGTTTTCCTTCAAGCAGGGAATTAGCTTTAATTAAAAGAATAGTGAAGCCAATTGCTTGAAATTATAATATTTTAGGTTGAGCCATGTGAAATGGCCATTTTTATAAGTGAAAGATGGTCCAAAACTGACAGTTCCATGTGGTTCAACCTCTATATTCTTCATTTATCCATGGTATTGTAAATTGCTAACATATACAGAATATTTCAACCTGTGGATCTGGAGACAGAACTTGCCTACTCACTAATGGGCTTGAAACTAGTTTTCAAATAAGACTAAAACTTGATTCTACTCAAATATATACGGCAGTTTTAAAGAGCTATGTTTTCCCAGAATTCAATATAAAAAACCATTTTACGGCTCACCAAAAACATAATTCTTTGCCAAAAATTGTGAAATATGCTTGGATGATTATTAAAAGTCTAAAGTTGAATGAGAGAAAATCTAATTCAACTTAAATTGGTTGGATTTACTAACAGCTTTTTTTTTCATTGTACACCCACCAAAATCATCTTCTTTGTATCATTACACTATAAAAATTCCAGTAGATTTGGTTTTTGAAATAGCATCACTGTTGGTGCCCTTAACTTTAAAAGCCTCTCACAAAGTTTAAGAACAATCTTAAATAGAACACAAGTGCTCAGACAGTTTCTAAACACTGTATTTTGACAGATGATTTTAGCAAATCAACAATGAAGAAACCAAATAGTCAATAACAACGGAAATTTCTTAGTTTTTATTCCTATTTTCTTCCCTTCTTCACTCTCTGCCTTCCTCCCCTACTCCCCCCTTTCCTTCCCTTTCTTCAGTCTTGAAGCTAATATTAAAAAGTGTTAACAATTATTAACACTGATTAATAGCAGTATGACTTGGTCTTGTACCTTAATATGTTTTTCACATTTCTCTAGAAAAAGAGAAATAAAAAGAAAAATGTTTTTACCTTTTCCGCCTTTACAGTGAATCACCACAATGTTTCTTTTATCCTCAGCCATCCACTCAATGACTTCCTTCGAAAGAGTCAGCATCTCTCTGATTTCAAACGTAAAATTTTTAGTTGAATTAAAGTACTTCAAAAAAATTGAGCTCAATTCATTTAGCCCTCTTCTGACAGCCAACTTGGCAAGAAACTTACTTTAGAGTGGGCACATTGTGATCATCAATCATGATTCGATGGACCCTGTGGTGGAAATGCTTAGGATTGTAAGAACTTTCACCTAAAATAGATGATGCATGGGTCATACCTCTATATCTAATAAACAAAGTAAATGATCAAGTTATGAATAAGTTATGCTTTTCTGTTAGAAATTCCTTATTCACCTTTAAAAGGAGCTTTCTGACTGGCTCCTCCTGCTCTAAAAGAAACTTAAGGGTCTCAAAAATATAAGGACAGTAGTGGTTTGTCCATCTTGAGTAACCTAAGTTCAACCTATTTTGGTTTGCTTAATAGGACTTACTTTTAATTTTCTAGCAGGCTACTCATTACATTATTATAGGGTAGTTAAGCACCACAGAGCAGAAGCAAATGTGGTCGACCAAAATGTTTGCCTCCTGAAAATGATAATTTAATGTACAGGAAGAGGAGAAAATCAAGAAAGACAAAGTAGTAAGCTGAGATATAATCTGTTTTCTACACCGTTTTCTTTTTTTTCTGTGTAGGGCCCTGCTCTCCTCACACCCCACTCCTAGTGGGTTAGAGAATGAATTTGTTGAATTATCTGTCTTCAAAACAGGAGCTGGCAGGAAGAACAGAAATATTTTCTTCACCTAAAACCACTAGAGCATACAGACTCCTAAAATGGCTCCGCCTCTACCCCAGCCTCCTGTCTCGCTCACGGGGCACTTCGTGCTGTTGAGCTATCTTTTCCCACCAAATAGGGCCAAGAGCAAGATGGAGATTTTTTAACTCACTTCCCACCACTACCAAATACTTATGACTAAATGAAACGTAAAAACTGAATCGTCTTCTTACATGCAGTGATTTGTTTTCTATCTATAGTAGGAAAATATCTAGTTAAGTACGTACTGCATAGATTGTAGACTTGGTAGTGGTTTCGATGCTTGGTGTCCAGGAACCGCACAACTTCCTAAAATCGATGGACACATATATTACATATATCCACATGGCACCAACATAAGCCACTTCCTAGGAGTAGCCTGAAATGGTTATTACCTTTTATTCCCTTGTCCCTCACTTAGCACCTTTTAGGGGAGATTCAGGGACTATAAGAGTATGTGCATTCCAAATCACATCTAACCCACTGATAGTTTTCAAATAGCCCACAAGGTTGTGCTTGACTACCCTGATTAGCCTCTACTATAAATACACATTGTTTAAAGATACCAGACAAGGAAATTAGCTGGTTGACTAGTTTTAAGTGAATTTATTCCTACTTATTAATTCGCAGTACTATATGATTCTTATCTAGATCTAATTCTACATAGATATGTATTTTAGATAATGATCTGGATTTTACCATCTACCTAAGCATTACTTAAATAAATAAATGCAAAAAATGTATGTATGATTGTGTGCATGTGTGTGCATGACAGAAAAAGATAAACACATTATGTCAAATTTTAGATAAATGGTAACAATATGGAGAATTTCTTGGCTCATCTGTGTTTTCTTATTTTCTAAAATGAATATATATGTGTGTATGTGTATATATGTGTATGTTATACACACATATATGTATATATGTATAACTAAAAATAATAAATAGTGGTTATTATTTAAAATACAGTTAATATCACCATACTAATACAACAATATTTCCAGCAAACTTATCCAACTGCAACACACACATGTGCATGTATCTCTGCCAAAAACAAAAGTGACTGTAAAAAATGTCAAAAATTGATTAGTACAGTACCCTTATAGCAATGTTTACTGACTTAATATTGAGAAAAAGAAAAATTAAGGTATCAAAATGATCAATTTGTTAAATTGGTTATCCCTGTCAGGAGGAAATAATAAATCAAAAAGAGAAACACTCTGAGTCTGCATAGCACTGTGGTAGGGGGGATAAATAGTCTTACACGTGTCAAAAATGTGTGGGATCCCTACACCAAGATAAAATCCAGATGGACTGAGGTATCAAATATAAAAAGCCACAAATATCTCTAAGAAATGTAAATGAACATCAATCAATTCTTTGGATGAGGAAGAACTAAGGATTATCAATGGAAGATCAACAGATTTAGGTTTGACTTCACAAAAATTTGAAATTTCTGTTTAAAAAAAGCCACAGTACAACAAACAAATGACAGGAGATTCTTCAGTAAAATTGAGAGAATAAGGACTATGCCTAGTGTAATCTATAAACTAGTTATAGTAGTACAAACTAATAACACAGTAACAACAATTTAAAGATTACTCTCTCACCCTATAGATAAATAGGCCATAAATAAAAGTGTCAATTCACAAAAGAGAAAATCCAACTGGCTAACAACCTACAAAGATAAATATTTAGCCTCACCAATAAAGATGCCAAAACAGTAATGAAATGCCATTTTCACCCATAAAATTAGCCTTTCCTTTTTAATGAGAAGACCCAATGCTGGCAAATATGGCATGAAAATTCCTTGCAGGCCAGTTAATAAGTACATTTCAAGAAAAGAAAATTGAAGGTTAATATCTCATTAGTATGTACAAAAATTTCTAAATAAAATATTAGCAAATAGAATCTAATGATATATTAAAAAGGATAATACATTAAGACCAAAGGGGGTTTATTCCAGGAATAGAAAATATTGTTTTAATATTCGAAAATCTCAATGGAATAAGAGAAAAACATTTTGATTATCTCAGTAGATGCAGAAAAAGTGTATGATATATTCAGCACCGATTGACGATTAAAAACTCTTAGCAAACTATAAATAACATGGAAGTTTCTTAATCTGGTAAAGGATAGCTACAAAAAGCCTCTAGAAAATATCATTCTAATATTGAAATAGCTAATTCTTTCTACCTAAATTTGGGAACAAGGCAAGGCTGTCTACTCTTACCACTTCTATTCAACATTACATTGGAGGTCCTAGACAGCTGAATAAAGAAAGAAAAAGAAATGAAAAGTACAAAAAGTGGAATTAAAGTAGTAAATTACATGATTATGTATGTAAAATATCCCAAAGAATATACAAATTAATTATTAAAATAAATGCATGAATTTATGAAGGGTGCTGGAAATACATACAAAAATCAGTTATAGTCCCAGCAAATAATTAGAAAATGAAAATTTAAAAGTACCATTTAAAATAGCATCAAAATCCATCAAATAGGGATAAAGCTAACAAAAGATGTGCAAAGCCTGTACAGTGAAAATACTGCTAAAAGAAATTAAAGAAGACCTAAATAAATTCAGAGATATATTATGTTTATGGGTTGCAAGACTCAATATTTTTAGATGTTGATTCTCCCCAAGTCAAGCTATGTAGTCAATGTCATCCAAGTTAAAATACCAGCAGGGTATGTGTGTGTGTGTGTATGTGTAAATTAACAAGCTGATTCTAAAATTTATATAGAAATTCAAAGGACCTAGGAAAGTCAAGATAGTTTTAAAGAAGTACAGGTTTTCTGGGTTGGTGAGCAGGTGGAAATGCTCACCTGAGAAAAGTGAGAGAAAAGGGAGCCTGGAGAGGGTTTAGAAGCTTTGTGCCCCTTCCCCCATGCATTGCCCTATGCATCTCTTCTATCTGGCTGTTCCTGAGTTGTGTCCTTTTCTAATAAAGTGGTAATCTAATCACCAAGTAAATAAACATCAAATGAAGATGCTGTGGAAGCTGAGGAGCATGAGGTAAAAAGACTCAAGTTTGACAAAGAAGGAGAAGTCAGAGAGATGGCCAAACAACTTCAAGTGAAATTTCTTCAGTTATGATAGAAGAAACAAAATCATCTTCATCTAAGAATAAAGACAAACAAAGTAGTTGTATCAGGCAGCACTGTACAGAGGAGGATGAAGAGGCAGAAGAGAGTCTTTAATGACATCAACAGAAATGATCCCAGAAAGAAAAAAGTCAAGAAAAAGAATCTGATGCCTTAACTAACTGTGAATGAAGAGACTTCTGAGAAAAATAACCAAATGGAGGAATCTCATTGGTCTCAAGCTGAGAAAGATTTACATTCTGAAGGTAGTGCAAATATAAGGCCCTGTAAGTAGCGACTGTGACTGCCATGAAACAGAAGAATTAGTAGGATCCAATACCAGTAGACATGGAGAGATTCTCTCAGAATCATCCATGGAAAACGATGATGATGCCAGAGAAGTCACTGATGAACCAACAGAACAAGACTATTGGAAACATTTAGATGCAGTATTTTACATACAGTTCTAGTTTTATACTGTATCAAATTCCTATGTAATAAAGTGGAGGTTTAGTTTTACAAGAGAAGTAGGTTGTAAAATAAAGTACTTTATGGGATACATCCTGAGAGAGTTGTTCATATAGGAACAGTGAATTATCAGCTCCTCTGGGTCCTGCTTATTATTGACAATTTTTGGTGGGCGGAGTCTGGTTAATCAGTGGTTTGTGTATAGATTTTTTTAAATTTAGAATTAAAGTTTTTAAATGGGAAGGTAATAATTACAATTTTTAAACTTTGAGGACAGTATCACATTTAGTTTATACATACGCAAGAAAGCTTTTTGTCTTGTCTTTTTCTGACAGCTCTAGAAGTTTTCCTATTTTGGTCATAGTTTCAACATTTTACCATGTGAATTATAGGGTTTTGTGGTAGTTATATATTATTTATATTTATAAATATACATTACATATAATTCATCTCTTACAGAAACAGAATAATATAAAATTTGCCTCCTTAGAATAATATTGTACATTTACATGTAATCTATTATACAGGGTATATTATATCACACATATAATAACATATTATATAATATAACGTGGGATATAATACATATTATAATAAAATAATAAATAACATATATTATGTTATGTAATATGATTAAGTACAATTATATTTATATAATATATACCATATAATATATTATATATAAAATATATAATTTTAAATACAAATATACGTATATTATTCTAAGGGAGGCCATGTTATATTTTTATCCTTCTATAAGAGATGAATTTATATTATTATATAAATTATATATATTTATAAATGGAATAATATATATGTATATATAATATGCATTAAATTTTTTACCTGAAAGAGTATATTTTTAGGAGAATACTGCCACCTACGTGTTATAAGTTATATTAAATTTATAACTCCATAGTCTGTTTACTGAGAAAAATGAGCATTTGTTAGATAAATACCCTTACCTTAATGGGATTCCTATAGAAAGAGTGTTTTCCAGAAGATGGGAATGACATCGCAATAATACGCCCTGGAAGTCAAAATAGTCACTATTACAGATGTTATTATACATGTGAAACAATAAATGAGAACTTAATTTACATATAATCAGACTCTTTTTTCATAAAAAAGAAATTTCAGGATTGAGAATGACAAAAAAGCTAACTAACCCTCAGAATAATCAACATAACATATTAAAATATCCAATATAATGACCACTAAACTCACACAGTGCTCCCAAGACTCAACTGCTTCCAGCCAAATGCAACAGATTTGTGTTGATCTCAGTCTGGAGCTGCCCCCATGGTGAGAATTTCTTATCTGAACACTAAAGAAAAAGGAGAGATCTGGGATCCAGCAATCGTGGGAACTCCCAGGGTGCTCCAGTGCTCCTGACTCAGAAACCTGAGACCTACAAAGGGTTCCAGCAAGAGAACAGGTCTCTCTGAGATCCTTGAGACCCAGGATAACTATTAGAACTCAACAAATTCTAAACCAAACAAATGGAGTCAGCTGAAAATTCCTTCAACTCCCTGTACTGTAACCAAGTAACCCTGATTTGGGATGACAATGGAGATTTTCCATTGTCAGGGTTAAACTACAAATATGTCACACTACCATGGTGCTAGATGTCTTCACAGATAAAGAATGCTTCAGACAAGGTAAGAACCAAAATAAACATATAATTACCCACACACAAGAAAAATGTGAAGTTAATGTAAGTAAATCAACAGTTAAACTTCACAAACCAGTAATGTAAGTGAGGTCTAAGTCAAATCCATCTTTCCTGTATCGCCGTTTGTTTCCTGAAACCTGAGAGTTTAAAACAATCATTAATTTGTAAAATATAAATCAACATAAAAATAAAGAAGATTATATACATATCTATAACACTCGCCAGTATTTCCCGAAACACAAACATTTTTCTGAATCACAAACATGTTTTGCCCACTTACCATCCTTCTGGTCAGTATTTCAAGATGTCTTTTTTGGTAAGCCAGATGAAAAACTCTCATCAGAATGATAAGTCGTAGAGGTCGAAATATAATTGCCAATCTAACAATAAATTTTAAAGATCCATTTTTACTTCAGAAATAGAGGATTTTGTCAATATGGACTAAGTCTTGAGCAGTGATTCTTAAGCAGGGGCAATTTTGTACACCCCACCTATCCCCAAGCCTCTCACCCACTTACCCAAGGGATATTTGGCAATGTCTGCAGGCATTTTTGGTTGTTGTAACTGTGTGTTGAGGGGGTGCTACTTGCATCCAGTGGATAGAGGACAGAAAAGCTGCTAAACACCAATGAACAGGACAGCTTCCATAACAAAGAATTATCTGGTCCAAAATATCAATAGTGCTGAGATTGAGAAACTCTGGTCTAGAGAGATAGCTATATGATGGATGCTTAGAATTTGTGGATTTAACTTTTGTAGCTTAAGATGAGCATTTTTCAATCTTTTCCCCATCAAACAAACTGAGGGTTCTTGTTCACCTGTGTTACTCCCATCAGTAACAGAGGTTCACTACACTACTAACACACATCAGGCAGGCAGTAGATTGAGATACTTCCCAAGTGTGCTAGCTACTGTCTCTCCTGCCATCAGAAAAAAAACACAATGGCAGAGAACTGATGGTTTGGACTAGTGCTTCTCTAACTTGAGTGCACACACTGATTCAGTAGGTCACTGGGGCCTGCGGTGTTTTCCTTCTTGCATTTCTAGCTCTTAGATGATGCTGAGGTTGTAGGTCAGAGGACCATACTGGCTCCAGCTATTTTCAAACAACTCCAAAAGCCTATCGCATAACATCAAGTTTCACTAGCACCTGAATTGAAGTCCTGGGAAGCTGGAGTGCAGAAAGAAGCAAGCTATTAGACTAATAAATAAGCCTAATGAGCCACCCAACATCTACATCCCAGTACGCATTTGTTCTTCTTTTCCTCATCGCCAAAGTAGAAAGAAGAAAAGCCATCAGTTCTTCATACACATTTTAGTTTCCTGATCCCCAACAGTTCTGATTTTGCCTCAGCTTTCTTCATTCCAATGATACTGCAAAATTCCACCTCTGTGTTGCTATCCACGTCACCTGGTTTTCTGTTCCATTTGCTTTTTGAGAGAATTATCATTGGAGTCACTCAAGTTTTGCATATGCTCAAACCAATACTCTCTTTGTTATAGGAAAAACCCAGGAATTTCATGTGTAAGGAATTTGTGATTGAAGCTTAAACGGGAATTTAGTGGGAATTTCAAAGTATAGCGAAGTTAAAGTTAGTACAAGAGGCAAAGTCCCCAGTTTCTTCTTTGAGTGCTCCATCTTCTTCATTCAACCAAAGGTACGTAGTGCGTACACCCTTCATGGATCCCTAAATACCACCAGCCTTTAGTTTCTAAGTATGTGGAAATTTATCTAAACATTTCATTTTCAAGCAGCTTATCTGGCATAGAATCATCACATTCAGAGTTAAAAGATTATACAAAATGAAATCCATAGAAAACGCAAAAAAAAAAAAGACAGTTTAAGAAACGTGAATCATGTCTCTTACCTGGGGATATCATTAAAATAACTGAAGTCATAAAAAATGTAAATTATATCAATCAGTAGAGTCAGCAGAATAATGACAGCATCTAAGGAGTTAAGTAAATCAGAGAAATATCGTTGCATCCTATAATGTAAAACAAAAAATACAAGTTTATGCTCCCCCAAAGAAGAGACAGGGAAATTTTAAAAGCAAGAATTATTTGACTCATCTCCATTAACAATTCTATTTTAATGAATTATCTAAAATGCATTTACTAGACTAGACTAAGAGAAAAGTATTCATATTCATTATTTTATACATATATATGACAAAAGCATAAATATTGCAGTTTAAGTTCAGTTAAGAGATATAACCAAACCATCAAACAAGAGGCAAGCAATGCCTTCACATAGGTGGGAGAGAAAGGTGGGATGTTGGAGAGTACTATTGGGCAGTGGAAGCTGAACATGTCACAGCCTTAGAGCAACTGCGGCTGTGAGGAGGGCAGAAGAGGAGCTTGTGAGAGGCAGACAGGTCCACTATTTTGGCCTGCGAACTCATCATCTGGCTTTGTACCTAGAGTGGAATCCCAATGGGCTGGTATGGCCTCCCCTGCAAAAGCTGAACTTGCACCCACTGCACCTTCCTCCCCCCAACGCTGGCTCCTTCAGCTGTGGGCACTGGTGATCCGCGGGAAGGTTCTAGGGTAGCTTCCGCTTCTAGGGTAGCCCCTTTCAGGCTCTGAGTAACCCGGCAGTGGGCAACTGTCCTTAGCTCAAACGCATGAGGGTAGAGTTCAGGAGGAGAGGAATCAAGCTGCCTTCTGAAAGGCTCTGGATGAAGTGAGGCCAGGGAACTTAGTCTCTGACTTCCACAGCAGTCCAGCTCTAAGGCTTGGCTTACTCCATCCACCTTCTCAGAAAGCCAGCAGCGGAGAAAATCAACTGCTGCCTCACTACTAAGCCTCGCTGACAGGATGAGCATGCCTCAGATCTCCTGTGTACCTTAACAAAAGTTTTTATTTTAACTGAGGTAGGGGATTGTTCATGATCTATTTTCTAGTATTTAATATGCCATCAGATTTTATTTAGATTCAATTCTTAATGAAAGTATTAATATTTATACTTCACATACATGTTCCTCTTAATAATGTGCATGTAGACACATCAGCTGCCTTGTCCCATTTTGCAAACCCATTAAGCTTTACCTGTTGAAGGAACCATCTAGAATACATTATTGGAGACTAGAGTGACAGTTACAACAAAAATATTAAAGCCCAATCTAGTAGAAATTGGGATTTGGATAGTTGTTTCTCTGGTGGACCGTGCCTTCGAGGAGAATTATTTTGATAAAGAGGGACAAATTTGGTTGTGTTGACCTGGTAATTACTTTGGGATGCTTCTCATAGCACTACAAAATAGCTTTATATGTTTTTAAAAAATTAATCAAACTTACCCTTCTACACATACTCGAAGAAGAACATCCATTAAAAAAAATAAAGCAATAGCTAAAGAAATTGAACGATATTCCAAAGGAATATACACTTTGCTATCAGAGATGAATTGATCTGCGATGATAAGAGACATGTCCACAAAGACGAGCAAGATTCCAAATATTCTAAAACAAACAAACACATAAACAAACAGAATAAAGATGAATTGGTTTTCACCTCTATAGTTAGACTACATCTAGCCCAGGGATCTGATACTAAAATGTCATTATTTAGGATTAAACTGTCAGTGGCAGGGAGAACTGTGTTGTCTTAGAATTTCAACAAAATTACTCAGTTTTCACCCAATGGAAGCATTTAGGAAAATAAAATTCCCACAAAACCACTTCATGTTATCATGCTCCTTTATAATAGACACATCAGACTAACCCTCCAACATAGAACTGTCAAACTGAATTAAAATTACTTATCTCTGCTTGTAAACTCTTCTTAAAATTCAAGAACTTTATAAGAGGTCTCTACGAATTTCTCATAGTAAATAAAACCTCATTAGTCTTGATAATTATTAAGAATTTAGTAATAAAAACCAAGTGAAAGCATGACTAACATAAGCCCTAAAAAGACCACTTTGACCAGTAAGATCTTTTCATCAGTGAGATTTTCAGCAAGTATATGATTACACATTAATGGATGTTTCTAGCATATGCTGGGCACATGAGAAGGACTTCAATTCCAAAAATATATACATGATTGAACTCTAAAGTAACTCCGAAGCCTTTCTCTTACGTATTCTAAACACATTATCCATAAATTGATTACACTATTTGTAGAATCTATGAAGATGAATTAATTAGTCTTCAAAGTACTTTTTTCCAATTGCAACACAAATTAAAATATTATAAATTTAAAAGGAAGTAAGTATATTGCGTGAAGCTGTATGATAGTATGAAATCTTGCCATCATGTGGAGAAGAAGCCTAAATAGAATGCTTTCAGAATTAAGGAGTAATTCGAGACAAATAAGGTATTTAATAAAACACTTTACTTGTAATTGTAGAATTTTAAAGTGCATGCATCATTATTTTTACTTTTCCAGGTAGGAAAAAACATACTAATATGTTACCATTAGACTTAGGGGAATGCCGTTTCTTTGAAATTCTTAATGTTCAGGTTAAACTAACCTTCCAAGATAAATTAGATTACATTATATGGGACACGGGGGCTATTTAGTAACATACTGACAGTGGAAATGCTTTTTTTCTCCTCCTAGATCCTTTCTCATTAAAACAAAATTCACATTAAATGGATACATATTTAATTACCTCTTTTTTTAGGGTCTCACATACCTGATTATGAAAGATGATACAATTAAGCGTATAACTTTCTTAATCTCTTGGCTGCAAAAAGAAGTAAAAATAAAATTCAAGAGTTTTCAAGTTTATCACAGATTTCTTCTAACATACAATATGAATTTAACCAATAAACAAAGGCCTTTATAAATATAATTTTAAAAGAAAATTCTTCAGAAGTTTCATAACAAGGTGCTTTTTACTAATAACTAAAATTTTCACATTTCTGCTTCATGATATTTTTTTTACTTTCATATGTGGAATATGAATAAAACACCAAACTTTAGATGTCTAGTAACATTTCCTTTGCCTATAAAGCCCCAACCCCACCTTTATGGTAATATTAAGCTTGGCGTCATCAACTAAAGCAACATAGCGTGGAGATAGAGGGAGTGATAGGAGAGACCTGTGTTCCAGTTCTCCCATTCATGAGCTGTGGGATCCTGGGCAAGTCATCAAACCTTGGCCAGACCTATTTCCACAGCAATCAAAGAAGGGACTTCAGGCATGGGTAGGGAGCACCCATCTTGTCCTGTAATATTCATCTCTTGAAACAAGACATCCCATGAATATGACAGTTAAACATTAAGGAGAGTCACATTTGGAGTTGCAAGTGCTCTTTGGAGGTAATTTAATAAGGAATTTTAATAAGATGCATTTCAAAGGAGAAATAACATACAGACTGGGCTCCTTCCATTAATAGGAGGAGGAAGAGGAGCCTCTTTGATGAACTCCACAGTTACGCCTCATTTTATCCTATGGCTAAAGACAAGGTAGCCACTGGGGTGCAGTTTCATGCCCTGCTGAAGCTTCCAACACAGGACACAAATTCCACTCCAAGTGGGATCAAGCCCAAGGCAGTGCTCATAGCCTGTGCCCAAGACTGAAGAATGGAGATGATGGATGAAGAACAGAACTAGGGCGCCACCAAAATTGGCCATGGATGAATACTCTTAGGCTAACCTGGGATACAAGAGCTCCCCACTCCCTCTAATCTCTCCCTCCTTTACCTGCACCCACAACCTCTGCCCAGGCTTAGTGAGTTGAGGCTGACATGGATGGGAACTGATTGGCCAAAAGAGGTGAATTTCCCCCTGAGGTTACCATTCTCTTAATACAAGCCCTTTCTCAACCACACAGACTACTGGATCTCCAGATAGCAATGAAATGTTATAATAAATCTGAACTTGCCCGACAAAGTGAACATACAGAACCATGACTGACAGAATCATGGGGGCACAAAGGTATGACTTAGGATGGCTTTAGGGCCTCCTATCACTTTCAGTGCCTCACAAAACTACCCCAAGTAAATATGCAATTGAGATTTTTTAAAAACAGTGTGCTATGTAAATGGAACTTCAAACAATATGTTTAGAGTTTGCAGGGAAAGGACTGTGACTCATTGACTCTATATCCAGGAAAAGTACTGTTCATATTTAGGAGCAACAGACAGATACTCTCCAACATGAAGCAACTCAAAGCATAGCAGCCACATACCTTTCCTAAAAACAATTACTCGAAGTGCTCAAGCCAACTGAGCAATGAGTCAAAAGGAAGAATGCAGGAGTAAGAAAGATACCTTATAGAGACAAGGTTAAGAAATTAAATCATAACAATTCAGAACTGTCTAAATAATCATTGTTAATGGAGCACATGGAACAAATGATTCTAAAAACAAAGATAATCTAAGATTCTTGATAATACCATGGACTTAAATTTGCAGGTTTTCTCACACAACTTAGGATTTAAGGTTTGTAAGAAGATAGAAGTAAAAGCAAGTCTCATTTCTTCTCTTTCCCAGGTACAAGTCTAGTGTTAACCTGGATACTGACGGAGAAACAAGGGCACAATTATGTTCTCTAAAAATAAGTTTATAACTTTCATATCATTAAAAATTGACAAGAATAAAAACAATGAATTAATAGCAAAATACAGAAAAATTTAAAGATAAAATATGAAGAGAATGTTTAACACAGAAAACAAAGGAAGATGATAGCAAATAAAACCTAAAATACCAGAAATGATAGCAAATACAAGCACGTTACTGTCATATTAAGTACTGGCAAATACTCTCAGATAAGTTTAAAAACTAAATGCACAATATGCTATATACAAGAGACAAAAACTGAATTAAAATGATAGTTTGAAAATAAAGAGATGGACAAAGATATGAGATGCAAACGTTAAATCTCAAAATATTAAAAGTTGTAATATTAATATCAAAGTTGAATTCAAAGTAAACATATTAACTATGACCAAGACATCTTATATTGATAGAAGGTAGATTCTATAGGACATTAACAAGGCCATGTTGAAAAGAGGTGAGATGTGTATTGGGGTCAGGTCCTGTCTTTCCCATTGGACGCTTACTTCTCTGTACAGATGCTGGAGGAGGCATGTGGCCATACTCAAAGCACTAAGGGCACCAGCGTGATTCTTTGGTCTTCCTGCTCTCACACTAGGGCTCTGGACTTTCCCCCCAAACTATCCACAACACACAAGGCTACATTCCCAGTTTATAGTGTAAACTCTGGTTGAAGAGAGCTGAGTCCGGCTTCAGATCTGATTCCAACCTAAGTTAGCTCATTAGAATTCTCTACCGGGGTTTGGAGAGGAAGCTCCAAAGTAACTAAGAGTGTCTTTTGCCTGGCTTGGTCCACAGGGTATGTACTTCCCTTGGGAGTATTGGTGGCAAAGATAAGATCTGAGTGTCTCTGGCCAAATACTATCTATTCTTAAATATATATATATTGAAATATAGAAACTTCTATTGCGCAGCAAACACATACTTAAAGAATTCGTATGAAATATTTGAAGAAACTCATCCTGTAATAAGACACAAAAAACTTCAATGTACTTTAAAATATAAAAATTATGCAGGCTATATTTTCTGACCACAATGTAATAAAACCATTGCAGTGGGAGAATACTGACATACAAGATATTTAATCGCATTTTATCATTACAGAAATTAAAAAGGTGCCATACATGACAACTTAGATTAAATGGAGATATTGCCTGAAAGACATAAACTACTAACATTTGCTCAAGAAAAAATAGATAAGCTGAATAGTCTAAAAGATAATATACCTTTTAAGGAAATTGAACTTGTAGTTTAAAACTTTCCAACAACAAAAACTCCAAGCCCAATTTTTAAGTGAAGAAATAATACCAATTCTAAACAAACTCTTCCAGAAAAGAGAAAAAGAGGACTATTTCCAAACTCATATTAAGAGACCAGCATTACCCTGATTATTCTATCTTTGTTAGACCAGCCAAATCAGTAAAGATGTTACATGACAAGAAAATTACCAACCAACATCCCTCATGAATACAGATGCAAAAATCCTTAACAAAACGTTAGGAAATCGAATCCAGCAACATAAAAAAGAAAATGCATCATGACCAAGTGGTGTTTGTTCCAGGAATTCAAGGATGGTTCAATACTCTAAAATTAATGTAATTCACCATGTCAATAAACAAAGGAAAATAAAACATACAGTCATCTCAATAGATGTAAATTTTTTTTTCCAAAAAATTTAAGGTCCATTCATAATAAAAACTTTCAGCAAACTAGGAATAGAAGGGAACTTCCTTAGCCTGACAATGGACATTTACAAAAATCCCATGGCTAATATCATTCCTAATGGTGAAAGACTGAATATTTTCTCCCAATGATTAGCAATCCAGGATGTCAGTTCACTATTCTTCTATTCAAAATTGTATTGGAGGTTCTAGTCAATGCAATAAGGCAAGAAAAGGAAATAAAAGGCGTATAGATTTGAAAGGAAGAAATAAAACTCTATTTGTAGAAGATATGCTTGTCTACCCAGAAAATCCCAAGGAATCTACAAAGAAGCTAATAGAACTAATAAGTGAGTTTAATAAAGTTATCAGATAAAAGGTCAATAAACAAAACAATTATATTTCTATATACTAGCAATGAACTATTGAAAAATGGAAATTTAAGCAACTACACCATTTATATTAACACCAAAACCCACAAAACACTTTGGTGTAAATTAACGAAATATGTGCAGGATCTGTACACTGAAAATTACAAACATGATTAAAGAAAAAAAGATTTTAAGGTAAGAGATGTACCATGTTCATAGATTAGAAGACTCAACATTGTTAAGTTGTCACTTCTCCTCAAACCAAGCTATAGATTCAATACAATTTCTATTAAAAAATCACAGCACAATTTTTTGTAGATATTGATAACCTGATTCTAAAATTCACATGGAAAGGCAAAGTGATACCACTCCCTGATTTAAAGACTTACTATAAAGTTAAATAATCAAGACAGTGTGGCATAGAAGAAAGAATCGACACATAGAACAGTGGAACAAAATAGAGTCCAGAAATAGACTCTTGTACGTGGTCAACTGATTTTCAACAAAGATGCAACGGCAATTCAACAGAGAAAAAATAGTCTCACAAGAAATTGTAGTAGAATTATTGGACATACATATACAAAAGAACAGTCTTCAACCTATATCACACAGCATACACCAAAACGAACCCAAAATGGATCCATGTACCTAAATGTAAAACCTAAAACTATGAAATTTCTAGAAGAAAACATAGGAGAAAATATTTGTGACCTTGGGTTAGAAAAACATATCTTAGACAGTACACCAAAAATCATAATCATGAAAGAAAAAATTGAATTTTATCAAAATTAAAAATTTCTGCTGTGTAAAAAAAATAAACCAAAACAGGGACAAGCTATAGATTGGGAGAAAATATTTGCAAAATATTTATCTGATGAATTTGTATCCAGAACATATAAAGAACTCTCAAAACTCAACAATAAGGAAAAAGAATTTAAAAACAGACCAAAAACTTGGATAGACACTTCACCAAAGGAAATCAATGGATAGCAAGTAAGCATACGAAAAGATGCTCAACATCATTGGTCATTATGAAAATACAATTTCAAGTCTCAGCGAGATACCTCTACTCACCTATTACAATGTCTTAAAAAACAAAGTGAAACAAAACAGACGGACAATACGAAGTACAGGCAAGGATGCAGAGCAACCAGAACCCTCATACATGTGAAACAGTACAGCCATTTTGGAAACTATTTTTTATACAATTAAACTACACTTTACCATAAGATTCAGCAATCCTTACGCCCACACAAAGACGTATATGCAAATGTTCATAGCCACATTATTCATAACAGGCCAAAACTGGAAATAATCTAAACGTCCATCAATGGGTGAATGGATAGGAAAATATGGAATATTCATATAATGGCATACTACTCAGCAATAAAAAGAAACAGACTACTGATACACGTATTTATATGGATGAATCTCCAATGCATTAAGCTATATGAAAGAAGCCAATTTCAATTGGCTACATACTGTTCAACTCAACTACATGACATTCTGGAAAAGGTAAAACTATAGGGACAGAAAATAGATCAGTCATTGCCAGGGGCTAGATTTGGGGGAAAGGTTGAACACAAAAGGACTTGAGAAATTTTAAAAGGATGATAGAATTTTTCTGTGTCGTGATTATGACAGTGGTTACACGAATCTATGTATTAGTCAAAACTCATAGAATTGCCACACAATGCATAAAATTCATTAAATATAAATTGTAGCTTAAGTTTTTAAAGAACATTTACTATGCTGTAAATTATACCTTAAGGTGTGAAAAGTGTGCTGTAATCAAAAGGCTAGTAAAATGATGGAATAAAATAAATTCTGGAAACAGAGCCGGTATGCAAAGATTCATAATAAAATAGAGAGACATTTAAAAATCACTGAAGAAAATAGAAATTTTTTCAATAATAGGTTCATTCATTCAACCAAAGTCATTGAGTGCCTACTACGTACTATGGTGCTGTTTTAGTCACTGGAGATACAGCAGTTAACAAAATGGACAAAATTTTCTTCCTTCATGATGCTTGCACTCTTGTTATGAGGACAGACCATAAGTATAATAAATAAGTAAATAACATAATAAGTTATAAAGTGATAAGTGCAATAGAGATCATTAAAACAGGGCAACAGCAATGGAGGGGGATGCAATTTTGATGTTGGGGAAACTAGGTAGTCACTTGGGAGAAAAGTAGATTCCTACATTTTATATCTTAATACAAAATAAATTCTGGACAGATGTTTTATTCAAATGTAGAAAACAAATTCAAAATATAGAAGAAGAAATTTTGGTGACTATATTAAAATCTTGGGTAGAGAAAGACTTTCTACGTATGACACTAAAGGCATAAATCACAAAGGAAAGTAGAGATATATTCAAATGCATGAAGATTATAAACTTCTATGGGCCAGCCCTGGCAGCCTAGTGGCTAAGTTCAGTGCACTCTGCTTCTGCGGCCTGGATTTGGTTCTCAGTTGCGGACCTATGCCACTCATCTTTCAGTGGCCATTCTATGTTGGTGGCTCATGTAAAGAAAAAAAAAAAGAGGAAGATTGGCAACAGATGTTAGAAAAAAAAAAAAAGACTATAAATTTATACACAGTGAAAAGCTAGACAACCTGGGAAAAATTACTTGCCCTATATATGACATAAAAAAGATTGATATATTTAACTTTTCAATCCAATGACAGAGATAACATCCCAATTTTATTTTATTTTATTTTTTAAATTTTTTATTGAGGTAATGATAGGTTACAATCTTGTGAAATTTCGGTTGTACATTATTGTCTGTCACTCGTGTTGTAGGTGCAACCCTTCACCCTTTTTGCCCACCCCCACCCCCCCTTTCCCCTGGTAGCCACTAATCTGTTCTCTTTGTCGACGTATTTAAATTCCTCATATGAGTGGAGTCATACAGAGATTGTCCTCCTCTATCTGGCTTATTTCACTTAACATAATTCCCTCAAGGTCCATCCATGTTGTTGCAAATGGGACAATTTTGTTCTTTTTCATGGCTGAGTAGTATTCCATTGTATATATATACCACATCTTTTTTTATCCAATCATCTGTTGATGGGCACTTAGGTTGCTTCCACGTCTTGGCTATTGTAAATAATGCTGCAATGAACATTGGGGTGCATGGGACTTTTGGAATTGCTTATTTCAAGCTCTTTGGATAGATACCCAATAGTGGGATAGCTGGATCATATGGTAGTTCTACTTTTAATTTTTTGAGGAATCTCCATACTGTTTTCCATAGTGGCTGCACCAGTTTGCATTCCCACCAGCAGCGTATGAGGGTTCCTTTTTCTCCACAACCACTCCAACATTTGTTACTATTAGTTTTAGATATTTTTGTCATTCTAATGGGTGTAAGGTGATATCTTAGTGTAGTTTTGATTTGCATTTCCCTGATGATCAGTGATGATGAACATCTTTTCATGTGCCTATTGGCCATCCGTATATCTTCTTTGGAGAAATGTCTGTTCATGTCTCCTGCCCATTTTTTAATTGGGTTGTTCAATTTTTTGTTGTTGGGTTGTGTGAGTTCTTTATGTATTATGGATATTAAGCCTTTGCCGGATGTTTTACTTTCAAATATTTTTTTCCCAGCTAGTGGGTTGTTTTTTTGTTTCAGTCCTGTTTTCCCTTGCCTTGAAGAAGCTCTTTAGTCTGATGAAGTCCCATTTGTTTATTCTTTCTATGGTTTCCCCTGTCTGAGAAGACATGGTGTCCGAAAAGATCCTTTTAATACTGATGTCAAAGAGTGTACTGCCTACGTTTTCTTCTAGAAGCCTTATGGTTTCAGGTCTCAGCTTTAGGTCTTCGATCCATTTTGAGTTTATTTTGGTGAATGGTGAAAAAGAATGGTCAATTTTCATTCTTTTACATGTGGCTTTCCAGTTTTCTCAGCACCATTTGTTGAAAAGACTTTCTTTTCTCCATTGTATGCTCTCAGCTCATTTGTGGAAGATTAGCTGTCCATAGATGTGTGGTTTAATTTCTGGGCTTTCAATTCTGTTCCACTGATCTGTGCACCTGTTTTTGTACCAGTACCATGCTGTTTTGATTACTGTAGCTTTGTAGTATGTTTTGAAGTCAGGGCTTGTGATGCCTCCAGCTGCGTTCTTTTTTCTCAGGATTGCTTTAGCAATTCGAGGGCTTTTGTTGCCCCATATGAATTTTAGGATTCTTTGTTCTATTTCTGTAAAGAATGTCATTGGGATTCTCATTGGGATGGTGTTGAATCTGTAGATTGCTTTAGGTAGAATGGACATTTTAACTACGTTTCTTCTTTCAATCCATGTGCCTGGAATGTCTTTCCATCTCTTTACGTTGTCATCCATTTCTTTCAGAGAAGCCTTGTAATTTTCATTGTATATGTCTTTCATTTCCTTAGTTAAATTCATCCCGAGGTATTTTATTCTTTTTGTTGCAATTGTGAATGGTATTGTGTTCTTGGGTTCTTTTTCTGTTAGTTCGTTATTAGAGCATAGAAATGCTACTGATTTATGTAAATTGATTTTATACCCTGCAACTTTGCTGTAGTTGTTGATTACTTCTAAAAGTTTTCCAATGGATTCTTTGGGGTTTTCTATATATAAGATCATGTCATCTGCAAACAGCGAGAGTTTCACTTCTTCCCTCCCTATTTGGATTCCTTTTTCTTGCCTAATTGCTCTGGCCAAAACCTCCAGTACTATGTTAAATAAGAGTGATGATAGAGGGCGTCCTTGTCTCATTCCTGTTTTCAGGGGATGGTTCTCAGGTTTTGCCCATTGAGCATGATGTTGACTGTGGGTTTGTCACATATGGCCTTTATTATGTTGAGGTAGTTCCCTTCTATCACCATTTTGTTCAGAGTTTTTATCATAAATGGCTGTTGGATCTTGTCAAATGCTTTCTCTGTATCTATTGAGATGATTGTGTGGTTTTTATTCCTCAGTTTGTTGATGTGGTGTATCACATTGATTGCTTTGCGGATGTTGAACCATCCCTGTGTCCCTGGTATGAATCCCACTTGATCCTGATGTATGATCCTTTTGATGTATTGCTGTATTTGGGCTGCCAACATTTTGTTTAGAATTTTTGCATCTATGTTCATCAGTGATATTGGCCTGTAGTTCTCCTTTCTCGTGCTGTCCTTGTCAGGCTTTGGTATCAGCGCGATGTTGGCCTCACAGAATGTGTTAGGAAGTGTTCCATCCTCCTCAATTTTTTGGAATAGCTTGAAAAGGATAGGTATTAAATCCTCTCTGAAAGTTTGGTAGAATTCCACAGGAAAGCCATCTGGTCCTGGGGTTTTATTTTTTGGGATGCTTTTGATTGCTGTTTCAATCTCTTTCCTTGTGATTGGTCTGTTCAAATTGTCTGCTTCTTCTTGAGTGAGCTTTGGGAGATTGTAGGAGTCCAAGAATTTATCCATTTCCTCTAGGTTATCCATTTTGCTGGCATATAGTTTTTTGTAGTATTCTCTTATAATCCGTTGTATTTCTGTGGAGTCTGTTGTTATTTCTCCTCTTTCATTTCTGATTTTGTTTATTTGAGCTTTCTCTCTTTTTTTTTTGTAAGTCTGGCTAGGGGTTTGTCAATTTTATTTATCTTCTCAAAGAACCAGCTCTTTGTTTCATTGATCCTTTCTACTGCCTTTTTTGTTTCAATAGCATTTATTTCTGCTCTGATTTTTATTATTTCTCTCCTTCTGCTGACTTTGGGCTTTGTTTGTTCTTCTTTCTCTAGTTCAGTTAGGTGTAGTTTAAGACTGCTGACTTGGGATTTTTCTTGTTTGTTAAGATGTGCCTGAATTGCAATGAATTTTCCTCTTAACACAGCTTTTGCTGCATCCCATCTGAGTTGGTATAGCATGTTATCATTGTCACTTGTCTCCGGGTATTTTCTGATTTCTTCTTTAATTTCTTCCATGATCCATTGCTTGTTCGATAGCCTATTGTTTAGTCTCCACATCCTTGTGCTTTTCTCAGCTTTTTTCTCGTAATTAATTTCTAGCTTTATAGCATTATGATCGGAGTAGATGCTTGTTATTATTTCAATTTTTTTAAATTTGTAGAGGCTTGCCTTCTTTCCCAACATATGGTCTATCCTTGAGAATGTTCCATGCACGCATGAGAAGAATATGTATTCTGCTGTTTTTGGATGGAGTGTTCTATATATGTCTATTAAGTCCAACTGTTTTAGCTTTTTGTTTAGCTCCACTGTTTCTTTATTGATTTTCTGTCTGGATGATCTGTCCATTGATGTGAGTGGGGTGTTGAGGTCCCCTACTATTATTGTGTTATTTTTGATATCGTCTTTTAGGTTTGTTAATAGTTGCTTTATGAACTTTGGTGTTCCTGTGTTGGGTGCATAGATATTTATAAGCATTATTTCTTCTTGATGAAGTGTCCCTTTGATCATTATATATTTTGGCCCTCTGTGTCTCTCTTACCTGCCTTATCTTGAAGTCTGTTTTGTCTGATGTAAGTATTGCGACACCTGCTTTCTTTTGTTTGCTATTAGCTTGGAGTATTGTCTTCCACCCCTTCACTCTGAGCCTGTGTTTGTCCTTGGAGCTGAGGTGTGTTTCCTGGAGGCAACAAATTGTTGGATGTTGTTCTTTAATCCATTTTGCCACTCTGTGTCTTTTGATTAGAGAGTTCAATCCATTTACATTGAAGGTGAGTATTGATGCATGAGGGCTTAATGCTGTCATTCTGTTGCTCGTTTTCCAGTTTTCCTGTGCTTCCTTTGTTTCTCGTCCTGTATGTTTTAGCCTACCTATTGACTACTGCAATTTCTTATGCTGGGTTTCTTAGATCTTTTCTTATTTATGTTTCGTGTCTCTGTTCTGTTTTTTAGTTTAGTGGCTACCCTGAACTTTGTATTCAGAATCTCGTGTATAACATAGTCCATTTTCTGGTGGTCTCTTACTTCCTTAGCCTAGACTGTTTCAGACCCTTTCCTCCTCTCCTCCTAAATTATTATTTTCATCTCTTATTCCAGCTCGTGTTGTGAGTTTGTGGTTAGAGTGATAAGATTGTCTTTGCTTTGGTGATTTCCTTCCCTTTATCCTAATGATATAGTTGAATATTTGCTATCCTATTCAGATTCTATCTGTCTCCCTACTCTGTGTTTTGTGACCCCTTTCTCCCTTTTTATCTTTTCTCAGGTATGAGAGCCTTCTTGAGGATTTCTTGTAGTGGAGGTCTTGTGACTGTGAAGTCCCTTAGCTTTTGTTTGTCTAGAAAAGATTTAATTTCTCCCTCATATCTGAAGGATATTTTTGCTGGATAGAGTATTCTTGCCTGAAGATTTTTATCCTCTAAAGTTTTGAATATGCCACTCCAATCTCTCCTAGCTTGTAAGGTTTCTGTAGAGAAATCCGCTGAAAGTCTGCTAGGGGTTCCTTTGTAGGTTATTTTCTTCTGCCTTGCTGCCCTGAGTATTCTTTCTTTGTCATTCATTTTTGCCATTTTTACTACTATATGCCTTGCAGTAGGTCTTTTTACATTGACAAATCTAGGAGATCTGAAAGCTTCCTTCACACACATTTATCTCTCAATCCCTAGATTTGGGAAGTTCTCTTCTATTATTTCGTTGAGCATACTTTCTGCTCCATTTTCCTTTTCCACACCCTCAGGAATTCCGATGATTCTTAAGTTGCATTTTCTCATTGAGTCAGCTATTTCTCTGAGATTTTCTTCAGTTTTTTAAATTCTTAGTTCCCTTTCTTCCTCTGTCTGGAGCCATTCAGCCTGTCTATCTTAGATTATGCTAATTTGCTCCTCTATGGTGTCTACATGGGCATTCAGAGAATCCGTATCCTGTTTTATCTGATCCATTGTATTTTTCACCTCTAGTATTTCTAATTGATTCTTCTTTATAATTTCAATCTCTTTTGGGAAGTAACTCCAGAACTCATTGACTTGTTTCTCTATATTTCCCTTTACCTCATTGAATATTTTGATGATAGCTATTTTGAACTCATCTTCACTTAGTTTACCTATTTCCAAGTCCTCAGGACCTACTTCTGTATTTTTATTGTTTTCCTGTTGGACTGGAGCTTTTATAAATTGCTGGATGGTAGAGGAGCAGTTTTTGCACATGATGCTATTATTTGGTTGCAGTTACAGCCTGTTGCCACTAGATGGGGGTCGAGAGCCTTGCATTCTGAGCCCTCTACCTTCAGCTGCGATGGCCGCGTGCAGTGTGGGTTGGGGGAGGAGGGGCACTTTCTCTTGCGTGCTGACCTGGATTGGGGTCAGCTCTTGCTCTCTGGTCTCCGAGGGCCCTGGCTTGCTGGGGTTCCCCCATGCAAAAGCTTTCCCCCGTTAGAGGGTTTCCACTGCACCGGCGGTGGGAGTCCTGGATGATCCCCACACGCGCGGCCCCTCCCCCACTCCTTCCCTCACCCACAGCAGCAAATCCCAGTCTCTAGGGGAGGGAGCAAAGTTCTTTCCTACCCAGTTCCAGCTCCTCCGAGGGTGGCTCCAACCTCTCCACCCTCCGGCATTTGGCTGCTGTGGGTCTCTGACAATTTCTGTTATTAGCAATTATTTTTTTGGTTGGAAAGCAGTTGCTCTCTTTGGTTGTAATTTGGAGGGGAGAGTCCCGGGTGAGCTCATGCCACCATGTTGCTGACGTCACCCCCCGATAACATCCCAATTTTATTTATTTATTTATTTGTTTATTTTTTTAAAGATTCTATTTTTTTCTTTTTTCTCTCCCCAAAGCTCCCTGGTACATAGTTGTATATTCTTCATTGTGAGTCCTTCTAATTGTGGTATGTGGGACGCTGCCTCAGTGTGGTTCGATGAGCAGTGTCATGTCCACACCCAGGATTCGAACCAACGAAACACTGGGCTGCCTGCAGCGGAGTGCATGAACTTAACCACTTGGCCGTGGGGCCAGCCCCTAATATCCCAATTTTAAATGGGCTAAGGTAATTTGCAAACAATGAAATACAAGTTCTATGAAACTCATGGGAATGGAGGAAACGTACACTTTTATATTGTGATTTGGGAGGGCATATCAATATCAAGAGCCTCACAAGCATTCCTTTTGACACAATTTCCATTTCTGAGAACTTATCATAAGGAAATAATAATATATAGAGGTTTGGTCTCAAAGATATTCATCACTCTTTGTATGAGTAAAAAGTTGTAAACAATTTAAATGTCCATTGATATCTGATTACTTAAATAAACTATGACACATCTACACTATGAGGTATTGTATAGCTGTTAAAAATAATGTTGTAAATTTAAAAATAAATAAAGTTAGCTATTGGTAGGACTTCAGGCAACAATAAAAAATCTGAAATTAAAGAAAATATAGTGTTGTAAATGCATATGTATATTTATTAACAAAGAAATATGTGATACGTCACTGAGCAATAAGGTTATTTTTAAAAAGAAGGTACATATGATACCATACCCATAAACAAAAAATGTATATCTCTAAAGAACCTGGAAGGGCATGGATCAAAAATTAAGAATGGCTATTTATGGGTGAATTTATTGTTTGTCTGTATTTTCTGATTTTCCTAATAATGAACTGTTGTGTTACTTTTGGTTTTTAGCATAAAGCTTATTTGTGGTGCTTTAGAGCTTTAAAAGCACTTTCACACATACTAATTTACCTTTATTAGTAGTTTTTTATTCTACAACACCCAGTAGATAGATACTGTACATAGCATTATTTTTACAGTTTACAGGTGAATGATCTAAAGTTTAAAGAGGTTTAGTGACTTGCCGAGTGTCCAGTGAATATTAGATGTCAAAGTCAAGCATTGTTTCCAGGTCAAACTCCAAATCAAAAACCATCCTCCTAGTCTGAAACACCAGTGTTTCTCCCAGATACTATCGCAAATGTCACTTGTATCTATACAATAAGCATTTGTAACTAAGAAAACAAAACAAAACCACTTTATTTTGTTTGGAGGGGGTAAGAAAAAGGAAATGCTTGCCTTGCTCAATCTATTCAAATTTTGCCCCAGCCCTCGGCCTCACTGCAGAAGATATACAGCTAATATGCAGACATAAAATTTAATGAAGTGACAGAGTGAACTCTTCATTGATGGCCCATGGTGAAAAAAGTCACAGAAAATGGAAATTAATGGGTAATTTGAAGAACTATTTGTATTCACTGGTCACTCTTTTATTTTCCATATTGTCTTTGTCCAGACAACAAAAAAATTGCAAAAGTTATCAGTTAATATCCTCTTCAGCACTACTCACTCTCCAACATTGACACAAGCTGGTGAATGGTTAAATAACTGTCCAAGAGACGAGCAGAAGAAAAATCTCATGAATATTTCCACACTTCAGACTCATGCCATTTTGGGAATCTATTGTTTCCTTGCTGTGAGTCTGTGGTAAAAATGCCTGAAGATCAGTGCAGCAGGAAGTACTCTCAGTAAGATTACTCAGAAACAAGTCAAAATTAATAAAATTCCAATAATCATGAAGAGGGCTTTATTCAGCAGAACACATTTGCTTTTTCTATCAGTCTCATTTCCTCATAGACAAAATCAACAAAACCAAGAGTCAGTATATATCCAGGAAAAACAGGAAAGGAATACAGTTGAAGGGTAAACAGCATTCTGCAATCCTTTGTTAAGAAAGAAACTTTATAATAAAATTATTATCTACTAAGTCTATTTTCACATTTTCAAACTAGAAGAACATTTATTTGTGAGTATGTGGAAATACTTTTTTTACACGTGGTACTTATCTGCAAATTCAATTAGTTATTATTGTGTACCCCCCCTCCCAAACATTTGGATACCTTTCCACAATTTTCCTTTTTCTTTCTTGCCTCAACACAAGCCCTATCTTTGCAAAGATAAGAGATCCACCAACTGCTCCCTCCCTCCAAATTTCAAACTGACTTACCCACAAGAATCAGACAAGTCAGTGTCCTCAGTACCATTATCGAGCCTGGAGAGTTGTTCCTTTATTCTTTAACCACCAACAAATGCAAGAATATATCATTAGAAATGTGCTACATGGAACAGTGATATGAAAAATTTATTTCAACAAAAAGAATCCTTTGAATCTAAAAGACAGAGGAAACATGATTTGGCTCACTGGAAGACCTAATTTTTTAGAAATAATTTTAGAATTATTCTCCAGGAAACACTGTATTTCCATAGACACTTCCAAGACTGAATTTTGCAAATAGCTGTTTCTCTTTCTCTCTCTCTTTCTATCTCTGTCTGTCTGTCTTTCTCACTCTCTTTTTCTCTCTCTCTCAAGATTGATATATATAGCACTGACTCAAACAAATGACATCGGTATTGCTGGATGGAACCTTCATTGACAGGTAAGACATATCAAAGCCATCACAGACTTCTGATATCAATTTATTCAGGCCAGTGTGAAAGATTGAAAATGTACATTGTCAGAACCAAGTAACTTTGTATACTTACTGTTTTGGTTGAAATCAGGTACAATTGCTCTACAATTCATAAACTGATAGAACTCTAAAAAACTATAAGTTAATTAGTTATTTGGAACCTGGGTCCCTCTACCACCTTCTACTTGTCACATATCATGGATATCTTTTCTCCTCCTTGGACAGGATTCAAATAACTTCCTGAGATAAGGACTCCATTCAATAAATAATCAGATTTCACAAGTGTCAATATCCCCCCATCTCTTTCTATATATGTATTTACATCTCACCTTTCAGGCATGGGTCTAACATGGGTTATAGTTTTCGGCTCATTTGAGTCACAGCTAAAGGATTAGAAATGCACATAGTAAGACGTTACATGTTTCTCTAGACTTATTTTTAAATGAGAATTAGCTACAATTTTTCAATAACTTGTAATCTACTTGTCCTAAAAAATAATACTTTAATCAGTTACTTGAAACTGATATTTAATTTTTCCCTAGAAATGAGACTTTATATATTTGTAATGAAGATCTGAGTCCTAGGAAAAACAACTTAGTGAATCAAGTTCACGTACATTTCTTTACTCCTGAACCCCTTCAGAATTACTTCTCCTTGCTTCAAATAGGTTTTCCTGCTCTCTGGGACCACTTTAGCAGAGTCTTATAGATGGGCAATCTGACAGCATTCTAAGGGTTTTTGCTGCTAATAAGGGTGACAAAAGGGGTAAGAAGCAACCCTCTTACGACCTATTTCTCTTTTATCCAACTAGTGTCAAGGACACTCTGTAATGTCATGCATGCTGCTGAAAACAAACCCCCCAAATCTCAATACATCTCCCTCTCTGTATTTATATATATATATATTTCTGTTTATATATATCTATCTTTCTATCTCACATTTCATCAGAGGTTTCATCAGCGGTTTCTGTTGTCAATTTACTCAGGACAGTGTGAAAGGATTAAAAACACACATAGTAAGGTACCACGTGACTTCCAGACTTACTTTTTTGGTTCAAATTAGTTACAATTACTCTTGACCTCATTAACTGGTTTACTCAGAAAATTCACATGTAATCAGTTATTTGGAATCCAATATCTCCTTTTCCCTAGATATAATGCTATATATGTTTGTAACAAATATTTTAGACCTACCAAAAAAGTTAATGACTCGAGATTTAAGTACAGTTCTTTACTACTGAACTTGACCCATGGTGTACCAGCCTTTTGTGGTGGAATTTATTTCAAAATCAACTTCAATTTGCAGGTGTGCATCCCTCTTCCGCTACCTAATTTCCTGCTTCTCAAGTCCCTCCTTCACCCTTGACTGTCCTCGATCATGGCTGTCTTTCCTGGCCCTCAGATAGGGTCAAGTCACTGCAGGCCAGAGTCAGGGACTCCCTCTATACTAGGGTGGGTTTGGGTCTGGGACACCAGCCTCACACGGCAGCAGAACTCTGGAGGATGGGGGACAGATCCCAGTCTATTAGCTCCCATCTTCTCTGCTAAGGCCTCCTCTGGCTCCCTGTCCACTGCTAACTCCTCCTTGCTCCAAATAAGTTTCTCTCCTTCCTTGCCATCTCTAGTAGAATTTCATACACAGTAATCAAGGGCGACAAATTCTAGGATTAAAAAGACTTCCTTTATGACCTGTGCGTCTTTTCTATCTCAATTTCAAGACAAAGAATATTACACGTAGAAGCTTACCATGAGAGGGCTTTAAAAATATATGAAGGGAACTCTGTATTCCCAGGTGCTCCTGAGAGTGAACATCCCAAACATCAATTTCTCTGAATGTGTGTGTGTGTGTGTGTGTGTACACATATACGGACACATATATACAGATTTATTCGTCATAGCTCACTTGGCATCGTAGAAGGTTTCAGAAGATACTGTGGTCAGTTCACTTGGCGCAGGGCTAAAGGATTAAAAACACACATAGTAAGGCACCACACGACTTCTAGACTTACTTTTTTAGTTCAAATTAGCTACAATTACTCTTGATTTTATCAACCGGTTGACTCTTAGAAAATTCACATGTAAATCAGTTATTTGGAATCCAATATCTCCTTTTCCCTGGAAATGATACTATATATGTTTGTAATGAATATTTTAGACCTACCAAAAAAGTTAATGACTGAAGATTGAAGTACAGTTCTTTACTACTGAACTTGACCCATGGTGTAACAACCTTTTGTGGTGGAATTTATTTCAAAATCAACTTCAATTCTCAGGTGTGCATCCCTCTTCTCCTACCTAATTTCCTACCTCTCAAGTTCTTCCTTCACCTTTACTTTCACCTAACATGGTTGTTTTTCCTGGCCCTCAGAAAGGGTTAAGTGACTGCAGGCCTGAGTTGGGGACTCCCTCTATTGGGTGGTGGGTTTGGGTCTAGGACACCAGCCTCACATGGCAGCAGAACTCTGGAGGGTGAGGGACAGATCCCAGTCTATTAGCTCCTTTCTTTGTGATGAGGGCTCCTCTGCTCTTTGTCCACTGCTACCTCCACCTTGCCTTAAATTGGATTCTGTCCCCCTTTCACTCAATCTATAGAGTCTCAAAGGCAGAATGCTCCTATTTGGAGCATTCTGAAATTTTTCTAAGACTTTTGGGTGGTAGTTACTAGGAGGAAGAAGCATTCCTCTTATGACCTGTTCCTTTTTTATCCAACCAAATCCAATAAGATGAAAAGTTACCTAAAGGTGCTATGGTAAGATTTAGAAACAGTGTCAAAGACACTGTACTGTCAAGGATACTCCTAAGAATGAATTTGGAAATTTATCTCTCTTTCTTTCATTGTATTTATGTTTGTGTATGTGTGTTTGTATGTCTGTGTTGATATAACTATATAAATACACATGTGTATATATAAAAAGATATATATTTATTTTTATTTATTCATTTATATCTCAAATTTCATGGGTGGCCCCCTCATAGCTTTTTGATGTTAATTCATTCAGAGCAGTGTTAAAGGACTAGAGAGTTACCTATT
This sequence comes from Equus caballus, assembly GCF_041296265.1. NCBI lineage: Eukaryota > Metazoa > Chordata > Mammalia > Perissodactyla > Equidae > Equus > Equus caballus. The sequence continues at coordinate 37,823,258 of NC_091700.1, forward strand.
CAGATACCACATTTTAATTTTAGACTTGTTTGTTTTAATTCAAATAGCTGTAATTACTTTACAGCTTATGAACTGGTTGATCTTTACAAATTCACATATAGAGGAGATGGAGTTCAGCATCCCTGTTTTCTCATACTGCTGTTGCCTGGGACATGGGGGCTCCCAGCCTTATGACTTCAGAGGCACCCTTTGAACTGTCGCAGCATCTAGTCGTTGAGGGCTTTAGCCTCAGTGTCTACAGCACTCCAGAAAGCTTCAAGGAAAAGTTCCTTCTCAAGACCTGCAAGAACCCAATGGTACCCATAGGCTGCCTGGGCACGGTGGCTGCCCTCACCCATGACCTCTACTGCTTCCCTAGGGATCAGAGCCAGTGCTGCCAGCTCATGATATACAACCAGATTGCCACCCAGGGCTTCTCGCTCACAGCCACCTTGCTGGATCCAGCTTCATCAGCTATGAAGTCTCTGCCCAAGCCTGGCTTGGTCTTGAAAGCTCCGTGGAGATTATTCCCAGCCTGGGAGTAACCACTGGTCCTGCCACAGGATTTATTCCCTCATCTGCCCTGACCAGTCCCTGTGTCAATGGAGGAGCAAGTGGCCAATTGTGTAATCGACAGATTTTTTTTCAGGAATCTCAGATTCTGTTCACTTTGGGTGTTGCATACTTCTACTTGTGCCACACCCTCTTCACCCCCTACTTAATAAACTCTGATCCACTTGTAAAAAAAAATTCATGTATATATAACTAAATCTAGTATGTTAGTTTTTATTAGAAATGAGGCTTTATATAAGGTAGTAATGAAAATTTTAGCCTGTAAATAATTAATGCATCAAGATACAAGCAAAGTTCTTTACAATTACCCTAATCCTAGTGTGTAACAGCCTTTTGTGGTAGAATTTATTTCAAATTCCACTTCAGTTTGTAGGTACCCATCCCTCTTCTCACGTTTAATTCCCAATTCTTAAGCCCCTCCATCACTTTCTTGCTTTCACCATCATAGATATCTTTTCTGACCCTCAGGGTCAAGCAACTGCAGGCTAAGGTAGGGGCGGGGGGCTCCTTCCAATATGACAGTGAGTATGGGCACTAGCCTCACACCGTGGCAAAACTCTGGAGGGTCATTGACACATCCAGGCTCTATTAGCTCCATTCTTTTCTGCTGAGGGCTCCACTGTTCTCTGTCCACTGCTACCTTGTCTCCTTGCTCCAAATGAGATTCTGTGCTCTCTTGGTCCACTCTAGTAGAGTCTCACATGTGGGCAATCTGATAGTTTCTTAAGAGTTTTGGCTGCTACTAATTAAGGGTGACAAAACACACTTAGGGGAAGAAGCATCCCTTTATAACTTGTTCCTTTTTTATCCAAATGGGTCCAAAAAGGTAAAGAGTTACCTACAGATGCTACCATGAGATGATTCCAAAAGAGTGTCAAAGACACTCTGTATTGTTATCCACTGACACCCTGCTATCATTCTCCTTGTTTCCAAATAGAAATCTCTCTTCACTTTGTGTGTGTATCTTTACAGATATATCTATAATCTCACCTTTTGCTGGAGACTTCCTCAGTGGTTACTGATGTCAATTTATCCCAATCAGAACTAAAGGATTAAAATGTACATGATCAAACACCGTGTGACTTCATAGACTCACTTTTCTCATTCAAACTAGCTACAATTTCTCTATAACTTACAAAATGGTTGAACCCTGTAAGTTCACATGTAATTTGGTTATTTGGAAAATATTTCATCTTTCCCTAGAATTGAGGCTTCATATGATGGTAATAAAATTCTTAGGCCTGTAAAAGAATCCTTAATGGATCAAGATTTAAAAACATTTCTTTACTACTAAACTTAACCCCAATGTGTAATTGCCTTTTGTGATTACATTTACTTCAAATTCAGCTATAGTTTGTAGGTAGGAATCCCTCTTATCCCATCTCATTTTCTGATTTCAAGTCCCTCCACCACCTCCTTACTCTTCATGTTTCATGGATGTCTTTCCTTCTCCTCAGATAGGGTTAAGTAACTGTCGGCCTGAGGCAGGGCCTACCTCCAGTATGATGGTTGGTTTGGGTTTGGGATACCAGCCTCCCATTGTGGCAGAGCTCTGGAGGGTAAGGGACAGATCTCAAGTCTATTATCTCTTTTAGTTTCTGCTGAGGGCTCCTCTGCTCCCTGTCCACCGCTACTACCTTTGTGCTTCCAAATAGTGTTTTCTCCCTTGACCCACACTAGCAGAAAGATATACACAGGTACTCTAATATTTCCCTAAGGATTTTGACTAGTAATCCCTAAAGTTCACGAACGCACAAATAGTAAGTGTTCTCTCTCTTTAGACCTGGTCCTTCTTGATCCAAAAAAGAAAAAAGTTATATATAGAAGCTGACAGGCTATCACGGACATTCTGTATTGTCACCAATGCTCCCAAATGGTTTTCCCACTCAGATGACAGAAAATCAACTCACCTATTGTTGATGATCTGGCTAGAGGACTCTGAAAAGGCTACTAAAGCATTCTTATTTCTGTCAAAGAACAAAAAGAATATGCAAAAAATAAAGCCAGACAATGAGGAAGGAAATAATAACAGGAAGTGATTCCTTTTTTCAAGAGGAAATCATTCCTCTTTCCTGACAGGAATTTCAGGCACAAAAAGTCACACATGACAAATTTGAAGGAATGTGACAGGAACTGAAGGGGTTACCACAGTGGCACCTGTAAGCAAGCCTCTTGGGGTGTGTGTGTGTGTGTGCGTGTGCATGTGTGTGTGTGCCTGTGTGTATTTATTGGAAACAGAAGGAAGCAAGCAAGGGAGAAGCAGCAATCATGATTAAATGTTCTTCCTTCCTTCCTTCCCATTTTCTCTACCATTCTGGTCATCATTGAATAAATTTGGGAAGAGGGAGACACAGAGAGAAAGAGGGAGACACAAGAGTGTAGGGATGAGGTGGTGGATCCAGGTAAGTTGATGAGATGATACAAAGACAATGGAAAGAAAATGCCAGAACAATGAGAATTTCAATGGCAAGGGCTAATCCCTGGTTGCCATTTGGTAGGGCAGAAACAAGTAGCTAGATTAGGATCTGCCTAAATTACGTTTTCAAGATTTTATGAATTGGAAGTAGAGCACATGATCTGAATGATTTTTCGTCTTGCACATTTTTTTAAGTAGACTTTTTTTAAAAATAAGTTTAGGTTTACAGAAAAATTAAGCAGAAAGTACAGAGAGTTTCCATATACCCCCCTTCTCCCTCACAGCTTCTCCTATCACTAATATCTTGCATTCATCTGGTATATTTGTTATAACTGATGAATCAGTATTTACACATTATTGTTAACTAACATCCATAGTTGACATTGGTGTTCATTCTTCGTGTTGAACAAGTCTATTGGTTTTTCCAAATGCATAATGTCATGTATCCATCATAACAGCATCATACTGAATAACTGTACTGCCCTAAAAATCCCCTGTACTCTACATATTCATCCCTTTGCCCCCCACTCCAATTCCTAGAAACCACTGATCTTTTCACTGTCTCTATAGTTTTACCTTTTCCACAGTGTCATATAGTTGGAATCCTAAAGTATATCACCTTAGCAGACTGCCTCCTTTCACTTAGTACTTATGCAAGGATTTAAGGTTCCTCTATTTCCTTTTGTGGCTTGATAGATTCTTTTACTTTTTTTAAATTGCTTGCTGAATAATTTTCCATTGTATATAGGCATTACAGGTTATCTATTCTTCTGTGATGTCTTGGTTGCTTCCGATTTTTGGCAATTATGAATAAAGCTGCTATCAAATTTGGGTGGAGGTTTTTGTGTAGGTATAACTTTTCAACTCATTTCGGGGTTGAAACTCATTAGGAGCACAACTGCTGAATCATCTGATAAGACTATGTTTTGCTTTGTAAGAAATTGCCAAAATGTCTTCCAAAGTGGCTATACTATTTTGCATTTTCACCAACAGTGAATGAGAATTCCTGTTGCTCCTTATCCTTGACAGCATTTGGTGTTTTCAATATTCAGATCTTGACCATTCTAATAGGTGGATAGTAGTATCTTCTTGTCTTAATTTGCAATTCCTGAGTGACATATGATGTTGAGCATCTTCTCATAAGCTTATTTGGCATTTGTATATCTTCTTTGGTGAGGTATCTGTTCAGATCTTTTGTCCATTTTTTGAGTACTTTCGTTTTCTGATTGTTGATTTTTAAGAGTTCTTTGTATACCTTCAATAAAAGCCCTTTACCAGATACGTCTTTTGCAAATAATTTCTTCTAGTCTGTGGCTGACTTGTCTTCTCATTCTCTTGATAGTGTCTTTCACAGAGCAGAAGTTTTAAATTTTAATGAAATCCAAGTTGTCTGTATTTTCTTTCATGATTTTATTTTTGGTGTTATATATAAAATCATTGCTGTATCAAAGGCCATCTGGTTTCTTCCTGTGTTATCTTCTAGGAGTTTTATGGTTTTGCATTTTATATTTACGTCCGTGATCCATTTTGAGTTAAGTTTTGTTAAGTGTGTAAGGTCTGTGCCTAGATTTTTTTTTTTTTCTTGCACATAGATGTCCAGTTCTTCCAGCAACATTTGTTGAAAAGACCATCCTTTCTCCACTGGATTGAGTGCCTTTGCTCCTTTATCAAAGACAAGATGTCTATATTTGTGTGGGCCTATTTCTGGGCTCTCTATTCTGTTCCTTTGATCTACTTGTATATTCTCTCACCCATACCACTCTACCTTGATTACTGTAGCTTTATAGAAAGACTTAAGTCAGGTATTGTCAGTCCTCTGACTTTGCTATTCTTCTTCAATATTGTGTTGGCTATTCTGGGTCTTTTGCCTTTTCACATAAACTTTAGAATTAGTTTGTCAATATTGAAAAAAATGACTTTTCAGGATTTTGATTCAGATTGCACTCAACTACAAGTTGAAGGAATTGACATCTTAACAATATTGAGTCTTCCTATCCATGAACATGGAACATCTTCCCATTTATTTAGATCTTCTTTGATTTCATTAATCAGTTATGTAGTTTTCCTCATATAGATTTTATACATTATTTTGTTAGATTTGTACCTAAGTATTTCAAATTTTTGGTGCTAATGTAAATGGTGGTGTGCTTGTTTCAAATTCCAATTATTCATTGCTGGTATAAAGGAAAGCAATCAACTTTTGTATATTAACCTTGTTCTTGAAACTCTGCTATAATTTCTTATTATTCCAGAAGGTTCTTTGTAAATTATTTTCGATTTTCTACAGAGATAATCATGTCACATGTGAACAAAGACAGTTTTATTTCTTCTGTTCCAATCTGCATACTTTTGTTTCCTTCTTACTGCATTAGTTAGGACTTACAGTATGATGTTGAAAAGGAGTGGTGAAGGGGGATATCCTTGCCTTGTACCTGATCTTATCAAGTTTCTCACCATCAAGTATGATGGTACCTGTGGATTTTTTTTTAACTTTCTAATCCCTTTTTAAATTTTTTTATTTTTATTTTATTGAGGTCATAATAGTTTATAACATTGTGAAATTTCAGTTTTACATTTTTCTTTGTCAGTCACCATATATTTGTGACCCTTTGCCCTTTATGTCCATCCCCAAGTTCCTTCCCCTCTGGTAACCACTAATCTGTTTTCTTTGTCCATGTGTTTGTTTATCTTCCACATATGAGTGAAATCATACACTGTTCGTCTTTATCTGTCTGCCTTATTTTGCTTAACATAATACCATCAAGGTCTATCCGCATTGTTGCAAATGGGATGATTTTGTCTTTTTTTATGGTCGAGTAGTATTCCATTGTATATATACATACACACAAACACACACACATATATATATACAATGTATATATATACATATATATATATAATGTATATATACCACATCTTCTTTATCGTCAGTTGACAGGCACTTGGGTTGCTTCCACATTTGGCTATTTTGAATAATGCTGCAATGAACATAGGGGTGCATAAGTCTCTTTGAATTGTTGATTTCAAGTTCTTTGGATAAATACCCAGTAGCAGGATAGCTGGGTCATATGGTATATATATTTTTAATTTTTTGAGAAATCTCCATACTGTTTTCCATAGTGGCTAGACCAGTTTGCATTCCTACCAGCAGTGTATGAGGGTTCCCTTTTCTCCACATTGTCTTCCATTTGTTATTTTTTGTCTTGTTAATTATAGCCATTCTTACAGGTGTTAGGTAATATCTCATTGTAGTTTTGATTTGTATTTCTCTAATGATTAGTGATGTTGAATATCTCTTTATGTGCCTGTTGGCCATCTGTATATCTTCTTTGGAAAGATGTCTGTTTATATCCTCTGCCCATTTTTTGATCAGGTTGTTTGTTTTTTTGTTGTTGACTTGTAGGCGTTATTTATATATTTTGGAGTTAAACCCTCGTCGCATACATGATTTATAAATATCTTCTCTCAGTTGGTGGGTTGCCCTTTCATTTTGTTCCTGGTTTCCTTTGCCTTGCAGAAGCTCTTTAGTCTGATGAAGTCCCATTTGGTTATTTTTTCTTTTGTTTCCCTTGCCCAAGTAGACTGGTATTCAAAAAGATCCTTCTAAGACTGATGTCAAAGAGTGCACTGCCTATGTTTTCTTCTAGGAGTTTTATGGTTTCACATCTTACCTTCAAGTCTTTAATCCATTTTGAGTTAATTTTTGTGTATGGTGTAAGATAAGGGTCTACTTTCATTCTTTTCATGTGGCTGTCCAGTTTCCCCAACACCATTTATTGAAGAGACTTTCCTTTCTCCATTGTATGTTCTTAGCTCCTCTGTCAAAGATTAGCTGTCCATAGATGTGCGGTTTTATTTCTGGGCTTTCAATTCTGCTCCACTGATCTGTGTGTCTGTTTTTGTACCAGTACCATGCTGTTTTGATTACTATAGCTTTGTAGTATGCTTTGAAGTCAGGGATTGTGATGCCTACAGCTTTGTTCTTTTTTCTCAGGGTTGCTTTAGTTATTCAGGGTCTTTTCTTGCTCATTATGAATTTTGGGATTCTTGGTTCTCTTTTCATGAAGAACATCATTGGGATTCTGATTTGGATTGCACTGAATCTGTAGATTGCGTTAGATACTGTGGACATTTTAACTATGTTTATTTTTCTAATCCATATGCATGGAATCTCTTTCCACTTCTTTATGACATCATCAATTTCTTCCAATATTGTCTTACAGTTTTCCTTGGTTAAATTTATTCCTACATAATTTATTCTTTTTATTGTGGTTACAAATGGGATTGTATTCTGGAGTTCTCCTTCTGTTAGTTCATCATTAGAGTATAGAAATGCAACTGATTTTTGTAAGTTGATTTTGTACCCTGCAACTTTGCTGTAGTTGTTGATTATTTCTAACAGTTTTCTGATGGATTCTTTAGAGTTTTGATATATAAAATCATATTATCTGCAAACAGCAAGTGTTTCACTTCCTCATTGGCAATTTGGATACATTTTATTTCTTTTTCTTGCTTAATTGCCCTGGCCAAAAACTCCAGTACTATGCTGAATAAGAGTGGTGAGAGTGGGCACCCTTGTCTTGTTCCTGTTCTCAGAGGGAGGGCTTTCAGTTTTTCCCCATTGAGTATAATGTTGGCTGTGGGTTTGTCATATATGGCCTTTATCATGTTGAAGCACTTTCCTTCTATACTCATTTTATTGCGAGTTTTTATCATAATTGGACGTTGGATATTGTCAAATGCTTTCTCTATGTCTATTGACATGATCATGTGATTTTTATTCCTCATTTTGTTAATGTGGTGCATCACATTGCTTGATTTGCAGATGTTGAACCCTCCCTGTGTCCCTGCTATAAATCCCACTTGATCATGGTGTATGATCCTTTTAATGTATTGCTGTATTTGGGCTGCCAATATTTTGTTGAGGATTTTTGCATCTATGGCCATCAGCGATATTGCCCTGTAATTTTCCTTCTTTGTGTTGTTCTTTTCTGGCTTTGAGATCAGGGTGATGTTGGCCTTACAAAATGTGTTAGGAAGTGTTCTATCTTCTTCAATTTTTTGGAATAGTTTGAGAGGGGTAGGTATTAAATCTTCTTTGAATGTTTGGTAGAATTCTCCAGAGAAGCCACCTGGTCCTAGACTTTTATTTTGGGGGAGGTTTTTGATTACTGTTTCAATCTCTTTACTTGTGATTGGTCTATTCAGATCATCTATTTCTTCTTGATTCAGTTTTGAGAGGTTGTATACGCCTAAGAATTTGTCCATTTCCTCTAGATTGTCCAATTTGTTGGCATATACTTTTTCATAGTATTTTCTTATAACCCTTTGTATTTCTGCGGTATCCGTTGTTAATTTCTCCTGTTTAATTTCTAATTTTATTCATTTGAGTCTTCTTTTTTCTTAGTGAGTCTGGCTAAGGGTTTGTCAATTTTGTTTATCTTTTTAAAGAACCAGCTCTTAGTTTCATTGACCCTTTCTACAGTAATTTTTTTGTTTATTTCAATTTCATTTATTTCCACTCTACTTTTTATTATTTCCCTCATTGTGCTGACTTTGGGCTTTGTTTGTTCTTCTTTTTCTAATTCTCTTAGGTGTAGTTTAAGATTGCTTATTTGAGATTTTTCTTGTTTGTTAAGGTGGGCCTGTATTGCTATGAATTTCCCTCTGAGGACTGCTTTTGCTTTATCCCATATGAGTTGGTATTGGTGTATTTTCATTTTCATTTGTTGCTAGATTTTTTTGATTTCTCCTTTAATTTCTTCAATGATCCATTGGTTGTTCAGTAGTATGTTGTTTAGTCTCCACTTATTTGTCACTTTCCCAGCTTTTTTCTTGTAGTTGAATTCCAGTTTCATAGCACTATGGTCAGAAAAGATGCTTGACATGATTTCGGTCTTCTTAAATTTATTGAGGCTTGCCTTGTTTTCAAACATGTGGTCTATTTTTGAGAATGTTCCATGTGCAGTTGAGAAGAATGTGTATTTTGTTGGTTTTGGATGGAGTGTTCCGTATATACCTATTAAGTCCATCTGGTCTCGTTTTTCATTTAATTCCACTACTTCCTTGTTGACTTTCTCTCTGGATGATCTATCCACTGATGTAAGTGGAGCGTTAAGGTCACCTACTATTATTGTGTCGCTGTTGATATCTCCTTTTAGGTTTGTTAATAGTTGCTTTATGCACTTCGGTGTTCCCATGTTAGGTGCATATATATTTACAAGAGTTATATCTTATTGGTGGAGTGTCCCTTTTATCATTATATACTGCCCCTCTTTGTCTCTCATTGCCTTTTTTTATCTTAAAGTCTACTTTGATACAAGTATGGCGACATCTGCTTTCTTTTGTTTGCCATTAGCTTGGAGTATCATCCTCCATCCCTTCACTCTGAGCCTGTGTTTATCTTTAGAAGTGAGATGTGTTTCCCGGAGGCAGCATATTGTTGGGTCTTGGTTTTCAATCCATCCAGCCACTCTGTGTCTTTTGAGTGGACAATTCAATCCATTTACACTTAGAGCAATTATTGATATATGAGGTCTTAATGCTGCCATTTTATCACTTGTTTTCCAGTTGTTCTTTATTTTCCTTGTTTCTTCTCCCATTTATTCAGACCTGCAATTCAGTTTGGTGGTTCTCTAGGATCGTTTTCTCACTGTTTATCATTTCTGTCTCTGTTCTGATTTTTTGTTTAGTGGTTACTGTGAAGTTAGTATAAAAGATCTTGTAGTGAGACAGTCTATTTTCTGATAGCTCTTATTTCTTTAGTCTAAGCAAGCTCTATCCCTTTATTCTTCCCCATCTAAGTTATTGTTGTCACACTTTATTCCGTTTTGTGTTGTGAGTTTGTGGGTAAAACAAAGTGATTATAGTTATTTTTGATGTTTTCCTTCCCTTTATCTTGAACGTTATAATTATTTACTAACCTGTTCTGATACCTGCAATTTTCTGATTTTATCTGCCTATTTATCTCCTTGCTCAAGCCTTTGTAAACTTTTCTCTTTTTTTGAGGTATGAGGGCCTTCCTGATCATTTCTTGTAGGGAGGGGCTCTTGTGGCAATGAACTCTCTTAGCTTTTGTTTCTGGGAAAGTTTTGACTTCTCCATCATATCTGAAGGATATTTTCACTGGGTAGAGTATTCTTGGCTGAAAGTTTTTGTCTTTCAGAATTTTGAATGTATCATTCCACTCTCTCCCAGCCTGTAAGGTTTCTGCTGAAAGCTTGATAGGGGTTCCCTTGTAGGTTATTATCTTCTGCCTTGCTGCCCTTAATATATTTTTTTGTCATTGTTTTTTGCCAGTTCTACTGATATATGCCTTGAAGAAGGTCTTTTTACACTGATGTAATTAGGAGTCCGATTGGCTCCTTTTACTTGTAATTCCAGCTCCTTCCCCAGGTTTGGGAAGTTCTTAGCTATTATTCCTTTGAACAAGCTCTCTGCTCCTTTCTCCTTCTCTTCTCCCTCTGGAATACCTATAATCCTTATGTTGCATTTCCTAATTGAGTCAGATATTTCTTGGAGAACTTTTTCATTTCTTTTCAGTCTTAGTTCTCTCTCCTCCATCTGAAGCATTTCTATATTTCTGTCCTTTAAATTACTAATTCTGTCCTCCATAATATCAGCTCTGTTATTTAAGGACTCCAGATTTTTCTTTCATTCTTTGTGTTTTACATCTTCAACATTTCTGATTTCTTTTTATACTTTCAATCTGATTTGTGAAGAAATCCCTCTGTTCAATAATTTTATTCCTGATTTCATTGAGCTATCTTTCTGAGTTTTCCTGTAATTTGTTGAGCTTTTCTATGATAGCCATTTTTGCTTCTCTGTCATTTAGCTTGTACATTTCTGTGCCTTCAGGATTGATTTCTGGGTGTTTGTCATTTCCCTTCTGGTCTAGAGTGTTAATATACCTCTTCATCCTATTTGGTGAGGTAGCTGTGTGATTTGCATAGTGTAGCTTCCACCTGCTGCCACTAGGGGTGGGCAGGAGCTGAGTATTCTGAGCCCATCTCAATCCCTGGCAGCTGTGCCTGTCCTTTAGATGCTATGTTGACAGGGCCTGTCTGCATTTGCTCACTGGCCACCTCTGCTTTATACATGTGTATGCAGGCACTCTTGTGGGAGTCCCTTTCTCTGGCCCACTGTCTGAGCTGGAGTGACAGATAGGGGAAGGGTCACTTTCTTTTGTGTGCGCAATCCTGGGGTGCTCTCCTTCTGCACTCGCTGTCTCCCTTCCTGGGCTGCTCAGCTTAGTGAAGATGTCCTTGTTATTGCTTAGCCTCCTTGGTGTGGAGCTTTCCCATGGGCTGGGAGGACACTCCAAGGGCAAAGGCATTCCCATGGAGTTCTGCCCCCTCCCCCCTCTCTTTTCAGAGCTGCACGCAGTCCCACACCCTAGATCACTTCTGTTTGGGGAGAGAGAGGCAATCCCCTTACCTCCTTCTGCTACCCCCCAGGGGGTACAGCACTTCCAATTTCAGACGTATGGCTACATAGATCTCTCAGACATCTATTGTGTTGTATGAATTGAATGTCTTCTGTTGGTTTATGAGTGTCCTTTTCATAGTATCTTGGTGGGGAGAGTCTAAGGGAAGAGCTCACTCCACCGTGATATGCTGTCAATCCTCCTAGCTGTAGGCCTTTTGTAGATGTTTTTTCGTCAAGGTAAGGAAGTTCCTCCCTATTCCTAGTTTGCTGGGAGTTTTTATCACAAATGAGTGTTGGAGTTTGTCATATGCTTTTTCTGCATCAATTGATATGATGTCATTTTTCTCCTTTGACCTTTTGATATGATGGATTACATTAATTTTCAAATTTTGAGCCAGCCTTGCTTACTTGGGATAAATCTCACTTGATCTCAGTGCACAATTGTTTATATACATTGTAGGACTCAATTTTCTTGAAAGTTTTTACGTTTATGTTCATGAGAGATACAGGTCTGTAGTTCTCTTTTCTTGTAATTTCTTTGTCTGATTTTAGTATTAGGGTAATGCTAGCCTCATAGAATGAATAAGGAAGTGTTCCCTGTTCTTTTATTTTCTGCAACAGATTTTAGAGAACTGATATCACTTCTTCCTTACGTGTTTGGTGGAATTGACAAGTGAAATCATCTAGGCATATTATCTGTTTTGGAAGGTTTTCAATTATTGATTTAATTTCTTTAACAGACGTGGGTCTATTCAGACTATCTATTCCTCCTTGTGAGTTTTGGTAGTGTCTTTTAAAGAATTCCTCAATTTCATATAAGCTATAAAATTTGTGGGCTTATGGAGTTGTTCACATTATTCCTGTATTATCCCTTTAATGTCCATACGATCAATCATGATAATCCCTCTTTCATTTCTGATATTAGTAATTTGTAACTTCTCTCTTTTGTTCCTGGTTATCTCTCCAGAGAGATATTAGTTTTATTGATATTTTCAAAGAAACAGCTTTTGGTTTTGTTGATTTTCTCTATTGTTTTCTTGCTTTCAATTTCATGGATTTCTGCTCTAATTTTTATTATTTCTTTTCTCCTATTTTTTTAAAGTTTATATTGCTCTTCTTTCTCTAGCTTCCTAAATTGGAAGCCTAGATTATTGATTTTAATAATATTATTAAATGTATTCTAACGTATGCATTAGAATCTAATGTATTCATCTCTTCTAATGTATGCATTCAATGCTATAAATTTTCCTCTAAGCACTGGTTTTGCTGCATCCCACAAGTTTTGATTGGTTGTTTTTTCATTTTCATTTAGTTCAAAATATTTTAAAATTTCTCTGAGACTTCTACTTTGACTAATGTGTTATTGAGAAGTGTGCTGTTTAATCTCCCAGAATTTTGTGATTTTCAAGCTATCTTTCTCTTACTGACTTCTAATTTAATTCCGCTGTGGTCTGACAGCATACTTTGAATGATCCCTATTTCTTTAAATTTGTTAAGATGTGTGTTATGGACCAGTACGTGATCTATCTTGGTGAATCTTCCATGTGAGCTTGAGAAAAATGTGTATTCTGCTCTTGTTAAATGAAGTATTCTGTAAGTATCAATTAGATCCAATTGACTGAAGGTGATGTTCAGTACCACTATACCCTTACTGACTTTTCGCCTGCTGGATTTATCAAATACTGATAGAGGAGTGTTAAAATCTCCAACTATAATAGTGGCTTTGTCTATTTCTCTTTGCGGTTCTATCAGTTTTTGCCTCACATATTTTGATGTTCTGTTGTCAGGTGCATACACATTAGAACTGCTACGTCTTCCTAGAGAATTAACTCTGTTATCATCATTTAATGTCCCTCTTAATCCCCAATAATTTTGCTTGCTCTGAAGTCTGTTATGTCTGAAGTTAAAATAGCTATTCCCACTGTCTTTTAATTATGTTATCATGGCATATTTTTCTCCATTCTTTTACTTCTAATCTACCTTGGTCTTTACATTTAAAGTTGGTTTCTTACAGATAACATATAGTTGGGTCTTGTTTTGTTATCAAAGAAATTAGTCTCTGTCTTTTAATTGGTATGTTTAGCCCAGTCATACTTCAAGTTTTAGACTATTGATATAGTTGGATTAGTAGAATTATTTTTGCTTTACTCAAGTTCATTTTTAGAAAGATATTTGGGGGCCAGCCAGATGGTGCAGTGGTTAAGTTCACACATTCCACTTCAGTAGCCTGGGGTTTGCCAGTTTGGACCCTGGGTGAGGACCTACGCACTGCTTGTCAAGCCATGCTGTGGCAGGCATCCCACATGTAAACTAGAGGAAGATGGGAACGGATGTTAGCTTAGGGCCAGTCTTCCTCAGCAAAAAAGAGGAGGATTGGTGGCAGGTGTTACCGCAGGGCTAAACTTCCTCAAAATAAAAAAAAGATATTTGGCTATATCACTGAAAATCAAGACTCTCCTTCACCCAAACCACTGAATTAGGTAATTTAATCACTCTATAATTTAATTTCCTCATCTATGAAATGAAACACATTCAAAATGCACTTTCCATCTGTCAACTTCATAAAATCATGATGAATCTTCACCATTTCACAAATATTATTTGCTTTTAGACAACCTGCCCTCTTCACTGGGGTTATGCAAAAACATCAGTATGTGACAACAATATAACCTGAGTATTCTCTCTGTCTTTTTTTTTGCAGAGGACAATTTGCCCTGAGCTAACATCCATTGCCAATCTCCCTCTTTTTGTCTTTACTTTTAAAAAAAAATTTTCAAGTTATTTTTTAAATTTGTTTTCCTTTTTTTAATTGCAGTATCATTGGTTTATAACAACATATAAACTTCAGGTGTACATCATAATATATTTTGAATTCTCTGTAGATGACATCATGTTCACCACCCAAAGACTAATTATAATCCATCACCACACACACGTGCTTGATCACCCCTTTCGCCCTCCTCCTTCCCTTTTCCCCTCTGCTAATCACCAATCCAATCTCTGTTGCTATGTGTTTGTTTGTCGTTTTTCTCTTCTACCTATGAGTGAGATCATATGGTATTTGACTTTCTCCCTCTGATTTATTTCACTTAGCATCATACCCTCAAGGTCCATCCATGTTGTCACAAATGGCCAGATTTCATCATTTCTTATGGTTGAGTAGTATTTCATTGTGTATATATACCACGTATTCTTTATCCATTCATCCCTTGATGGGCACTTAGGTTGCTTCCAAGTCTTCGTTATTGTGAATGATGCTATGATGAACATAGGGTGCATGTATCTTTATGCATTTCTGTTTTCAAGTTCTTTGGATAAATATCCGGCAGTAGAATAGCTACATCATCTGGTAGATGTATTCTTAATTTTCTGAGAAAACTCCATATTGTTTTCCATAATGGCTGGACCACTATGCACTCCCACTAGCAGTGTATGGGGGTTCCCTTCTCTCCACATCCTCTCCAGCACTTACTGTTTCCTGTCTTGTTAATTATAGCTATTCTGACCAGAGTGAGGTGATATCACATTGTAGTTTTGATTTGCATTTCCCTGATAGTTAATGATGTCGAACATCTTTTCATGTGCCTGTTGGCCATCTGGATATCTTCTTTGGAGAAATCTCTGTTCAGATTTTTTGCCCATTTTTAAATTGGGTTCTTAGTTTTTTTTGTTGTTGAGATGTATGAGTTCTTTGTACATTTTGGATATTAACCCCTTAATATCTGATATATGGTTTGCAAATATCTTCTCTCAATTGTTAGGTTGCCTTTTCATTTTGTTGATGCTTTCCTTTGCTGTGCAGAAGCTTTTTGGTTTGATGTAGTCCCATTTGTTTATTTTTTCTATTGTTTCCTTTGCCCAGTCAAACATGGTATTTGAAAAAAGCTGCTAAGACTGATGTCAAAGAGCACACTCCCTGTGTTTTCTTCGAGAAGTTTAATGGTTTCAGATCTTACATTCAAGTCCTTAATCCATTTTGAGATGATTTTTGTGCATGGTGTAAAGTAATGGTCTACTTTCATTCTTTTGCTTGTGGCTGTCCAGTTTTCCCAACACCATTTATTGAAGAGACTTTCCTTTCTCCATTGTATGTTCTTGGCTCCCTTGTCAAAAATTAGTTGTCCATAGATGTGTGGGTTTATTTCTAGGCTCTTGATTCTATTCCTTTGATCTGTGTGTCTGTTTTTGTGCCATTACCATGCTGTTGTGGTTACTATAGCTTTGTAGCATGTTTTGAAATCACGGAGTGTGAGATCTCCAGCTTTGTTCTTTTTTTCTCAGGATTCCTTTGGATATTCAGAGCCTTTTGTTGTTCCATATAAATTTTAGGATTCCTTGTTCTATTTCTGTGAAAAATGTTGTTGGAACTTTGATAGAGATTGCATTGAATCTGTAGATTGCTTTAGGAACTATGGACATTTTAACTATGTTAATTCTTCCAATCCAAGAGCACAGAACCTCTTTCCATTTCTTTGTGTCTTCTTCAATTTCTTTCAACAATGTTTTCAGTTTTCTGTGTACAGATCTTTCACCTCTTTGGTTAAGTTTATTCCTAGGTATTTTGTTCTTTTTGTTGCAATTGTAAATGGGATTGTATTCTTAATTTTTCTTTCTGCTACTTCACTGCTAGTGTATAGAAACACAACTGATTTTTGTGTTTTGATTTTGTATCCTGCAATTTGACTATATTCACTTACTATTTCTAAAAGCTTTTTAGTGCATTCTTTAGGGTTTTCTATATATAAAATTATGTCATCCACAAATAGGGACAGTTTCACTTCTTCCTTTCCAATTTGGATCCCTTTTATTTCTTTTTCTTGCCTGATTGCTCTGGCTAAGACTTCTAATACTATGTTAAATAAGAGTGGTGAAACTAGGCATCCTTGTCTCGTTCCTGTTCTTAGAGGGATAGCTTTCAGTTTTTCTCCATTGGGAATGACAGTAGCTGTGGGGTTGTCATATACAGCCTTTATTATGTTCAGGTATTTTCCTTCTATGCCCATTTTATTTAGAGTTTTTATCATAAATGCATGCTGTATCTTTTCAACTGCTTTCTCTGCAGCTATTGAGATGATCATGTGACTTTTATTCCTCTTTTTGTTAATGTGGTGTTATCACATTGATTGATTTGTGGATGTTGAACCATCCCTGCATCCCTGGAGTGAATCTCACTTAATCATGGTGTATGATCTTTTTAATGTATTGTTGTATTCAATTTGCTAGTATTTTGTTGAGGATTTTTGCATCGATGTTCATCAACGATATTGGCATGTAATTTTCTTTTTTTGTGTTGTCCTTGTCTGGCTTTGGAATCAGGGTAATGTTGACTTTGTAGAAGGAGTTAGGAAGCTTGCCCTCCTCTTCAATTTTTTGGAAGAGTTTGAGAAGGATAGGTATTAAGTCTTCTTTGAATGTTTGGTAGAATTCACCAGGGAAGCCATTTGATCCTGGACTTTTGTTTTTGGGGAGGTTTTCGATTACTATTTCAATCTCCTTACTGGTGACTAGTCTATTCAAATTCTCTATTTCTTCTTGATCCAGTTTTGGAAGGTTGTATGATTCTAAGAATTTATCCATTTCTTCTAGATTATCCAATTTGTTGGCATATAGCTTTTCATAGTATTCTCTTATTACTTTTGTATTTCTATGACGTCCATTGTAATTTCTCCTTTTTCATTTCTGACTTTATTTATTTGAGCCTTCTCTCTTTTGTTCTTGGTGAGTCTAGCTAAAGGTTTCTCAATTTTGTTTACCTTTTCAAAGAACCAGCTCTTGGTTTCATTAATTTTTTCTATTGTTTTTTACTCTCTATTTTATTTATTTCTTCTCTGATTGTTCTTATTTCCTTCCTTCTGCTGATTTTGGGCTTTGTTTCTTCTTCTTCTTCCAGTTCCTTTAGGTGCACTGTTAGATTGTTTGTTTGGAATTTTTCTTGTTTGTTAAGGTAGGCCTGAATTGCCATAAACTTCCCTCTTAGAACCACTTTTGCTCTATCCCATAAATTTTGGCATGTCATATTTTCTTTTTCATTTGTCTCCAGGTATTTTTTTAATTTCTCCTTTGATTTCTCCATTGACCCAATTGTTGTTCAGCAGCATTTTGTTCAATCTCCACATATTTGTGGCTTTTCTGATTTTCTTCCTGTAATTGATTTCTAGTTTCATTATCTTTGTGGTCAGGAAAGATGTTTGGTATTATTCTAATCTTCTTAAGTTAGTGAGACTTGTTTTTGGCCTAATATGTGATTGAGCCTGGAGAATGGTCCAGGAGCATTTGAAAAGAATGTGTATTCTGTGGTTTTGGGATGGAATGTTCTATATATATCCACTAAGTCCATCTGGTCTAATGTGTTGTTTAAGGCCAATGTTTCCTTATTGATCTTCTTTTTAGATGACCTATCCATTGGTGTAAGTGGAGTGTTCAAGTCTCCTACTATTATTGTGTTACTGTCTATTTCTCCTTTTTTGTCTGTTAATAATTGCTTTACATATTTAGATGCTCCTATGTTGGGTACATAGATATTTACAAGTGTTATATCCTCTTCTTAGATTGTTCCCTTTATCATTAT
Organism: Equus caballus; assembly: GCF_041296265.1. Classification (NCBI taxonomy): domain Eukaryota; kingdom Metazoa; phylum Chordata; class Mammalia; order Perissodactyla; family Equidae; genus Equus; species Equus caballus. The sequence continues at coordinate 37,841,221 of NC_091700.1, forward strand.
GTAGTGCCCTTTGTCTCTTGTTACAGTTTTTGTTTTAAAGTCTATTTTGTCTGATGTGAGTATTGCTACCCCAGCTTTCTTTTCATTGCCATTTGCATGGAGTATCTTTTTACATCCTTTCACTTTCAATTTGTGGGTGTCTTTAGGTCTGAAGCTTGTCTCTTGTATGCAGTATATATATGGGTCTTGTTTTCTTTGTCCAATCAGCCAGCCTATGCCTTTTGGTTGGAGCATTTGGTCCATCGACACTTAAAGTAGCTATTGAAAAATATGTCTTTGTTGCCAGTTTGTTACTTTTTTCTGGGTGTTTTAGTAGTTCTTCTCTGTGCCTTTCTTCTTCTCTTTTTCTCTTCCCTTGTGGTTTGATGGCTTTCTTTAGTAATATGTTTGACTCCCTTTCTCCTACTTACTCATATATTTATTACAGGTTTCTGGTTTGTGATTACCATGAAGTTCATGTATAGTAATCTACGTATACAGCAATCTATATTGAGTTGATAGTCTCTTTAATTTTACCTCTTTCTAACAGCTCTACTCTTTTACTCCCCTCCTCCCACATTTAATTTTTTGATATCATATCTAACCTCTTATTTTGTGTGAGTGTATCCATTCCCTCTTATCATTGAAATAGGTAATTTTAGTACTTTTGTCTTTTGACCTTCATATTATCTTAATAGGTGGTTGATCTGCTACCATTACTGTATTTTTGCCTTTAGTAGTGATTTTTATTGTGGTTTCTTTTTTTTGGATAATTTTCTTATTCTTATATGTGATCTTCTCTTTCCCACTTAAATAAGTACCTTCAGCAGTTCTTGTAGAACTGGTTTCTTGGTGATAAACTCCTGGTTTTTTGGTGATAAACTCCTTTAATTTGTGCTTGTCTGGGAAACTCTTTCTCTCTCCTTCCATTCTGAATGATAACCTTGTCAGGTAGAGTATTCTTGGCTGTAGGTTTTTTCCTTTCAGCACTTTAAATGTATTGTGCCACTCTCTTGTAGCCTTTAGGGTTTCAGCTGAGAAGTCAGCTGATAGCCTTATGGGCTTTCCTTTGCATGTCAGTCATTGCCTTTCTCTTGCAGCTTTTAGGACTCTCTCTTTATCTTTAATTTTGGACATTTTAATTATAATGTGACTTGGTGTGGGCCTCTTTGGGTTTATCTTGTTTGGTGCTCTTCGTGCTTCATGTACTTGGATGTCTGTTGCCTTCCTTAGGTTAGGAAAGTTTTCAGTTATAAAATAAATTCTTCAAGTAAATTCTCTACCCCTTTGTCTCTCTCTTCCTCTTCTGGGACACATATAATATGAATGGTAGTGCACTTGATCTTGTCCCGGAGTTCTCTTAGACTGTTCTCGTTCTTTTTCACTTTTTCTTTTATCTGTTCAGCTTGGGCGATTTCCTCTAGTTTTTTGTCGAGCTCACTGATCCCTTTTTCTGTATCATCTACTCTACTATTGAGACCCTCTAGTGAAGTTTTCATTTCCAGTATTGTATTCTTCATTTCTGATTGGTTTTTATATTTTCCAATTCTTTGTTGACGATCTCACTGTGTTCATCGAGTCTTCTCCCAAGATCAGTGAGCATCCTTACGAATTTTTGGTTGAACTCTTTGTCAAGTAGATTGCTTACTTCTGTTTCATTTCACTCTTTTTCTGGAGTTTTCTCCTGTTCCCTTGCTTGGAATGTATTCCTTTACCTCCTCATTTTGCCTCTTTGTGCTTATATCTATGCATTAGGTGACTGAGCTATGTCTCCTGATGTTGGAGAAGTGGCCTATGTAAAAGATACCTTCTGGGGCCTAGCAGTGTGCTTCTCTCTCGTCACTAGTCCAAATGTTCCAAGAGTGACCCCTGTGTAGGCTACTTGTGTCCTGCTACAGCAGGGCTGCTCTTCCTGCAGGTACCCAGAGAGTCTAGGCTTCCCCCACCCACCCCGGCTGTCTATTTGTAAATTGGGTTTGAGGAGCCCCAGCACAGTTGGCAGCAAGGTCTAATAGCACGCTCCTGTTGCAGTTTTTCTGTTAAGTGCGTAGGCGTCCAGTGTGGCTGGTTGCTAGGCTCGGGAGCTTACAATTGCTGTAGGCCTCAGGCCTACAAGGCTGTGGTCAGCTCTCTCAGGATTGCAGCTGAGTGGGGATGGCCCCAGGCATGGGTGCTCCCAACTGTTTCAGGCTTTGGAAGGTAGGGCACATCCCCTATAAGGCTGTTTGACAAGCACAGGTCTTCTGCCACTTATAACCCCACCACACATACAGGTCCACACACACTGTCCACACAGTCCTGGCACATGCACACCTCCTGACCCCCTGAAGCAGACCCAGTCACCCCACTGCAGAGACCCCCCTCACATTCTCCACCAACACCCTCAACACTCCACCTGCTCCTCATGCAGGCCCTGCCCCCAGAGGAGGACATACTTGCTTGTCTGCAGAAGATCAAGGCACCCAGTCGATGCAGCCAACAGGTAGCCTGAGGGCTTTCTCTTGTGTGGGACCAGTCCCTAGGGCAGGCTGCCTGCCCTGGCTGAGCAGGATTAAATCACACTCTAGTGGGTGTGGCAGACCTCTGGGCTAACAGGCCAGGGGAAGACCCCCAATTGTCTCTGTGTCAGCACACTTGTACTTGTTCAAAACAATGGCTGCTGCCAATGCGTCGGTCTCTGGAGAGGCCTCATCTCTCACCAAGATGCACCCAGAACTTACCAGCTGAGTCTCTTTTCATCAAAGGTCTGTGTACCTTTCTTTCTGGTGATTTTAGGTAGCTTTCTGACACAGGTGGATTTGTGCATGGGCCCTTTAACAGTTAGGTTTTTCCGCTTATGTCCAATAGCTTTTCTAGGGGTATTCCCTGTTGTAGTTACTAGTCACTGAAGGCAGATATTATGACACTTGTCTCATTTGTGCTGAGTCCTAAAGGTGCTTATAGCGGTAATGGTCCCCTGCTCAGGTTCACACTCATCCAGAGAAGGCTGTGTACCTTAGGGTTAGTCCCAGTCAGCTGGCTGTGAAGCTCTGTGGCTTGGGAAAGTGGCTTTTTTCTCTCGAGAAAGGAATTTTTGCTTCTTTCATTTCAGTCAGGACAGTCGTTGGTTGTGGGGGTTCTTTTTATACAGTTTTCAGTAATCTCTCTCAGGAGTAATTTTCCAAGAATAGCTATAACTTCGTTTTGTTCATGGGAGGAGGTGAGTTCACAGTCTGCCTAAACTACCATATAGAAGAGATCCTTTCTTTCTTTTCTTATGTGAGCCACCACCATAGCATGGCCACCGACGGACAAGTAGTGTAGGTCTGTGCCTGGGATATGAACCCTGGCTGCCAAAGTGGAGTGCACTGGAACTACAAGATCCATATTTTTAATTTCAAATACATCACCACTCCTCATATTAAACTTACTTAGAAAAACACACCTTAGGGCCTAGGTCTCAACAAAGGTGACTATATAATACAGCACCCAAGAGAGGACACTTCTGAGAGTGAAAAGGACACACTATTAATAGTTATTCTGAGATAACAGCCACAGACTGAGATGGTCCCAAGCAAAACGTTAGCCCTTCTCTAATACAAGATGCCAGACCGAGTAGCCAACAGCCACAAGGAATGAAAGCTCACAAGTCAAAACAATTACATACCTGAGGAGTACAACGACTGAAAAAGAAATACAACAAAGTGAGCAACATATACCATTTGAAGTAGAACTACTGGAACATACTGGAACATAAGCATGACAAATACACTTAAAGATACTAGGGAAGATGTTAGTAACACGAAATGACAATGAGAAACCATAAGGAAAACCTCATGAGGAAATAGGTGTAAAAGTACGATTGTTAAAGACTTAAGTCATGGGATAAATAGCAGTGTGGATACATGAGAACAGCAAATTATTTAGACATGGAAAATGACTTTGAGAAACTCTCCCAGAAAACAGAATAAAACAATAAAGTGAGGGAATATTTAAAAGAACAGCAGTGTGATATGGTGGGTAAAAAAAGACATCTAACATCTGAAATAAATGAAATCCAAGACATCTAAGATGAAAAAAAAAGAAAACAGAGAAGAGGAAATATTCAAAAACTAATGAAGATAAATTTCACAAAGTTAAAGAAGGAAGTAAAAAATTATCTGTAAAGGATCCATGGAAATGAAGAGAAAATTCTAAAAGCTTCCAAAAAGAGCAAAGAAAATAAGAACAGACTGACACGATCTCTCTCTAGAGCAAACAGAACACATCTTGTTTGAGAGCACACAAGTGACATTTATGAAAACAGACAACATATTTGGACATAAACAAAGCATTACTAACGTGCACGGGAGCAATATCATATAGATTTTCTCTGACCGTCTCGCAACTGCAATAGCTTTTTAAAAGTCAACATAATATCAAAGAAGAAAAAAGTTGAAGGACTGACATGAGCCAATGTCAAAATTCACTATAAAGCTACAGCAATCAAGACAGTGTGGCACTGGTGAAAGAACAGACAAATGGACCAAAGGAGCAGAACAGAGAGCCTAGAAATAGATGCCCGTTAACATACTCCACCGTTCTTTGACAAAGGAGCACAGACCATACAATGGAGCAAAGACAGTCTTATCAACGAATGGTGCTGGAAGAACTGGACATCCACGTGCGAGACAATGAACGTGCACATGGACCTTTACCCCTTTACAAAACGGAAATCAAAATGCATTATAGACCCACATGTAAAAAGCAAAACTCTAGAATTCCTAGAAGACAATAACACGGAAGAAAACCGAGATGACCTCTTTAGAAACATGACTTTCTAGATGTGACAGCAAAATCAAGATCATGAAAGGAATAACTGATAAGCTGGACTTCATTAACATTTTAAACTGCTGCTCCACAAGACACAATGTCAAGAGGATAAAAACACAAGCCACAGACTGGGAGAAAATATTTGCAAAAGGCACAGTTGATAAGGGAATAACAAATATACAAATACGCAAAGAAATCCTAAAACTAAACAACAAGAACACGCACAACCAGATTAAAAAATGGGGCAAACAACTTAACAGACATCTGGCCAAAGAAGACATAAAAATGGCAACTAAGAGTACGAGACGATGCTCCACATCATATGGCTCCAGGGAAATGCAAATTGAACAACAATGAGATACCACTACACACCTGTTAGAATAGTCAAAATACGGAACACTAACAACAGCAATTGCTGACAAGCATGTGGAGCAATGGAGACACTCATTCAGTATTGGTGGCAAGGCAAAACGGAACAGCCACTCTGGAAGGCAGTTTAGGGGTTTCTTACAAAACCAAGCATAACCCTTAACGTACGATCCAGCTTAACATACGCTCCTTGGTATTTACCCAAAGGAGTTCAAAACTTACACGCAGATGAAAACCTGCACACAAATGTTGATAGCAGCTTTACTCGTAATCGCCAAAAAGCGGAAGCAACCAAGATGTCCTGCACCAGATGAACGGATGAACAAACCGTGGTACATCTAGTCAATGGCATATTATTCAGCACTAAAAAGCAACGAGCTATCAAGCTGTGAAAAGAAACCTTACATGCATGTTACTTTGTGAAAGAAGCCAATCTGAAAAGGTTGCATACTGTATGAGGCCAACTATATGACATTCTGAACGTGGCAAAATTGGGGCGACAGGAAGAGATCGGTGGTTGCCAGGAGTTGGCGGGGAGAAGGATGAATAGGCGGAGCACAAAGGATTTTTAGGGCAGTGAAAATACTCCATCGTTATGAAACTCTAATGACAGATTCATGTCATTCTACTTTTATCCAAACCCAGAGAATGTATGACACCAAGAGTGAGTCGCAATGTAAACCATAAATCAGATAATATTCTATTATGGCTTTCATTTTCCAATTCTGGTAATCGTATTATGGTTACGGAAGTGAAAATTTTCTGATTTTGATCACTGTGCTGTGGTTAGGTGTCCCTGAAGGTAGAAAAATAAAACTGAAATATTCAGGAGTAAAGGGTATGTGGTCTGCATTTTCTCTCTAATGATTCAGGAATAGAGCCTAAGTGTGTAGGAAGGTGTGTGTCACGTGTGTGTCTATCAAACATCTTCTGCCTCAACTCACATAAAAATCAGGTCTAGATACAGGTATATTGAGAGAGAGAGCTCTTTCTATGTGTATATCTATATGTAAACGTATTTTCTTTCTCTCTCTCTCTTTCTATATATATCTATAGATAGATAGATAGATAGATAGATTTATGTCTATATACCTACATATCCATATGATGGGAATAACAAAGGAAATGTGACAAAATGTTAACAATTGGAAAAGTAAGTAAAGGGTATACTGGAGCTTTTGGAACCACTTGTGAGAAATTTCTGTATGTGTTGGAATATTGTTCAGTCTTAAAAAGAAATGAAATTCTGACACATGCTGCAACATGGATTGACTTTGAGGGCATTGTGCTAAATGAAATAACTAGTCACAAGAAGACAAATTTTGCATGATTCCACTGACATGACATACCTAGAGTAGTCAAACTCACAGAGACAGAAGGTAGAATGGTGGTTGCCAAGAGCTTGGGAAAGGGGCAACGGGGAGAGTAGTTTAATGTGTACAGAGTTTCAGTTTTGCAAGACGAGAAGAGTTCTGCAGGTTGGCTGCACAACAATATGAAGGTACCTAACGCTACAGAATGGCACACTTAAAAATGCTGAAGATGATCAATTTTAGGTTACATGCATTTACCACAATTTAGAAATCTGCATAAGTTTCGAATTCTTACAATGGAAAAAGTGTTTCAAAAATAGCTCTCCTGGTGCTTGTTCTGGTGAAAATGAGATTGGGGAAAAAAGGAGATAGTACAAAAAAGCTTACGTTGAAAAACCAAAAGTTTTCTGTCTCAACTCATCCCACATCCAACCTATTCTACCAAGGAAACTTGAAAGTGCATTTAGAACAATGCCCCTTATTGAGTCTATGTCTTGATTTGCTCTGTCAACCTCCTGACTAAAGACTCAAAGGGCTATCTTCACTGTGTTTCTCCACACTGTGGAGTCCGCTCCCTGTTTTGTGGTCAGCTCTCACTCTTCTCAGCATTCACGTGGGAGAGGGAACATCGAGCTGCACAGACTCTCCAGCCCTTAAAAGCCCATATAGCGGCAGAGACAACATACCCTCTCCACATCCCAGACATCACCCCTAAAGATGTCCACATACCTGGGAATGCACAGTCTAGGAGTGCATCTCTAGAAGAGCCTACCTCTCTAGAAAGCTACAGTTGGTACGTCTACGGTTCACGATTGGAGTTTGTATTGTTTGTAGAGCCTCAAGCATGACCCCTCATTGCCTTGCCAGTGCTACTAGGATTGAGCCAAAACCATTCAGCAGAGCCTACAATGCCCTTCAAAATCTGGCCCTGCCAGCCCTCATCCTTGTGGCGCACCTCTCTCTCCCTCAATCCTGTTCTCCAGTCCTGACCTCCTTTTATTTCCTCCCAAGAGCCATATGCCTTCCAACACTGCTCAATGACGTCAGAAAAAGAAGTGAGAGGTATAAGGACTGGACAGGAAAAATGAAAATTATCGCTGTTTTCAGATGACATGACTAAGTACACGGAAAATTTTTGTTCCATCTAATAAGCACATAAATGGTATTTATTACGTGCCAGACATCATCCTAAGTGTTTAACACTTATTTGGTCCTCATAACAAATCATCACGGAGCCTGGAGAGTTGTTCCATGTTAACGTAAACACCAAGAAATGCAACAACATGTCATTTGAGATTTCCTACATGGGACAGTGATGTGACCAACTTATTTGAACAAGGATTCTGTGAATCTAAGAATATGATAAACATGACTTAGCTCAGTGGATCCGAAATTTTAGAAAAGATCTTAGAATCATTGTCCAGAATATTCCGCATTCCCATGGATAATGCCGCATCTGCATTTCACTCATTCTCTCTCTCTCTCTCTCTCTGAGTATATACGTCACCTTTTGTTGGTGGTTCCATCACAGATTACTTCTGTCAGTTCATCGGGGTCATTTCTAAAGAATTAAAAGCATATATGATCAGACTCCTAGTGACTTCATAGAGTTACACTCTTGTTTGCAATTAGTTACAAGTAGTCTTCAAGTGGTAAACTGGTTGAACCCTAAAAAATTATGTGGATGTTAGTTATTTGGAAACTAGTATTTTAATCTTCCCTAGAAATAGGGCTTTCTATAGTTGTAACGAAGATCTTCGGCCGGTCAAAAAGCCTAATGAATGAAGATATTGAAATACAATTCTTCACTACTGAACCTTACCCTCACGTGTAATTGCATCGAGGTTGAATTCAGCTCAAAATTCAACTCCAGGTTGTAGGTACACATTTCCCCAGCTCCTCCTAATTTCCTGATCCTCAACACCCTCCACCACATCCTGACCCTTCATGTATCATGTATGTCTTTTCTGTTCCTCATACAGGGTTCAGATGACTGCAGGTCTGAGGCACGGGCTCCCTCCAGTATGACGGTGGCTTGGCATTCGGGACACCAGCTTTAGATGGTGGCAGAGCTCTGGAGGCTGAGGAAAGGAGCCGAGGTCTGTTTAGCTCCATTCTCTTCTGCTGAGAGCTCCACTGCTCCCTCTCCACTGCTACCGTCTCCTTGCTCCAAATAGGATTCTCTCCTCTCCTGGCCCACTCTAGCAGAGTCTTACACACAGGCATTCTGAGAGTTTCCTCAAAGCTTTGGCTACTACTTTCTAAGGCTCACAAACAAACCGTGAGTAAGAAGTCTCCCTCTTATGACTCCTCCTTCCTTTTGCCACCTAGGCCCAACAGGAAAGAAAGTTACCTACAGAAGCTTATAGTCTCTTATGGAAACCTGTTGTTGCCATCGATGCCCCCCATACCTTTCACCACTCAGATCACTCATGTCAACTCACCCCATCTTGTCACTGTTGCCAGACGACATTCGGGAAGAATCCATAACCCTGCCATAGAGTAAAAAACATGTACAAAAAATAGAGTCAGACATTTTGGAAGATAATCAGGTTCTTTTTCCCAACAGAATTGCAGCACACAAAAAGTAAAGTCACGAGGAAACACGACAGAAACAAAAGCATCCGTTTCAGGGTCCAGCACTGGAACCTCTGACACAGTTTCCGGGTTCTGTATGTGCGTGTGTGCGTGTCTGTGTGTCCCTGTGTGTATCCACTGGAAAGAGAATGAAGGGAACAAGGGAGACATAGCATTCATGATTAAACCTCCTTCCTTCTTCACCATTTTGTTTCTCCTTCATGCACTCTGGAATCAATTTGGGAAACGTGAGAGGGATCTGAGTGTGTCGGGATGGGGAGGTGCATCCAAGTAAGAGCTAACACAGAGATATAGATAGAAAGAGAATACACAAGAACAATGAACATACAGTGTCAGGGCCTAGTCCCTGGTTGTTATTTGGTAGGAAAGAAACAAGTAGGAAGGTCAAGGATGACCAAATGATGATTAAAAGATTTTCTGACCTGCGTGAAGACCATGCGTTTACAATGATTCTTTTTCTTTTTCTTTTCCTCTACAGTCCTTTCAGAAAACGTTTTCTGGTTATATTATCCAAAATCAAGACTTTTCACCTCAAAACTGGCTTGGGTAATCTTTTCTCTATTTACCTTTTTCTTCATCTACAAAATAAGACACTTGCAAAATGCACTTTGAGTCTGTCACCTTCACAGTATCATGCTAATATTCAGCATTGCACAAATATTATTGATTTTTGGACAGCCTGCACTCTTCACCAAATTCTTTCAAATTTCATCAATTCTGTATCTGGCAACAATATACATTAGTATATATATCTTAAAGTTCAAATACACTTAAAGGTTCTCATCAAAGTAACACACCCTGATAATTTCCAGAGAAATCATGGGTTCCTATCAAGACGCCAAATGGTACAGCATGTTGCATCCTCCTCCCAAAACTTCAGAAGTCCTAAGGAACTATGCATTCCCAGAAATAACAAGAGTGACAACCCTGGGAAATGACAGAGGCCTGAAGGCTGTCTCTTAATTGGTGGGTAGCCCGGGATTAGGGGCAGTGGGTGGCAGCCTTGAGGGGCTCAGTGTGAGGGAAAATTTTAAGGACCGTTCTTGCCTCTCCCCTGAGTTGCTTGGAAGCGATCACTTTCCTTTCTCAGCAGAAACAAGTAGCAACCACCCAGATGTAGCTAGGATAAAATTAGAGTAGCATTAGGTTAGCTGATGAAAGCAGGGAAGGGCTGAACAATCCTTGATCCTTCACTCCTCCACCTCCTCCGTCTCCCAAGCCCCAGGTGACAACCTCAAATGCCTCCTCAAATGCCGCTTTCCCCAAGAGCTCAAAGGTGACAGATCCTGACCACAGGAGTTGAGTGGTCACAGTGTTTCACGGTTTCTGAGACTGTCTGCGCCTGGGGCCATCACCTCCCCTCATATTAAACTTACTTAGGAAAACACACCTTAGGGCCTAGGTCTCAGCAAAGGTGAGTATAAAATACAGCACCCAAGAGAGGACACTTCTGAGAGTGAAAAGGACACACTATTAATAGTTATTCTGAGATAACAGCCACAGACTGAGATGGTCCCAAGCAAAACGTTAGCCCTTCTCTAATACAAGATGCCAGAGTAGCCAACAGCCACAAGGAATGAAAGCTCACAAGTCAAAACAATTACATACCTGAGGAGTACAACGACTGAAAAAGAAATACAACAAATTGAGCAACATTTACCATTTGAAGTAGAACTACTGGAACATAAGTATGACAAATACACTTAAAGATACTAGGGAAGATGTTAGTAACACGAAATGACAATGAGAAACCATAAGGAAAACCTCATGAGGAAATAGGTGTAAAAGTACGATTGTTAAAGACTTAAGTCATGGGATAAATAGCAGTGTGGATACATGAGAACAGCAAATTATTTAGACATGGAAAATGACTTTGAGAAACTCTCCCAGAAAACAGAATAAAACAATAAAGTGAGAGAATATTTAAAAGAACAGCAGTGTGATATGGTGGGTAAAAAAAGACATCTAACATCTGAAATAAATGAAATCCAAGACATCTAAGATGAAAAAAAAAGAAAACAGAGAAGAGGAAATATTCAAAAACTAATGAAGATAAATTTCACAAAGTTAAAGAAGGAAGTAAAAAATTATCTGTAAAGGATCCATGGAAATGAAGAGAAAATTCTAAAAGCTTCCAAAAAGAGCAAAGAAAATAAGAACAGACTGACACGATCTCTCTCTAGAGCAAACAGAACACATCTTGTTTGAGAGCACACAAGTGACATTTATGAAAACAGACAACATATTTGGACATAAACAAAGCATTACTAACGTGCACGGGAGCAATATCATATAGATTTTCTCTGACCGTCTCGCAACTGCAATAGCTTTTTAGAAGTCAACATAATATCAAAGAAGAAAAAAGTTGAAGGACTGACATGAGCCAATGTCAAAATTCACTATAAAGCTACAGCAATCAAGACAGTGTGGCACTGGTGAAAGAACAGACAAATGGACCAAAGGAGCAGAACAGAGAGCCTAGAAATAGATGCCCGTTAACATACTCCACCGTTCTTTGACAAAGGAGCACAGACCATACAATGGAGCAAAGACAGTCTTATCAACGAATGGTGCTGGAAGAACTGGACATCCACGTGCGAGACAATGAACGTGCACATGGACCTTTACCCCTTTACAAAACGGAAATCAAAATGCATTATAGACCCACATGTAAAAAGCAAAACTCTAGAATTCCTAGAAGACAATAACACGGAAGAAAACCGAGATGACCTCTTTAGAAACATGACTTTCTAGATGTGACAGCAAAATCAAGATCATGAAAGGAATAACTGATAAGCTGGACTTCATTAACATTTTAAACTGCTGCTCCACAAGACACAATGTCAAGAGGATAAAAACACAAGCCACAGACTGGGAGAAAATATTTGCAAAAGGCACAGTTGATAAGGGAATAACAAATATACAAATACGCAAAGAAATCCTAAAACTAAACAACAAGAACACGCACAACCAGATTAAAAAATGGGGCAAACAACTTAACAGACATCTGGCCAAAGAAGACATAAAAATGGCAACTAAGAGTACGAGACGATGCTCCACATCATATGGCTCCAGGGAAATGCAAATTGAACAACAATGAGATACCACTACACACCTGTTAGAATAGTCAAAATACGGAACACTAACAACAGCAATTGCTGACAAGCATGTGGAGCAATGGAGACACTCATTCAGTATTGGTGGCAAGGCAAAACGGAACAGCCACTCTGGAAGGCAGTTTAGGGGTTTCTTACAAAACCAAGCATAACCCTTAACGTACGATCCAGCTTAACATACGCTCCTTGGTATTTACCCAAAGGAGTTCAAAACTTACACGCAGATGAAAACCTGCACACAAATGTTGATAGCAGCTTTACTCGTAATCGCCAAAAAGCGGAAGCAACCAAGATGTCCTGCACCAGATGAACGGATGAACAAACCGTGGTACATCTAGTCAATGGCATATTATTCAGCACTAAAAAGCAACGAGCTATCAAGCTGTGAAAAGAAACCTTACATGCATGTTACTTTGTGAAAGAAGCCAATCTGAAAAGGTTGCATACTGTATGAGGCCAACTATATGACATTCTGGACGTGGCAAAATTGGGGCGACAGGAAGAGATCGGTGGTTGCCAGGAGTTGGCGGGGAGAAGGATGAATAGGCGGAGCACAAAGGATTTTTAGGGCAGTGAAAATACTCCATCGTTATGAAACTCTAATGACAGATTCATGTCATTCTACTTTTATCCAAACCCAGAGAATGTATGACACCAAGAGTGAGTCGCAATGTAAACCATAAATCAGATAATATTCTATTATGGCTTTCATTTTCCAATTCTGGTAATCGTATTATGGTTACGGAAGTGAAAATTTTCTGATTTTGATCACTGTGCTGTGGTTAGGTGTCCCTGAAGGTAGAAAAATAAAACTGAAATATTCAGGAGTAAAGGGTATGTGGTCTGCATTTTCTCTCTAATGATTCAGGAATAGAGCCTAAGTGTGTAGGAAGGTGTGTGTCACGTGTGTGTCTATCAAACATCTTCTGCCTCAACTCACATAAAAATCAGGTCTAGATACAGGTATATTGAGAGAGAGAGCTCTTTCTATGTGTATATCTATATGTAAACGTATTTTCTTTCTCTCTCTCTCTTTCTATATATATCTATAGATAGATAGATAGATAGATTTATGTCTATATACCTACATATCCATATGATGGGAATAACAAAGGAAATGTGACAAAATGTTAACAATTGGAAAAGTAAGTAAAGGGTATACTGGAGCTTTTGGAACCACTTGCGAGAAATTTCTGTATGTGTTGGAATATTGTTCAGTCTTAAAAAGAAATGAAATTCTGACACATGCTGCAACATGGATTGACTTTGAGGGCATTGTGCTAAATGAAATAACTAGTCACAAGAAGACAAATTTTGCATGATTCCACTGACATGACATACCTAGAGTAGTCAAACTCACAGAGACAGAAGGTAGAATGGTGGTTGCCAAGAGCTTGGGAAAGGGACAACGGGGAGAGTAGTTTAATGTGTACAGAGTTTCAGTTTTGCAAGACGAGAAAAGTTCTGCAGGTTGGCTGCACAACAATATGAAGGTACCTAACGCTACAGAATGGCACACTTAAAAATGCTGAAGATGATCAATTTTAGGTTACATGCATTTACCACAATTTAGAAATCTGCATAAGTTTCGAATTCTTACAATGGAAAAAGTGTTTCAAAAATAGCTCTCCTGGTGCTTGTTCTGGTGAAAATGAGATTGGGGAAAAAAGGAGATAGTACAAAAAAGCTTACGTTGAAAAACCAAAAATTTTCTGTCTCAACTCATCCCACATCCAACCTATTCTACCAAGGAAACTTGAAAGTGCATTTAGAACAATGCCCCTTATTGAGTCTATGTCTTGATTTGCTCTGTCAACCTCCTGACTAAAGACTCAAAGGGCTATCTTCACTGTGTTTCTCCACACTGTGGAGTCCGCTCCCTGTTTTGTGGTCAGCTCTCACTCTTCTCAGCATTCACGTGGGAGAGGGAACATCGAGCTGCACAGACTCTCCAGCCCTTAAAAGCCCATATAGCGGCAGAGACAACATACCCTCTCCACATCCCAGACATCACCCCTAAAGATGTCCACATACCTGGGAATGCACAGTCTAGGAGTGCATCTCTAGAAGAGCCTACCTCTCTAGAAAGCTACAGTTGGTACGTCTACGGTTCACGATTGGAGTTTGTATTGTTTGTAGAGCCTCAAGCATGACCCCTCATTGCCTTGCCAGTGCTACTAGGATTGAGCCAAAACCATTCAGCAGAGCCTACAATGCCCTTCAAAATCTGGCCCTGCCAGCCCTCATCCTTGTGGCGCACCTCTCTCTCCCTCAATCCTGTTCTCCAGTCCTGACCTCCTTTTATTTCCTCCCAAGAGCCATATGCCTTCCAACACTGCTCAATGACGTCAGAAAAAGAAGTGAGAGGTATAAGGACTGGACAGGAAAAATGAAAATTATCGCTGTTTTCAGATGACATGACTAAGTACACGGAAAATTTTTGTTCCATCTAATAAGCACATAAATGGTATTTATTACGTGCCAGACATCATCCTAAGTGTTTAACACTTATTTGGTCCTCATAACAAATCATCACGGAGCCTGGAGAGTTGTTCCATGTTAACGTAAACACCAAGAAATGCAACAACATGTCATTTGAGATTTCCTACATGGGACAGTGATGTGACCAACTTATTTGAACAAGGATTCTGTGAATCTAAGAATATGATAAACATGACTTAGCTCAGTGGATCCGAAATTTTAGAAAAGATCTTAGAATCATTGTCCAGAATATTCCGCATTCCCATGGATAATGCCGCATCTGCATTTCACTCATTCTCTCTCTCTCTCTCTCTCTGAGTATATACGTCACCTTTTGTTGGTGGTTCCATCACAGATTACTTCTGTCAGTTCATCGGGGTCATTTCTAAAGAATTAAAAGCATATATGATCAGACTCCTAGTGACTTCATAGAGTTACACTCTTGTTTGCAATTAGTTACAAGTAGTCTTCAAGTGGTAAACTGGTTGAACCCTAAAAAATTATGTGGATGTTAGTTATTTGGAAACTAGTATTTTAATCTTCCCTAGAAATAGGGCTTTCTATAGTTGTAACGAAGATCTTCGGCCGGTCAAAAAGCCTAATGAATGAAGATATTGAAATACAATTCTTCACTACTGAACCTTACCCTCACGTGTAATTGCATCGAGGTTGAATTCAGCTCAAAATTCAACTCCAGGTTGTAGGTACACATTTCCCCAGCTCCTCCTAATTTCCTGATCCTCAACACCCTCCACCACATCCTGACCCTTCATGTATCATGTATGTCTTTTCTGTTCCTCATACAGGGTTCAGATGACTGCAGGTCTGAGGCACGGGCTCCCTCCAGTATGACGGTGGCTTGGCATTCGGGACACCAGCTTTAGATGGTGGCAGAGCTCTGGAGGCTGAGGAAAGGAGCCGAGGTCTGTTTAGCTCCATTCTCTTCTGCTGAGAGCTCCACTGCTCCCTCTCCACTGCTACCGTCTCCTTGCTCCAAATAGGATTCTCTCCTCTCCTGGCCCACTCTAGCAGAGTCTTACACACAGGCATTCTGAGAGTTTCCTCAAAGCTTTGGCTACTACTTTCTAAGGCTCACAAACAAACCGTGAGTAAGAAGTCTCCCTCTTATGACTCCTCCTTCCTTTTGCCACCTAGGCCCAACAGGAAAGAAAGTTACCTACAGAAGCTTATAGTCTCTTATGGAAACCTGTTGTTGCCATCGATGCCCCCCATACCTTTCACCACTCAGATCACTCATGTCAACTCACCCCATCTTGTCACTGTTGCCAGACGACATTCGGGAAGAATCCATAACCCTGCCATAGAGTAAAAAACATGTACAAAAAATAGAGTCAGACATTTTGGAAGATAATCAGGTTCTTTTTCCCAACAGAATTGCAGCACACAAAAAGTAAAGTCACGAGGAAACACGACAGAAACAAAAGCATCCGTTTCAGGGTCCAGCACTGGAACCTCTGACACAGTTTCCGGGTTCTGTATGTGCGTGTGTGCGTGTCTGTGTGTCCCTGTGTGTATCCACTGGAAAGAGAATGAAGGGAACAAGGGAGACATAGCATTCATGATTAAACCTCCTTCCTTCTTCACCATTTTGTTTCTCCTTCATGCACTCTGGAATCAATTTGGGAAACGTGAGAGGGATCTGAGTGTGTCGGGATGGGGAGGTGCATCCAAGTAAGAGCTAACACAGAGATATAGATAGAAAGAGAATACACAAGAACAATGAACATACAGTGTCAGGGCCTAGTCCCTGGTTGTTATTTGGTAGGAAAGAAACAAGTAGGAAGGTCAAGGATGACCAAATGATGATTAAAAGATTTTCTGACCTGCGTGAAGACCATGCGTTTACAATGATTCTTTTTCTTTTTCTTTTCCTCTACAGTCCTTTCAGAAAACGTTTTCTGGTTATATTATCCAAAATCAAGACTTTTCACCTCAAAACTGGCTTGGGTAATCTTTTCTCTATTTACCTTTTTCTTCATCTACAAAATAAGACACTTGCAAAATGCACTTTGAGTCTGTCACCTTCACAGTATCATGCTAATATTCAGCATTGCACAAATATTATTGATTTTTGGACAGCCTGCACTCTTCACCAAATTCTTTCAAATTTCATCAATTCTGTATCTGGCAACAATATACATTAGTATATATATCTTAAAGTTCAAATACACTTAAAGGTTCTCATCAAAGTAACACACCCTGATAATTTCCAGAGAAATCATGGGTTCCTATCAAGACGCCAAATGGTACAGCATGTTGCATCCTCCTCCCAAAACTTCAGAAGTCCTAAGGAACTATGCATTCCCAGAAATAACAAGAGTGACAACCCTGGGAAATGACAGAGGCCTGAAGGCTGTCTCTTAATTGGTGGGTAGCCCGGGATTAGGGGCAGTGGGTGGCAGCCTTGAGGGGCTCAGTGTGAGGGAAAATTTTAAGGACCGTTCTTGCCTCTCCCCTGAGTTGCTTGGAAGCGATCACTTTCCTTTCTCAGCAGAAACAAGTAGCAACCACCCAGATGTAGCTAGGATAAAATTAGAGTAGCATTAGGTTAGCTGATGAAAGCAGGGAAGGGCTGAACAATCCTTGATCCTTCACTCCTCCACCTCCTCCGTCTCCCAAGCCCCAGGTGACAACCTCAAATGCCTCCTCAAATGCCGCTTTCCCCAAGAGCTCAAAGGTGACAGATCCTGACCACAGGAGTTGAGTGGTCACAGTGTTTCACGGTTTCTGAGACTGTCTGCGCCTGGGGCCATCACCTCCCCTCATATTAAACTTACTTAGGAAAACACACCTTAGGGCCTAGGTCTCAGCAAAGGTGAGTATAAAATACAGCACCCAAGAGAGGACACTTCTGAGAGTGAAAAGGACACACTATTAATAGTTATTCTGAGATAACAGCCACAGACTGAGATGGTCCCAAGCAAAACGTTAGCCCTTCTCTAATACAAGATGCCAGAGTAGCCAACAGCCACAAGGAATGAAAGCTCACAAGTCAAAACAATTACATACCTGAGGAGTACAACGACTGAAAAAGAAATACAACAAATTGAGCAACATTTACCATTTGAAGTAGAACTACTGGAACATACTGGAACATAAGTATGACAAATACACTTAAAGATACTAGGGAAGATGTTAGTAACACGAAATGACAATGAGAAACCATAAGGAAAACCTCATGAGGAAATAGGTGTAAAAGTACGATTGTTAAAGACTTAAGTCATGGGATAAATAGCAGTGTGGATACATGAGAACAGCAAATTATTTAGACATGGAAAATGACTTTGAGAAACTCTCCCAGAAAACAGAATAAAACAATAAAGTGAGAGAATATTTAAAAGAACAGCAGTGTGATATGGTGGGTAAAAAAAGACATCTAACATCTGAAATAAATGAAATCCAAGACATCTAAGATGAAAAAAAAAGAAAACAGAGAAGAGGAAATATTCAAAAACTAATGAAGATAAATTTCACAAAGTTAAAGAAGGAAGTAAAAAATTATCTGTAAAGGATCCATGGAAATGAAGAGAAAATTCTAAAAGCTTCCAAAAAGAGCAAAGAAAATAAGAACAGACTGACACGATCTCTCTCTAGAGCAAACAGAACACATCTTGTTTGAGAGCACACAAGTGACATTTATGAAAACAGACAACATATTTGGACATAAACAAAGCATTACTAACGTGCACGGGAGCAATATCATATAGATTTTCTCTGACCGTCTCGCAACTGCAATAGCTTTTTAGAAGTCAACATAATATCAAAGAAGAAAAAAGTTGAAGGACTGACATGAGCCAATGTCAAAATTCACTATAAAGCTACAGCAATCAAGACAGTGTGGCACTGGTGAAAGAACAGACAAATGGACCAAAGGAGCAGAACAGAGAGCCTAGAAATAGATGCCCGTTAACATACTCCACCGTTCTTTGACAAAGGAGCACAGACCATACAATGGAGCAAAGACAGTCTTATCAACGAATGGTGCTGGAAGAACTGGACATCCACGTGCGAGACAATGAACGTGCACATGGACCTTTACCCCTTTACAAAACGGAAATCAAAATGCATTATAGACCCACATGTAAAAAGCAAAACTCTAGAATTCCTAGAAGACAATAACACGGAAGAAAACCGAGATGACCTCTTTAGAAACATGACTTTCTAGATGTGACAGCAAAATCAAGATCATGAAAGGAATAACTGATAAGCTGGACTTCATTAACATTTTAAACTGCTGCTCCACAAGACACAATGTCAAGAGGATAAAAACACAAGCCACAGACTGGGAGAAAATATTTGCAAAAGGCACAGTTGATAAGGGAATAACAAATATACAAATACGCAAAGAAATCCTAAAACTAAACAACAAGAACACGCACAACCAGATTAAAAAATGGGGCAAACAACTTAACAGACATCTGGCCAAAGAAGACATAAAAATGGCAACTAAGAGTACGAGACGATGCTCCACATCATATGGCTCCAGGGAAATGCAAATTGAACAACAATGAGATACCACTACACACCTGTTAGAATAGTCAAAATACGGAACACTAACAACAGCAATTGCTGACAAGCATGTGGAGCAATGGAGACACTCATTCAGTATTGGTGGCAAGGCAAAACGGAACAGCCACTCTGGAAGGCAGTTTAGGGGTTTCTTACAAAACCAAGCATAACCCTTAACGTACGATCCAGCTTAACATACGCTCCTTGGTATTTACCCAAAGGAGTTCAAAACTTACACGCAGATGAAAACCTGCACACAAATGTTGATAGCAGCTTTACTCGTAATCGCCAAAAAGCGGAAGCAACCAAGATGTCCTGCACCAGATGAACGGATGAACAAACCGTGGTACATCTAGTCAATGGCATATTATTCAGCACTAAAAAGCAACGAGCTATCAAGCTGTGAAAAGAAACCTTACATGCATGTTACTTTGTGAAAGAAGCCAATCTGAAAAGGTTGCATACTGTATGAGGCCAACTATATGACATTCTGGACGTGGCAAAATTGGGGCGACAGGAAGAGATCGGTGGTTGCCAGGAGTTGGCGGGGAGAAGGATGAATAGGCGGAGCACAAAGGATTTTTAGGGCAGTGAAAATACTCCATCGTTATGAAACTCTAATGACAGATTCATGTCATTCTACTTTTATCCAAACCCAGAGAATGTATGACACCAAGAGTGAGTCGCAATGTAAACCATAAATCAGATAATATTCTATTATGGCTTTCATTTTCCAATTCTGGTAATCGTATTATGGTTACGGAAGTGAAAATTTTCTGATTTTGATCACTGTGCTGTGGTTAGGTGTCCCTGAAGGTAGAAAAATAAAACTGAAATATTCAGGAGTAAAGGGTATGTGGTCTGCATTTTCTCTCTAATGATTCAGGAATAGAGCCTAAGTGTGTAGGAAGGTGTGTGTCACGTGTGTGTCTATCAAACATCTTCTGCCTCAACTCACATAAAAATCAGGTCTAGATACAGGTATATTGAGAGAGAGAGCTCTTTCTATGTGTATATCTATATGTAAACGTATTTTCTTTCTCTCTCTCTCTTTCTATATATATCTATAGATAGATAGATAGATAGATTTATGTCTATATACCTACATATCCATATGATGGGAATAACAAAGGAAATGTGACAAAATGTTAACAATTGGAAAAGTAAGTAAAGGGTATACTGGAGCTTTTGGAACCACTTGCGAGAAATTTCTGTATGTGTTGGAATATTGTTCAGTCTTAAAAAGAAATGAAATTCTGACACATGCTGCAACATGGATTGACTTTGAGGGCATTGTGCTAAATGAAATAACTAGTCACAAGAAGACAAATTTTGCATGATTCCACTGACATGACATACCTAGAGTAGTCAAACTCACAGAGACAGAAGGTAGAATGGTGGTTGCCAAGAGCTTGGGAAAGGGACAACGGGGAGAGTAGTTTAATGTGTACAGAGTTTCAGTTTTGCAAGACGAGAAAAGTTCTGCAGGTTGGCTGCACAACAATATGAAGGTACCTAACGCTACAGAATGGCACACTTAAAAATGCTGAAGATGATCAATTTTAGGTTACATGCATTTACCACAATTTAGAAATCTGCATAAGTTTCGAATTCTTACAATGGAAAAAGTGTTTCAAAAATAGCTCTCCTGGTGCTTGTTCTGGTGAAAATGAGATTGGGGAAAAAAGGAGATAGTACAAAAAAGCTTACGTTGAAAAACCAAAAATTTTCTGTCTCAACTCATCCCACATCCAACCTATTCTACCAAGGAAACTTGAAAGTGCATTTAGAACAATGCCCCTTATTGAGTCTATGTCTTGATTTGCTCTGTCAACCTCCTGACTAAAGACTCAAAGGGCTATCTTCACTGTGTTTCTCCACACTGTGGAGTCCGCTCCCTGTTTTGTGGTCAGCTCTCACTCTTCTCAGCATTCACGTGGGAGAGGGAACATCGAGCTGCACAGACTCTCCAGCCCTTAAAAGCCCATATAGCGGCAGAGACAACATACCCTCTCCACATCCCAGACATCACCCCTAAAGATGTCCACATACCTGGGAATGCACAGTCTAGGAGTGCATCTCTAGAAGAGCCTACCTCTCTAGAAAGCTACAGTTGGTACGTCTACGGTTCACGATTGGAGTTTGTATTGTTTGTAGAGCCTCAAGCATGACCCCTCATTGCCTTGCCAGTGCTACTAGGATTGAGCCAAAACCATTCAGCAGAGCCTACAATGCCCTTCAAAATCTGGCCCTGCCAGCCCTCATCCTTGTGGCGCACCTCTCTCTCCCTCAATCCTGTTCTCCAGTCCTGACCTCCTTTTATTTCCTCCCAAGAGCCATATGCCTTCCAACACTGCTCAATGACGTCAGAAAAAGAAGTGAGAGGTATAAGGACTGGACAGGAAAAATGAAAATTATCGCTGTTTTCAGATGACATGACTAAGTACACGGAAAATTTTTGTTCCATCTAATAAGCACATAAATGGTATTTATTACGTGCCAGACATCATCCTAAGTGTTTAACACTTATTTGGTCCTCATAACAAATCATCACGGAGCCTGGAGAGTTGTTCCATGTTAACGTAAACACCAAGAAATGCAACAACATGTCATTTGAGATTTCCTACATGGGACAGTGATGTGACCAACTTATTTGAACAAGGATTCTGTGAATCTAAGAATATGATAAACATGACTTAGCTCAGTGGATCCGAAATTTTAGAAAAGATCTTAGAATCATTGTCCAGAATATTCCGCATTCCCATGGATAATGCCGCATCTGCATTTCACTCATTCTCTCTCTCTCTCTCTCTCTGAGTATATACGTCACCTTTTGTTGGTGGTTCCATCACAGATTACTTCTGTCAGTTCATCGGGGTCATTTCTAAAGAATTAAAAGCATATATGATCAGACTCCTAGTGACTTCATAGAGTTACACTCTTGTTTGCAATTAGTTACAAGTAGTCTTCAAGTGGTAAACTGGTTGAACCCTAAAAAATTATGTGGATGTTAGTTATTTGGAAACTAGTATTTTAATCTTCCCTAGAAATAGGGCTTTCTATAGTTGTAACGAAGATCTTCGGCCGGTCAAAAAGCCTAATGAATGAAGATATTGAAATACAATTCTTCACTACTGAACCTTACCCTCACGTGTAATTGCATCGAGGTTGAATTCAGCTCAAAATTCAACTCCAGGTTGTAGGTACACATTTCCCCAGCTCCTCCTAATTTCCTGATCCTCAACACCCTCCACCACATCCTGACCCTTCATGTATCATGTATGTCTTTTCTGTTCCTCATACAGGGTTCAGATGACTGCAGGTCTGAGGCACGGGCTCCCTCCAGTATGACGGTGGCTTGGCATTCGGGACACCAGCTTTAGATGGTGGCAGAGCTCTGGAGGCTGAGGAAAGGAGCCGAGGTCTGTTTAGCTCCATTCTCTTCTGCTGAGAGCTCCACTGCTCCCTCTCCACTGCTACCGTCTCCTTGCTCCAAATAGGATTCTCTCCTCTCCTGGCCCACTCTAGCAGAGTCTTACACACAGGCATTCTGAGAGTTTCCTCAAAGCTTTGGCTACTACTTTCTAAGGCTCACAAACAAACCGTGAGTAAGAAGTCTCCCTCTTATGACTCCTCCTTCCTTTTGCCACCTAGGCCCAACAGGAAAGAAAGTTACCTACAGAAGCTTATAGTCTCTTATGGAAACCTGTTGTTGCCATCGATGCCCCCCATACCTTTCACCACTCAGATCACTCATGTCAACTCACCCCATCTTGTCACTGTTGCCAGACGACATTCGGGAAGAATCCATAACCCTGCCATAGAGTAAAAAACATGTACAAAAAATAGAGTCAGACATTTTGGAAGATAATCAGGTTCTTTTTCCCAACAGAATTGCAGCACACAAAAAGTAAAGTCACGAGGAAACACGACAGAAACAAAAGCATCCGTTTCAGGGTCCAGCACTGGAACCTCTGACACAGTTTCCGGGTTCTGTATGTGCGTGTGTGCGTGTCTGTGTGTCCCTGTGTGTATCCACTGGAAAGAGAATGAAGGGAACAAGGGAGACATAGCATTCATGATTAAACCTCCTTCCTTCTTCACCATTTTGTTTCTCCTTCATGCACTCTGGAATCAATTTGGGAAACGTGAGAGGGATCTGAGTGTGTCGGGATGGGGAGGTGCATCCAAGTAAGAGCTAACACAGAGATATAGATAGAAAGAGAATACACAAGAACAATGAACATACAGTGTCAGGGCCTAGTCCCTGGTTGTTATTTGGTAGGAAAGAAACAAGTAGGAAGGTCAAGGATGACCAAATGATGATTAAAAGATTTTCTGACCTGCGTGAAGACCATGCGTTTACAATGATTCTTTTTCTTTTTCTTTTCCTCTACAGTCCTTTCAGAAAACGTTTTCTGGTTATATTATCCAAAATCAAGACTTTTCACCTCAAAACTGGCTTGGGTAATCTTTTCTCTATTTACCTTTTTCTTCATCTACAAAATAAGACACTTGCAAAATGCACTTTGAGTCTGTCACCTTCACAGTATCATGCTAATATTCAGCATTGCACAAATATTATTGATTTTTGGACAGCCTGCACTCTTCACCAAATTCTTTCAAATTTCATCAATTCTGTATCTGGCAACAATATACATTAGTATATATATCTTAAAGTTCAAATACACTTAAAGGTTCTCATCAAAGTAACACACCCTGATAATTTCCAGAGAAATCATGGGTTCCTATCAAGACGCCAAATGGTACAGCATGTTGCATCCTCCTCCCAAAACTTCAGAAGTCCTAAGGAACTATGCATTCCCAGAAATAACAAGAGTGACAACCCTGGGAAATGACAGAGGCCTGAAGGCTGTCTCTTAATTGGTGGGTAGCCCGGGATTAGGGGCAGTGGGTGGCAGCCTTGAGGGGCTCAGTGTGAGGGAAAATTTTAAGGACCGTTCTTGCCTCTCCCCTGAGTTGCTTGGAAGCGATCACTTTCCTTTCTCAGCAGAAACAAGTAGCAACCACCCAGATGTAGCTAGGATAAAATTAGAGTAGCATTAGGTTAGCTGATGAAAGCAGGGAAGGGCTGAACAATCCTTGATCCTTCACTCCTCCACCTCCTCCGTCTCCCAAGCCCCAGGTGACAACCTCAAATGCCTCCTAAAATGCTGCTTTCCCCAGGAGCTCAAAGGTGACATATCCTGACCACAGGAGTTGAGTGGACACATTATTTCATGGTTTCTGAGACTGTCTGTGCCTGGGGCCATCACCTCCCCTCATATTAAATTTACTGAGAAAATCAGACCTTAGACATAGCCTTGATGGCCTAGTGGTTAAAGTTCAGCACTCACCGCTTCGGCGGTGTGGGTTCACTGTCCAGTCTCAGAACCACACCACTCGTCTGTCAATCAGACATCATTTAAACTGTCATCATCTCAAAGAGATCTTTCCTGACCCTCAACCAGAAGTAGGCTTACACTCACTCCCTATCACTTGTTTAATTTTCAACAGGACTTCTCATTACTGCTTGGTTTTCATTTACTAATTTGTTTTCAGTCTTTTACACCTCCTCTGCCCAAATGTAGACTTCAAGAGAACAAAGACCTTGTCTCTGCTTCTTAATCTATATCATTAGCACATATATTGATGCCAGGTGCATAGTAGGTGCTCACTATATTCTTCTTCAGTGAATTATTAATAAAGTACTAATAAAATAATTAATTTTCTGATACATTCACTGCAGATTTCCCTTTAAAATGTGTTGCCCAAGTTATACTTAAAATATTAATTTATTCAGAACTTTGATTACTCACATATAGGAATGTTTAAACAGAGGAAACTGTATCTGTAGGATTCTCAGATTGGAAATAAGACTAAAAAAATTACCCAGAAATGAGTTCAATTAAGAAAAACCTATTATTCTACAGAAAATCCTAAGTCAGAAAACCATCTGGCACTGTACAATTTTGTCCTCAGATTTGTTTTTTTTTAAATTTTTTATTAAGATTATGATAGTTTACAACCTTGGGAAATTTCAGTTGTACATTATTGTTAGTCATGTTGTAGGTGCACCACTTCACCCTTTGTGCCCTCCCCCCACCCTCCCATTTCCCCTGGTAACCACCGATCAGTTCTCTTTGTCTCTATGTTTAACTTCCACCTATGAGTGGAGTCATACAGAGTTCGTCTTTCTCTATCTGGCTTATTTCACTTAACATAATACCAAGTTCCATCTATGTTGTTGTGAATGGGACAATTTTATCTTTTTTTCTGGCTGAGTAGTATTCCATTGTATATATATATACCATATCTTCTTTATCCAATCATCAGTTGATGGGCATTTAGGTTGCTTCCACATCTTGGCTATTGTAAATAATGCTGCGATGAACATTGGGGTGCATGGGACTTTTGGAATTGCTGATTTCAAGTTCTTTGGATAGATACACAGTAGTGATATGGCTGGGTCATAAGGTATTTCTATTTTTAATTTTTTGAGAAATCTCCATACTGTTTTCCATAGTGGCTGCACTAGTTTGCATTCCCACCAACAGTGTATGAGGGTTCCTTTTTCTCTACAACCTCTCCAACATTTGTCACTTTTTGTTTTGGTTATTTTTACCATTCTAACAGGTATAAGGTGATATCTTATTGTAGTTTTGATTTGCATTTCCCTGATGATCAGCGATCATGACCATCGTTTCATGTGTCTACTGGCCATCCGTATATCTTCTTTGGAGAAATGTCTGTTCATGACCCCTGCCCATTTTTGATCGGGTTGTTTGATTTTTTGTTGTTGAGCTGTGTGAGTTCTCTATATATTATGGAGATTAACCCTTTGTCGGGTAAGTAACTTGTAAATATTTTTTCCCAACTAGTGGGCTGTTTTTTTGTTTCAATCCTGTTTTCCCCTGCCTTGAAGAAGCTCTTTAGTCTGATGAAGTCCCATTTGTTTATTCTTTCTATTGTTTCCCTCGTCTGAGGAGTTATGGTGTGTGAAAAGATCCTTTTGATACTGATGTCAAAGAATGTACTGCCTATATTCTCTTCTAGAAGACATTGTTTCAGGTGTAATCTTTAGGTCTTTGATCAATTTGGAGTTTATTTTTGAGAACGGTGAAAAAGAATGGTCAATTTTCATTCTTTTACATGTGGATTTCCAGTTTTCCCAGCACCATTTGTTAAAGAGACTTTCTTTTCTCCATTGTAGGCCCTCAGCTCCCTTGTCAAAGATGAGCTGTCCCCTCAGATTTGTTTTAATGTCTTCTGTTGACACTGTGGGAGTCAAAGCCTCCAGCTAAGTATAATGAAACCTAGCAGAAGTATAGAACTTTGTCTTCTTGCTGTAACATACAATTTCTAAATAGTTATCTGAGAATCTAGTCATAAAAGATTGTCTAACGCTCTGCTTGAAAATCTCTTGCTTAGTAAGCAACATAAAAATGTGCTAATCCTTCACAGAAAAACACGATGACCATCAAAAGAAAATCTCTTACTGTGCCGTCACCCTCAGTCTGCATGTCAGATGTCACACTCTGAACCAAGAATCCACGAAAACTGAATGGGAATAGTCAGCTGCATGCGTAACTGACTACAGATGATGTGTAAATGCATGATGGATGGAACCGAAGTACCATTCAAATCTTCCAAAGTAACTAGGGGGTCTTCTGGTCTCAGCAAGGAAACTAAAAATAATGCCAAATCATCTGTGATCTAACTAATGGTAACATGCAGGTTCTAATGTCATGTAAGGAAGCAGAGCCAATATGCACTCAGGGGAAGAACTCCCGAAGATTTCATGTTGGTCAGTATACCAAGAGCTCCAACCAGGCTGACAGACATTTCCTGGACCACTTGCAAGGTGAGGCCCAACAGGAAGAAAGGGCACAGAACGTCCTTGAGATCACTCAACTGCGTTTATCCTGACTATCCTCATCAACAAAACTTGACTGGGTTTTCTAAGGAGAAATTTATTCTGGGAAGAGAATGTGCCAACCAACTGTAATGAGCATTCTATCCCCTTCCAACTACACATCAGACTGAAATTAATAAACTGGGATTCTAACATGTCGGTTAATATCAGTTAGTGTGCCTGGAAAATGTGAACATGTAAAGCGGAGTAGCAGATGCTCAGCATGTAGTGTCTATCAAATGTAACTGGCAAGCCAATTTGTTTCATCAAGCAACCAACCTGTGTCTAATCCTCTCTACCATTACTCAACACAATAGAGATAGGACTCATGCAACAGCTGTGTGACATTTAAAAGAGGAGGCACTTGATCCGAAAGTGGTATTCAAACTTTCATCTTTCCTTTAAAAAGGCACAAAATTACTTGCTATCATCTCACATGAAAGATTTTTACAGTATTTTAAGAGTTTGCATTCAAATGTCTTTAGAAAGAGTCGTAAGAATAGTCATACACTAAGAAAATGAATGCTGAAATTTTAGAACAACTAGATATTTTAACCTCATAACTTACTTTTTATTAACTGAATCATCTCTCTCTCATTTCAAAAGTATCTAAAAGTAGGTTTTAGACATTGTATTAGGTCTTCCTGGTGACAACTGAAATGTTTGGAGATTCCATTTTTCCATCATTTCAATATATCTGTCTTTTAAACATTCTTTTGCATTGGAAAGTTTTCTTCAGTGGGCTTTTGGACATCACACATGCTTAGTAAGCATCAAGTCTGCAAATGATCTTAAGACAAATGTCACAGGAAATGCCTTCTACAAGACATGTTTCAATGACCACACCAGCATTTGCTCTTATGGCATCCTTGGGTCACATACAATATATTAATAAGTGCATTTCCCAATGTGTATGTAATGGAAGAGTAGTTTGAGGAGATATTAATAGGATTTAATAATAATAATAATAGCACTTATGTGCTAGGTACTATTATAAATACTTTACATAAAATAATTCATTTAATTTTCACAATAATCCCATGGAGGTATATAGTATTATCATCCCCATTTTATAGATGAGAGAAATGGGCTACAGAGATGGTGAGTAACTTGCCCATCATCACCAGCCTGAAATGGTAGAGCTGAGATCTGAATCCATCTGTTAATGAATCCATGCTCTTAGCCACAACACTTTCCTAACTCTCCAAATGTTCAATAAAATTAAGAAATTATTGATTGCACACATTTTTTTGTGTGTAGGACTTGTATACTAATAAGCATTGTGATTATCTGAGAGAGACCAGAGTATGCAAAGATTCCTGAACTTATTTGACCACAAAAACCTCTTTCTCACAGTGGAAATACGTGAGGAACACATTTTAGAAACACTGTATCAAATGGTTTTTCTTTATTCCACCCTACAAACCAATTTTGGACTCTGATCAATAGCTTAGAACTCTAAGCACAGATAGATTATGTTATTCTTGCAAACTGTCTGGAAAGAAGAGCTAGACTATGGGTCATCAAACCCCTTGGCCTGGGCTGATGGTCCATGAAAGGAGCAGTCCCATTTTTAGATGGGTGTACTGATGCCCATGAAGCATGGCTCATAGAAGTCCCTTCAGGCCTTAAGAGAAAAGATTACCTCAAAAAGAAAGACCTCTATATGTATCAGTTGCTTTTCAACAGGAAGACTACCAGGATTGACTGTGCAGAATACACTAATAAATTACATCAGGGAAAAATATTTGGGTAACCAAAAAGGTAAGAATTTGAGTTTCTGACATAGGTAGCCTATTGAATGATTACTGGATTTTCCAGACGGCTTCTGAGAAAGAGAACTGGCAGATACACAAATTACCCCTGAGATCCAGATGACAGGCCAGGACTGCTAAGAATGTTGCTTGGGGCACCAATCTACCCACAGGGCATGAGCTGTCCCTAGATATTACCTGAACTCCTTTCAAGGAGAGTAGTATATGAAACCTGAAAGACTAGCTTGATAAACTGCTTGGGGACATAGATGTGACTCCTTCATGGGACATGAATAAGCAGGTAGCTAAACTGCCTTCTAAGGAAAGTGGGTTTTGCAAACTGACCTGAACTAACTTGGCCATGCACAATTCTTAGGTGCTTTTTGGTAGGAGGAGCCACAGTAGAAATCTAGGGTAGTTGAAGAGTAGCTACACCTTTAAGTCATGCTACCAGGTTACAACAAAAGCAGGTCTTAGACAAAATATGCCATACATACAGACATTCATTTAATGAAACATTCAGTAGTAAGCAGGCACAACCATTTGTAAGCTGTCTGTCCTTTTAGGTCCTCCAAACATCACCTTATATGAAAGGCTCATTTCCAATAGATTCCCCATATTCTAGAGGCTGAAATCTTCCTCAACCAATGGCTTGAGACACTATAAGGATAAAGCCTCTGGTGTCATCCCTAAGGGTATATATACTACAAGCCTCACTCATTTGATTCTGATAACCTGTTGATGCAAGAGTGGGCTGTCCCTAAAATATTTCAGCCAATTCCACAGATCTTGAATATTCCTACAATTCCAACATCTATCATGCTGATTTGCACGCCACTAATGTCACTAAGAAAAATTCATTTGTGACCTTCACTGTGGGAATTAACAGTGTTTCAGGTGTTGATCAAGATGGGACAACGGAAGCCGTTGCAGTGGCCTTCTCTGGAAAATGGCTTCCTGAGTTGAACACTAGCTCACCATCCATGGACAGAGCAACCAGTCACCCCTGGAGGAGCTTGAAGGGACCATGACTGGCACATGCATTTTATTACTGGCACACTGCCTAAGCTGTGCTGTTTTTAAGGAAATTACAGGCATAAAACAAGGTCTTTAAATTCTGAGTTTGACAAATTTCATTTGCATACAGTCTACATCTATTATGAAAGAAGGGACGCATGTATTCCCTATTCGATTAACCAAGGCTGAGAATTATGTTTAAAATTCAGTGAATTTGAATCTTATCACTTACGTATTACTCCTGCAACAGCTGAACCAGAGATCTAAACTATTCCTCTTCATAGTATTGTTGCAGTCATGTGGTTGAATTTACTCTAAATCAATCTAAGAAAAGGAAAAGAATGCATTTTTATATTCAATGAGTTTAAAACACAAATGATATTCCCAACTTAGAAAGAAAGTCACACATAGAACTTACTAGGTATGGATCAGCATTTCTAAAGTTTTGAATCCACAAACATGAAATCTACAATACTGTGCAATTTTATCAATCCTGTGAAATAGGCATTGTGTACTTGCCCTCAGTATTTTATTTTAGTTCAAGAAATAGAGGAAAACATTTTTTGAATGTTCAATAAAATTCAAGTTTGGCTCAAGTATAGGGCGCTTTAAAGATTGTTCACTTGCTACACAGGACCCAGAAAGTGAAACAAAACCCGTTTCAAACCAATTTTACATCATCATAGTGATTCACGATATTTTAACCCTGAAATAGTCTGTAGAATAAATCAAAGGACTAGGAAAGCAAAGAGATGTGCCTCTCAACATTTCACAGAGCAGATTTATGTCATGTAAGAAAACTGGAAGTCACTAGAGAGTAAAAAGACACTACCAAGTACACTGTCAAGTTAATCAGTAGCAACATTATATCTACACTGAAAAACGTGCCACAAGCACCTAAACTCTGGGCAAGGAGAGAAAAGTGAAAACAAATAGAAAAATACTTTTAAAAGACAGATTAATTTGGGCATAAATGTTGATTTTGAGTATTGGGCTTGGGGCCCAAAAGAACACCAGTAAATGCCATACTTTCAAGGGATACCAGCTCATGTGCAATGGAAACAGTAATCTCAAAGCTCCGAGGCCACTGCCATCTGTTCCAGAGAGGCGGCCCAGAGAACCAGGAAGGGCCAACGGAGAGCTGGATTTCTTGGGGGTAACCCTCCCCTACAAACCCAAGATTCACTTACCTGTCGATAAGCTGCTTTCGATGAGGCGCTGCAGCTCACAAGGGGCTGGGGCAGAAGGATAGAGGGGCCGAGGGGCAGAGGGGCGGTGGGACGGTGGGGCCGTAGGGTGCAGGACTCAGATATTTGACTTGGGTACAACTTTTCCTAAATGGGAGAGAACTTAACTTAAAATCCTAGTAGTAGTTTTCTCTCCTGTTGTCTTTCGGGATAATGCCTTTTCTTTTTTTTCATTCTTTTTAATTTTTAATTTCCCAAAACCAAGCCCGTTAAGTCATCTTGCCCCAATTCCCGGCCTGCAACAAGGTTACTGCTACTTGGTCCTACATCCACCTAGTTGTCCCCAGTCCCCCAAGGGTGAGGGGGCTCAGGGAGGTCTCTGCGTGGAAGAGAAATGTTAATTAATGCTCCCCATAGATGAGCGCAAGGCAAACCTTCCTGTCTTTGGGCCCCAGAGCCCCCCATCCTGCCCCTTCTCTCCACCCTTCTTCTTCCCCTCCGTAACCCAGCCGCCTCTAAAATGTTACACTCTAACTCTGTGAGGATGAGAGGGCAATATAGTGGGCAGAGGATGGGATGGGATGTCCTTGTCCAGAGACCCCCATCCTTAGGTCTTTACCTGTGCTGGGTACAAGCCAGTACTGAAACAAGAACTCCATCTCCATGGCAGTCCCAAAGAAGAGATTCCTGACATTCCTGAGATCATAATAGAGTGAGGAATAGAATGAACTGGGTTCTAGACTGCAGGGACTTAAAGACAGACGCACACACCATATAATTTCACTCATATGTGGAAGATAAACAAACACACGGATAAGGAGAACAGATTAGTTGTCACCAGAGGGGATGAGCATGGGGGGAGGATGAAAGGGGTAAAGGGGCACATATGTATGGTAATGGATAAAAACTAGACTATTGGTGGTGAACACCTGCAGTCTATACAGAAACTGATATATAATAATGTACAACTGAAATTTACACAATGTTATAGGCCAATATAACTTCAATAAAATAAGCTTTTTTAAAAAGCAAATAACAGACACACAGACGCTGTTCTTCTTAAAGAAATGTTGGGAGGGAGGGGTACCAAGATCAAAGATCCCAGGATAATAATTTCAGAGTAGACTGTCTCACCTGTTACTTTTTTTTTTTTTTTTTTTGCATCTGATGGAGGGGATGCATCTTATATATTTTGAGTCTGAAGAAGGTTACCATAAGTTTTTGGCTTTCCCTGTGGATTGAAGAGAATGACCAGAGGGCTCAATGTTTTCCAGCTAATATTAAATTTGACTAAAATAGGCAAGGTTAATACAAGACTCAGGAAAAAAACATTTCATTTACTCAGGCTATGATTTCACAGGATTGAAAGAAAGCAATCAAATATTACATGTAAATCAAAAATACACCCATATTCCTAGTACAGTAAATCTGAAAGGCAGAAGCACACGCTAAACAAATGAAAACAAATATGGAAATAAAGATTTAAAAATATAGATAAAGCATTAGAAATTTCTGTTTGGAAATTACGATATAAAAATTACCACAAAAAGAGGAATAAATAAAGACAGTTAAGTTTGACAGTCTGTATTGGTACATGTTCTGGTATTGAGTAAATGGCCACAGTTGAAGACATGGGAAAAAAAAGATTAAAGTCATATTTATTTAGTATTTCTCTAAAGCACTTTGCAAGATACAAAAATGAATAAAACGGTCACTGACTTAAGTGTCAGGTTGATGACTTAAAGGCCAGATCATTTTGAAATATGCTCGGAGCATTCTATTCTCTGTGAGAAAGACCGGCCCTAAAGAGAAACCACTCTATCAGAGCCTTATCTGGCCTAGGGGGAGGGTAACAAGAGAACCCAATCCCCCTCTAGCCTTCCTGTCTCATATAAGAGGATGAAAAAAAGGCCAAGAAACTCTTCTGAAGGTCACAGCCCTTGCTTCTTTCTATGTCTCTAAATTTTTTGTTGAAAACTGGACTTTTTGAAGACTAGAAGAGGGGCTGGCCTGGTGATACAGTGGTTAAGTTTGCACGATCTGCTTCAGAAGCCTGGGGTTTCGGGTTCCTAGGTGTGGACCTACACACCATTCATCAAGCCATGCTGAGGTGGCATCCCACATACAAAATAGAGGAAGACTGGCACAGATGTTAGCTCAGGACCAATCTTCCTCACTGAAAAATAAAAAAGAATACTAACAACTGGAAATCAGACTTTTCCCCTTCCTCAGGGTTTATTGATGCTGTTTTTTTGTGTGTTTGTTTAATGACTTTCCTGAACTACTTCTGTAAACTCTCTATTCTCTGTGCAGTGTGACCACTAAAGTCAGTTTGATTTGCATAATGGTCAGCTAATAATTGGACAGAGATTCCCTCAGATGTCTGGAACCACTAAGTCTCTCAGTTGTTAAGAAGGAGCTTTGTGTGCACGTTAGAGTATGCCTTCAACATTTAGCCAAAAAGTTTACAACTCCACCATAACCTTCATTTTCTTCTTGAGCATAGCCTCAAGGTTAGCCAGAGGTGAGAGCTTTGGGCCTTTTCACATCTTTCCTAAGTATGCAAAGTCCTGGACATGTGCACATCCCAAGATGTACAGGTGTCCTTCTAGATTCCTGGGAATGTGTTGCAGTTTTTCAAAGCTCCCTATGGACATCTCATTCCACAGCTTTTTCTTTTAAGCATTTTGGTTAGCCTATTGTTTGCCCCAACTGCTATTTACACCTCAGGAAGCTATGACATTTGACAATTGCCTCTGATTGATTGTTTTCAACAAATGTCCTCAGGGAGGAGGCTGGAGGAGCTACAAGTCAGGTCAAAGGCAGTCTTTTGAGTGGGGTTTTCCAGGGACCCACTAGATGGGTCAAATAATGACAGTTCTCTGGGAATGGGGCTTTGAATGAGTCCAATCCCCTTTTATTCCCTCCAATGGCATCCAAGAGACTGGTTTTTACCATGACTGCAGGATGTTGGTTTTCAAGGCTACTATGGAGCTGGGGAGGGTGTGATAGGAATAGGGCAAGTTAGAACATCACAGAGCCCCCTGGTCCCACCAAAATTCAGCCTATGTTCTTAAATAAATGCTCCCCAGATGGCTGCAAGCCTTTGGTTAATTTCCAGAGTTTTGAAAAAGTTGATTCTCACCATTTTCCCCAAGTGTTCTTGTTGCTTTTATAAAGGGAAGAATATCTGGAGGTCTCTACTTTGCCATTTTCACTGACATTACTTTCAAACATACTTTTAAATGCTAAACTCACAAGAAAGTAAGAGAAGTACTAAATGTTTACATACGCACGCGTGCGCACACACACACATACACTCTTACACTCTAGAGCTGAAACTAAAGTGGTAAGCCAACACGGAAACCAGGGATGCCCTGGAAGTGTGTCAAAACCAAAAACATAGAGCTTTGTTAGTTAACATGTGGCTGCCTAAAGTGGTAGATAGGAGGTGGGGCAAACAATAGGTAACGTTACACGCTTTTACTTAATACGGGCCCTCATATTGGTTCCCCTGCATTAAACCCAGCATATACAGGGTTAAAACCAGAAAGCACTCATCCCCTTTCCCTGCTTCTTTAGTTACACTCATATGTAAATATCTGTTTCTTTAACCTTTGACTCCCTAAGCTTTACAACCAAATATAAGTTACAAATTGTTAAAGCCCAGGTGGCCTCACACTGGACTCACACTAAAGTTTTGGCTAATCATGGGTCCTTGAAGTTTATTACAGGAAAATTGATGTCCAGAGAATATCAAGAAACTGAAGCTTCCCAGGCCCCAACTCCTTGGCTTCCTGGCACCAGAATCCACCATCTACCACGGAGGGAGACAACCAAGGTTAGCCACCTGCAGATTCCCTTATCTCACCATTCACCTCTCTGCAAGCAGCCTCATGAGGCCAAACACAGGCTGGTGGGAAAGCGCTAATCAGCAAGGTCACAGGCTCTCCTTCCCTACAAGCAGCAAACCTTTAAAACCCTTTACCCACTTCTTAACAGGGAGCCAGTAGCTCCTAAGGCATTAGCTAACTGGTACCCCCTTTGCCTGGGAAAGAAAATAATAAAACTGTTTTTTTCCTTTTTACCCAAAACTCTGTTCTCATTATTTGGATTGGCACCAAGTTCAGAAACTTTCAGTAACAGTAACATTTAAAAAAAAAACAAAACTGTGGAACAGATGTCAAGAGAGGGCTTTGAAAAGCTCTGACATATCCCTGGGAATCTAGAGTTTTGCTGGTTAACCAAGTAATAGGATTTGAACCTAAAGAAGTGTGCAGTTGACTCTGAGACCTCCACAGATATCCAGGCACCCAAACTGGATATATATTTAGTTGAAAAGATAAACTTGGAAAAATCTATATGCTGGCAAATTGAACCTACAAGCAAGTCAGTATATCTGCTGGCACTGGATTTTAAAACATTAATAATTTTAATAGTCTTCCCTAATGTTTTGTAACCAGCCTTATTCTCATGCTGGGATTTGAATTTATGCTACAATCACAGTTCAAGAAACCTCAATCCAATAAATTAAATTGAAACAGTTCCTGATTGGTAGTGACCCCTAGCACCCAGGAGAAACCAAGGCAAATCATCTCAGTTCGGGTCCCTCAGGATTCTCACAAAGTTCAGACAAATACAAGCTCTTGATAAAATCTAGCAAACATATGAGGAATCAAACCACCATGAGCAGGAGGCAACAACAATTATAAACAGAAGAAAAAGGAATGAACGGAATGACTATAGATATTGAAATTATAAGAAACTTTATTCTCAGGAGGTAGGTTTAAAAGGATGTTGAAGTGCAAAGATAGAGACCAACACTATGTGGAGCAGAAAGAAGGGTCATTGGCCCACTCTGGAACTTCAAGGTAGATTTTCTGAAGGAGATGATGCCTGAGCTTGGGCTGGAAGGACAGTAAGTAATTAGGCAGGAGAAAAAAAGTGGTGAAGAAATTCAAGACAGAAAAAACATAATAAACAAACACATGGAAGCACTGAACAGCATGGGGACTTCAGGGGAAAATGTAGACATTTATCTATTATTCTAGTAACAAATATAGAGCAGAGAGTACCAAAATCTACAAAAATAGAGAGCCCTTTACACCATATTAAGAAATATAGACTTTATTTACTAGGCAATAGAGGATCGCTGAAGGATTTTAAGTAGGGGTGTTTCATGATGATTTTGTGGTGGGCAGGTTGTCTAGAGCTAGAGAGGGGAAAGAATTTAAGAGGGACAGCGCTGAGGGATTAGAAATCAAGTAGGAGGCTACTGCACAGCTTAGGTGAGAGATGTTGAGAGCCTGAAAACCAGTGTAGTAGGGAAAACTGGGAGAAGACACAGACTTTAGAAAAAGCAGACAAAATCAGCAAAACTTGTGACTGACTAGTTATTGTGAAGGATGAAGGGGAAAAATGGCTCCTGTCTTTCTTCCTTGGATGACTGGGTGCTAATTATTGGTGCTGGAAATAAAAAGGAAGACGAGGTTGGTGATAGAGGAAGATAATGGGTTAAGTTTTGAAGATCTTTGGTCTGGGGTACTTGTGGGAAACCGAGGTTAGGAAGCAATTGAATTTATGAGTCTGCAGCTCAGAGAAGAAGTTAGCACTGATAACTAATGACTTGAGTGGATAACTCAGTAGAAAGAAAAGAGCAGCAGCCCATGGGTAGAACCTTGGGTTTTCCTGAAATTCAGGAAAATACTGATGCTTTTTGGAACAAGATCAATTTTAAGTAAAAACAATTATGTGGAAAAACCTAAGTCTTATAACATCAAAATATTGAAAACTACCTAAACGTCAAAGAAAAATAGAACGGTTAAGTTAATATGGTATATCCACCTCAGAGAATATCATAGTTATTTTAAATAATGTGTAGGAAGAGTTTACATAAACACAACATGTTTATGATTGAATGTCAAAAGTTTTTTTACTTTTACTTTTAAAACCATGTATTATATAAACCATGTCTGGAAAGAAATATATACATATATTAAAAGTAATTTTTTCAAATTATTCAAAATTGTTTCTATAACATTTTTATAATGAGGAAACAACTGTTAAAAACGCATTTCCCTACAATGAGATAGCACTTCACACACAGTAGGATGGTGATAATCAAAAAGACAGATAATAACAAGCATTGACAAATACAGGAGAAACTGGGATCCTCACATATTGCTAGTGGAGATGTAAAATGGTACAGTCACTTTGGAAAACAGTTTGGTAGTTCCTCAAAAGGTTAAACACAGAGTTACTATATGACCCAGTAATTCCCTGGTATATACCCAAGAGAAATGAAAGCATACATCCACACGAAGACTTTTCACACAAATGTTCACAACAACATCATCCATAATTGCCAAAAAGCAGAAATAACCCAAATGTTGATAAATGGATGAAGGGTTATTTAAAATGTGGGATAGTCATAATATTATTTAGCAACAAAGGAAATGAAGTGTGTCACTTAACGACCAGGATATGTTCTGAGAAATGCATCATTAGGTGATTCCGTCATTGTGCGAACATCATACAGTGTACTTACGTAAACCTAGATGGTACAGCCTACGACATACCTAGGCTATATGATACTAACCTTATGGGACCACCTTTGTATATATCATCCATCTTTGATCAAAATGTCATCATGCTGAGCAAGACTGTACTGACGTGCTACAAGTCAGATGAACCTTGAAAACATCATGCTAAGGGAAAGAAACCATGCATAAAAGATCACAAATTGTGGGATTCCACTTATATGAAATGTCCAGAATAAGCATATCTATAGAGGCAGAACGTACACTAGTGGTTGCCTACACAAGGAGTAGCCAACCCTAGTGGTCCAGTGGTTAGGGTTCAGAACTAGGGTTCCTAGTTCTTAGGAAACCACACCACCCATCTCTTGGTTGTCATACTGTAGTGGCTGCATGTTGCTGTGACACTGAAAGCAATGCCACCGGTATTTCACACATCAGCAGGGTCACCCATGGCGGACAGGTTTCAGCAGAGCTTCCAGACTAAGACAGACTAAGAAGGAGGACCTGGCCACCCGCTTCCAAAAATACTGACCATGAAAACCCTGATAGAGCACTGGAAGCTGAGAGGATGGCGCAAAAGGACCAGGCAGGGTTCCACTCTGCTGTCCATGGGGTCACTCGGAGTCACCATGGCACTAACAACAAAACAAAGACCCGGGATGGAGGGTGGAGGGTAGGGAGGAGAATTAGGGAAAACTAGAAATAAGTTGGGGCTTCTTTTTGGGGTAATGAAAAAGTCCTAAAATTAGATAGTGATGATGGCTGCACAACTCTGGGAACATACTAAAAATCCATTGAACTGTAGGCTTGAAAGGGGTGAACTGTGTAGGAATTCTCTCTCAGAAAAACTTTGTGAAAAACCCTCATTTCCCTCCCCCTCGGGGGGAACAAACACGGCTACAGATCCTATGGAACACCAGGCCTGAGGAGCGCAGGATGCATCAGATGCGGAATGGAAGCAGCGGTCTCGGACGCTCCGCCGGGTACACAGCCTGCCGTCGGGTTCCACCTGCGGGAGGTGGCCTGAGGCCTCAGGACGAAGTGTCCTGGTGTCTGGGGCACGTGGCCTTGTCCCCGCCTTTCCCGCCGCCTCCCGCGCACCTTTCCAGTGGGCCTCGCTGCTGGCACCACCGAGCTTCATGGAAGATCAGCTCTTCTGGAAGCAGGTCCCAAGGGACCGTGAGCACCCTCCACATCCCGGATCCGGGTCCCCCAAAGACAGCGCGGGATGCTTACCCCAGTCTCGGGCGGAGCGGCAGAGGCCGACGGCCTGAGGTCTCGCCCGCAGTCTTTCTGACCAGGCCTAACGCCTCTCAGCGAGGGGCAGGGGCGGGCGATGGCTGTGGGCTGGTCCCCAAGGCCACGTGGCAGCTGCAGCAGGGCCACACGCCAAGTCCTCAATTCTGGTCCTGTCTGCAGTGCCTTTCTTGTTCGCTCGCCGTCTCACCACAGCTCTATCGGACAGGTCTGAACAGATTCCCAGGAAAAGTGGAATCTGGGCCTCGGGTCCCGCCGCCCGCCGAAGCCCTGACTCCTCATGGCGGTTCAATAAACAGCAGTCCTCCTGACTACCTCATGTCAGGATGTTCGTGGACTCTCAGCACAGAGGGCTCGACACCTCGGAGGCCCAGCCCTGAGCAGCCGCGGAGCACCGGAGCACCGTCTGAGGCCAGGAAGTGCAAGGGCCCTGGAGGGCTCCGGAGCCTCCCTGCCGTTCTGACAGGGATGTCGGAAAAGCCCCTCGGGCTGGGCAGGCTGAAAAGACGCTTGGACATCCGGAAAGGCTGGCGACCCTGATCTGGAAGATTATGTGCCCAACTCTTGTCTCCGGGAAGCCAGAGAGGGGAATCTGGGTTTCCTGAGGTGAAGTTTGTTGAACCGCCACGAGGGCGCCAGAGAGGGGCGTCCAGCTGGCGCCGCCCCCGGCGCCGGCGCCGCCCTCAGGGGACGCTGGGCGGGGCCTCCTCCTGGAGATCCAGCCTGTGGTTCGTTCACTATTCCCAATGTTATTGAGTAGCCACTACACATTGAGCTCCAGATGCTGGGGACAGGGCAGTGTGTGGGATAGACAGTGTTCCTGTCTTCAGGCAAGAGAGACAGCCAAGCCAAAAGTTACAATACAGTGTGAAAACTGTTGGGATGGAGAAAGGAAGAGACAAGGAAAGTCTGGTGCAGATACTGCTTTCAGAAGAAAACAAAGGAAAGAAGTGGTGGGATATAAGTCTCTTTGGAGGTTTGTTGATGTAAAGTTCCCATTTGATGGGTTCCGGTTCCTCTTTGTAGGGGCTCCAGCCCATCAAGCCGGGGGAACAAAAGTTTGAGGAAAGTGGAGAATATGTGAAATAGTCTTGAATAGGATGGAAGAGAGGATTGACTAAGAAGGTCATGATGTAAACTCTACAAGGCAGGAAGCTTCTTGTGTTGGGGTTCACAAGGGTTAAGTACAGTACTTAGCACATGGAAGGTGCTTCATAGGAATGGAATGAATGAAGTAGTGAATGAATAAAGGATTTTCACTTGGTGTTGGAGCAGATCACTAGTTGCGACCATGAGTTCATAGTAGCACCAATATCCTCATGTGTGTGATTTTATCAAATAAGGCTGAATCACTTACTAGAGGGCAGACCTGGAAGAGGCAGAGTTGGGATTCTGCCAGGCAGGCATGATGAAAAGGAAATAAGGTGGAGGTGTTTGGGATGTCGTTTAAGTGATAGACCTTGAAATCAATGAAAGAAGGAAGAAATGAAGACAAAATAGGTTGCTAATGGTTAGAGAGTGGGTGGAAACGTTGATGGACTGAAGATCCTGACACGGTTGAAGAACTGGCATTTGGCATACTGAGGACATAGGCTGGAAGGGCTGGAGGTTGAGGTCAAAGTGAAGGATATCAGAATATTATTTCAGAAGGCAGAGCTGTTCCTGGAAATAAGCTCTAAGACTTTCCATAGCTGAGTTAGAATGGAAATTAAGATTAAGAGCTCTGAGATGAGGAAATCTATTAATT
This sequence comes from Equus caballus, assembly GCF_041296265.1. NCBI lineage: Eukaryota > Metazoa > Chordata > Mammalia > Perissodactyla > Equidae > Equus > Equus caballus. The sequence goes on from NC_091700.1 coordinate 37,881,814, forward strand.
AAGAGTCTAGGTTATCAGATGGCCCAATCACATGGAAGGTAGGATCTCCTAGAAATTTTCATCTGCACTGGGACACGTCCCGCCCCTTTCCCTCTGCCAGAGCCTCCAGAGAATTTGCATCCACCCTTTAACTGAAGTTTGAGAGGCTAGAGGTGCAATGAAATGTCTCAGAGCCAGAAGACAGCAGCAGAGCAGGGAGAGAAGGATGTAGTAGACAACTGTTTTGATTGTTTTTAGCACCCAGCATTCATTCTCCCATCTGGAACCAGTATCTCTATTGTTCTCTGGGGAATTACTCCCATTCTTCAGTCTCAGTCTATGTGCAGATATTTTTAGTTTTCCCCACCACACCCCTACGCCAAGGATGAGTTTGTGACTCAGGCCTGGCAAAAGAGGTGAGCATGTGACTCAACTGGAGCTGCTAAGGCACAATGAAACTTTCACATGGACCGTTGTGAACGAGGTACCATATTTTTCAGCTACATTTGAACCTGGGAGGGTATTGTCCTGAACTTGCTGGCAGCCATCGTGCCACCATATAAAGTCTGAGAATGAAGCCAGTACAGAAGACGGAACTAAGAAATGGAGAGACACTGAATCCTAACGATGTCAGTGGAACCAGGTGTCAATGCTTCTGCCTAAAGCCAGTCTTTATCCAGGCTTTTCAGTTACATGAGTCAATATATTCCCTTTTGTATTTGGGCCATTGAGTTGTACTTTATATCACTTATATTCAGATTATTCCTCATAATACCAGGGAGTTCTCCATCCCTGGTTCCTGCTTCTGAGCTAGTCCACTAAATGTATGTTAACTTCTCTGTGCCTCAGTCTCTTTTTCTGTCAAAGGGGATGAGCAATACATAGAATTGTAAGATTAAATTGATGATAAATTTAAAAATATGAATTTGTTCCACAACATTGAGATGCAAAAAAGTCACATTAATTTTTCTAAATTAAATTAAATCTGGCTCTATACCCCCATTACTAAGGTAAGAAAACACCCAATATCAGTCATTTTGGGGGGCCCTTCTCCTTCTTTAGCATGATATACACTGCCCTTAAAAAAATCTTAAGAACGAGCATCTGGTCTTCAGTTGATCATGTGTTTTCAAATTCACAAAAGATATTAAGTTCCAGGATTCAGGAATGAGAAATTTCAACTCTTAGGAATTCTCAAAATCATAAGTTATTTTATAGTTTTATAACATTTTATTTACATATTTTTAATAAATGAGAAATGCTGTTTATTAATATTTTTAAGAAAATATGGCCTAGAAGAAATATTCAAACACTGCAAATGACTATGTAAACATTATTGAAGAACATTTAAATAGCAACTTTTGATGTTCTAGTAAAGTTAACAGTACTGTGTGAAATCGTGTCAAAAGTGCAAAATTAAAGACAGTTTGTTTCCGAAATTTGTTTCATGGAAAATCATTTTTAGGATTTGCATAATACATACTGTGTTTAAACTTACTAATTTTTATTTTATTTTCAAGAATAACTAGTTGTTGGTGGATAGGGCCATGAACACACACTCAGAACATGGCAACAGCTGCACAGTACTGGTTAGGTCATGACCCCTTTACTCTTACAGTAAGGAGATAGAGCAAGAATCCTTACGTAGGGAAATTATCCCCCTAGTCTTATCAGCTCAAACTTTTTCCCACACTGAAGCATTGCCATGGGCCCTCCACCTGCCAGATAATCTGCCTTTCTCCAGTCCCCATAAGAAAGAAGGAACAGACCCTGCATCTAGGGGACAGCAGCCACAAGTTCCTGAACTGCCACTTAGTCTCCCTAATAACACCCAAACTTGTTCTTGTGACCCAATGCATGGGACAGGTAATTTAAGCTCTGGATCCCAGTGCCAGTGGAAGTTCTGGGTGGCAGGTCTCAAAAAGAAGAGGCCCTTTCATTGCTGGGGCCCCTGCCCTAAGCCTGAGGACTGATAGTGAATTCTCAATATTAATAACTATCACGAAGCCTGCCACTCTAGTGAGAAAATATAGCGCCAGCAGCTGGGCTCTGGGATCCTGCTCCCACTCCATACCCAAGATGTCAGCCCATTCATGCATTTTGATTGTCCTGATATTAGGTGTGGAAAGTAGGGCCTGGTATTGTCTAACTCCAAGGAGCCCTATTCTTATTGTATTCAATGTCAGTGGCAACTCTTGGAACAACACTCTTTTAGCAAAATGATTGATTCCCATAAAGATGTACAAAACTGTGAGTCCTAGGCGTCAGTACGAAGTATGTTTTGGTAGGTAAATAGTTCCTCATCCTCCCTCTGTTATTTGGCTAATGAGATTTTTTTTGTTTCCCTGAAACCTCCTACTTTCCCATTGTGCTGGGGGAGTATGGGACATGGGAAAAGTGCTGGAAGCAGAGCAAGAGTGGGGCGTCCCTCCAGGATGTACCCCAACTTCATTTGAGATGTCAATTATTAGCTCCCTTGTGTGTGCAAATCCTGATTGCCTCTTCCTCTGTGTGTCTCTGGAAGTAAGCAAACACCTGTACTCAGAAGTGGAATTGCCAGGCCATATGGTAGTTCTATGTTTAATTCCTTCAGGAACCTCCTTACTGGTTTCTGTAGTGGCTGTACCAATTTACATTCCAACCAACAGGGCACAAATGTTCCCTTTTCTCCACATCCTCGCTAACACTCCTTATCTTTTGTCTTTTTTTTTTATAATAATACATCTTAACAGGTGTGAGGTGATATCTCATTGTGATTTTGATTTGCATTTCTCGGATGATTAGTGACGCTGAGCATCTTTTTCTATACTTGTTGGCCATCTGTGTGTCTTCTTCAGAAAAATGTCTATTCAAGTCTTCGGCCCATTTTATGTCAGATTATTAGTCTTTTAGCTATTAAGTTGTATGAGTTTCCTATGTATTTTGGATATTAACCGCTTATCTGATATATATGGTTTGCAAATATTTCCTCCCATTCTGTAGGGTGCCCGTGTCTTTTTGTGGATTGTATCTTTTGTTGTACAGAAGATTTTCTGTTTGATGTAGTCCCACTTGTTTATTTTTGCCAAGATCAACGTTGAGGAGCTTTTTCCATATGTTTTATTTTAGGAATATTATGGGTTCAGGTCTTACATTTAAGTCTTTAATCCACTTTCAGTTAATTTTTGTGAGTGGTATAAGATATGGGTCCAACTTCACTGTTTTGCATGTGGATCTCCAGTTTTCTCTTGCCCTCTTTCTAACTTCTTAAACTGGATGCTTAGCTCACTAATTTTCAGTCTTTATTCCTTTCTAATCCCAGCATATGAAGAAATAAACTCCCCTCTAAATATCGCTTTACCTATTGTGTTAGGGGACCCTAAGACCACTCTCAAGTTCAGGAACTAGCTTGAAGGGCTCACGGTACTCACAAATGCTGTTATACTCATGGTTGTGGTCTATTACATTGAAAGGATGTAGAATACAGTCACCAAAGGAAAAAAGCACATAAGGTAGAGTCCAGGAGGTTACCAGGCACAGCTTCTGGTTGTCCTCTCTCTGTGGAGTTGTGTGAACAGAACCTAATTCTCCTAACAATGATGTGTGACAACGTGTACAAATTATCTCCAATCAGGGAAGCTCGTCCAAACTTTAATGGATTTTACTGGGGATCAGACACATAGGCTTGGAGCCCTCATGTGATTGACCTTAACTACTCAGTCTCTAGTCCCTCCCAGAGGTCAAATCCATACAGCATGACAAAGGGCCCCAGGCAAACAAAAACAGGTGTTTACCATAAATCGCATTATTAGCATAACCTATCTGGCATGGCTCAAGGCCCCAGGTATGCAGACCCTCTTTTTGTTTTTTTTGTTTCTTTTTTTTTGAGGAAGATTAGCCCTGAGCTAACTACTGCCAATCCTCCTCTTTTTTTTTTGCTGAGGAAGACTGGCCCTGAGCTAACATCTATGCCCATCTTCCACTACTTTATATGTGGGACACCTACCACAGCATGGCTTTTGCAAAGTTGTGCCATGTCCACACCTGGGATCCAAACTGGCGAACTCTGGGCCGCCGAGAAGCAGAATGTGTGTACTTAACTGCTGCACCACCAGGCTGGCCCAAGACACTCTTATCAGGCAGGATATTCCAAGGATCATTGGTTATCTCCGGGGAGACGTCTTTAGAATGTACAGAGTTTGAACATCCTAAATCTGCTGAGTTAACCCTTTAATAGTCACATTTTATGAGTTAGATCTATAGTTCTACTTTTAAATTTTATTTATTTCTGAATCTATAAACTATTACCTTTTACATTTAAAAAAATGTAAGTATATATTTATACTATATACTAATATACTATACTAAACTATATACTAATACTACCATACTATATACCATATACTAATCTACACCTTGCTTTTTTCACTTGAAGTTGTTCCATATCTGTAAAAAAAAAGAGAACTTTTTCATTCTTTTTATGGCTGCATTTTATCAACCGATTTTCTATTGATAGATGTTAGAGTTTCTTTTTTTCTTTCAATTTTTTGTTATTTCAAATACCACTGAAATTAATAACTATATATGTATAATTTTATTCATGTTCTAACATATTTGTAAGATATATCCCTAAAAGTAAAATTATTGGATAAAATTTTGTGTTCATCTGTAATACTGATAGATATTGCCTATCAAATAAACTATTTTCTATAAAGCTTTCACCACCTTTTAGAGTCTCCTTCTAGCAATGTAAGAGAGGGCCTGCTTCCTCATGTTCTTGCTAAGTCAGTGTATTATAAAAAGTATTCATGTTTGTCAATGCTGTAGGAGTGATAACATTGTAGCATTACCTTTATTTCACTCATTGTGTGTAACGCTGAGCATCTTTTCACATTTGAGTCACTTTTATTCTTTTTCAATGAACTGTTTGTATGTATTTTTTGTCTAGATTTCTGGTGGCTTATTGATCTTTTTCTTATTGATCTGAGGGAGCTTTTTCATGCCAGTGATATTAGCCATCCATACATATTGTGAATTGGAGATATTTTTCCCTTTTTTGTTTACTTTTTTATTTATGTTAGATTTTGCTACACATTTTTTTAAGTTTATATGATTTAATTGATTGGTCTTTTATTTTATGTTTTTTGAGGGTTTTTTGTTATATTGTACTTTAAAAACTCTTCTCTACTCTAAAATTCTGAAAACATCCTCTAAGAGTTTCTTTTACTAATTTTACTTTATTTTTAAAATTTACTCTTTGATCTGGAATTTTTTTGATATAAGATATAAAGTAGAGCTAAAATCATTTTCGTTCCAAATAGCTACCTAGTTATCCCAACACCATCTATTAAATAATCCATCTATTTTTCACTGACTTGAAAAGCCACCTTTACATTGTATATACTGTCACACGTCTTCGGTCTATTTATGGATGTTCTGTTCTGTTTCAGTCGATCAGTCTCTCATCACATGTCAGTACCACACTGGAGTTTTTTTTACGGTTGGGAGATGCGGATGAGGAAGGCTGATGTTGACTTCTGCAGGTTGTAAAATTTTGGTCGAGGTATAACGACATACAGAAAAGTGCACAAATCCTAAGTATAAAGTTCAATGAGTTTTCACATTGTGAACATACAGTATAGTATGTACTTAGTACTCATAACCAGTACTCAGCTCAAGAAGCAGAGCATTACCAGTACCTAGAAGCCCCCATCTAGTCACTTCCCTTGTGAGGGTAACCACTATACTGGATTAATTCTGACTTCTAATAGCATAATTAGTTTCACCAATTTGGAAATTCTGTGAGTTAAATTACTCGGTATCTACTCTTGTGTCTGACTTCTTTCGCCTTACATCTTATTCAACATTACGTTTGTGAGAGTCAGCTACACCGATACATATAGTTGTGGTTCGTTCAATCTCATTGCTGTAGACTATTACATTGCATAAATATAGCGCTTTTAATTTATTCATTCTACTGTTAAGGGACATTGGGGATTTTTCATTTTTGCTATTATGAATAGTGCTTACATGAACATTTTTAACACGTTATTTGGTGAATATGTTCGTATTTCTTTTGGACATGTAGCTAGGAATGGAATTACTGGGTTGTAGGGTATGCATATGCTCAGCCTAAGAAGCCAAACAGTTTTCCAAAGTGATCATACCGGTGTCTGAGAGTTTCCATTGCTCCACATCCCTGCCAATACTTGGTATTTATAGCAGAAGCTGTTGAGGGCTGCTCGTTTACCCTCAAGCCTTCCCATTTCAGTGCACACCAGCATCATAAACTCTTTCTCTGAGAGTTTCACAGGCCACCCAGACCCCTTTGATCTCCACTCAAACAGGTGAGAAGGGTAGGGGAAGCCCTGAGTAGAGATGTCAACCAATGACTGATGAGAGGTCAGCTCCCTTGACCTTTGGATAGTGTAATTCTGAAACACATCGTCTACACTTGCTGTTGGAGTCCCCCAGCAAGATTAAGCTCCATTTGGAGACAGCCTTTATCTCTTTCCTTTCTTCTCTTACTTTTCTACTCCCCTACTCATGTTTTAAGTCCTTGTCCCAGGCCTGCTTCTGTGGGAATCCGGACTATCAAAGTCTATTCTTTTTCATTTTGGCCACTGTGGAGGAGAGGTGATTGGGGGGAAAATACGTCTAAAAAGGCTCCTAAGAGGAGGAGGTAATAATGAAAAAAGGATTGAGAAACACTGGTTTAGAAATATGATCCATCTCAAATTTATTTTTGTGTATAGTGTAAGGTAGGCTTTCAGTCTCTCTTTTTTTTTAATTTGCATATGTTTATCCAGTTCGATAATACCATTTGCTGAAAAGACTTTTTTCCCCATTGAATTGTTTTAGCACAATTGTCAAAATGATTGACTATATATATGTGGGTCTCTTTCTGGATTCTATTCTGTTCCTTTGGCTTCTTTGTCTATTACTATGCCAATAGCACGCTGTCTTGATTACTCTAGTTCTCCAGTAAGTCTTAAATCAAATAGTATAAGCTCTAGCTCTTTTCTTCTTTTTTGAGACTGGTTTGTCTATTTTTGGTGCTTGGCATTTCTATATTAATTTTAGAACCAGCTTGTCATTGTCTAAAAAAAGTACCACTGAGATTTTTATTGGGGTTGTGTTCAATCTATAGATCAATCTGAGGAAATCAACAAACTTGAGTATTCCAATCCATCAACATGACGTGCCTCTCCATTTATATGCTTGTATTTTTTATAAATAGGTTTATGTATTTTATGCTATTGCAAATGGTAATTTTTATTTCATTTCTCAATAGTTTCTTGCTAGCTATAGAAATACAATTGATTTTCTTTTATAATTTGATAAGTCATGCAATTATCTTTCTAGCTGCAAATATTGAATTCGTAACAATAATAATATTGTTATTTACTTGTGTTATCTATTAAAACAAAACAAATCCAAAATACTGATGAATGGCAGGATTCACATTGAGTTTGGGGCATTCGTTTTTTGTATAAAATATTGTTGAGTGAACAAGTACCAATTCACACTAAAGTGATAGGTGGGAGAAAATGCTATAGAACATTGTGTTCCTATAATATACAGCAAGGATGATTTTAAACTTTAAGTTTCTTAAGTCCTCATATGAAAGCATTGTAATTCATTTACCTCTTTTTTATGCTACCAGAATTTCTCTACTCTGTAATATTCAATGTTCATCAGCATAATATACCTTACTATATTTATGCATATGTATCTATTTATACCAAACAATATATTTAAGTTACAATATTGTTTAAAGTTAACAAAATAGTTTTAAAACATAGATAATTTTGTTGAAGCATATTATATGGTAATACTCATAGTACTTATCAAATTTTGCCTTTATGAAAAACCAATACATATCACACTTGGATAAAAATATGAAAGTAGAGTATACATGAAGGTTATGTTGCAACTGTATTCATTTCTTTATTTTATTTTTTCTTTCTTCTCTTTTTTTTATGCATATCCTTATATACTGGTACTTTGTTTCTGTAGGAGATATTCTTAAAAGTAGGATTACTGGGTCAAAGAATATGTACATCTAACAATAAAATAAACATCCATGAACCCATGACTTCACACAGATTGAAACATTTCTAATCTAGAAGCTGCTGGAGGTTGCTCTCTGCTCCATTCCCCCTAGCCTCTCCATAAAGGTGACCATCATCTGAAGGTTATGTTCACAAATTTCTTGCTTTTCTTTATAGTCTACAGAAAGATAGACAGAGACTTACCTAAACAATAGATCTTGTTATCTTTATTTTTAAGCTTTATAAAAATGAGTATTATGATGAAATAATATTTACTTTGAAGCAAATTTTGATGACTAAAAAGTTCTCAATAAACACTTAAATCAAATTGCTGGTATTATTTGCATAGTTTACAAAAATGTTACTCTATAAAATATCTAGATAACGTTGTGTTAATAAATATCAATAGCTCTTTGATTTAAAAGTGATGAAAGACAACCTAATTATAATTGTTTTTCATATATCCACATTTTCTTTCAGTGGTATGAAACTGTCTGGATATTTAAAAATAGTTTACTTTGGCAAGAGAAAACTTGCTGAACTCTGGAAAGTACAAAGTAGACACAATGGAAGGTTTCTGAACCTGGAGAAGAAAAGATAATTTTCTATAAATGATTTTTTTCACATCTGTGTTTCTTATATTCACATGTAGATATCTCAATTGCTGTATTACCAATTTGCTTCACTAGATGGAGATATGAGGCATAATAATTACAGATGCCTTCAAAAAGGAAAAATAACAACTTGAGAAAATAATTATTTGTAGAGGAGAAACTATTGCTTGTAAGAAGTCATCTTAAAGGATATGATCTTCCATGTAGTGAATTGTTCGCTCCAGGGAGAAACATTTGCTGGAGATTGATAATGAGTACTTTATTAGTGAATAATAATTCATTAGTGAACTGAGTGGACTCCTTCTTTTATTCACTCACTCATTTGTTCATTTTTTCATTCAGTGACTAAGCATTTTTCACACCTAGTGTGCCCAACATGGCCAGGCACTGGGGATATGGAAATAGGAACACAATCCCAGCCCTCAAGGAGCTCACAGCCTCAGTCAAGTAGGGGAGATAAGTACATAAATGATCAATTAGAATACATTTGGGGAAGAACTATCGAACGGATTCACATGAGGTTCAGTGATGGCATCAAGAAAGAAATGACTAGCTCTTATTGAGTAGGAAAAGATGCCTGGGATGAGTTTTAAGGGATGAACAATTCAAGGATGGGAAGAAAACTATAGCAATAGTCCAGACAAAACTTGGTAAAGACCTGAACCAAGTGAGTACCTCTGGGATAGAAAGGAGGAGATAAACGTACAAGATATGGAGGAGGCAGAATAGGTTAACTAAATGACTAAATGATTGCAGGGATCAGAGAGTAGGAAGAAATTTCCTAGATAGTTTAAGGTAAGTGCTGTGGAGGTCAGGATAAAAATTCAACATGACAATGAGAAACTGAAAACAATTTTAATAAAGCACCGCTACTCATATCTTAAATTGTAGACTGCCTCCCCACCCTTTCCCTCTTCTTGAGATCTCACCCCATTCTCTGTTTGCTCTGGCGTGTGAACTTGTTCTTCCTGCCAAATGAGTCAGTCTCAGTTAGATTTGTGCTGACATGTATTAAATTTCCTGTAAAAGTAAGAAACTAGTGTGTCATCCCTTTCTCTCCCTCTCCTTTTCCCTCTCCCTCTCTTTCCTTCTCTCGTCTTCTCTCTCTCACACACACGCACGCCACACACATGCACATACAGGGAAAAGCATATAGAAAAAAGTATAGTGTCATTTGTAGAAAACTACAAATAAAAAGATGTGGAATGACTATTCATACAGCAGAAAAACAACCTTACACTCACAGCGAACTCTAAGAAACTGCAGTTTTTACTCTTAAGTGTTCTTAAATCCTGGAATGGAATATGGGTCTTACTGCAAGTATCTAAATCATGATACATACTCATCTATTTGCAATAGTTTTCTAAGCGGATTTTTAAGTTCTATTGTTTTATGCAAAAGATTAGAGATCTAGAATTTTAAAGTTTCTGTTTTTGGTCTTCCTTTGAATTTCCACTGTGAATTTAGCTATGTTTTCATTTAACACCCATATGTTGAATTTTATCTGTCCCTAACACAGAGAGTATATCAATATGTCCTCAGTGAGTGTGTGAGACTCAGCAAGAAGAAGACTTGCCATGACCCCACAAATCAGCCCAGACAGCCCCGGAGTCAGCTTGAGAGAGTAAGAGAGAGCGAAGAGAATCTGAAGTCACAGAGAGCACCTTCCGAACAGGTAGAGTGGAGCAAGCACCAGAAAGAAATGAAACTTTAAAAATTCTGACTTGCGTTTGAAACTTTTGTGTTTTTTTGATTTGCATAGTGGGGAAGCAGAATGAATTTACATGTGTATATTTGAGTCCCATCCAGGGATTCTCCCAGCCTCCCATTCATGTCTTCATCTATATCCACATCATTTCTGTCTACATCTGTACCCTTAGCTACACTCAAATCCACTTCTGTATCTTCTCATCTTCTTGCTACCTCATCCCAGCAATCAAATAGAGTGGACAGAAGAGCTTTGGGAGTAACCACAAGGCAACATCGGACGATTAGAACGAACTTGACAAGTACAAACTCCATTGACCTTTATAGTATATTTCTGAGAAAATTTACAAAGAGTTCAAGTCAAAATCGTTTCAAATGTAACGCAAGCTGGTGGAAGGAGCATAAGAGGTTTATATCAAAATGTCTTGGGCCAGCCTGGTGGCATAGTGGTTAAGTTTGCTCCGTTTTGACAGCCCAAGTTCGCGGGTTAGGATCCTGGGTGTGGACCTACACCATTCATCAAGCCATGCTGTGGTGGCAACCCACATACAAAATAGAGGAAGATGAGCATAGATGTTAGCTCAGGGCCACTGTTCCTCAAGCAAAAAGAGCAAGATGGACAACAGGTCTCAGCCCAGGGCCAATCTTCCTCACTAAAAAAAAAAAGTCTTGATTTATAGTGATTGATTCTAGGGCTGGAGTAAGAGAAATCTAATCGAGCCTGGAAAATCTTGTGTCAGAAAATAAGGAAATACTCAAAACAATAACAGCCTCACAATGATGAGGCATGACAAAAGAATACAAGATCCAACTTACAAGAGTTCCCAATGGCCAAAGTTGAAACAATTTCAGCAAAAAAATAAATAATGATAGCCTTCGGTTATAATCCATAACAGAAAATAAAAATCCATCAGTCTATACATATTGATATAAATACATTACAAAATTTCCACCACGTAAGTATCACAATATTAATTGTTGCAGGCAAGATCCAGTGATACTGAAATCCATGGGTGAACGTTTGAGGGAAAACAGATATTAGCAGAGTCCCCATGTATCTCCTGCAAGATATTTATCAATTACAAAGGAAAAATAGTAAAATGACAGTGGAGAAACCCGGCGGACATGATCTCAACCAAGAGATCAAGGTTCACTTCACCAGTAATAAGACAGATCAACATGTGTATTTCCTGATAAAATGCACTGAGAAAGACACTTCACCTCTGTGGTATTTGTGCCAAAAATACGTAACTTCAATCTAATCTGGGAAAACGTTAGACAAATCCCAGTTGAGGGGCATTCTACGAAATACCTGAGAAGTACTGTTCAAAAGTGTCAAGGTCATGAAAGACAAAGACTGAGGAACTATCCCAGATTAGAAGAAGCTAAGGAGACCTAACAACTAAGTGCAATGTGAGTTTGTGGACTCGATCCTAGAATGACAGTGTAGTCTAGTATAGACAGTGTAGACAGTCTAGTGTCTTTTTGACATTAGAGGGAAAACTGATGAAATTCAAATAGGGTCTGTAGTTCAAGTAATAGTATTGTACCACTGTTAATTTTCCGGTTTTGATAATTGAACTGTGGTTGTGTAATTGTTAACATTAGGGGAAGCTGGATGAAGGGTCTACCTGAACTCTATGTGCTGTTTTAAAACATTTCTATAAATCTAAAATTACCTTAAATTAAAAGTTTTATTTTTTAAGAATTTGGTTCAAATCTCAGCTCTAGCACCTTTTAGTTCTGTGAACTTTCTGGTTATCCTTTTCCTTATTAAACAGGGAGCTAGGATGGATGACCCCTAACCCATTATGGAGAATGGGTTGCTCTCTTACCCACAATATTTGCCTTCCTTTACATCAGCTGGCCAAAGGACCATTGATCAGCAGTTGTTGAAAAGGAGAATCTTGACAACAGTTGTAAAATGATATTTTCAGGTAATTCGTCTCTGCAGTTCAAGTTTCCAGTTTAAGGCAGAATGATATAATTCTCCAGAATGACTGGAGAATTGTTCCCAGTTTATTAAGGGTCAGAAGCTGCTTTAATACATATTATGCCAAGAGGAAACTTACTCTCCCAAAAGTATTGCTAAAGAAAGAGAATTATAGTCTAGAAGAAAACAGAAAAATAGAATACTACCAGTTAAAGAGCAGCGGAATTATGAGGGGTCGTTTTGTTTCCAAGTTTCTTTAATGTCATCATTGTCTTTTTAGAATTTAAAATACATCTGCTAGAAAAAAAAATCCTTGTGCTTCTAATGCGTAAACATATTGCTGAAACTGGCCACCTCTGTAATCCTAGCATCTAGAGAGAATGTCCCAGGAATGCTTTGGCAGCTAGAAAATAAATCAGCTTGGCAGAGTTCATTTCCCTTGATACCCTCCCACACACCCACATGTGCATGTCTCTTGACCACTACGGACATTCCATGCTCTCCCCTTCCAACAGCATCCACCTCCCTGTTCTCATTCTCCATGGCCCTTTATCCCTGTAAATACACAGCATCTAATTCAAGCATGAATCTGGGCTCAAGGATACAATGCCCCAACTAGGATGGATCCCCTTTTCATTATGTTTTCCAAGTTTAACAAGGTTTAGTTGTTGACAATCAGAAAATTTCGTCTTATTGACTGTTCCATTTTTTCTCTAGTTTTGAAGTTCTACTCATCAAGGTTGTCCTTCAATGCAACAACCAAGTGTTTTTAATTTCTAAGTGTTTAATTTCTAAGTGTTATAGGAAGTTGAATTTTGGGTTTTTTTTTTTTTAAGTATACCAGAAAGTTTCTGCAATCAAATCTCTGTAGAGTAGAAATCATCCAGAAAACTTTCTAGGAGCCCGTTTAGAATGATTTACTTTCAGAAAAACTAGCAAGACCTTTTCATGGGCCTCACCCTCTGGAGTGCTCACAGCCATGTGCCCCAAGGAAAGCACATGCTTTCTGCATTATTTAGCATCGTTACAGCGGTAAGGAAATTACATGGTGGTAGTAATGGTGTTAGGTCAGTACTTGTCGGGATTGCATGACCCCTTCCAGTTGCCTGGAGCTCCACTCAATTGTTTAATGGTAGCCATCTACTCAGAGGTGGCTCCTTTGACACCGGTCCTAGGTTCTACCAGGGAGTGCCTTTAATCTCTAACTGGGATTAATCCAAATATCTGAAGTTTTATCCCGTTGAGCACCAAAAAAAAATTATTTAAACTGTTCTTGATGGAATGTTCATGTATTTACTCTTACTTGAATTTAAAATAGACTATATTGCATATAATTTAACATTTCTGGGTAAAGCCTGTTATAAAATGTGATGCCCTGTGGCTAGGGGAATGTATAGCATTGTCTGATTTTGTTTCAATTATTCTAGGACCACACTCTTTTGAATTCTTAGGTCATACTTTCAGTTTTTCTCTTTCTCCTTCACTGTCAGGGTGTCAGGCTATTTACTATTATCAATGTGCCTTCCTGTGTACTTTTCTGCTACTTCTAATCTGATGTAGGCTTGGGGATGAGATATCTGGGATCATAACACCGCGTGTACAATGGGATCCATAGATCCAGAGGGAGGCCTGCTAATGTCTCACATTATTAACATGCATATGCTTTTAATATGATCCAGAAGAAGTGAAGGAAGCTAGAAAGAAAAGAAAATGACTCAGTGGACTTCATTCTTGAAAAAATCTCCTTCCAGCAGCAAAATTACAAACACATAAGATTATATAGTTCTTTAATTGAGGCATATTTCATACACAATAAAATGCACAGATCTTCAGTGTACAGATTAAGTTTTGACCCTACCTATGTAACCATTACCCAAAGCAAGATACAGAGCATTTCGATCACCTCCGTGAAACCAGCAAACAGGTAGACATTGATGATTAAGAAGTTAGGAGCAAAAGTCCTTTTCCTTTTTGCAATTACTGATTATAGCCTTTAGCTGTTCTCCCGCTCATTGTTAACTGTGCTGTTTAGGCAACATGCTATCTGACTCCCACTAGGTTCCTATAGATAACGTCTCCCTGGAGCCTGGGTCACCATAGTAATGGGTATTTGAGCTGTTTTTCAGGGATTAGAACCCCTTGTCCTCTTCAGGCCTGTTGAGACCACCAACCCATCAACTGGGCCAGCGCAGATATCCGATAAGTGACTTTTTGACGTCAAGAGGCTAAAACTCCTCCCTCAGATCATGCTAATGCCGCCTTTTTGTGAACATGCATCCTATGAAGAGCCATGAAGTCTGACTACGCTTGTGCAGATCATCAATTATCTCACCTCTCCTCACCTCCAACCATCTATCTCCACATTTCAGACCACTTTGCCCCCTATCCCATGTATATCCCTGAGTCCCTGTTTTCAGGGAAGTGGATTTGAAACTCATTCTCTTGTTTCCTCACTTCACTGCCTTGTGATTAAAACTCTCTCTCTGCTTCAATCTTGTTGGCTCAGTGTTTGGCTTTCTGGGTGACAGGCAAAAACGAACCTGGGTTCGGTAGCACCTGGAAGTTCCTTGTGCCATTTCAAGCCAATGCTCCCTTCCTTCCACCACCACATACACGTCCAGAGACAACAGTTGTTCCAATTTCTATTGCTATAGATTCATTTTACTACCCTCGAACTTTACATAAATGGAATCATGCAATATGTACTCTTCCATGTCTGGCTTCACTTGTTCAGTATAATGTTTTGGAGATTAAACTTATTGTGTGTTATTGGTGGTCCATTTCTTTTCGCTGTTGAGTAGTAATCTATGTACAAATATGGCACAATTTGTTTATCCAGTCTTCTGTAGATGGAATTTGGATTGTTTCCAGCTTGTTGCTTTTATAAATAAAGCCCTATGAATATTTGTCTTTTTATGGACATATGTTTTTGCTTCTCTTTTTTTTTAAGATTGGCACCTGAGCTAACAATTGTTGCCAAACTTTTTTTTCTTTTTCCTGCTTTATCTCTCCAAATCCCCCTGGGACATAGTTGTATATCTTAGCTGCAGGTCTTTCTAGCTGTGGCATGTGGGACGCCGCCTCAGCATGGCTTGATGAGTGGTGCCATGCCCACGCCCAGGATCTGAACCCACGAAACCCTGGGCTGCTGCAGCAGAGTGCAAGAGCTTAACCACTCGGCCACGGGGCCAGCCCCTGTGTTTCTCTTGAGTAAACACCTAAGAGTGAATTTTTTTAATGGGTCCAATCTTACTACTTGTTTTTATAATGACTTATATTTACATAATCATTTCTTAAATATTATTTATTGGCTTTTAATTTTTAGAGTTAACCAAAGACAAAGCAAGTGAAATATAACTGTAATTTCAGAAGAGAGAAAAGACTGGAGAAAAGAGCATGGCAGGTAAAAAGAACAGTACATGCAAAGCCCCTGAGGAAAAAAGCATTTGACGTGTTTGAGGATCTGAGTGAAGGCCATGTGGCTGGAGCATAATGTGTGAAGGGAATAGTGGTAGGAGATGAAGCTGATATGTACAGCTGGGGTCAGATTATGCAGGGCCTGGTAGGCTGCATTAAGCATGCTAGATTTTATCCTAAACCCATCCAATGAATGGTTTTAGGAAGCTGAGTAATATGGTCCATTGTTCTCCATGGAGGAGATGGAAGTATAAAGGAAGAAGCAGACAAAGCTTCATTAGTAAAGCTTTGGAGAGATGGGCGTGGCCTTTTGTAGGCTAGAGAGGGAGAAACACGTGCATATTTGAGATATATTTTGGAAGTAGAATTTGAGCTCATGGCATCAACCAAATGAATTTCTAAGTAAAAAATATGGGAAAATTATTTTTATTTTTTTAAATATTGGCACCTGAGCTAACATCTGTTGCCAATCTCTCTTTCTTCTTCTCCTTCTTCTTCTTCTCCTCCTCCTTCTTCTTTTCCTTCTCCTTCCCCTCCTCCTCCTCCTCCTCCTTCCTCTTCTCCCCAAATCACCCCCAGTACATAGTTGTGTAGTCTAGTTGTAGGTCCTTTTAGCTGTGCAGCAAAATTTTAAGTAAGTGTCCAGGCACTATTTTTGAAATCTTAAATTTATCATCTTTTTGGCGTGGGCTGATTTTCTATAAATCATTAAAAGATATTGCCAGGACAGCTAAAAGAAATGAGACAAAGGAGAAAAGGCGAGCAAAAAAGCAAAGAATGGGATAGAAAAAGAGATTACCTATTTAATTTCAAGTATTAAGGAGCCTGTCCTAAAAACAGAGAAGTGGGGTATCAACAAATGATGCCTTATTGCAGCCCATCTCACTAAGCTTTTCGAGAAGGATGGGCACAGAGACCTGTTTCTTCTCTTGGTTTCATATCTGCCTCTTTGATGAAATAGGGAAACACTCAAGCCCTTTACTACACAGTGGTGCAGAAACGCTGCTGTCCCCAAAATACGTTTTGTAACACGAACATATGCTTCTGAAATCACTTTAAAACGCATTTTATTTCAGTGAAATAAGTCAGACACAGGAAGACAAATACTGTATGATATCACTTATATATGGAATCTAAAAAAGCTGAACTCAAAGAAACACACTAGAATGGTGATTACCAGGGGCTGAGGGGTGGGGAAAAGAGGAGATGTTGGTCAAAGGGTACAAACTTCTAGTTGTAAGATGAGTAAGTTCTGAGGATCACATTTACAGTGTGGTGGGCCGGCCCCGTGGCCAAGTGGTTAAGTTTGTGCGCTCTGCTTCGGCGGCCCAGGGTTCAGATCCTGGGCATGGACATGACACCGCTCACTAGGCCATGTTGAGGCGGCGTCCCACATGCCACAACTAGAAGGACCCACAACTAAAATATACAACTATGTACTGGGGGCGTTGGGGAGAAAAAAAAAAAGAAGATTGGCAACAGTTATTAGCTCAGGTGCCAATCTTTAAAAAAAAAAAATTTACAGTGTAGTGATTACAGCTAATAATACTGTATTGTATACTCGAATGTTGCTAAGAGAGAAGATCTTCAATGTTCTCACTACAAAAAAGCAATGGTAATTATGTGACATGAGGCAAGGGTTAGCTAAAATCATTTCTCAATGTAAAAGTGTATCAGATCAATGTGTTGTACATCCTAAACTTACACAATGTTATATGTCAATTACATTTCAATAAAGCTTGAAAAAATAATAAAACACATTTATTTTACTAGACTCATTCAATTTGGGATCTAGCCAGTGGCCATGCCAAGGGATAGTGTAAGGAGACTTTACTCATGCCCATCATCTCCTTCGGTCCCCCTGTTGAAGCTCCCAATAAATACACCATAAAGAATAAGATACATGCTCTACAAATGAAGCTTCGAGGCCTATCTGCTAACCCCACTGAATTAGTTTTCTAGGGCTGTTGTAATAAATTACCACAAGCTGAGTGACTTAAAACAAGAGAAATTTATTCTGTCACAGCTCTGGAGGCCAGAAGTCTGAAGTCAAGATGTTGGCAGGGTTGACTCCTTCTGGAGTCTCTGAGGAAGGATTTGTTCCATGCATCGTTCCTAGATGGTGGCTGCCGGCAATTCTTGGAGTTCCTTGGCTTGTAGATGCTTAGCTCCAATCTCTGCCTTCATCTTCACATGGCCTTCCCTACTATGTCTCTCCATGTCTTCTCCTTTTCTGTTCATTACAAGGACTTTTACCATTGGATTTAGGATGTACCCTAAAGCCAAGACAATCTCATGTTGAGATCCTTAATTTAATCACATCTGCAAAGACCCTATTTCCAAGTAAGTTCCCATTCACAGATACCGGAGGTTAAGACTTGGGCATAACTTTTTGGAACCACAATTCAACCCACTACACTCACCTTCTAATCTGATTGCTGCCTCTAAGCCTCTCCTATAGAAATTCTGGAAAACCTCTGAGTGTGTCCTCCTGGTTCTCATCTACAGTTCACCACACAGCACGAAAATAACTACCAACTACTGAGTATTTACCAGTGACAGGCACTGTATATGAACATCTATATATGAAAAGAGTGCTGCTATTTTAAATTAATCATTGTTGTTAAAATCTTACTTATAAATAATTTTGAAAAAGCTAACGGTGCCACAAGATTTCTGATGAAGAACAGCAGTCCCTTGTCTCATCATCCTTTTCTAATCCCTTCCTATCCCCTAGAGGAAACTGCATTCAGTTCATTTGACTTTCTGCTAATTTTTACATCCAAGATTATAAATAAAATCCTTATGCTGCTATTTCTTGATTTTTCTATTTTAGACAGTATTTATTGACTTCTTATTATGGACTATGAGAATTTTGCCTCAACTCCTTCATTTCTTTTCCCATTCTCCCAATAGGGGGAGAATATGACAACTTTGTTTACTTCTGAGCTGAGTAGAGTACTATCATCATGATATGTTTACTTGTACAAATTTTGTTTTTCCTGGAGTTAATAATTGCCTTGTTTTAGTTTTTTGTGTATATACATTTGTTATTCCCAAACTATCAAAATCATTGTAAAATCGCTCTTACTACTATATTTTCTCATGGCCAAATGCATCAGGTAATCCATGAATTCCATTTTTCTTGATGTAGGGGGCTTTTTCCCAGAAGTGACCATTGTCCTGCTCCAGTTGAGGCCTTGTGCACAGTTGTCCTGACTCTTCCCTTCTCCATCTATTGAGAATTCCTCCTGCTTCTCTTCTATATTGGAGTCGCTGTTTCCTGCCCTTTGTGTCTTCTTGGTTCACTTGCCCCAATTTCATAAAGCACATTATCCAGTAACTTCTTGAGAAAGAAAACATAGGAAGTACCATTTCTGAGACCTTTTGAATCTGAAAATGTCTTGATTGATAGTTTAATTTGATACAGAATGCTTCATTTAAAGAACATTTTTTTCTCTACATTTGACAAGAGTTATTTCATTGTCTCATTAACCTCTGAGTTGCAGTTAAGAAGTTTAAGTCTAAGTCTGCTCCAACACACATTTTTTTAGCCAGTCTCCCTGTTTTAGCCAGTCGCCCTTATTCCTCATCCATGTCCTCAGTGGTGTTTGGTGCTGCCAAATCCTGAGCTCTCCCAGTGTTCTCTGGAGAAAATCAGCTTCTCCTCATTGGTGTCCCTTTCCTCAGGCCCTTAGGTTCAGCTTTCTTGGGTTTAGGTTTGAGCTTGCTAAGTCAATTACATTCCTCCATCCAGGGGTGACCACGAAAATACTCAACCACTAGGAGGGCATAAGCACTGAAGGGACATTGCCTAAAAACAATCAATAGGGTCATATTAATGTCAACTGATGAGTGCCAATTAAATGTTTGCTCTGCCTCCATCCGATTTCTTTTTTCCAAAACTGGTAACATTTCATGTTTATTGTTGTCTCCTTTCCTATTCTCCTTGTCCTTAGGTGTGTTTGCATTTTTATATTCCTTTACTATCATTTTGGTGGGACTTCAGCATAAGTAGAAACAAATGTATGTGTTTAAAAGCTGTGTTTAGCAAAAAGTCTACAAGATGCTCTATTCTGTTATCACATTTACTCCTTAAACCAACCTTACTGTGAAAGGTATTAGCTCCATCTAACAGAAGGAAACTGAGGTACAAATATGTTTACAATGCTTTCTCAAGACTGGATAGGCAATCATTAGTATGGAACAAAGTTCGAATCAGTTGGTCTGGTTCCAAAGTCATGCTCTTGCCTCCCAAAGAGCAAGTATCTCTCAAAGTCCATGGGGGTAATTCCTATAGCCCTCTCTCTACATTAATATGCTTTTCCTAACCTTCTGCTAGTTACACGTTTTTCGAAGTAGGTCAGCTGTCCCCTTGTATTGGAAGCACTTGGAGGTGACTGTTCTAAATGTGGATTCCTGGGTTCCACCCTAGACCCACTGAATCTCAGTCTCATGGAAGTTAGAGATTGAGATTTGCATTTTAAACTAGTTCCTCAGAAGATGATGATTCCTAGACATTTTGAGAAGCATTGCTCTAGTCAATGTATGCCTCTCCAAAGCAGTAACACCAACCATGCCTTACTAACCTGAAATCCTTTTGCTCTTGGGTGAGTTGGGTAGGTCTTAGTGAGTCCAAGCTGTTACACATTAATAGTAGAAAAGAGTATCTCAGATAAGTGAGGGGCAATATTGAGAAGTAAGTGTTCAGAGTCATTTTTCCCAGTATAGAATATCTAAAAATGCTACAACAAAAAAACCCCATAAATATGCACTACAAAAAGTACATTTTTAAAAGCTAGCTTGGGATAAAAATAAGGCAAATGGTAAGAGGACCAGAAAAGACTAGAAAGCAAATCCAAAGGATAAGCTAATGTTTGCACTGATCCTGGTGGCTGGGACATCCCAGGGAGTCAGGAGACAAAGCCTGAAGACTGAGCAGGTGGAAGTCAGACTGTACCCCCACACAAAGTCAGGCTAAAGATGACATTGCAGTAAACGAACCAGATAGATTACCCACCACACTAATGTTAGTTGTGAATCTGTTAGAAGAGAATGTTGTGAATAAATTTGCTGTGAGCCCTTTTGAGGGTAAGCATTGCTTAGATACCGCTCTAGAAGCCACGCCTCAGAGAGGCAGCTACAACACAGTGGTTAAGACTGTGACCTCTGGAGAAAATCGTCTGCGGTATGATCTTGACCCCATCATTTTCTCATTGTGATCTTGGACAAACTCTTTAACCTCCCTGGGTCTCAATGTCCCTGTCTGGAGACACATAGCTCACAAAGTTGGTGTAGAGATTATATTATTAAATACACGTCAAGCGCCTTCACCAGTGCGTACACAAAGCAAGCTCTCAGCAAATCTTACCTGGGATTACGTACAGTGGTTCCCTGACAGCAAATGCGAAGCAGATGAGGCTCTTTGGGCTTAAGCTTTTAATGTCCAAATAACACCCATTTAGCTTAGTATATAGAAATACAAAGAGTGGTCCTGATTTCTGCTATAAACATTGGCGAGTTATTTCTTTAACATCCTAAACACTGTGAGTATAAGTAGTAGATGTGCTCATAACTACTTCTTCATAGATATGCAATTCCACATATTAATTTCAGGGCCTAATTTATTCTGACTGGATCTAGTCCCTCCTTCTTGTTCTCTGTTCTCATCTCCTGCCATTGGCCCATCACTGCCAGCTCCGGAAACACAACCTCAACATGGCCTATGGCCCATCCCAAACTCAATTGTTCACCAGTTCTGCTGCTGCTATTTATTACCAAATTGGCTTCTTTAACACTTTCAAACATTCTGCTTTGCCAAGCCTGTATAACTTCTACATAAAGTCAACAAACAGCTGTTGATTTTTATAGTCACCACACCCTCTCAAACGCTAGAAAACCGTCAAATTCCCTGAAAGTAAATTTCATATTTAAAAATATTTTTTAAATGGAAAAAAAAAGCCCCCTCTTTTACTTGAATTGTGTCTTATGGGATTGGTCATAAAACTTTAAGTAATAGAACTTTGGATAGGTTATTCCTAGCACCCCAAATGTATCCTGCATTATATCCAGTCATAACTCACTGACGTCATAGGTTGGAAAGGAACATTCAAAATGAAAAGTGGTGTTACAGATCTGGGAAAATTTTTTTCTTCTTCACAAGCTTCCTTTTAGTCTTAAATCAAGTTTTAAATATGTGGAAATTAATTTAAAATTACTCATTAATGACTTTCCTCTTTTGATTCATGTAACTTTCAAACAACCATTATTTATGAATATCATCTTGTGAATCCCCAGAATCAACTGGTTTTTAAAAAGATGAAGCGAACAATCTTGTCATAATGTTATTTTTACAACTGTGAGCAAGGAACCCATAGCAAATTCCTGCTACATCTCATATTTTAGAAGGAATTTTTCCTGTAATATCCCATACTTGAAATTTAAATATTTTGTTCTGACATGCAAAAACCAAAGTTTAATGTAATGAATGAGGGGGCCATGTTACTGATTGAGAACACAGCACAAAAGCAACAGAAGAATCTTTTAATAAGTGATGGCTCAAAACAGCCAAAGTCCAACCTACATAAAGCATTGCTCTGCCTTGATTTGCTTGAACAAGAAGTTCTGGTCACAAAGCATTCACCATGGGGATTGTACTTGGAGGATAAGAACATCTGGACCCAGCCATAGTAGAGTAGAAACAGATGGCGACTTCACGGAGGGAGAGATGTGGCTTTTCTACTGCTGAGAGGTGCTCATGTTTTTCCCCCTGTTTTCCTAATAATAATAAACAACTAGGATAACAAGGAAATTGCTTAGGTGTCTCTATCTAATTAGCTTCAAAAAATACTTCATAGTTCTAGAACTTTCCAAAGAAATTGTACATTTGTATCACAAGATGCTATAGTAATAAAACATTACATGTTAAACAAAATATCAATAAAGATCACATCATTATCTTTATACCAGAAATATTTCATTGGCTTTTGAATGCGGCCTAGTGCTTACTTTGCTGTCTCCCATCATCCCTCCTCCTTCACCAAATAAAAAGGAAATTACAACATTGTTTAGTGCATATATATAAACTTTGAAGCTAGACTGTCTGGGTTCAAATCCTGACTCAGTGGTTCACTAGCTGTGCCCTGGGGCAAACAAGTTATTTAACTTCTCTGTACTTTACTTTCTTCATCTGTAAAATGGGAATAATACCTTATAGAGTTGATGTGAGAATTAAATGAATTAACTTAATACATGTCAGCACTTAAAACAATGCCAGCACATAGTAGGCACTCAATAAATGTTATGTTAATTTTATTATAATCTTTCAACAGACCTTTCTTCAGGCTGATCATTGATAAATTACGAAATTCCTATCCTTCTTTTCAGTGCCCAATATGATAAGAAATCATGTTGCCTCAGGGACCAGTGGAAAGAACATGGTGTTGGGATCAGAAGATTCTTCCTCAGACACGGTGACAACTGTATAACCTTGAGCGAGTCCTCCCACAGTCATGCAAATTCACTGAGACGTCAGATGCCCATCACCTAAGCTGCTACCTAGGACTCACACAATAAGCAGTTCTTGATTACTGGAAAAAACGGATATCTGTAAGATTCTCTGGGATGTTACTCATAGTGAGCCCTTCTTTATTAAGTTTGTCAAAGGTTGTAGCAGTCAACAAAGCTCTTAAGAGAAATTAGATAAGGAAACAATGTCCATCAGTTCTGAAAGCTTGGTTAAGCCAATTTTGAAGACTAGATTCTAATATTAGGCCAGTTGGTACCCAAAGGTTTCTCTTTGGTTTCTGCTCCCTGTAAGCCAGGGGTTCCTGCCTTCAGGAGGCTCATATATTACATAAATGAGTGAAACAGTAGAAGAGGGAGTGTTAGCAGCCGTGGAAAACTGGATTGCATGGGCCCCATCAGAAAAAGGATTCTAATTAAAACATTCTGTCCAAAACTCATGTGTAGGCCAAAGTCAATCCTCAAACAACCAGACATCAGCTTTTGTTTTTGCTTTTTAATTGGTATATTTAACTGAACGAGGTTTACATTAACTGGTATTTAGTCTTATTTGCAGTTTTATGCAGTTCTTTGCTAAACTTCTCTTACTAAATTCCTAGATATTTATTCAGGGTGTCCTTTCTCCTCCTCTGTCATCTACTGATGATGCTAACATCATGCATATCTTACAGCTGTCAGGCACTGTTAAGGGGTGTGGCTAGCTTCTCCTAGGAGCTCATTAAAGCCATACCCAGGGGAGTAACTGGAATCATTCAACACTCATTCAACGGGTATTTAGAGAGCACCTAGTCTGAGCATAACCAAACATTACGGTGACATCTAGGCAGGCTTTTCCATTTTCCAGCCCCCATTTTACTAAAAGGATTTGGATTTAGCAAATCATGTCATCAGTTTCCTTTCTTATTCCTATAGACAAGCTGGTGCCTTCCATTTATCAGGAGTAAAGCGTTTTTTTCCTTGTTACTTATAAGTAAAATCACGGCAAATCTGCTTCTAATCTTGCCATTTCTGAGCTTGCTCTAAGGTTGTTCTGAACTCTGTTCAAGTCACCCAAGCCAGGATCTATGAAGCACCAGATACTCTGCTCAACCACATGCTGAGGGTGGTAGGGCTTTTTGTCCCTCTGGGATCTGTGATCTAAAATGACCACCTGTGACTCTGGTAGACATAAAATGGATAAACAGAATTGTAATTGCACTACAAAACCAGACGAAATACAGGGCTGATTTTAGAATGGTAAAGCTCGTAAATTGGTTGTCAGAGGAGAATCACGGCTGTTACTTTAGTCCCACTTACATTTTTTGTTTGCTCTCAGAAATCAGGTTGTTCTCTCCTCATTTGATAGTTGAGGAGACTGAAGCCTGATGGGGTAAACACCCTGCAAATCCTCACAGAGGCCGAGAGACAGGACCTCGGGCTCCTGACAGACAGGACACTCTGCACTGCGCAAGGATGGCCTCCTCCTTTCTGCACTGAGCAACAATCGCCAATTGCCCAAAACCCAGAGAGTGTTTTAGGAACATATTAACTTAAGAATTTCATGTTAGATGTGAGATGACAATGATGATGATGAAGAGTAGGGTTTTTTTTTTCAATTTAATACATTTGATTGAGTGAAAAGTTTGTGCCAGCCACTGCCCTGAGCCCTCAGGTAGCAAAGACGATTTTCTTGGGGAAGACAAACACGTGAAAAACACTGCAACATAATCAGTGCTGGAAGGGAGGTACTTAATGGGGGCAGGGGACACAGAGGAAGCTCCTTATCTCTGCTTGAGGATATCAGGGAGGACCTGAGGAGTCCCCAGATGGACAAAGAATGGAAGGGTATCTGTGCATTGGAAACAGCATGTGCAAAGTTTGGGAAATGAGAAAGGGTGTGGCTTCTGTAAGGAACCGTACACAGTTTGCAGGATACTTGTGTCAATGTAGGAAATGTGCCAGATCTTGAAGGGCCTTCCATCTCATGCCGAGAAGTTTGGATGATTTCTGCAGACATTTGGAAGTCACTAAAGAGGACTCCCTAAGAGGAATGTCATGGTCAGATTTGCATTTTAAAAAGGGTGCTCTGGCTGCCATGTGTGGGATCAATTAGAGGAGGGCAAGATAGAGGCAGAGCAATTTTAGAAAATTAATGAAACAATACAAGCATGAAACGATAAGGCAGCAATAGGGCTAGAGCAAGCAGGGATAACACTGACACAGCTTTGATGACCTGCTAGATGCAGGGGGCTAGTGAGAGACAGGAGAATTTCAAAGTGACTCCTAAGCTTCTGA
This sequence comes from Equus caballus, assembly GCF_041296265.1. Taxonomy (NCBI): domain Eukaryota; kingdom Metazoa; phylum Chordata; class Mammalia; order Perissodactyla; family Equidae; genus Equus; species Equus caballus. The sequence goes on from NC_091700.1 coordinate 37,907,295, forward strand.
CTTGAGGGGTCAGTTGTGTGATGGTGCTTTCAGAATATAGGGTAGTTTGGGGAGAAAAGAGGATGTGTTGGGTTCCAGGTTGGGAGGACCATTTTGAAGATGGAAGGAGCAGGGTCAAGAGCTGGGAATACATATTGGAGAATTTTCATCTTGTGGGTGGTAGTTGAAGCTCTGAGTGTGGATAGGGTTGCCTGGAAAGATGTGGAGAGCGAAAAGAGAAAAGTAACGAGGACAATACCAGGATGGCCAATACTTGAGAGTAAGAAGAAGAGGTGAAGCTGACAAAGGGAAATAATAATAAGTGGTCTGAAAACAGGAGGAAATCCAGGAGAGAGTGTGGTCATGGAAGCACAGAGAAGTGAGTGTCAACTGTCACCAGAGGCCAAGTAGGACACAATCTGAAAGGGAGACATTGAATTTGGAAACCAGAAAGTCATTTATTTGTTCAAGTCAGTGAATATGCATTAAGCACCTATTAAGTGAATATGCTGCTCAAGGCACCAGGGATAAATCAATGAACAAAACACAAAATAAAAACCCTGCCCTCTAGGCTTACATTCTAGTGGGAGACACAGACAACAAACAAATAAATATGCGAAATTTTAGTATGTTGGATAAGCACTATGGAGAAAAATAAACAGGAAGGAGGTGTGGAGTTGGGGTTGAGAGAGATGTGGATGCAATGTAACATAGAGTGATTCAAAGGTTTTGGTGAGCAAGTGCAAAGGCCTTGAAATTAGAGTGATTTTTACTTGTATCAGTTTCAATCTAGTGAAAGTAAAAGTAAGACTGCAGCGACTTGAAGAGTGAATGAGAAGAAAAAGAAGAAAAGAGCTAACGAAAGAGAAAGGAATGGAGTAAATAACTTCTCCATGAAACCTGATGCTAAAGAGAAGGCATGAGATCCTAAGTGCAGGTAGAATGGATGGGGAAAGAGTAGATGAAGGTTTGGAAACTGATAATTTCACAGGGTGGAGGCTGGGAATCGGGGCTGCGAAGCTGCACAACTCCAGGGACGTCCGTTGCTCCCTGTAATTGTGAAATGGGATCTTCCCAATTCCCTCACTCCATTAACTCCATTTTTGCTATGAATTAGGAAGCAAGGATGTCTATTTTCAATAGAAAGAGAACAGTGATGTCATGTGGGGCTTCAACTGGTTGGGACACTAATAGTAAAGAAATAAGTAAAATTTCTCGAAAGAGTTGATGTCAGAAATAGAAATGAAAGTTGAATCTAGGGACAAGCAAAATGGTGGCCAAGTGGCACTGAGAGCTGGGAGGATGGTTGGGCCATACACTGCACCCTTCACTCACATCATCTCACCCAATCTTGCCAACAGTCTAGCAAGAAGAGCTTATTCTGACTTTATGGATGAGAAATCCGAAGTCCACCGTGGGGAAGTACCATGCACAAGCTCATGAAGCTGGGAGGTGGTAGAGCCAAGATTCCAGAGATGATGAACTTTCCCCTACAACATGCCACTTGAGATACAAAGAGGAATAGAATATACAGTCGCTGCTCTCAGCTCTCACACACTATTGGGAACAAAAGCATATAAATAACTATAAAACAATGAGATGAACGTGAAACTCGTTTATGAGCAAAGTGCCGTGGGAATATAGGCTTGTAAATTCTCCCAGGCGGCTGTATATTTACGGTCAGCAGGAAGGGAGAACAGGAATGACGAAGGCAAGATATTAATAAAATCTCACGATAATACAATGAGTATCCTTCACTGCTACTTTATTTTAAAATATGTATCCATCATTTCTCATTTTGAACCAGCAACTTCTTTAGTTAATATGTAGTTGGTTATTATGAGCCTGATTTGCAGATTTTTAAAAGTAGAGAGTTTAAGACTCATATAGTTAAAGTGAAGTGCTTCGAGATACGAAAACTTTTACATTTTGTATAAGGAATGAGGGAAATAGGAATTTAAATGTATAGTTATAGACTAAATGTATATATAGATATAGCAAAGACTATATCTAGTTTTTGCACGAAGAAACGCTAGAAGGAAAAACCAAATCCTCTCGGGTAGAGGTGTGGGGAACGATTAGAAGGGATAGGCATATAAGTGAGACTTTTCTGAGTACATCCTTTTACAGAGTTTTTGTTTGTGATCCTTGCAAATGTTTTACATATTTTTAAAAAAGCAAACCCTAAAATTAAAAACAGACTGAAACAAATTAATCAAACTATGTATCAAATGGGTAAGATAACCACACAGAGACAAGAATTTTGAATGAATTTTTTAACACAATGCTCTGATTATATATCTTACTCCTACATATTCTAAGGACAAAAATAATTTTGAAGACATCTTAAACTGCACCCTGTACTTCTATTTTGAGTTGTAATCATAGCATTTTCGAGAGTACTTTGTGTATATTGTAGAATAAAGCAAATAAATACTTTGAAATTATTAGAACCAAGATGTTTAGTGTAAGAAAAACAGTGTACAAATATGAAATTATAGAAGTTAAGAAAAAATGTAATGTTAATATCTGAACTGACCTGTGCATCAAAGGACACAATCAACAGGTGAAAAAAGCAACTTAGAGAATGGAAAAAAATATTTGCAAATCACATCTCTGATATAGGATTAATATCCTGATATATAAAAAACTCCTACAACTCAATAATAATTTTCAAAAAACAGATAATCTGATCAAAAAATGGGCAAAGGACTTGAACAGACATTTCTCCAAAGAAAATATACAAATGGCCAACAAGCATGTGAAAAGATGTTCAACATCACTAATCATTAGGAGTATACAAATCAAAACCACATTGAGATATGACTTCACACCCATTAGGATGGCTACTATTATTTTTAAAAAACACAAAAATAGCAAGTGTTGGTGAGGATGCGAAGAAATCAGAACCCTTGTGCACACTGTTGATGGGAATGCAAAATGGTGCAACTGCTGTGGAAAACAGTGTGGCAGCTCCTCAAAAAATTGAACATAGGATTACCATATGATCCAGTGTTGTCATTTCTGAGTATATACTCAAAAGGATTAAAATCAAGGCCTTAAAGAGATATTTGTACACCCATGTTCATAGCAGCATCATTCACAATGGCCAAGAGGTGGAAGCAATCCAGATATCCATCAGCTGATAAATGGATAAACAAAACGTGGTATACACATACATTGGAATATTATTCTGCCTTAAAAAAGAAGGAAATTCTGACACTTGCTACAACATGGATGAACCTTGAAGACATTATGTTAAGTGAAATAAGCCAGTAACAAAAAGACAAATAATGTATGATTACACTTATATGAGATACCTAGAGTAGGGAAATTCGTTAGAGACATAAAGTAGAATGGTAGTTGCCAGGGGCTGGGGCAAGGGTACAACGAGGAGTGGTTGTTTAATGGGTTTAAGGGTTTCAATTTTGCAAGATGAAAAAGTTCTGCAGATTGTTTGTACAACAATGTGAATACATTTTACATCACTGAACTGTACAGTCGAAAATGATTAAGATGGTAAATGTTGTTATAGATATTTTACCACAATTTTTAAAAATCTGAATCAAAACAGCAGTATGAGCTCCCGATTTTTAAAAATATATTTCTTAGTGCTGTCCTTTGAAAGGACCAGAAGCAATGGTATCCTTAGTCTTGGTTTCTCATGCCATTTCCCACCAAAAGGACCAGAACTCCTTAGACAAATGCCTGATTTCAGCCCTGGGCAGAGAAATACAAGATGAGCCCAGGACATCTTAATGCACCAAAAAGCAGGAAAGCTCTGAAAGACTAATGGGGATGTGCCAAAAGGACACAAGAGCCAGGGTGAAGAGGCTCCCACTGGACAGATCCAAACAATCCGGACATCAAAAGGAATAACTGATTGTAAAATGTTAAATTTTTAAAACTCGATGAGTTCATGGAGACAGAAATTATTACACCAACACCCTACTCTAATATTTGATAATTAAAGGGGAAGAATTAAGCATTCATCCTACCTTTTCGTAAGGAACTGTAGTTCATCGCCAGTGGATGAGGGGAAGCTCTACGGAAGAATGCAGTTAATACATGTGGAAAGAATAATAGAAAGAGAAAATCACCATTTTGCTACCTCCAATAAACTTGTTGATTCAGGCAAAGATTATATATGGAATCTAAAACCATTAGGTAAAGTGTTGTAGAGAAACAAGATATTCACACAGTGCCAATGTATCACCCATAGATTACTTACTAATTACAAAGGGAAACATTATCAAGAACTGTGAAGGGTCTGAGAAAGCCCTATCTGCAAACTGACCAGGTAGCCAGCCAGTCTCTTGGATATCTTCAAAAGACACAGGACTTCTGGCTTCATGAGAACTTATTCCTCACTGTGTATCAGCATTTTTGTGTTGGTTCCTCAAAACCCACAGGGCAAAGCAAAGAGGGCCAGGTGACACCTGCACACCATGGGTTGTATAACAATGAAAGAACCCTGAACTTAGGGAACCCTAATCTTTTATACTGGACAGTAAGCATGCCTGCCCTTGGCTGCAGAGACTGACACTATGTCTACCTTCCAAGGCTGTTTGCTATCCAAACTTCCTCGAAAACATAGTCCAGTGGGAAAAAAGGGCATTCAGTGCCTTGCTCACAAGTTGTCCAGAAAAACGAGAGACCCGTGGAGAACTGTCTCTCCATACATACACAAAGTGGAGAGGTCTGGCCATTGCCACCTTAATCAAGTGTTCAAACTTAGCATCACTAATGATGGGACACCTGTGCCTCCTGATGGGCTGCAACACAGAGCACACAGGCTCCCTATGAGTCTTCACACGGAATTGAATCAAATCTTTAAACATAACGTCCCGGTTACAAGACTTACCAGGAAGACAGGGACAAGTTACCACCACCAGGAAGCAATCAGACAAATCTACATTTGACAAAGACAACTGGTCCAGTCAATTTGAAAAATCAATGTCGTTTTCTAAAAAAGGATACGTGGAGGGAGAATCTAGTATAAAAGAAGACATAACCAAATACAATGCATGAATCTTGATTGGATTCTGAAGCAGAAAAAAGACACTTTGGGGACAACTGGGGAAATTCGAATGTGGACCGGATATTAGATTATTTTAAGGAATTGTTTTCTTAGGTGATAATATGGGTTTTGCAGCTGAATGTCCTTATTCTTAGAAAATACATTTTGAAGAGTTATGTATATCTGCAACATATATTCAAGTTGTTCAGCAACACACCCACTCACTCAGACATTAGATTGAACTACAGGAAAGTTTTCCTATTCAACCATTTTCTATTACAATTTCATATGGTTTAACCTAATAAATAAACAAAACAAATATAGCAAATGTTAACAGTTGTTGAATATGGTGGTTGATATACAAGTGTTATTGTACTATTGTTTTGACTTTTCTGATTATTTGAAAATTTTACTAATAAAATTTTGAGAAAACAAAATGAGAAAAAAGATAGTTTGACATAAAAACTCACTGAGGAAGTCAATCCTGCCTTGCCATTTAGTAGCTATGTGACAGCCATGATGCCAAGAGAAGGTTCTTGGGGAGGGGAAGGGAACTGGGAAGGCTTGATTCTATCCACATCCTCCTTGGGGACCCCACCCACGCAGCCCCAATAAGCATAACCCTACTTAAGAACAGGGTAATTTAGCACAAGTTTCCTAAGTACTAGATTTTTGCTCCTAAGGCCCACCCACCAGATGCTACGTGACCCAGGCGAGTTACTTAATTTCTCCAAGGACTTATTATTCAGTAGATCTGAAGGATGAAGAGGAAAGAGGAGTTTAGGATGACTTCCAGATTTCTGGCCAGAGTGACACCTCAGGAAGAGGAGGCGTAAGCATCCCTGGGTGGTTGGGAGCTATTTCAGGCCAAAGGACTCAAAGAGGAAAGAGACCTTCTCTTTAGAAGTGATTTGGGTACTGTCTAATTTTAACGAAATGGGATTTCTTTCTGTACCCCAAGCTGATGAAGAGGAATACAGCAATTATGTCTATTTTCCAAATGTTCTATAACAAGCACATACTGCTTTACTTTTAAAGAAAAATTATAAAGTAGTTCTGGTATAAAGCTCAGAAACAGCAAAAGCTGACACAAGATTTTGTATATTATGAGCCATATTTTTAATTGAGCGATTATATGATTATGAGCTAAATAGTAAGCTTTCAAGTTCATGCATTTGAACTTAGGAAATAAATTTACATCAATCAATGAATAATAAGAAGATGCAGCTTGGTGTGTTTTGGCAGCAGCTGAGGGAGAAACTGACAACAGCAATAACTGCATGCTCAGGGCACCCACACTGGCAGCAGAGGTGGCATCCGGAGAAGAGGTGGGCAGTGAGAGACAGCTCACGGTTGGAATGCCGGGAGACAGAAGACATGACAGGGCAGCTGGGGCTATGAGCCATGCAAGATCCCCAAGGAAGGAAGAAACATGGGTGGGGCAGGTTGGAGGTCCAGTAACACCACCAGGAGCAAATTCTACTAATAAGAGCCACACGATGGCTCACCAATTAGATTCCTAGGCATTAGTAATAGGTTACCCCTGACCCTCACCCTAACGCTGTAAGGCAGGATTGTTACGTTTGGTTTTTGCTTTGTCAAAGTTAAAAAAGAAAAGAAAGGCAAATAGGACAGGAAGACTTACAGCAAAAAGCAATTGTTCCTTGCTTTTTGCTTCCCAGCCTCAGACCCACTTTGCAAGTGCAAATCACTTTTACCTTCCTGGCTTTCCGTTGTCCTGCTGATGCTCTCCAATGGTGTATAGATAGACCATTGAGATGCTATTCATTTATTGACTCCTGCAATGCCAGGTCAAGATTGAGCTTACTTAGTATCACACCCACACACACAATAGTTACATCACTATTTTTAGTTCTATTGTTCACTTTTGAAACTCTCATTTCCTTAAACTTTTGTTTTTAGTTCTCTCAAACACAGACAGCATCTCTTGGCTCTCCATTTTGTGAGGAGGAGATTTGAGCTCCTACCTCTCCTAGACTCCCCTCCTCTACTTCTACCTCCAAACTTTTCATAAAGCTGAACTCTTAGATTTCCATGACTGAGAACATTTCCATTCCCTTCTGCAACCATAATTAAGTCTTCCATAATTGGTACGCAGGTTAGAGTCTGTTAGATCTAACAGACAGTGACCAATAAAGAGCACTAACACCAGGATGTTTATGAAAACTTTCCTTCACGGAGAGCAAGAATTGTGTTTTTCTGTAATTAGTGTCACAACCTGTGCTGCTCAGTTGCTCAAAATCTTGGTTAGCTTGATTTTTGATGCTTACCGTTTTCTTTTCTTATTGAATGAGGACAGCTGTGTCACCTTGTCTGTTCTATCTATTGCCTTCTTTTTTCTCTTTCTTTTTGAAGCCCATTGACGTCCTATTCTAACTTGATTCACAGTTGGATTTGGACTTTCTTATAGAGTCTTTTTAAAAAAAATTTCTAGTTGCTTTTCTTCTTTTCATGCATTCTTTGCTTATAGTGTAGCTTCAAGTTCCTCCAACTCTATGTTATATGAAATTCTTTTCTTTCCTGAAGCCCTATTCTTGCTGCAATATGAACTGGTGGCTAAGTCACCCACACAGCTGACATTCTTGGTCACATCTGGTATTTCCTGAATCCCACATCTTCCTCATGTTACTTTGTTGTTTTACTGATGGAACACATGCTCAAATAAGTTCTTACGAAAAGGTGTATGGCAAGTAAGCTTTCTGAGTCTTTAACAATGTCTTTATTTTGCCCTCACAAGTCATTTGACTGGGTATAGGTTTCCCAGGTCAAAAATCATTTTTCCCCTGAATTTTGAAGCTGTTATACCACTACTTCTAGTGTAGCTATAAGAAATCTAACGCCGGTATGATTCTTGTTTCTTGTAGGAGTTGGTGTTCCCTCACCCCAGGAAAGCTCTTAGGTTCTTCTCTGTATAACTTGTTCGAAAGCTTCAAATGATGTGTGGTTTTTTGCCTTCCCCCTAATCAAAATCCAGAAGGCCCTTTTTAATTGAAAGCTCCCATCTTTAGTTCTGTAAATTTTCATTGTATTGTTTCTTTGGTATCTTTCTCTCCTTAGTCTTCTCTGCTCTTTCTAGAATTCTTATTGGTCTCTTATTGAACCCCTCTGGATTGATCTTGTGTGTGTGTGCATGTTTATACTCTCATATTTTACACATTTTTGCTCAAGGGTTTGGGAGATTTTCTCTACTTTATCTTACAATCTTCTATGGAATATTTCATTTGCAAAAGTTCCTCCCCATTTTATGATTCTTGCTTTTTATAGCATCATGTTCATGCTTAATAGATGCAATGTCATTTCACATCTCTTTAGTAATAAAGAATTAGTTTTGTAGGGTTTTTATTTGACCCTTCTTATATTCCCTGAATTCTACGTTTCCTCTGGGGTCAGTTTTTCTCTGTTTAGCTTTCTTCTTCATACTGTAGGCTTTTCTCAAATATTTGGGCATTCTCAGTTGTCTGGCTATTCTTAAGAATGAGACAGGAGAAAGACTGACTAGACACTCTAAGCACAGGAGTGGAACTTGCTGACCGGCTGGCTTCAATTTAGGGTAAACAGCCAGAGATCTGTTTGTTGTGCTGTGGCCCCTCAAATGCCAGAATGTAGATGGCTTCGTGCTGGGGTACCAGTGATGACTCTAGATGCCCAAGTGTTCTCAGAAAGATCCTTCAGTGTCTTTTAAAAAGTCCCTGTTGGTCATTTTTTGGTTGGCTGGTTGGTTTTGCTCTTTTCTGTGGTCAAACTACCTAGTTGCTGGGGTTCTTGGCACCAGAGTTGAGGAGTGGTGTGGAGGACGACCATTTCATACACAGACCTTCACTGTCTTCTGTCTCCCCTTCATCCAGGAACTTCTCTGAGTCCCCGACCTCTGCAAGGTTCTACCACATAGGGAGGCACCCTCATCTCCTGCGAGACTCTTCAAGCATATCCTGAGCTATAGCTTCTTCTACTCAGTGCTCTTCCATATACTCTGTCTTCCAGAAATTCATTGAAATCACTTATCCTCTTGTTCTCTAAACCCTTTTTGGTATGTACCTTTTATATCCCATTACTATAAGTATAAGTGAGTCTTAGAAGGGATAGGAAATAAATATGTATGCTCAAATCCCCAACATGAACCAGTAGCAAGGGTAGGTATTCTTCCCATTTTACCCATGGAAAACAGAGGCTTATGTGATTAAGTGACTTGCCTAAGATCACGTAGCTAGAAAGGGAAGGGCCAGGATTAAACTTGTATTCTTTTGACTCTGCTAAACTACTTCTTTTTGTCCAAACCATGACTCAGCTGGTATGACCTGGAAAAAAAAGAATTTACATAATACTATGAGTTTTAAATATGCTGTCACTTGTGCATAAAAATGACTCAGAAACTGCCCAGACTAAAAACTGTGCAACATCATTTTACAAGTTGCATACCTAGAATACAATGAGAAATCATCAAAGTCATAAAACAGCAATTTTATATTGGGTGGGTCAGGTTGGAGTGGACCAGAACTCGAGGAGAGAAAATTGGTAGGAAAGGCTGGATTATCATTTGGGTAACGGTGGCAAGGGCTTGGCACACTGAATGCTCTCAGCTCTAGCAAATCTACTTTAGAAGTCACAATTGGGGAGCAATTGCCCCAAAGAAGTGGTGCAGACTCCAAAGCAGTGGCATGGATGGAAGAGACTTGTTGGGAAGACAGGGCACCCCATCCACTTGGAAGCCACTCTCTCATATACATTTAATAATTGTTAAGTGACTGCCATGTACAGACACTGCAATAGACTCTAGAGACACTTTCACCTTCAGTCAGGGTGATATCTGCAAAAGATGAAGATCTCTTTGTTTCTGGAGACTTCTAGAAATCAAAACCCTACAATATCTCATAGGAACACATCACATTCATAATGGTTTAAGATTTAAAGTATTAGAATTGTTCTAGTTCAACTGCAAAGGTAGTTTTGAGGGCTTTTGAATAGCTAGTCATTTATTCCACAAATCTTTATTGAGCTTCTAGTTAATGGCAGCCACTGGGGCTAGGACCTAGGGACACAATGGTGAAGAATACGAGATTATTTCTAATGTTTACCACTTAGCCACCAAAGACAATGCTGAGGCACCTAGTTTTCTCTTTCTCAGAGGCAGAGGCCAAGTTATCTTCTAAGTATGAAATGTAGAGATTGACTCTTGTTAGGGCCACAGAAAACTGGGGAGGTGGATGGTGAACATGCTATTAGCTGGTATTAGTTCACTGTGATATTAATTTAGATGCATGATATCCTGGCGAAGAACAGATCTTAACAGAAGATCTTTCTGCTCACAGTGTTTTTCTCGAATTTTCACCTTTCCTGTGGCTGTTTTGGTCTCATTCTGACACTGTAGGAAAATTCACTGTGAAATCTGGAACAAGTGAGCATGTACCCTCTGTCCTCAAAGGTTGGGACACAAGCCTGTGAACTTGGAAAGAGAACAAAGCTTTCTAGTATGATAAACAAAGAAAATGGAGATTAAAAAGTCTGGTTTCCTCTTTTTTGCATCAGCACATACCAGCTGTCAGATACCTCTGAATAATCTATTTCTTCTGTTCCTGAAAGGTAGATATTATTATTACAGCATTTCCAGAAGGAAGTATATTTTAATTTTCAATAAAAATGGCCACAAATGAACTGGTAATGCAAAGAACAGAAGAGAAACTTTTACAGCTATAGTATTTGCATTTGTGACTTTTTCCGGTCTAATTGCACTTTCTCCACTGATCCCTGAAACCTCGCCAGCAGGCTGACACCCTGATAAACTCCAAAAGGAAGAAGGAAAACAGTCTGAAAGGCAGGGAGGGTGTGGTCGCTAGAGGGGTGATGGTGAACAAGAAGAAAAGTGCAGCTACTCCAGTGCAGGCAGATAAGGCGTGAGGTTCAAGGGCTGAAAGGAAGCACACAGATTGCAGCGTGCCCACTTGGTACTGGTGACAGACTTCCAACGGAGGAGCCCCACCTTCGGGTTCTTTTGTTTAGGCCTGACTTCCAAACAAAGCAAGCTGGACGACCAGTCCTAACATCAAGCAGCAGAAAGCTTCCTTCCTTTGGGAAAATCTAGTAAAGGCATCTCTCTAAGCCCTCTTATTGCAAAAACGGCCTGCTTTCTCCTGAAGTTTCTGCTGTTAGAGAAGACTTGCGAAGGCTGTGATAGCAGAGTGCAAAGAGGTAGGCATTTAGGATAAAAACATGAGTGCACATCCATCCAACCCCTCAGGGCTAATTCCCCTCCCTGAGCCTCAAATTCTTCATCTGTATAATGTGGTCGGGAGGTTGAATCAGAAAACAAAAGTGGTTCTAAATTTCTAAAGGACTTCTTTTCTCTATTTCCCTCTTTACCTCTTTCTTCCAATTAAAAAAGCTTAAGCTGTAAAATCATAATCCAGTCTACCTACTTTCCACATTTTTTTCTGAGTGTGCTGTGGAGTCGACTCTGACTCCTAGTGAGCCTACCCAGTCTTTATTGGCTCCATCCTTTCACCCTCCAGCTCTGTATTTGACAATGCTCCACTGCCCTTCACAGGGCTTTCACAATCAACTTTTTTCAGAAGCGGCTGGCCAGGTCCTTCTTCCTAGTCTGTCTTAGTCTGGAAGCTCTGCTGAAACCTGTCCACCATGGGTGACCCTGCTGGTGTTTGAAAACCAGCGGCATAGCTTTCAGCATCCCAGCAACATGCAGCTGCCACAGTAAGATAACTGACAGACAAGTGGCGTGGTTCCCTGACCTGGAAACGAACCCCAGACTGCAGGGTGAGAGCGCTGAATCTTAACCACTAGATCACCGGGCTGGCTGCTTCCCATATACCCGAGATTAATTTAAGCACATTCTGAGTAACATGATAAAGTTATCTTTAGAAACATACACACACCAGTTTCAGAATGGCACCCCCTGGGGTCCCTGCTGCCAATTTGGTCCAGGAACACAAAGTCAGCATCTTGATGTCAGGCAGTGTCCTGGCCAACACCCACTTCCCACTGCAGTTGGTGCTTTCTCAGAAGACAACACCTTGCTTTCAAAACTGTCTACTTTTTTGCTCAAAACAATGATGGATGGATGGATAGGTCTTCATTTGACTCACTACCTGAAAAATCAGCTTCTCATGTGATTTCCCCAAAGCAGAATTAACTCACATAATTTTGTGTCACATACCAGGGCTCTTCCTTGCATAAAAAACAGTAAGATATCACCAAACTCTGGCCTGAAAGTTCTTCTAGGATATCTTATGGTATCACCATTCCTAGGTGCATGGTAGTCATAAGTGACTTCGTCAGCCAAATATGAAACTGGTTCGATACTGCCCTTGTAGGAGTCAAATTCTTATGCATTTACAACTTAATAAATTACCATTCAGGGTTGTATTAGCAAGTTTGCTTTGTTCCAGCCCTTTTATAGTTGAGACTCCCAGATTTCTGTTTCAGGTTGGAATTGGCAAATGAACTTTTCAAAGCATTTCATCCTCACAAGTCACATCTTGTCATCTTTCATATCCACATGAGACACCAAGCCCTATTTCACTCTTGTTTAAATTTTATTATCATTGTTATTAGGAATAAACCAATAGAAATAGGATTACAAAGGGAAAGGTTCAGGATGAATAACTTCTTCCTTATAAATTCAAACACAGGTGCACACACACATGCTGGTCTGTGTGAGTTACTTCCTCCCCACATTCTGTCCTCCGTCACAAACAGTTATACCAAACAGTCCGCACAACAATGTGAGCAGCTGGTACCACAACCTGAGCAAAGGACCCCAGTTGTGTCAAGTCTCAGGCTGACTCTTGGTCGAGATGACCAGCTTCTCCACGCTAAGAGTACTTGTGGTTTCATCCTCTTCATTTGACCCAAAATATCCCGGGAGGTCCAGCATCCTCTGCTCGGCTTCAGTGAGGCCGAATGATGTATTGTCCTAGAAGGCGAACTCGGGGTGCGCCGGGAAGCTCTGGCACTTGTCTTTCCGACATTGAGAAGGGCTCAGAGGACTGACCCTCTGGTAGCTATCTTTGGGGGCAGTGGGGGAGGGCTGCTTCCTTGAGACACTCCTGTGACTGGGGGACGGTCCCCGCCGAGCTCTGTGAGGCTCTGTTCTCTCGCCTCCTGCCACCAATCCCGCCTGACGATCCCCTAGGTCTGGCTTCCTGGTGGGCTGCCCCAAGGTGTAGCATTTAGGGAGGGGGCTTAGTGGACCAGCGGTTCCACCTGCCCCTTGGAAATGGTCCAGTTTCTCAGGAAGCGCGGCAGCACCCCGACTCTGAGGCCTGAACCTGTCTTCTGCCTGGTCCCAGGTCCGCGTCCTAGAACTGTAGGCGGGGGCCTGCCGCGGGGTCAGGGTAGACATGCTCCTCTCCCTGAAGGGCCGCGCCTGCTTGGTCTCGTGGAAACTGGCTGTCCTCCGGAAGTGGGAACTCCTGGGGTGGCTCCGCTCTGACAGCCCCCATCTGCTGCCCACGTGCCTCATCTGGTATTTGCGGACCACGGTCTGGCTGGGGCTCACCGCACAAGCGGCCTGCGAGACCCCGACATCCAGCCTGGAGGGAGGCCTCTCCCCGGCGCTGACCGCGGGCTGGTCCAGAAACGGGGATTTGATCCTGAACTTGTTTGCGGCAGCTTCTTCCGGGCTCTCCAAGGCTAAGGGGGCGACGGCGGCGGCGGCGGCGTCGATGGCCGTGTCTGTCAGGGGGCTCTGAGACACGTGGTACACCTTGGTGGTTTCTGTCAGGCCTTTCTTTTTCATCTCCTTCAGCTGCTGCTGGGCAAGGCGGTAGCTGAACAGCGGTGGGATTATCTTCTGCGCGTTGGACTGGAAGCTGTCACTGCCGGAAGCGTCGTCCTCGGGAGTGGCCGGCACGCTGCGCCTGTAGGTCAGAGGGATGCCCATGTCCCCCGGGCCCCCCACAGGCCCGTCACCCCCATCCGAGAAGCTCCCGCGCTGCTGGCTCAGCTCGCAGATGTTCTCCTCATCTGAGTTCTTCCGGAAGCTGGGCGAGTGGAGGGAGTTGTGCCGAGCTGGGGTGCTGCACTTGGGGGGGCGGCCGAACTTCCTCCACAGCGTGATGAGGACGGTGGCCACGATGATGAACAAGCACAGCGAAATCCCAGTGACCGTCACGATGTTATTGGACTTCACCGGGCCCTGCGGCTGAAGAGGAGACGGGCTGGATGGCCGGAAAGCTACAAAAAAGGCAAGAACAAATGTATTCTCTAGTAGTGTTTTCTCTGGTGGTTTTCAGGTCTCTGAGAGGCTTTTCTAAGGACAAAGGTTTCTGGTCCTACATCTGCATCTCTGCTGGCAGCTTAAGCCAAACTAAGAAACAGAGACCCATGTAAGTGAGGTGACCAGATAAGCCACAATTAAGGTGATTCCTGGACTCGGGGGCTCCTGCTGACGCTTGTCTCACATTTTTCACAAAGAAGTAGCATGAGGAAAGTTTCAAGGTAAAATCCAGGTTTTTGCTTACAATGATGTAAACATGGGATATCTGTAGTTAAATGTACCTTTGAGATGCACGTTGGAAAATTCCTACCAAGTATAAAACTTGAAATGCAAAATAATTTAGGTAGGTTGTACCTAAATTTGCACATCTCGAGAGAAATTGATAGGTGAAAGAAGATCTTCGGTAATACAACAGAATTCATTCCTCCCTTCTAATATCCAGGAACTGTCTTTCGTAAATGTTGAAGCCTCTGCTTTCTCATTCCTCTATTTTCAGCTGTCCACTTCCCTTCCTCCCTTCCATGTGGCCTTGAGTTTTCCTCTTCTTCTCTGCTCTCTCAAACTGGTTTGTCCCACAGTCATCAAAATGTTTCAGCAAGGCTCAGAGGCCAGCGGGGCCTCAGGCTGTACTGCCACCGAAACACCTGGGAACCTGAGACCACCTAATGCCACCAGGCCTCATCTCCCTTTCCTCCGTGGTCACTGTCCTCCATTCAAGCCCTCCCAGTCACCTGTCCTCTCTCTTCTTGCCTACTCTCTTATCACCACCAGCTCTCTGCGTCATCTGCTAGACCCACACTCTCCCACTCTCCCCTCTCCTTTCTACTGTACCCTGTGGTAACCAACCTCCTCAACATCCGGAATCTCTCCACCAAACACTCCCTTTGCCTCCTTGCCTTACCTGAAGACGGAATATCCTGCAGGACACAGCTTCCCCCTGCCCACCCTCTTGGGTGGAAGCTGTGACACATACTTTATAAGCAAACAGGGCCAGAAGTAGGGTGTATCCTGTCTCCTCATTCCTGACTGCCATTTTCAACCAACTCTTTCACCTCTGTATAAAACTTCTACTCTTTTGATGCCCGTGCCATCCACCCAAACCGCCCCCCGACTCCTCCTTCAACTCTGTTATCTGCCAACCTCGTGGCAGCCATCAGTCACTAGTACTTGAGTCCTACTTGAGTCCCAGTGCTTCAGTGTCCATCCAACATGTCATACCTTTCCGTTGTCTGCAGCTGCTCCTCTTCTGAAATCTTGAACTTCACAGCCCACTTTCTGGCTGTATCCTCCCCTCTCCTTCACTCATGATTACTACACTGGGTATTCAACCTCACTGCAACTTCAGATTCCCCAACCCTTGCATTTTCTCCCAATCTGCCAGCCACCTCCTGGCCTCACTTCTCTCCCTACACCCATGATCCATCACTTAAACCATTCTCCTGCCAAAACCTCAACTCTCTGGCCACTAATACTGAGCTATAGCCCTTTCCCTGCTCTGCAGAAAAAGTCCATCCCTAGATAAATCCAGGAATGTGGGTGTGGGAATCCCAGCAGATTCTCAGCTGCTGCACCCAGGCCCTGAGCTCTGGTGGAGAAAATAATGCACCCATGCAGGCCAGTGCCTCTACGCACTGACAGCGCCCAACCTCAGCTGCCCATAACTCCGTCCATGGCTCCCTAAGCAATTCTCTCTTCCATCTTCCATTCCAATAAAACTGCCTCAAAGTTTCACCACTTTCCTCACGCCCCCACCTAATCCCCTTCCTTGGCAGTCTGCTAGGTCACAAAAATAGACACCATCAGGCAAGTACATTCCCAACTTCTTCTGCCATCCTCTCCTCCCCCATAAACTTAGCAGCAGGCACATCTCTACTTACCTCTTTCTCTATGGAATTAGTGGGAGAAGTCTCTTCTTATAAAGCAAGTCCGCCCAGTACTCTCTAGGCCACCCTTCTCCAGGGGGATCGTCCCTTGGTACCAATTATCTCCAGCTTCTCCTTTGTGCAGCTCCACAGAAACATGCTCAAGCTCTTCTCACTTTGTAAAGACCTTTCTAGAACCCTCTCACTACTGCCATAGCTGTATCTTGCTCCTGGTATTCCCAGCCAAGCTTACAGAAAGAGGAGTCCACATTTGCTGACTTACTGCTTCCACATCGTCGCCTCTGGCTCCTGCAACCTGTCCCCAGGATTCCAATGAAACGGGTCCTGTCGAGGTCATTAATGATCTAATAGCCAAACGACAAATGCAAAGGCGCTCTGTCCTGATATTCCTTGACTGCTGCAGCACTGGTTACTGTCTTGACACTTCCTGTGAGTTTTTCTCTTCTTGGTTTCAATGATAACATTCACTTAACTAACTGGAGAGAAGAACATGAACTTTGGAGCCAGGGAGATCTAGATCTCATCCTGGCTGCAATAGCTCTGCTCTCTCCATCAGCATCCCAGACACCTTCACCTCCACATGCCCAAGACTCATCATCCTCCCCCCAGAACCCCCCAGTACGATATGTCCAATCTCAACAGCATGGCCCTGCTGTCCATGCAGTTGCCAGTACCAGAATCCTGGGTTTCATCCCTGATGCTTCCCTCTCCATCACTCACCACATGGGAGTCTTGGAATCCCTCTCTCCTCTGCATCCCCATTGCCAGTGCTTCATTTCTTACCTGGGTTAGTGAAGAACTCTTAACAGGCCTTGCTGCTGCCACCCCTACCCCTTCTGATTTATATTCCACACTACAGCCGAGAGATCTCTCTAGAATACAGGTCCAAACCTTCACAGCCCCTCAGAATCTGTCTCCTGCCTACCTGTCCAGCCTCGTTTTTACCACTGCCTCCTGACACACTATCCTCTAGCCACATGAAACCATTTTCCATCCTCTGGGTCTCTTAATGTGCCACTTTCTTCCATGCTTTCCTCCATTGCTCCCTTTGCTAAAATTTCCCTTCTCACCTATTTCACCTGGTGACACCTACTCAGCTTTCAAACTTCAGTTCAATTATCACCTCCTCCAAGAGCGGAGGTGTTCCCAGCATACGTTATCACCCCTGTAAGCATCCATAGCAAGCTGTGGATACCTTCATCATTGTAGGCTCTCTATTGTACTGTGTATTGTGCCTGTTTATATGTCTGCTGAGCTACTATATCATAAGCCCCTTCCAGACAGGGACATGTCTTATCCATATAGTCCCAACCCAGTCACAGTAACTTGCACATAGTTGATACTCAATAAATGTTAGATTAATTAATTGATTCATTATTAAAAAGGTAACCACAAAATGATCAATATCCCACCAGACAGAACGTGGGTACAAGGGCTATTGGATCCTCCCACTCTTGTATTGAACAAGACGGACCAAATTAATACAGAACTACCCTCAGACTTTGGCACAAAAATATCCTTTCAAAGCCAAACAAAACTCTAAACTCTCAACCAAGTGAAAATAGTTGAATGATGACAGACTTGATTGCTGACTCATCACTTCTTCCATCTGCAGTGGCTGCTTAGGTCAGTGGGTAGCAGCATTGCTCCGGTACATTAGGGAACCCCTTATTTAGCTGTCATCTCTGACTCTGGCTGGTTCCCTGCAAAACTATGGCTGGAGGAAAGCCCAAAAGCTGCGGACCTCGCCCATCTCTGCCTCATCTAGCCTTTCCCCCTTCACCAAAAGTGATGGAGATTTCTTGATGCTAAGCGGCCTGCAGACAGATCTTTACATTTCCAAAGAGCAGAAAATAGGTTGAATAGGAAAAAGAGAACACTTGGAAGAAATGACCATTTTTACCAATGTAAGCATTTAACTGAGGACCACTTAGAGTAGAAGTAGGGTACCTGTAGCACTTACCCTTTTCACTAATTTAGAATGTACAAATTTCTAGTTCCCACCTGGAATTAAAGAGTTGAGATGCCAGAACATGAAATAATACCACATATCCTAAAAATGATTGCAAATTCCAGGCTGTTGGTGCTTCTAGAAAGCTAGACTGGCTTGTATATTAAGGCAATTATTCAAGATACGTAGCTTAGTAGATAGGTGTCATATCTAGGTCCCTGCTTTCTAGCTTTATGGTCTCGGGCAGGTCACTTACCCTCTCTGGGCCACTGAGTCCTCATCTGTATGTGGAGATCATGATGTACCTACTTCATATGTTCAAGGCACTTAGAAAAATGCCTGGCAGGCAGCAAGCTCTCAAGATTTGAGCCCAACATAATAATCCTTACCTTATAGAATTATTGTGAGCTGTAAGTGAGCTAATGTATTTAAAGTGCTGGCACATAGCAGATGGTCAATAAATGGTTGACACTGCTGTCACTTCCAAGGGTGCAGTAGAAGCCAGTGGCAATTAATTTTAAGTTCATCTTAGTATTATGGAACTCTACATGGAATATCTTAACCCGATTCTGTTCTCCCAGAATTGAGAGGAGCAGGCATATGTGGAGGAAGTTATACACAAGGAAGGAGCTGTGGAAAGTGAAGAGGACTTGAAAAGAGCAGACAGAGCAGAGAGCCTTAGACAACAGCATGAGACACAACTGGAGAAAGAACAATTCAGGGTGGGGCCCAGGGCTTATGAAAGAAGAGGGGCAGGGTGAGGGCTAGGAGAAGAGCCTGGGCCTGAGGCTGTAATAGGAAAACACGGAAGTGAGAATATCCTCAGGATGCTAGAATAAAGAGAACAAAGCCTACAGTATTGGCTGCAAAGACGAGATAGCAACAATGATTTTCTAAGGCCACAGGTCGGGACACTGGCCAAGATGTAGCCAGATGCCTGTGGTTTTGGCTAAAAGGTGCTCCTTAGCCAAAAGTTGTGTTGAGAGCCAAACACAGAAAAACACCTAACTTCTCCCTATCCCAAAGGGAAAAGGAACTAGGGATGGCTTTTTAACCTGGAACTGGACAGTGGAAGAAGGCAGGACTTGACAGAATGACTTTATCTAAGAGTTGGGACCAGAGCAAAGGCCAGCCAACTAAGTGGAGGGCTGATTGTATATCAGAAGGTGGGATGGTGTGTGGGACGAGCAAGGAGCCTTTATTACTATAACCTATGCCAAATGAATGGGATGCAGCTAAGTCATGTGAGCATCACATCTATGGACCACTCACATCACTTATTGAGCATCTACCAGTGTGTACCTTCAAGATGCTTAGACGATTAAGGAAAGGTCAGTCTCCAGGTGAAGGAAAGAAGAAATCTCCCCACCTTCTCCTCCTGGGTAGGGGTGGTATGGAACACATGTAGAGCCATTCAAGGGACAAGACAAGCTGTCTTGCCTGGTTCTGACAAATAACCGTCTGAGTGGTGCCCTAGGGCTTCTCTGGGATGATAAGGAGAAGAAAACCTTTTGAATGTTTTCCCACAGTTTTGGTGGGGAGAAGTAACAAAACAGAAAAGCTCTTGGGAAGAAATGATCATCCCACCCATTTTTGTAGTTTTAAAAATTATTTAATATATCTGAAGTTTTAAGTTAGATAGATTTCCTTGTCATTTCCTGATCTTCCACAGTGGTAAATGCCCTGTCATCCCACTGGCCAGTTACTCCCAGTCATAGACACACTAAGGAATACAGGGTTAGTACAGCCAACAGCAATAACAGAACGTTAATGAGTCCACCCCCGAACTCAGACTGGTGACTTTCAGGCAGCTTGGGTTCAAGAATCTCTCAGATGGAGGCTCTGAGGAGAGACTCCTGAAGGCAGAATACCTACCAGCACACTCCTCCAGGGAACACAGGGAGGTCTCCGAGGACATTCCGGGGCAGCCAGGTCTGGAGGGGAAGGAAGTCAGGCACACGCGGCGACGCTCTCTGACACCATCCCCACACGTGGCACTACACTGGCTCCACGGCTGCCACAGTCCCCAAGTTTCTGCAAGGACATTAGCCATGCTTTTAATGCTAGTTCATTTGAGAATCAGACTTTAACTGTACCCAAATGAAGCAGCCAACTCAAATCTCAGGTCTTGAAAAGTCAGTAAATAGAAACATTCCTAAAGATGTGAAAAAGCTGGAAAAGAGTGTTGCTCCTACCCTTAAAACAAAGAAAGGCTATATAATCTACAAAACACTAACCTTCCTAGAACCCCACAGAGGTAAGATCACAGGGCCACCAACTAGCCTGGAATATAAGGAAAGACAGGATGCAAACACTGCTTACCTGGGGCAGACACCAGGCCTCATATAAGCTGGTGAGAAGTCATCTAAAAATGTAATGAACTGCTAGAGGCCTAGCATGGGCTAGCATGGGAATATAGGACCCCTGGGAGCCACATATGCAGGGGGAATTTGTACCCATTTGCAGGCTCTTCCCGGATCTCAGCAGATGCTCACAAGGACTGAGAGCAGAGAAAGCCTCCCTTGTGATGGAAGCCCAAGCAGGGAAGGAGCAGCGCTGTGGGAAAGACACAGACCTCACCCAGACCCTCCTCCACATCTGCTCTATCAACAAAAGCCTCGACCACTGGGGACAAGGCAGCAAACCTTGTAACTCTAAGAGCACCGGTTGAAACTCAGTGCCACTACGGAATGGAGAAGGAAGAAAATCCTTCACCCCGGGGAGGAGCAGACAATATCCTGGGCCCAGACTATGAGAGAGCTTCTACCACTGGGGAGGGGCAGGATCATCAGGAAGGCCCCATCACTGAGACTTTGGGGCACAGCACTTGCCTGAGACTAAGGCTGAACTGGAACAAGAGGATGCTCTCCCACACCCATTGCCCGACCCCCATGCTGCACCAGGCCAGCAATTACCACGTATCAAGTAACAACAGTCTACTGCTGAGGCAGGGGCAAGAGTGACAGGAAAACCTCTCTGATGTACAGGCTCAAGCCTAAAGCTGAGGGTGCAACAGAAGCATGGAGAAAAACCCTCTGGCAACCCAACTCCTACCCTAATCACAAAGTAACATTAGAAAATTTTGAACTCTGTCATGCACTGAAGGTAGCCATAGCAACAGCAAAAGCCCAAACAGCCCCAATTCCTTACCACATTGACCCAATCCCCACACTAAAGGCCTAGCAAAAACAGGGTATGCCCATTTCCAGGCATAAATACTATCTGTCGGTGTCTACAATTCTAAAAAAGATGTCCAGCTTTCAAACAAAAATTGTGAGATACACAAAGAAGCGAGAAAAAACCATAAACCATCTAGAGACAAAGTAATCAAGAGAACCAGACTCAGATGTGACCCAGATATTGGAACTATCAAAGAGAGAAGTTAAAATAACTATAATTAATATGTTAAAGACTTTAGTGGAAAACATGAGCAAGATGCATGAACAGATGGAAAATTTCATCAAAGATTCATAAGCTTAAAAGAATCAAGTGGAATGAAATGAATAGCGTGCTAACAGAGATGAAGAATGCCTTCCAGAGGCTCACCAGGAGACTCGACACAGCTGAGGAAAGAAGCAGTGACTCTGAATACAGATCAATAGAAATCACGAAAACTGAAACACAAAAAGGAAGAAAAAGAGTGAACAAAACAGAATAGAATACACAAGAGGTCTGGGACAATATCAGATAGTCTCTTATACAAGTAACTGTCAAATAGCAGGAATGTATTATGTGTTTATAGGGCATATAAAGTAAAATGTATGACAACAATCACACAGAGAATGGGAGGAATGAATTGGGAGTGTACTGTCACAAGACCCTTACACTACATGTGAAGCAATATAACATTATTTGAAGGCAGACTGAAAGCAATTAAAGATGAATATTGCAAATTCTAGGACAACCACTAAATAACATTTTAAGGTAGAAACAATAAACCAACAGTCTAAAGTAAACCATAAAAAATATTCAATTAATACAAAAGAAGCCAGATAAAAGGGGGAAAAGAAACAAAGAAGAGATGGAACAAATATAAAACTACCAATATGGTAGATCTTGGGGCCGGCCCCGTAGCCGAGTGGTTAAATTGGCACGCTCCACTGCGGCAGCCCAGGGTTTCGCTGGTTCGGATCCTGGGCATGGACATGGCACTGCTCATCAAGCCATGCTAAAGCGGGGTCCCACATGCCACAACTAGAAGGACCCACAACTAAAATATGCACCTATGTACCGGAGGGCTTTGGAGAGAAAAAGGAAAAATAAAATCTTAAAAAGAAAAAAAGCTGGTAGATCTTAATCCAACCATACAATGATTACAGTAAATATAAATAATCTAAAGACACCAATTAAAAGACAGATTGTGAGACTGGATAAAAAAGCATGACCCAACTACATGCTGTTTACAGAAAATACCTTAAATACAAATACATAAATAGGTTAAAAGTAAAAGGATGGAAGAAGTTATACCTTGTGAACATCAATCAAAAGAAAACTGGAGTGGTTATATTAACGTCAGACAAAGTAGACGCCAGAACAAGGAATACTACCAGGGATAAAGAGGGACAATACATAGAGATAAAAGGGTCAATTCAGCGAGGAGACTTAACAACCCTCACAAGACCAGAGCTTCAAAATACATAAAAAACACTCCCCAAACAGTCATTATTGCTTGATAAATGCAAACTTCTCTTCCAAGCATAGGTGCAACCACTCCCAGATAGGATAACTGAGTAGTCCCCTCTTAAAAAATAATCCTAATTGCCTACTCTATCAGCACCCATCCAGCCCCAAGACCCATCAGGTCACGCCAACACTAGGCACCAAAACAACCTCTGCATAAAAGCCCTTCTTCATCCTTTATGGAAAAAAAACTCATACCGCAGTCAAAGGTATATAAAGCACTATGAAAACATGAGGAGAACGTGGAGGGCAGAGACATTCTCAGGTGAGCCAAGTGGTGCAATCTTTGGAGTGAGTGACTCATGGAATATGAGTTCTTCACAGCAATTAAAAGTTTCTGGGATCTTCACAAGAGTGGGAGCATTACAAACCAGTATCCTGGACTCACATCAACTGAGGTGTGGTAATTATGTTCCATCCAGAGGTCCAACTGAACACAATATCGGTTCTGTGCCTCCCAGATCACACTGCAGCTCCTCAAAGGGTAGAACAATGAGCCGGCTTTGTCCTCAAGCTTCAGAGCTGTCCAGACACTAAGCCCCCAGTGCTCGCAAAGCTTTGGAACTCTCATATTAAAGTCTCTCTAAGTTAAAGTATTATGATTTATTTTTCAAATATCTACTAGGAATTCCACTACTGTGAAATCTAAATTGAAAATTAAGTCAATGTATACTTTATCCTTCCCTTGTGCTCATATTTAAGACCACAAAAGGGAGAATTACAAAAGCTGAGAATCTTTCTGTTATTCTTTCTTAACTCTGCCTTTACTTTACATAAATGTAATTTATTTAAATACTGAAAGTCATTTGTCAAACGGAAAACAAAAATTTCATTAGTAGGTGCCAGAAAAAAATGAAAGTTTTAATAAAAGCTTGAATCTTAATGTCAAAAATCTCATTTTGAAATGTTGTGTCCTTTGCCCTTGAAAGTGAAATCACAGCTTATATGATAATCAACAATGAAAATAAGCAAACATTTAAGCTACGTTTTGTCTTTTTATTCCAGATCAAATTAATCAAATAAGAAACACAGGAAAACATTAAAATAAAGCAATGGAAAAATTTAATCAGGCAAATAAAAAAATGCCTTAAGTAACTCTATCTGTTCCCTGAAGATTTCTACTAATAACTTTGAGGGAAATACTTGGCAAAATGGGAAGTAATTAAATAACTGTAGTTCATGTTTTAGAAATGAAGAGCAAGATGACCAATATTCCAAATAGTCTTAACTTTATGAATGGAAGGCTGTCTGTTTCGTCCTGTTTAGATGTCCACACATGCGTTCACACTCCATAACAAACCTGTTTTGCCAGGATAAATACCTTTCAGGCCACTCGAGAGGATATTAATTCTGAATGAGCAAAATTTTTCTGGAATAGGAGAAGGGAGATTGTTTCCACCCCAAGACTATCTGAAGGAATGCAGCCTATGAAATATTCACATCTGCAAGACATTTCGCTCAAAAGACTAAGGTAACTAAACAAAACATGCTTATAAGAAGATTCTACTGACATGAGTGAGTAGCTACAAGCAGCAGTAGGAGCAAAGTCTCCTGGATAAGCAGCTCAGATTTTCTGGTCACAGAACAAGGCTCACCTATATTGGCCAGTGGACTCCAAAGTGAGTTATATGTCGCTCAAGGGGGTGGGCAGCACAAGATGAACCCGTGAGACAAGGAGGAAAATATTAGAACTTTTTTTAATCTAAAAGCTTTATATTGTTTAATACATGGGTGGACAGCTGATTATATGGGAGGCACCATAGAATAGTGGTAAAAGCAAACTGTCGAGCCAGTCTAACCACCAGTGGTGGTTTAGCCACTTAACCACCATTGACCTTGTGCAAGTTACTTAACCTTTCGGTGCCTCCATTTCTGCACCTATAAAATTGACAGCCCTAACTCATAGGGCTGCTATGAAGATTAAATGGGTTAATATTCATAAAGCACTGAGACCAGTGCCTCATGCAAAGTAATCACTATATAAATGTTAGCTTTATCATGTCACATGGTCACATACAGCACGTCAGCTGTCCTAAAGGGATCCCAGAGGAAGAGGGGGAGCTGCACTGAATGAAAGGGTTTTACTGGTTCATTCACTTTCATGGAAGTGACGAGTATTACAGCATCCAAGGGTCTGCTTACAGGGATTTTTAAATGATATTTTCTAGTTTTAGGTAAACTAACTCACAAAGTAGACAAGTGGCTTAAACCGATTTCAGCAAAGGATTAAAGATAAAACCATTATCGCAAACAGCTACAAATAAGAACAAAATGACAGGGGTGACAGCACTCCTATTCTTGGTAAAA
Organism: Equus caballus; assembly: GCF_041296265.1. Taxonomy (NCBI): domain Eukaryota; kingdom Metazoa; phylum Chordata; class Mammalia; order Perissodactyla; family Equidae; genus Equus; species Equus caballus. The sequence goes on from NC_091700.1 coordinate 37,932,365, forward strand.
AGCTCCTGTTTAGTCATTATGAAGGAAAAACAAGATCATCTATTCGGAGAAACAAAAAGACGGCCAAAAATGTTAAAATATCAAGAAAACTATGTATTAAATATGTACAATTTTTGTCAAAAAATAAGTAAAAAAATAAAAATATGTGAATATGAATTTATACCCTCTATCAATAATAATTCTCAACTCAAATATATATATTTTTGGCCTTGAGATACAGGGTCCATACTCCCTATCTGAAACTCTTGGGGCAGATGTGTTCAGAATTTAGAATTTCTCAATTTCGATTTTTTCAAGTTATTACAGTGCCTGTGCTGTATATTACTAACACTCCCCTAGCGGGATCTCAGGCAGCATCCCATAACCAAACGCATTAACATTTCTGCAGAGAAAAATATAAACATTCACACTAAATAGGATAAATGAAAATCATAAATAATCATTTTTGGCAACATCTATTATATATTTGCTGTAAATCGTTATTTACACACTATCTTCAGGCCCCAAGGGGACAAAAATCCATAGGACTTAGTGATTTATTATTCATAGGAGCTGAAGGAGAAGAGGAAGACGCCTGGGTTTCTGGTTTGAACAATGAGATGGGAGGTGGAGTCCAGCACTGAGGAGCAAGATTGGGGGTAAGATGATGAATCCAATTCCAGGTACATTGCTTTTGAGGTGCCTGGGAGCCATCTGAGGGGTGACAGCTATTCAGCAGCTCTTGGATGCAGGGGAGAGGCGCCAATCTGGAGTCGTTGGCCAGGACAGTAATCACTTAGGAAGTGTGTGAGGAGTAAAACAATGCAGAAGTCCAACACTGAAGGGATGAGAGGAGGTGGTGGAACTGGCAGGCAAAGGAGACAGCCACGGAGGTAGGAGGTAAACAAGGTGAGTATGAGGTCACGGAATCAAGGTCAATGAAGATACGGAGGACTGAAAAGCACCCCCAGATTTGGAGACCTGGAAGTCGTCTGCTGGCTGCTTTAGTGACACCATTTTCAAGGGAGGGGTGTGGGTTTCGAGTGGGTTGAAAAGTGAATGTGAAGTGAAGAAATGAACCCCAAAGTGTAGGCAACCTTTTCAAGAACCTGGACTATAAAAGGAAGAGAGAAAGAGGGTCTTAATTGTTGGAGAACCAGGGGTTGAGGGGCTGGGTCTGTTTTGTTTTTAGATAAGAAAATTAAGTACATCTCAAAGTTGATGGGAATGAGCCAGTAAAGAGGGACAGTTAAAGACAGGAGAGAGAGAGGATAACGATTAACACAAGTTTCCTGAAATGAGCGGAGAGGCTGGGATCCACAGTGGAGGGGAGGGTTGACATTGCACCGGAGGAATGACGCCTCTCCTCCGGTGACAGCAAAGAAGGGGGAGAGGATGGGACGATGCCTGTAGGTCTACAGAGATTTCAGTGGGAGGGCGAGGAAGCTCACACCTGATGGCTTCCAGCTACTCTGTGTGGTCAGAGGCAAAGTCAGCTCTGAGAGTTAGCCAGGGAGTAGGTGAGGTCCAAAGAGAAAGCAGGAGGTCTAAACGAGCTGTGGTGGGGAACAGGAGCAGAGCCGACCAGGTGCCTTACTGGGTGGCATGGTGAACCCAGCGGAGAGGAGAGGCATGACCCACCCACACTGGCCCCAGTGTGCTTGGGTGTGACCTTCTCGTCCAGCTTGGGTACAGTGGGCGGCTGGCAGATTGCTGCATCCATGCAGAGCTGGGGTGTGGCCTGGCAGGTGCAACGGAAGAACAACAGGGCAGAGGAGTTTACGGTATTAGTAGGAAAGTGATTAAAGGGATGGGCCACAGAATCTAGGCCAGATAGAGAGGTAAGTGCAAGCAGGGAAGTGGCCAGTGGGCGGGGACAGAGTCAAAGGAAGGGGACGTCTTCTAAAAAGAGAATGTGGGTGAATTTGGAGCAAAATACACTTGGAGTTACAAAGATGGCCCAGGTTTGGGCCATGAGGGGGCACAGGCTCAGTAGGGATGAAGGTAAGAGCATATGTAAGTGACCCAGGTAATCTCTGCCAGATTAGCCTCTTGCCAAGACCAGGCCTGCACCCAGCAAAAGGGAAAGAAAGGCAGAGGAACATGCGGGGTGGAGGGGATGGTGATAACCCCCTTTCCTGTGATTAGCTAGGGCATTACCCAAAGAATCCAGAATTTGAAGAAGTTTAAAAATCTTGCCCTGTAATCTCACTAAACAGACTTCCTTCCTCTAAGGAAGGAGATGTACTCAGCTGAAGGAAGACAGAAGTTACTAAACACGATTTGGGATTTAGCTTTGAACTCTGATCGTACCTGCCATGGATTTGCCATGTGACATAATAATATAATTTTTAAAATATAATGTAATAATAGCTAATGTTTATTGGTGCTTCCTATATGCCAGGCACTATGCTAAGAACTGTATCCATTTCCTTCATTCAATTCTCACAACTCTCGGAGGTAGATACTCTTACTATGTCCACTTTACTGATGGGGAAACCGAGACCTAGAGAGGTTACATGAGTGGCCAGCCAGGTCTGTTTATCGGGACTCTTGACTTTTTATATAAGGATGATAATGCCGTTTGGGACATTATGAGGAGTAAACCATAAAAATTATGATATAGTTCATAGAAAATTAAGTTCACTTAAATTCAAAATCATAATTTTGATTGCATGAAGGCATCAATTTGATTTAAAAAATTTTTTTTAAATCTCAATACCAACCTATATTTCTCTGAATTAGCATGCACTCCTTCTCCTTTGTGGAAAAATGGCTTCTGCTGGAAACACCAAAGTCAAAACAGTACTTATTCCTCCCCATGTCAAACAAAGTGCAGTTGAATACTGTTCTCCTCTCTCCCAAGTTCAGGCTGTTTTCAGCCAGTCGAATGGTCGCTTCCCCAGGGCGTCTGGGGGCTTCCTTGAAGACGGCGACCACTCCTTGGACAAAGATGCATGGTGGGGGCAGCACCATCACCTCCACCCCAGACTCACATGTGAGTTCCGGCACCATCACTAGTTTGTATCCAAATTTCTGGGCCAGGTCAATGGGTCCTGTGGAGGTAATGACCGAGTCTCGGCCAAGCAGCTTCAGCACCACAGTGACATAGGCTTCAGGCCCCACAGGTGCACAGCCAAACTCAACCCATTGGCCTTGAGAGAGTTCTGTCCTCTTGCTAGTTCTTATCTCCAGTGGCTGTCCCTGACTCTTTCTTGCCTCGGGAAGACTGTTGGTGAAGATGACATCCACCAAGATGTTGGGCTTGTCCACAGGGAACTGGCACAGTGGCTGATTGGTAAAAAGGCCCACCTGGAAGGTACCTTCTGCTGCCTTGGATGTCCTATTTAAGTCAACGTGAAAGACAGGCCATTCCACCTTGGGAAAGGCACTTTTCTCCCACGAGGGGACGGGAGTGCTGTTGTCTGCTGCTTCGGGAGTCATCGTGAACCAGTAGTTGCCAGCCTCTTTGAAGTAGAAGCACTCAAACTCGAGCGTCCCCTGGGACTGGTTGGTCAGAAGGTACTTGGTGGTAACAGTCTGGTTGGTGTCAGCCTCCAACGACAGGACAGATACATTCCTCAGCGTCCCATTAGCACCATCGAAATAATGGAAATCCACAGACACCGTGTGGTTGCTTAGCGCTACATGGCCTGGCTCTCCCAAGAGGAGGTATTCAGCTTCTCCAAGAACTGAAATGAAATGGTCAGAAAGGGCTTTAAAAAGGTGTTTTGAGCAGGACTATTGGTGCCATTGAAGAAAACAGCATTTTAGACACAAGAGAAGTCTGAACTGAGCCAAGGATGATGTAAAATGATGCCGAGTGCTTATCCTGGGAGCTGGGCACTGTGCTGCTCCCATTCTAAAGGGGCTTGTTCCTACATTTCATCTTTCATGGTTATGTTTAAAGTAACTAATCAGCGATAAATACTCTGAACTCACAACACTGAATAATGTAATATATTTGCAATGAAAATCTACAGTGCAAGAGTAACGACTCTCAACATAAAAATCCAACACCTCACTTTTCTCACTGTAATCAAATTCTGGTGTTTAAGTATTTGGGGAAAATGGATTTACAGTGAAGTGAAAGAAAGCTTGGTTTAAATGATATAATATAAACTGCTCTAGACTATTTAAAATGTAAGATCCCAAATATACTTCAAAGTTATTATTTTCTGATATTCAAGACAAGTACTTGGGCATTTTCACCAGTAAAGGAACCAGTGCCCTTGGTTTGTATGAGACAGAAGTGTTTAAAGGAATAAGAAATGTTGACACTATTCTCCAAGGATCATCCAAGGGGTAGAGTGACCATTTATGAAGTAGCCTGGCTTGCCCTTGACAATTTTAATGACATTACAGTAAGTCCTATTGGCCTAGAGAGAAGAGATGACTACTAGCCCACAAGTATCACTCAGTTAGGATCAATCATACCTTCTTAAAAAAGACCTATCTGAGCAGCTGAAGTAGAGGGTGGAAAAAACAGACACACAAGAATCCTTGTTTCTATTTTGAATCTTATCCAAATACATATCAAAGGAGACAGAATTTGGCAAAGTAATAATCAGCTGGCCCATGGCTGCGGTAAGAAATAATTCTAGACTTAAGGGGCTGCAGCATCCTTTTGGTTGAAAAACAACATATGTATGAATTTATTAGTCTTAATATGTATACATAATATAATACAATATATTAATAATAATAACATACACATCCTATATGTCCAAAAGACTCAATGTGTTGTTTGGGTTGGTAGTCTTTAAATATACCTCACATGTATTCAATCAATGATTGTTAGAATCAGCACATGAATATATGGGCACATAAAGGTTTGGGTTTGTTTTTTTTTAATTAGTTCAGCATTTTACCCATTTCTTATTTAAGATGAGGTGAAATAAAATACATAAAACTTGGACAGACCTGAATGCTTGATCACCACTTGCTTGGAAACCGTAATATGATACAGCTCTTTTTTTTCACTTAGTCAGTACAGAGGTTGAGGGATACTCCCCTTTGGATGGAGATGACTCACTAAGACTGAGAACACAGGTCAGATTAATTTGAATCTGATGGGGCAGGATGGTTCTGAGATGCATTTTAAGATCAAGAGGCATACACCCCTTAGCTAACTAATGAAAGCCTACTGTCAAGGACAGAGATTGGCAATGAGGCAGATCAGATTCTGATTTGATGGGCAGCCAGCTAAAGAAAGAGACACACGTGCTCACTTGGAAATGGAGAAAAAAGATACAGTTGATGGGTACCAGCAGTGGCAAAGAGAGAACTTGCTACTTTACTCTAAAACCTTTGTTTTTACAAAGAAGAATACATTCTCATTTGGAAACCTACAGTTTGGTTGTATCATATCCTGACTACTACAGTACAGTCACGACTCGCTTAACAGTGGGGATATGTTCTGAGAAATGTGTTAGGCGATTTCATCATTGTGTGAACATCATAGAGTGTACTTACACAAACCTAGATGGCATGGCTTCCCACACACTAGGCTATATAGTACTAACCTTACAGGAACGCTGTCATATATGTGGTCCATTGTTGACTGAAACCTCGTTATGGAGTGCATGATTGTATAGTGTTCTCTATTCTCTCATTTCTTCTCTCTCCATTCCTTTATTGTATTTAAAGTAACTCATGTCTCAATATAAGCATGTTTTTTTAAAAAAAAACTAACTGGTAGCAACATATTTAATCAACATCAAGTGATATTGATGGAGAAGAAGGGAAAAAATCCAGCTCTATGAAAATATCTCCTTTTCCCTCAGTAGCTTGTGCACTCAACTTCTATGTTCTGCTCTATTTTACACTCACTCAACTTTTATTTTTACATTCCAGTGAGATATTTTGCTCTCAACAATGACAAACATCCTAGCAGATTTTATTTAAATAGAAGACTTTGATGTCTTTATTTACCATTTTGAAACCAGGGACACTTTTATAATTTTTTGTATGAGGCTGTTACACATAGAACAATCTGTTTTTAAGTAGGGATCAACGATTCTAAAAGAAATGAATCCCAGATTGGTTTTCAGTAAATCAAGCATCCTCTTGTTTAACTAAACTTCTTAAAAAGAAAAGACTAGGGAAGGAGATTCCCCGGACACAATGAACAATATACACTCTGGTCTAATGAAGTGGATATGCCACTGATGTGACACGAGCCAGGATGCTCTGTCTCTTGAATCATAATTTCTTCATCAATTTGAAAACAATTTCCACTCTCATACCATCAACTGCTTAGACGAACTGCTATGAACTATTTGGAAATCATCAAAAGAAGAGAGTATTACATTGTTGAATCTATCGGTTCAGTAGTTGCAGACAACTGAGAAATGAGCTCTATTTTTTGAGGCAAAAATGCAGTCCCTTAAGAGAACCCAGGGTTGCAAGGGTCACAGTCTAAAAGGTGCCGCACTGGAGACCCTGCCTTGCCTCCTCCACACAGGGTCGACATCAATGCATTTCTAAACCTCACGCTGATGTTTCTTTGTTGACACCTATAGCATTAAGTATGCTCACAATACTCACCGCAGTCACAGAGCACCACCAACAAGCGATTTGAAAAGTCTTTCAACATTTGTTTCATTCTGATCAGCAAAATCCCAGGTCTTTGGTCTCCTCATGTCCTTTCTCGCATCCAAATTGTGAATTTTTTTTCAAAAACACCTGAAACCAGAACCTCAAAAAACACATGGCTCTGTTCAATGTGATTCATAAAATAGTAATCATGAAATGACAAAACCATTCTAAGAAGTCAAATTTCCTAGTTGATACTGAAAACAAAATAAGGAGGACACTAATTTTTCCCGGGGAAATGATCTGTAATTCTGCATGTCCCTTTTGTTCCGTGATAGCTCACCTGTTAAGAACATTCAGGTATGCCCAACACCAAGATTGTCTTTGCGAAACAGCAAGTCTTTCTCTTTATAGCACATCCTTACATGGAGAGTTTGCTATTATTTGCTTAATTTCATCAAAGCCAATAGCCAATCTAAATGATACATCTGCTAGTCATTTCACAATGATTAATATACTAAATTTTTGCCAAAGTTTCATTGCACTGTGTAGACCTGCCTTGCTTCCACAAATGGGCTTACCAACACTGTCTCTCTTACACAATTGGTGTGTTAGTAGGATTGCTTCATTTCTTAATGCCTAGGAGCTCCATCAAAACTATCAGACCTTTAGAAAAGATACCCAGGGTATTACAATTAAATCAGAACTCCCTGTGACCCTGAGTCCCTTGTTTAGGGCACTGTAAAGAGAAAACACAAATAACAATTATCATCTTCTGTCAGTCTTCCAATACTTGCCACTGCTGGTATCCGTCAGGAGACAGACGACTTCATGCGGCAATCTTCCCAAAGCACCTAGGAGGGCAGGAAAGACCCTGCTGGCCTGTGGTTCAGAATGACTTGTGGAAAGAGGCACTTTGATATAAACAGACTATTAGGTAATAGAATAAGATGTAGGGCATTTAAGTGCCACTTTTTTCATACCAAAGTCTAGTAAACTATGGGCTACTAAACATAAGACAATGTATATTTTCTTAATGTTTACATTCCCATTATCCACAGCTAATATATTTTTACTAAGCATATTATATTCCAATATATGTATGTTACATCCCTTTAGATAAGACAGAAATTAATGGAATGTAAAGAATTGATGGAAATAATAAAAAATTCAATGGAAAGAGAACTGGTGTGTCTCCACGAGCTTTTTTTTTTCCTTTTGAGGAAGATTAGCCCTGAGTTAACAGCAGCTGCCACCATCTTCCTCTATTTTATATGTGGGACGCCTGCCACAGCATGGCTTAGCAAGTGCTGCGTAGGTCCACACCTGGGCTCTGGGCCCTCGAACCCCAGGCCGCTGAAGCGGAATGTGGGAATTTAACCATTGCGCCACAGGGCTGGCCCAGGAGGTTCCTTTCAGTAGAAATTAGCTGAACAAAGGAAATACTGGACTTCCTCAAAGGGAAGCAGAGATTTGAAGTGTAATTATGCAGATGATTAGAGCTCCCTCCCCTCCCTAACAAAAAAAGGGAAATTCAGTTTTGCTGGAATTAAGCATAGATTGGACCTAATCTTTCCCTTGAGAGGGGATGGGAAACTTGGCCAAAGACAGCAGGTGAGCATCATTGGGTCTCCTGGGCAAGTGTGGGTGCTGAGGGCACTTTAAACACTTCCTTTAAGTCACTGATCCTCAGTAACCAAAGAAAGGAGGAGCAAGGCTGGCCCTGTGGCTGAGTGGTTAAGTTTTCGAGCTCTGCTTCAGCTGCCCAGGGTTTCTCTGGTTCGGATCCTTTGCGCGGACATGGCACCACTCCTCAGGCCATGCTGAGGCGGCGTCCCACATGCCACAACTAGAAGGACCCACAACTAAAATATACAACCATGTACTGGGGAGACTTGGGGAGAAAAAGCAGAAAAAAAAAAGATAGAAAAAAAAAAAGAAAGGAGGAGCAAGTGATCTGTAGCTCCCAAAAGTTGAACTTGCTTCTCCCAAATTGCTTGCTTCCCCTTGACAATCATTGCTTAAAGAAGCTCCTAATCACAACTGATTTTGCAATTATAACACATTTTCCTTCTTTGAAAATGACCAGTAAAACACAGAATTGTGTGATAATCTACATTTAGAGCTGAATGGAAATGGAATTATAAAATACACCAGCCTACCTGAAAATCATAATAAGGATGTTTTTAAAAATGTTCTCACTTTTGAAAATAAATGCTCAATTTTTACCAGCTCAACCATTAATTTGAAGATATTAACAGAACACCCCAGAATGGAATGGAAGGCTGGATAAAAAGCACTACACTTTTTAAAGAAGATAGCATGCTTCTTTAATTTTCCTTTTTTTTACACCTTGCTTGCTTTTCTTCCAACGTGTTCCCAATACACTACTGGCTACTTATGTTTGGCTTGAGAATCATTTTGAGAAAAGAAGAACTTAGGTGTATTTCATACACATTTTAAGATACTTCTATATAGCATTCACATACAAAAACGTTTACAGACAAATTTTAAATGTATCTGTTGTGAATATTCTCAATGGCTAACAGCATCATGCCAAGCTCAGATCCCATGTTTTTGCTGAAACCAGCTAAGAGAAACCCCTACAGGGTCTTCATAGCTGCCGAAAAAGAAAATAAATTACGCTAAAGTCCATGGGACCAATGACTTACCAAATAAAAGGGAAAATAAAAATAAGCAAAGTGAGTTTTGACCCTTCTGACAAACACGCACACGCTCGTGTGTGTATATATCTAATAATAATATTTATTAGGAGGAAATCCCTAATTCCAAAGCAGCTCGTGTAAACAGGCTTTATTTATATATTCGATCGGCTCTACCCTGGTCCCCCGGGCTGGACGCAGCTTCCCTAGAAGCTGGGCGCTCCCCACCTCCACTCAGCTTTCCAAAGGCCCGCAAGTCAAGTTCATACTTGGAAATCCAGCCCTGCCCGCGTCGCCAGCACAAAGCCCTCTTAAAATGAGGACTGTTCTGAAATGCTTGTATCTCAGAGAGGATTTCTTTTTAGAAAGACCCAAACTTGTTCTGAAACGCTTAGCATCCCAACTGGGACTCAACACCCCGCTACCTTCAGCCTCAGCCCCTCGGCCACACCTGCGCCAGGGGAGAGCCGCGCTCGCGTTGAAGCCAGGACTCCGAGAGGCGGAGAGGCACACTTTTCCAAGCGCGTTCCTCGGCGGCAGAGGCTGAGCACTAAGAAGCGAAGGCAGGGGACCGGGAGCGTCCAGGGAACGGGAGTGTCCACCTGTGCTTTCAGGCTGCGGGGAGGGAAGGGGCGGCAGGGTCCGGGCGCAATGCCAGGCCCCGGCGGAGCCACCGGGAGCCCTCGCGGCCCAGCAGCGCCCGCCGGATCGCGGAAGGCTCTTCTTACCTCTCCGGACTGGTGGGCGCAGCAGCCCGGGCCGGGGCGAGCGAGGCGACGAGAAGGGTGGCAGGAAGGAGGCCTCAGGGGCCGCGAGGCAGGGCGTCGAGCATCCCGCGGCCCAGGACTGCGCGCCCTGGACAGCAGCGCCGGGTTCCCGCAGCCCCGCCCGGGCCCGCCCCGAAGGCGCGAGGAGGGCGGCACCCGGAGGGCCGCACCCGGAGGGCGGGGGACCTTGGCGAGCGGCCACATCTGCCCCCGCCCTCTCTGGGCTGCGCATCCTTTCCTGCCCGCGCCGGGCGAGCGCGCTGCTGGACGGGAAACCCGGCAGGAAAAGCTCCTGGCTGGCCGGGGCCTGCGGGAAGCGGGTGCGGAGCCCCGAGCGCGCACACACCCGCAGCCCGCAGGCTGGACCTGGATTTTAAGGACAAGCCAGCAGTCTCCCACCAGTTCAAATTCAGTCACTTCCCCAGCGTCATCTTCTTCTGGGGTAACACAAAAGTCAGTCGTTGAAGTGCATAACTGGTGGGTTGTAAACTTGGTTTCCCAAATGTCATCGAAGAGTTTCAAAAGGAAGCAATTCAGGTAAAGTGCATCTTCGTTTTCTTAGCAGCCAGAAATGGTTGTTCAATAAATCAAAAAGAACATTTAAAAACCTCTAATCCGCAAGTGTTAAAGTTGTCTTCTTAAAAGAACACAAGAGGATGGAGTTCACCTTAAGAGCTGTCATTTTCGAGTCCACTGTGAAGTGCAATACGCTTCACCATTTGCTTTTCTGTTACACAAAATACACCACTTGACAGACAAAACTAACGTGTGGTAGTAGAAATCAGAGCACGGTGGTGGCCTCTGGGGAGCAGGTGATGGGAAAGAGGCACCAAGGACCTCTTGGGAACGACAGATATCTTCGATTGTTTGGTGTGCGATTTACATGGATTTTTTATGCATTTGTCAAAACTCATCCAACTTAAGATCTGTGCATTTCACTGTGTAAATTTTACCTCCATTTTTTTAATGTTTTAAAGATTTTTATTTTTCCTTTTTCTCCCCAAAGCCCCCCAGTACATAGTTGTGTATTTTTAGTTGTGGGTCCTTCTAGTTGTGCCATGTGGGACGCTGCCTCAGCGTGGCTTGATGAACGGTGCCATGTCGGTGCCCAGGATTCAAACTGGTGAAACCCTGGGCCACCGAAGCAGAGTGCACGAACTTAACCACTCTGCCACGGGGCCAGCCCCTACCTCAATTTTTAAAACAAAAAAATACAGCATTTGCAGGTCTTTGAATCTAACTTAATCTTTTAAAAGATAGCACAATTATTCAATTATCAGTTTACCAGAGGTACTAAACTTGCTAAGTATTTATCTTGTCAAATAACTAATTCTAGCAGTATTCATTTAATCTACCCAAAGTTTCAAAAGAGGCTTTAAAGTCATCATCCACTTTCACTACCAACAGAATTATCTAGTCCAATATCCATTCATCAGCTCAAATTGGGATTCCTTTTCACATGCCACAGTCCCTGGCATTTTCAGTTTTAAAAGCAAAAGCTCAATGCAAAGAGTGGGCTTTGGAGTTAGATACAGCTGAGATTAATTCCAGCCCTGCCTCTGTAACCTTGGGCAAATTACTTAATCCCTCCTTTCCTTCACTATAAAAGGCATATAATAATGGTTATATTGAAGTTTTCTGGTGACTGGGTGAAACAGTCAGAAAGCAACTTGCTCTGCGTTAATCTTTCAAAGACACTCTCTCCCCAGGACCTCAATCCAGGTACAAGTGGCTGGTTAACGTGCTTGGTCATTTCTTAAATAACAGCTTTATTGAGATGCTTGGTCATTGTTGCCTTCATTAGAATTCTCACCAAACTGTATTACTGTCTTTATTGGACAGTTAAAACAGTTTAATCTTTTCTAAAAGAAGGCACATAGACTTGAAGGGAAAAAAAAGCTTTCAAAAGGACAGCGGTATGTTCTTGTCAGTATTGAACTAAAGCTGGCTGTCTAGATATCCTGAATTCTCTTTATGGGTCAGTGACTGGTCTAATGATCTTGTGCAAATTGTGTGAAAATTGTTCACTATCTCAATAACATCCTTTATACAAATGGAGAGATCTTGTATTTCCCTAGATAATACCCTGAGAGAAAAGCTTTAACTGACTCCTGATTATCAGGGCACAAGGAAGGACACGAATTACCCAGTTTTCACACTGTAATAACAAGATCTTACATGTGTGTTAACCTGACTTTTCTGGAGTGCTTCCCACATCATGGATGTGGCCTGTGTCATGGAATTTGAATAAGATAGTGTATCTCAGACTGGCTGAGCCCTGACAAGTCTGGTTGAGAAGCCCCTTGGGAAGAAGGGTAAAGGACTGATTTAGGTTTGTGAGTCAACTCCTGGCACATTATAATCCAAAATCGCTCCATTCAGTTAGTACTTAACCAGGATCTACCTTGTACAATCACTGACTTAGGAGTGGGAATTCAAAAGTTGTGTCATATGAAAGTCCTTGAACTCAAAGAAATCCAATTTCTCTATTTTATTACGGCATCAAGACAACAAATAGAGAGCAAGATAAAACACAGTCAAGTATATGAGACGGACAGTAACTCTTAGGGAGTTTAGAAATAGAGCTGTGTACTGGAAACAGATTTTTCTAGAGCAGGTGGGATTGAGCAAAGCATGATTTTGATTAGTGGGGGTAGGGGTGTGAGTGGGAAGAAGGAACGATGGGAAGTCTGGACAGACAAGGGGAAGCATCCCAGCAACAGGAAGAGGCACACCTCACGCTGTTCCCGTGACCCAATGCCTGCCACCTACTGACCATCTCTTGGTCCTCGTGAGTCTAGTTTACCAAGCTCTTCCTCTCCCACGAGGCCTTCCCAGGTCCCTCCCTCAAAACGAAAAGCTCCTTCCTTGTCTTCCACAGCGTGGTACCTGTGCCCCTTTCATGGCATGGACTTCCTTCCATCTTCAATTAAGGTTGCTCACATGTCTCTTTGCCCAACTGGGGCACCCTCTTAAGGGCAGGGGCTGTATCTTATTCACTTTTGTATCCCCACCAATGGCCCACAAAGCTCCTCACACAAATTCAGCATGTATTAAAAAAAAATGTGTTTTAATTGAAGTGAATGGGAGATAAAAAGTAGGATAAAGTGGAGCCAAATTATAAATAGATATATACACCGGAGTTAATTCATTCAATAACTATTTATTGAGTCATACTGTGTGCCAGGCCCTGTTCTGGCCTCTGGGGATCTATCCATGAACAAACCAGTGAAACATCTCTGCCCTGTGAGCTTACACTCTAGAAAATGGATGGGATCAGCAATAAATTTACATAAATTCAACCATACTATTCAGGAAAAAAAAGGATCCATATTTAAATAGTTTATTGGTGCTGTAAAAGTCTACTGTTGATATGTAGTTTGTATTATATATTGTACTTACTATATTCATAAACTATTCATCCTCATGTATCACACTACAGGGAATCTAATATAGAGAACTTTATTGGCAGTTGAAGAGATTCTCAAGGATCATTTTGAGCATGCTCGATTTCATCCTTAGGCAGTCTTTAGCACAGTCTTTGAAACCTAACCACCTTATAAGTTGTGACTCTACTGAAACAAAATGAAAACTCTGAGATTGTTGGGCAAAGAAGAACCAGTTTAAGTATTTGAGCATGAGAATGCTGACAATCACGTCTGGTCAGATTTGTCTGGTAACAGGGAACGAGAGACAGTACATTCACATGAACACACAAGGTCAATCAACAGTGGAATTCACATCAGGAATTAGAAGAAAACAGTTCATGAGCCATTTCCCATTCTTTTAAAACTAAAATAGTAAGAGCTTGAGGTCATAAATATTTATAATCAACTCTTGATTATAAAATCTAAACAAAAAAATTGTAAACATACTGGCTTATTCTAACTAAAGGTTTATCATTTTCATATATTTTTCAAAGAGTATTTAAAAAGAACGCCAAGAAACATCATTTTTAAATTTTGCAAAAACTTTACTCTATATACATTAATTCCAATCATTTAATCCTGAAAGCAATCTTCACTTGTACAATGTAAAAAAACTTTTGACAGTATGTGACTAGAAATATCCCATTACCATAAAGCTACAAACAGATTTATGCTCCTAAGAGCAAAGTTAGGAAAGCAAAAATAATAACCACACCAGTGATAAGCACCAAGACAGAACTTTTTTGCACTTAGAGCCTGATTGGTTCTATTTAAACAAAACCTCTACCAACAGAGGACCAAAATAACATCTTATTTGGCAAAAAAAAAAAAAAAAAAGAGATAAAAATATACATACAGAGGTCTGGAAACAGTGGAGAATGCCCACTTAAAAAATTAAACAATGAAATTATTCATATGTCACTTTTCTTCTTTAGTTCGCCTTATACAATTCAGGTTGCGCCATGTTTGTTAATGTTGTCACACTACTGTAAATCAATATGGTGAACAATGGGAGTTTGCTGTAATGAATCCGAACCATGAGAGCTAGATCCAAGAGCCCAAACAACCTTAGTTGCAACTCATTAAGCGGTGAAACAGATTATTTATCTTTGTAATTTTTACAAGCCGTAGCCAGATATCATGTGTGTATGTGTGCGTGCATGTGCACGTGCAAGTATGCCAGAGCAGTGAGAGAGAGTACAACTCAGAAGGGAGTGACATAAACAGGCTTACACAAGGACCCAAAAGATTTGGGCAGCCGACACTGAATTTCCCCAAAACAAACCTGAAGCTGAGCAATGGGGGAATTCGGGGATCTGTCATCACAATATAGAATCAGTGACAGATTTGGAGAACAAAGACTAAGTAAGGCAGGATGCCTCAGCCACAACATTCCCATGACACTGGAGGACACAAAGCAGTGACAGCCACTCTTCAGGCAGGGATCAGGGACAGACTCTGCCTGCACTTGGAGGGATTCCCTGGGTCTGCGGCCGAGGGTTCCTGCAAAGGCAAAGGGGCCCCAAAGGGCATCTGCAGTAGCCTCAGGCAGTGGCCCTCCACCTCACTCAGTGAGAATGTCTTAGGGACCCCAGAGTGTGGCCCTGGGTATCCCCTCCTCCTGGTCTCAACCGTTCTCTCGATACAGATACTATCCCTTCCAGAGACTTGGTCAAAAACTATCGCTACCTTCCACTTCCAACTCTGTCTCAGGAAGAGGGTGTTCTCGTCCCCGTGGGGTCCCTGAGTTTGAGGTAATGCCGACATACTGTATGCTGTACCACAGTAACATATGAAGGCAGGCAAGTCCACTTTAAAACTCAATCAATCTAAATTCAACATCAGCCAGCTTTTGTTACCTCAGTAATACTGTTTGGTGAGATAGTTTCTCCACACAACTTATGATGTGTGGGGTAAAGAAAAAAAATATTGCTAGAATGTGATAGAAATATTTTTAAAAGTTCAATGTTGAAACTCCTTAAGGGAAGGAAAAGGAGACATTTTACTTTTCCACTGTCTATGTTCCTGTCCTTGGCTTCGAGGTCAAAGAGCACCAAGGTTCCTGTTAAGCTAGTTCAAGCTTCTCCCAGCCCCTCCCCTGCACAACAATCCTAGGGAATTCCGGAGCCGTCTGCTTCCCAAATTTGTAATCTTATCTCTGGGCATGTCTACACAGCTCTTTAATTCAGTTTCAAAATCCACAGTACTTTTTAAACAAAATGACATAGTTGCATTCTTTAAATGCCAGCTATGAAATCATCACTTAAAAAAAAGAAAGAAACTACTCAGATTATATATACGTAAGACAAATAAACTTCTCTCCCTTTTTAAGTGCTTTATTTGGTCTGCTGCAGACATGCGTATGGCTGCTTCCAAAGAAAAGCCCTTAGGAGGAGCTGCTGACAGCATTCCGCAGTTTGATATTTGTTCTAATGTTGTCAGGTTCTTAGACGACCCCATACGTACGACTTGCTTCATGAAACCCCCCCAAAATGGGCACATTAGATACAGGAAAAAACCTTATTTATAATTCAGTGAATTTTTCTCACATCAAAATAACACTCTAACCTGTCCAAACATGCAGCTTCTCCTTTTCTTCCCCCATGAACTAAATTCCTTTCCTTAAAAAACAGTCAGACTTGAGGATTGAGTGAAAATCTACCATATTTCAAGTTCAACTCTGAGGGTTCTTTACAACCGTAGCATGATTTCAAATTCACATTGTCATTCATTTTTCTGTATTTTCCTATATTTATCCTAAATAACCTTCCTGGACCCTTATATTTAGGCAGAAACTAAAAGGGTTTTATATGATACTGCAAAGTTCCTGTAAATGCTCAGTTTATCAGGGTTTACTCTGAGCTCAATGTCAGACAACCTCTACATGACGCAAAGATATGCACAAGAAGTATTTCAAATACAAAACCCTTAGCTCTGTGTCATAAATAAATTTGGGTAAAATCGCAAGCCTTCCACAGAATCATCTCGGCAAAGATGGCCCATCTTCTCTGCAAGAATCAACCTAGAAATCAAGAGGAAAAGCCACAATCATGTGTCTGTTCAGAAACACAAACTACAAGGTGTAATGAAGAGCAAGGACCTTACGTACCGTTCTTTGGCCAGGAGGACAGACATTCCTACGAGCTTGGCAAACTCTTCTGACGTTAGGGATCCCTTTTCTGAAACCTAACAGAAACACAGAGCAGAAAAATGTGATGGTGTGGACCGTCTAGGCGCCAACCTAAGGAGAGCGTCCACCAGTATACTCGGGAAATAACTGACTGAATTTCCTACTAAATGTAAGAATATCCACTACAGAACCACCTCTTCTTCACTAATGTTTAATTCTGCAAAAGCTGAACGACCCAGAACAAACAGAGAAGAGGTTAAAATATCACGAAGTGCATAGTAAAACAGTGCGGGAGTACAAAGGCACTGCGGTAAAGCTTAAAAAGAACTATTTGCTATTCTAAGAAGGAACATACGACAAATTCTAATTGAGTGCATATTACACGCTCCACTGAGGACCCTTATCTACAGATGTAGTTTAAAATATGTGGTAGAAATACCTATAGTCTTGGGATTTTCATCGAGCTTAAAATTAGAAGCATAATAAATATGAGTTATTCAAATTATACAGGCTCGCCGCAGAGGCTATGAAGGCAGTAATATTTCAAATATCCTAATGAGTAATATTAGCAGTTTGGCCAGCAAAAGCCATCTAAACTACAGTTGCTTTTCATATTTTTTGAAGCAATTATTTCACAAAACAACTTGTGATGTTTTATAATGCTGCTTATGTGGGTGTTACTGAAAGAAAAAGTTCAGTCATGGGTAACATTCTGATTAACAGAGTTAAGAACCTGTTCTCAACACTGGGCATCAAATGAAAAGAGAACGCCTCACTAATTCTATCTCCTTACTTACAAGACGTTACGAGTATCGGGAAGTTTCAAAAAGCTTTCAAAGTATAATTTTGATTACTATTTATTCATTAATGATAAACTGTTTTTAATTGGGTCTTCAAATGTTACTTTTTAGTAAAGTTAAACCCAAAAGGAAATCCTGTTTCTCGAGTTGCTAAGCATCGCGTCTTGGTAGCAAGCCCTAATAACCAGAGGAAGCTGGGTTCACATACTGTCTCCAAGGCTGAGGCCACCATTTCCTCTTCCTTGTGGGCCTGAAGCTCAATTACCATGACGCCGCTGTCGAAAACTCGGAGCCTACAAATCGCAGATGGGAGAACAAAGCCATGAATATCCGGGATTTTCAACCCCTGAGGAGGCGCAAGTATTTCTTGATATCTTTCATGCCCAGGTATGAGGGGAAGAATAACACAAAATAACCTTTAAAGCATAACGACCACAAGCAACCATGGCATAACTAAAAAGCTCATGAATAAACAGGTAATAAAATTATGAACTATAATCCAGAGGCTTTTCTATAATCCAGAAATACGTATGGCTACTTTTTTTTAACCTGAGGATAAGGAAAATATAATTCACGGCTCAATATTTGCACTTCTAAGCTTCCAGAAACTAACGCAAAATGTCTAGGGGAGGAGGCGCTGGTTACTCTGGCCTCATGGGAGGTGCCTACATTCTACTCTCACTGCCCTCAATCCACAGCCATCAGACTACTAGCACCCGCAGGCCACGCCCAGCCCTAAGGATGGAGGCCAGAATGACAGAGATGCTTGTGGGCCCAGTGAATTCTGTTCACACGGAATGTAATTTCAAGAGGGGTGATATGGTGGCTGGCCCTGCAGGACGGCACCTGGCAGGGCTTGCCTGTCCACTCTGTGAGGAGTAGCGACTACAGCCAGCAAGGCCCCGCGGAGGACCTTTTACCTGAGAGGTAATTTCAGCGCTTCCAGCATCTTGCACGCATTCACTAAATCTTCTGGCGAGAGCAACTAATGGGGAAACAAATCCAGTTTACACTGAAAATTAATAGAGTGATGCTATATAATTATAATGACCACTGAAACAGAAGAGCAAACTTAAAACATCGTTTATCAAGGATTTTAGGTAGCTTAATCACTACAAGGCAAAAAGGATTAACAAAGAAGCAGACTTCTACTCATTAAAGCAGTGCTATCCAACAGAAACAAAATGCAAGTCATAAATGTAATTTTTAATTTTCTAGTAGCCACATTAAAAAAATAAAAGGAAACAGGTGAAATTAGTTTTAATACGTACTTTTTATTTAACCCAATAGGTCCAAAAATTCAACACATTATCAATACAAAAATTACTAATGAGATATTTAAGAATTCTTTATTCTGTACTAAATCTTGTAAAGTCAAAGTATAATTTACACTTACAGCACCTCTCAGTTTACATTAACTACACTTCAAGTTCACAGTGGCCACACGTGGCTAGCTAGCGGCTACCCTTCTGGACCACATGGCCTTAAAGACTCAGCCCATGTGGTGGCTGACAAGCACAGCTCTGAGTCACAAAGAATGGCTCCAGAGCCAGCCCAGCCTGGGTCCAAATAATTTGCCATGGTCAAATTATTTAATCTTTCTAAGCTTCAATTTCCTCTTCCCCAAATTATCCCCCAGACAGGGACAGTAAAAGTAGGCCCCTCACTGAGTTCTTGGGAGGCTAGATGAGGGAACACTTGCAGAGTGCCTGGTGGATGGTGAACACTCACTGATGGCAGTTATGATGACTATTGAAATAAGAACAGAGCAGAGGCTTAGCTCATGGGGCGGGCTGAATGCTGGAGAGACAGGTGTGGGTCATTTGCATGGAGCTGACACCACAAAACTGATTTAGAGGGCACAACGGCGAGAACCCTGGAGGCCAAGGACATCTGGGTGTGAAGGGACAATGAGAGTTGAACAGCGGCTGCAGAGTCAGAGCCAAAGAAGCGGGGCAGCTTTTTCTGTATCATTTACAGGCAATTGGTATCCAACCCAGTTAATTCAAACAGGTAACTATCACAGAGAAGGGGCATCACACTCAACCTTATTAATCA
Source organism: Equus caballus (assembly GCF_041296265.1). Classification (NCBI taxonomy): domain Eukaryota; kingdom Metazoa; phylum Chordata; class Mammalia; order Perissodactyla; family Equidae; genus Equus; species Equus caballus. The sequence continues at coordinate 37,951,727 of NC_091700.1, forward strand.
CAACAACACAAACACAGAACATTAGAGCTGAAAGGTATCTGTGCGTCCAAACCCTTATTTTAAAGGTAGAAAACCTGAGTCCAGAGAGGTTAAGTAAGCTACTCAAGGTCACTCAGCAAATCACTGTCAAAACCAGGAACAGAATCTACCTCCTAGACCCCAGGGCAGTATTCTATTCACTGCACCACACTGCTTCTCCAAATAGTTTTGATATTCACAACCCTTCCTCAAATTCTATTCACTATAGGGGAATTTGTACTATATTAAGAAAGTCTATAATTAGTTAAAAGAATATCTAAATATTCTATTCTTACTTCCATTCCTCGAGCTCGGTTTACTAAACAGTATACCTCTGTGAGTGACATTATTCCTCCTCATTCCTGTTAAAAGTGAAGCAAAAGAAGTATTACATTACACTTAGCACCAGTTGGCATTTAACAGAAGTCACAATCAGAGTGAAATCAGAAATCATAAAATTTCTTAAGAAGCTTTTAGAAACTGTATTTACAAACAGGATGACCTGTTCAGATACCCTGAGGCAATTCAAATTCAATACTTGGACTTGTCATTATTACTGTTTTAACATTTACTCAACGAAAAATGGGGCTCTCTTCTTTCATGTTTCAGAAAGTGTATTTAAATGTTTCAAGTTATTCCAACTAATAAATGAAAAAAATCATAGAATTAAATAGGAATATCACCATTTTACAACCCCTAATAAAGTAACAGATCTCCATAATGACTACCAATGGCTGCCAACATCACAAAAAAAGACGCTCAGACGTTATGCACCTCCTGATGGAAATGCTGCTGACTGTGGCTGGTGGTACTAAACCCATAGGAGATGCGGTGAGTGCTTCCGCTTTTGGACTAATGTGCGTTCATTCCTCCATTTACATTTCCAGTGTAGTCATTTTACCTACAACCCTCGAACTGCTGACGTGCACCGGCCTTATGCTCTCCTCCGGCACCATCACACCCTCATGCCGTCTGTTGCTGAGGTTGAGGCGGTCATCAGCTGACCTGGGAAATCTTTTTGCAATGGCAGCTTTTTGGTTAAAAATTTATCCTGGGTTTTCATCTGTGGCAGTTATATGCTCCACTGCTCCAGGTTGGATTTGGTAGGCATAGCCTCAGAACCTAGTTTTATTTAAAGCTTAGCGGCAAATACACTAAAGTATTAATAGTGTATGTTTTTGGGTGATAGGACTATAGGTAATTTTTTCCTCCTCCATGGTTTTTGGTTTTGTTTTGTGTGTCACTGTGTTTCTTGTTCTGGCTGCTGTAACAAAATACCATTGACTGGGTGGCTTAAACAACACACATTTGTTACTCATACTTCTAGACCCTGGGAAGTCCAGGATCAAGGTGCTGGCTGGTTCCGTGTCTGGGGAGGGCCCTCTTCCTGTGTTGCAGAGAGACCACTTTGCTGTGTCCTCATACGGCAGAGAGCGAGCACAGCCTAGCTCTCTGGTCTCTTATAAGGGCGCTAATCCCTTCATGAGGACTCCACCCTCGGGACCTCATCTAAACCTAATTACCTCCTACAGGACCCTCCCCCCCCAAAATGCCATCACATTGGGGTTAAAGGGTTCAACAAAGGAATCTGGGGTGGGGGGCCCAACATTCAGTCCATAGCGTTGTGACTGATAAAGGAGCATGGATCCTGCAGTCAGGCAGACCTGGGTTCGAATCCTATCATTGCCACTTAGCAGCTGTGTGACTTTGGGCACAACACGTATCATGTCTAAGTGTCGTTTTCTCCGTGTGGCAGTTGGGGTCTTGCTGTTCGCCTCACCGAGTTGCAGATCCTTCAATGAAACAGCACGTGCACGTTCCTGGTGGGCACTCAGGAAGTGTTTCTCTCCCTTCATCTGCACTCTCCTTTACCACTGAGTTTCAGCGCAGTGAGTGCTGCATGAATGAACGGCTGGACAGGTAACTGGTCTCCTGTGCTGTGTCCTTTCAGTGACCTGCATAATGCGGCTGCCGGTTCCTTCGCCTCCGCGTTTGCTGCCCTGGTGCTCTGCCCCACTGAGCTTGTGAAGTGCCGGCTATAGACCATGTACGAAACGCAGATGTCGGGGAAGATAGCCAAAAGCCAGAAGTAAGCACCGCTTGGGCACAAACATTAGGTCTCGAACATGTATTGAGTATTTTAAAAAATATATTGTACTAAAATTAAGTGACAGATATAGAAACAGATGTGTCTAATCCAAAATACTGTTTCTAGAACTTCTACCAATCAGAATAATTTTCTGAACGGACTATTTGTGGTGGTGGGACCCACCCCCCAGGCCACAGAACATCATAGACAGGTGTTTAATAGCCCAGAAGTGATGAAGCCAGGAGCTTCTACCCCTTTTGACCGGTTGAGGGCATAAGGCATGATCCCCAGCTGTTTTTGGAGGCACATGGCAGACAGCTTTGGAACTGTGTGTGAGAACTGAGCCTTCATAAGGGCCGCTTTGGTTCTGAGATGAATATTTGATGCCCTTTCCCAGGTTTCACGTAGATGTTCAGGCTGATCACCTCAGATCCCAGCGGTAACTTTCTTTACGCCCCTCCCTAATCCTTCAAGCGGACCTGCAAAGGGCGCCAGTTCTGGGAACACTGAGCAGGACCCTTGTGAGCATAGCTGCCCTTCAGATCAAATTCCTCTCCAGCTCAGTCTTGAAAGATCCTAGTTACCCTGTGAAGGTGTATATGTCACGTACATATGATTTATTTGAATTGTAAAGCAATTTATTATCCTTATTAATCTCAAAACTTGCTTATTTATCTTCACATCTGGCTGACTGCAGTTCTGGGGCTGAATATTGCTGTGGTTAACTCAGACCCTGTCAATCCACTGGGGAAAATTGGTAGATAAATTGACCATTTTCAGAGTTACCAGTCTCCTTGCAGCAGCGAGGCTGGGGTTTGTAATAGAGCCCAATTTCCTGCACCCTTGGGATTCTTTACAACCAATTTGAATCTATTATTCATAGCCCAGAGTCCAAAACTGTGAGTCTTTAAGACTTTTTATTGAGATAGTATGTGTACACAGTAACACGAACACACACAGAAAACGTAAGTGTGAAATGAACATGCCTTTGTAACCAGTGCCCAAGAAGTAGGATGTTAATAGCCCCCAGAAAGTTGCCCTCATGCCCCTTGAAGTGGTTTAAGGTATTTTTAAGGAAAATAGTTAGGTCCAAAGGACTTAGGCAGATGGACAGCTTGCGTGAAAGTAAGTACTGGCTGACCGTATTTTAGGCATAGCAGTGGCCACGCAGGGATGTAGAATAGCTTGGGGTTAAGACTTGGATGGGAAGGTAGGCTGGCCGTGTCGAGTTGGGTTACTTTGTTACGTTCACATCCGAGGATGAGAGCAGCGTTGCAGGAAGGACCTGGCTGATGGATAATACCCGATGAAGCCTTCTGAAGTCCGAGGAAGGAAGATAATCATCCAAAGCAGGTGGCCTTTGTTCCCTCTGGGCTTGGTCCTTCATTGGTCCAAACTGAGTCACCTGCTCTCTGAGAACAAAGTGAGGAGTGAGGGGTCTGCCAGGCTGCTGAGTGTGCGGGTTCTGCGCTCTTCCTGCCACGGCGCACGTACTCGGGAAGAGGAGTCTAGATGGACGGGGTGCTGTGTTCCGGCTGCTGCAGGACTCGGATCTGCTTAATTAGAAAGCCTTGCACCACTACCTCTCTAAGAACTAAGTCCTGGTGCTTCTTGCCTTACAGGAGCCGTAGCTCCATTCTTAGAATTTCTTTTGTCTTGCCTTAAAGTAATGTTTAATGTTACTTGCTCGTTTCCCTGCACTGACACAGAATAAGACAAACCCTAAACACCTGAACCAATTTTCTCAGAACACAGCAGATCAAAAGAAAGGTTGGGGAGATAGAAATCGAGGGAGGTAAGGGACTGGGCAAATAGGATACCGTTTTATTCTTGCTGAGTTTGGACAACTCCTTATTGTAATTTCACTTATTCCGTATTGAAAAATTGGATGTTAGCTTTTTTACATCTTTGATAATATGCCTTCTAGAAATGTGTGCTTCCATTTTAATGAGATTTCTTTACCCTGGAGTAGTTCAGGTGACAAAGGTTGTTATAAAATAGCTGTATCTGAGCTTCCCTGAGATTTCCTTCCCACAGCGGCCTTTTAGAATTCTGGTTCTCTGTTTACAGATTCAGCTGCTTCGCCTGCTGTAACTGTCTCTCTGTGTCTCCTCCCAGTACAGTTTGGTCTGTCGTGAAGAGTATCCTTAGGAAGGATGGCCCCTTGGGCTTCTACCATGGACTCTCGAGCACTTTACTTCGAGAAGTACCGGGCTATTTCTTCTTCTTCGGTGGCTATGAACTGAGCCGATCATTTTTTGCATCTGGGAGATCAAAAGATGAACTAGGTAAATGTATTTGCGTGGACGGCGGGTGGGTTGATGGTGTCCGCTTCCCGACTGTATGGTTGCTGCGGATTCCGTGCACTCTGCGCCGCCTTGTAGGGGATCCACCTGGCACTGGGGAGATTCTAAATCGCAGAAAGTCACAGGGCCGAATGATTTCTAGCATCTTGTTCTGGGCTTCATAATTTCCTCAGGACAGGGGCTGGAGCAGCACATCCCAAACTTCTTCCCTAGAATAACATTTGTGAATTTCTTCTGGATCTATTTTCAGGAAGAAGAAATATAGAAATTACTTTCCTGTGGGAAATTACCTATAAGTCAGCTTGCAATAAACTTAGAACTTGGTAATAAGTCTTGATAGTGTTTTGAGAGCAGTGAAAAGTGTAGTTCTTTCTAGTTTGTTCTCTTTAGCTGCTGGATACAACCATATCAATGTTTGAATCACATGGGTGATAACTTTTTTCTTGAACACCTCCCTTCATGGTTGGTGGACTTATTCTGGGGTTGGTCAAGCTCCCAGGCTTAACTGTCTTGTTTAATAAGACAACTTTGGTTTTTCATGGTAAAGGAAGAATCAGGGCTGTGGGGCATTGAGATAGTTAAGAGAAGGCTGATAAATGCCTCACCCTGCATTTCAGTGGCCTCTATTCTCATTCCTCCTGTAAGGCGTTGCCATGCTGCTGGGGGCCTGCTGATTCTAGGGGCCAGCCCTCCAAGGATGGCACAGGAGGGCCACAGTGCCACAGTGATCAGCCTAAACATGACCCTCGCTCGGGCTTCTCGTCCTGGCATGATGAGGGGTAGACCCAGGCCACCAACCAGAACCTTATGCTCTTAGAGCTTCGACAGTCTCCTCAGGGAATTGTGTTTGCAGCGTTTTTGTTTGTACCTACCTCCGGCCACTGCCATTGGCCTCTGGAAATATCACATCAGCTGCCCTTGAGACAAAATACTGTTTGCTAATTTTCTTCTCTAGGCCCTGTCCCTTTGATGTTAAGTGGTGGCGTTGGTGGAATCTGCCTCTGGCTTGCTGCATACCCAGTGGATTGTATAAAATCCAGAATTCAAGTTCTTTCCATGTCGGGGAAACAGGCAGGATTTCTCGGAACCTTTATAACTGTTGTGAGAAATGAAGGTGAGTCTGGTAATTGCAGAAACAGGAGGTATGTTTAGAGGGGCTGGTCATTTCGGTGCTAGTTTCGTTGAGGTGGTCAGGTGTGTAATTGCTTTCTTCCCCCTCCGCATATCCCTTTTCTAGTACTGTATATTAATCCACATTTGTGGATTTCTGTTTCCAACCCCCTTTCTTTAGTTTAGTTAGTTAGTTTAGTTAGTTTCATTATTCTCAAGAAAATTTAAAGTTCTTATTCCTAACCCCTGGCCCGGGTACCTGTCAGGATTCTTTGTTCTCAATAGCCTGGAGGGAATTGTTAACTAGGGGCTTTGTCTAAGGGAATAGGTGTTTTGAAGTTAGCACCACTTGTTTTACATAATGTATTATCAGAAAATGATCTCTAAGAGCCACGTAGGGATTTAAAAGAATGTACAACATCCTTAATGCTAAGAATTCTGGAATTAGAAATGCACTAAGCAACTTCTGAAGGTAATTTGCTATCAATTTTTAGAGTTAAGCAGGAGGATAAAGATTTTCCAGTTAATGTTTGTTTAAAGCCAGTTTTATGCAACTAGTGAGTAAAGTTCTGTCCTTCCAGCATCCACTGTACGTCTTAAACCTTGGGATGTGAATGTCCCTGTCTTGATTTTAAGAGAGAGAGCAGGGGCCGGCTCCGTGGCCGAGTGGTTAAGTTCGCGCGTTCAGCTGTGGCGGCCCAGGGTTCAGATCCTGGGTGCAGACATGTCACCGCTCGTCAAGCCATGTTGAGGTGGCATCCCACATCCCACAACTAGAAGGACTTGCAACTAAGATATACAACTATGTACAGGGGGGGTTTGGGGAAATAAAGCAGAGAAAGAAAAAAAAAGCACCATAACAATATGCAGAAACTGTTTAGTTTGTATCCCAAATAGAGTGCAGACATCTTGTACATTACTGATAGTAACCCCTCTTTGAATTTGCATAACACTTTATGGCTTTACAAAGTACTCACACCTCAATTATCTAACTAGTTCTTCATAACTACCTTGGGCAGTGCTAATGCTAGAAACAGGTCTCTGACTTCAGTGCCGGTGCTCTTTCTGCTGGCCTCATGCCTCGTGGCCCTCACCCCCCAGGAGAAGCTGCAAGGCTGCTGCCTCCTGTGGCTCTGTGGTTGCCTTCTGTCTGCCCACGTGAGGCCTCAGCTCTACCCAATCCATTTACCAGAAGTTAACCAGGTGTGGAATTGGTATATGTTACCTAAGCATCAACCAGCTTTGCTGGGAGACCTGACACTTGTCCTGTTTCTGTTAGTTGATTTGTTTCCGTCAGTCCAGGGAAACCCGGAAATAAGTCTTTCCATCACTTGTTGGTTTTTAGTGCTATTGGCTGGATTTCTAAGTGTAAAAATATCTATGCTTTGCAGCTTTGTGGGGTGGCTCCAAGGAGGGGAGTCTCAGTCTTCCATCACCTTTTATCTTCTAGGAATAATGGCCTTGTATTCTGGACTGAAACCTACTATGATCCGAGCGTTCCCTGCCAACGGGGCACTATTCTTGGCCTATGAATACAGCAGAAAGTTGCTGATGAGCCAGTTTGAAGCTTACTGACGTGTTCTGGCGAACCGAGATCCAAATAGGCGTTTGAGGGCTGCAGTTCCTCTCAGGGCTTCATGGAGTACAAGACCAATGTGAATTATTTTGATTTTGTGGGAAATTTGTTTTTGTCTTCTCTTCTTCTGCTTTAAATCTTCAGCTTTATGGAAGGACCTCTATTTTACATCATGTAATTTCTGCTCATAATTGTATTGAAATAGAAAAGTTACTGCTCTTGTCCTTGGTGGGACTTTCAGGGCGAGCTGCTGGCCGTCTGTAGCGAATCTGAAAGGCTAAATATAGTTACATCAGGGCTTTTGCGTAGCCCTGTCTGTGTACATGCAGTCTGGATGGTTATGTGTTGTGAGTGAAGCACACTTTGTTCCATGTTTGATCTCAAATCTCACCAGGAAAACCTAGAGGCGTTAACCACGTTTCATAAAGATGGTTATAAGTGATGGCTTAAGCCATCCTATATGTAGGGTCTCTTTTAAAATCTGCTTAGCACCTATACTCTTCTAAGTGGTTAAAGTTTTTAAAAAGTTTTCCTGTGGTGCTTGAAAACTAAAATATCCATCTGTGTTTTAAAGAGGAGACCATACCTGCATACTGGTGTGGCTTCCATGTTCTTGATTTGTTTCAGAGTAGGCATCCTGGATTTTCCCAGGATGCTCTACTGTTAAAATAGTGCCATTCATTTTCTAGGTGGAATTATATTCTACACTCTGACGTCTTGTTGGGTTTGGCCTAGAGCATCAGGCCTTCGGGCAACAGCACGCCCTCCCCTGTGCCAACTTCCCTTCCCTCTCCCAAAGAGCTTCCTGTCTGCTGGGCTTTAGGTTGAGGAAGGGGCTGAAGGGAGGGGGCTGTGCTGCTGTGCTTTGTGAAGTCAGCTTGTGGCTGACAACAGCCCTTAGCTCCTGTCTTGCTCCTGGTCTGGGTGGGATTCCAGAGTATTGTGTTGGACCATCTATGGGCTGTTGATCTACTTTGAGCCTCTCACTCATTACCTGCACCAATTGGAAACCCATCCAGGGAGCAGAGCGCCAAAGCCAAGAGAAGCCCTCGTTCCCTGTCTGGTGACTGAGTGATGGGGCTCATGGGTGGAGTCCTCCCATCTCGGACAGAACTAGACAAAGTGTAGTGTTTGCACTCCACTGTGAGTAATGTCTGGGCTGACCCATTCTAACATGTCTCAGGATCCATACTGCTTGCCTTGCTTTTACAGTTTCGGAGCCTTTCACATTTGGTACTGGCAGTCAGTGAAGTTTAATGGTGACCATGTGGGGTGTGACTTTATAAAGCAAGGAAACAGGAAAAGTAGTTTTGTTAAACTCTGCCATGTATGTGTACTAACCACAACAAAAACCCCAGTTCATCCGATCCCCAGACTTGGGGATGGGCAGCTGCTCCTTGGCCACCTGGTGTAAGAGAGTCCTCCTCGTCACCACTAAAGCAAGCCGCCTCATTCCGTGCCGCTCCAAGACCTGCAAGGGCTCTCGCAGTAAAAAGTGTTCTTAAGCAGCCTGTGAGACTGAAAGCAGGCAGCCTGACAATGTTAATAGTAGTCCATACCAGGTGTGTCTGTCCCTGTTGGCAGAATGTAAATAATTTTTCTACCTTGCTTTTCTCTCCATACTTAAATGGTCAGTAGCTACTGAGGGGAGCCTCATCTCAGCAGTCTTGGCTTGAAGCGAAGTAGAAAATGGGACTGGCTTCCAGCAGGAAGTGAAGTGCTTCAGAGTCTGTGGTCCCCCTGCCCGGCGCCTGTGGGTCGTCTGGGGGTTAGCCCTGTCGGCAGCTGACCCTCTCATGTTGTCCTTTAAGGATTGAACTAAGTGTCTTCAGTAGAAGCCGTCTGAGGCAAGGAAGAGTGAGTGGGAGTAAGGAATGGAAACCAAAGTCAGGAGAATTTTTTTTTCATTCTGTTTGCTTAATTCATGGTTCAGTATTTGGGTACAATTTGTACCATTTCAGATTTGTACTCCAGACAAAAATATAGTAACTTGAAATATTGTGTTTAAAGAAATTCTATTGTTCTATCATCATTAAATTATTTACCTAATATTTGAGCATGTGATGAGTTGTTTTGTTTAAGTACTTTATATCCATGCAAAGAACTAAGTGACAGTGATGTTTGAGGCGTATTTAGTAATATTCCGAGGTGGTGGTTTTCTTGCAACAAGCATTGGTTTTTGTCAGCAAGATTCCTGATGTAAAATTATTTCACTGTAGGTAAATGGACCAAAATACACACTTTTTATATACACTGGCGGTATGAAACTTGGCTCTCTGGAATCACTCCCCCTGCACCAGGCTGTGGATGGGACGGGACTGATTTGGCAGGATGCCATTCTATCTTTTAAAATAGTTAAACTTCTTGCTATTAAGTTTTGGATAATTCTATTTCAGATTAGTAAATTCTGTTTAAGAAAACCAGTATTATTCTGATGTATTATGATGGAAGTTTCTTGCATTGGTCAAAGAACGCTTCACACTGGGTTTGAAGAAAGGAATACCCAAGAGGCCCTAAACCAGTTCTTGTTAGGTGAGCAAAAGCAGGGGAGTGTGGTGACTCAGAATTGCCAGAAATCTTGATGCATTTTGGAGGATTAGGGGAGAGAAACCCCAACTGTAGTCCCCTTTATTTCTAAAAGCCAGGTTCTTAAAAACTGCGGTTTCCTTCCCTTGTTGTTGGCAGTATTGAGAAAGGTGACTGGCTCGGTTGAAGAGTGAGATCGCAGTTTTTCCCCATTCCCCTAAGCCTGCCGCCGCCTCTGCCCTCCGTGGGTTGTTGCTCCAGGAATTTTAAAGGAAACCGTACAACGTATTCTGCCACAACACGTTTCTGTCACACAAATACAGGGAATAAAGTAGTCATAACGTGGAAGGAACTTGAAAGCATGTTCCTCCAAGACCTCTTCCTCCAAGGGGAGCCCGATTAGGGGAGTAAAATGACAACTTCTGTCAGAAAAGCAGACAGCCTTCAGCTAGGCTGCTGCACCTGTAGCTGGGACCCTTTGTGGGCTATTTTGAGGGGAAAAAAGAGCACCATAACCAGGCAGCCTGCCAGGATTGCACGGCTTTCTGTGCCACCATGATGCCCAGCGGCTCAGAGCTCTACTCCCATCTGTGCCGCTCTGCCACCACCAGCCCTTCTCTAAAGTACGGCTCTAGGTCCCCATTAAAAAAGATACCTACGGTGGCAACTGCCAGATAGTCTGAGCTGCCAACCTGGGTGGTGAGTGGTTAGCATGCCGGTTACGAAGTTGCTTAGTTGGAGTGGTCTGTCCCAAACCCTATTTTTTCCCCACGAACTTCTTTTTTTTTTTTTTAGTGTGCTTTTTGCCAAGCACAAGGTTTTCAGGAATGAGTACACTGTTTTAGCAGAGGCACCGGTTCTTATCAGTTGCTACCTCTCACTTCTTGATAAATTCAACTTGGTCTAGACTGTTGAGAGCCTTGCCAATAAAAGGAAAATCACTCAAGGATAATTTAAATAAAGCCAAAATAGAACTGTTTTCAAGGACAATTATGGCCCTGAGATAAAGTTGCAGTGAAGGTACTTAGAATAAAATAGCACCCAGTACCAATGAGAATATGATTTCCGGTGGACACAGGGCTAGCGTGTGTTTATGACAGAAAGGTGACCTTGCCTCGCAGTTCCACATCACCCGAATGAAGTCGGTTGTGAGTAGGGGTGGGTTGTAAAATAATCTAGATTTCTCCAGGCAAATATTTCCTTCGGCTTCACTTATGATGTTACACAAAAGCAAAAGTTACTGAGATTCTTTATCCTTCATGTTTACCAAGATTCTGTTAGCCTCCCCGATGTCTGTGCCTGTAGAATTAAAGGAAGCTCGTCACTCCGTGCGGTGCTTGGGGCAAGAGAGTAGTGTGTGTTGGGGGTGGGGGACTGCTTGTGGAATGGTTCTTGGGGTTTGAAAGAGTCTTTGCTGCCAATGTGATGTTTGCTAACAGACAGTTTGTAAATCAAGTGGAGGAAGAAAATAGGGATTGCCTTTCTAATAAACCTGAAATTACAAATGTGAAAGCAGGGAATACATACTTGTTCAAAAATATATAAGTAAATGAAATAAACCCACAGTATTGGGGAGAATCGCATTTTTAAAATATCTCGATTATTTTGATATGAAAGTTTTATTTCAAAGTTCTTAAAAGTGGTAACTTTTAATGTTCCTGTTAGTGCTGTTGAGTCAATTCCGACTCCCAGCACCCTGTGGACAGCAGAGCAGAACCCTGCCCGGTCTTTTTGTACCATCCTCTCGCCTTCCAGCGCTCTATCAGACAATTCTCCGCTGCTCTTCACAGGGCTTTCATGGCCAATTTTTTTGGAAGTGGGTGGCCAGGCCCTTCTTTCTAGTCTGTCTTAGTCTGGAGTCTCTGCTGAAACCTGTCCTCCATGGGTGACCCTGCTGGTATTTGAAAAACTGGTGGCACAGCTTTCAGCATCACAGCAACATGCAGCTGCCACAGTATGACAACCGACAGATGGGGTGGTGTGGTTCCCTGACCAGGAAAAGAACCCAGGCCACAGTGGTGAGCACGCTGAATCTTAACCACTAACCCCCAGGGCTGGCGAGTGTTCCTGTGTACTGTGTTCCAAATTTATCTCAATACAGATGAAAACTATGTGTGAAGTATATTCCTTCAAAGAAGAAAAAAAAACTGCCACTGACATTTTACCTTTTATATTTTTAATAGATTTCTTAACACATGTACATATATGTAAATAAAAGTATACTGTCAAAGAGACAGGTTTTTAAGATGTCAACGTGCAGTAGGGATTGAAAAGACGTGATTCTATCCTGGAAAGGACACTGTGCTCAGTCAGACGTTAGTTCTGGCTTTAAAATATATCTCGACTGCAAACTTTGGACCATAAATTTTCCATGTCTTCTGTTTATGGGGATTATCCAGTTCGCTTCTTGAAAGATAAAGCCTAGAATAGAAAAAAAATCATTACGTTTAATTTTGGGCTAAGAGGAAAGCCATGCAGCCGGGCCCGCTTGTTAGAGCTTTAGACGAGACCTGGCCACGGTTAGGCTCAGCCCCTTCTCAGAGCCCGTCCTCCCACCTTCTCTAGGGAGACGCAAAGTATCTTAATCCTCAGTAACACAGCAGTAACAACATGTCGTCGATTCTTTTAACATTGCCTGTAATGGAGTTAATGACATCTGGGTTTAATAAAATATGTTTCTATATGGGACAAATCAGCCAGAGAGACTCGATGTGTATTAAAACAGAGTAATAAAATACTGAGTGTCTTTTAAATGATGAAGCTGGCATTTTCAGCTGATTAAGAATCTTGTAACTAATAAAAACAGCTTTACTAGGTAGTATGGAAATTTAAATGTTAAATCTTTAGAAACACATAAGTGAGGAGAAAAGTCATCTAATTTGTTGCCTCTCCTATATGATTATGGTGTTTTAAAGGAAAAAACTGTTCTTAGCAAGAACCACTTTTCAGGAGTAGCATCAAGTGACGTTCTGCCCAGATGTCTATATGAGGGACTTTGTTCCTGTTAGGAATCAAAGTTTATTGTTTGCAAACATCTAGGGAAAAAATTGCTAGAAATTTTCCATTAAATCCAAAGTTCAGTCTATCAGAACCCGTTAAATGTGTGTCATTGTAAGTGTGTAGGCTGGATGTTCAGTTCAGTGTTGCCTCACTGGACTTGTGTGATTAGATGTAGTTCAGGGTTGAAGGAAAGGCTAGGCTTGCATGTAGTGAGAACTATCAATTCATGCCACGTACAGTCACAACCACTTCTTCAAAACTCGCCTGCACAAGGTTTTCAATATTACTTTCCTTTTGTATTTCATGGTATGCTGATACCTACCAATGATCTGAAATTTTCAGCACCACAAAACATACTCCTTAAAGTGAAGAACTTATAGACTCAGGAATGAGTTTCCAGATATGGTAGAAGATTCTTTGGAATAATAATCTTCAAATCAATTAATTTTTAAAAAAGCTTTCCCAATTTAGTTATTAGAAAATCATTTTAAATGGGAGACTATTAATGATTTTTTTTAGCTGTCTTTATGGTACTTATTGTGTCTTATAACTTCTGCCATTGATATAAATGAGTCAATCAGCTTTTAAAACTAGCTGAAGCCTTGCTAGATGATGCCTTCTTTTGGAAGAGAATTTGGTGGTGGCCGGTCATCAGTAAATCAACACATACTGAGGACCTGCCATATTCGAGGTACTGAGCAGACTCATATTAAACTTCCATGGGAGGGATTTACCACCACACCCGAGATCTGATTAGAATACATTTTAACTTATAATGCAGTCCTATGGTATAGACCTTGAGGATGATGCAACAGGGGGTCTCAAGAATAACCATATTTTTTAAATACTCAGATTAAGATGAGTAAGGCAATGAAGAGTGGTGACTAGAGGACTTTTTGGTTTCTATAAATTGAGCTTATGGTAATCAGCAAAAGACTTGCCATTTCACCTTACACATACATTGAAGATGAAGCCATTTCTACTGGATTATATCATAGCCATACCTGTTTTTCATGAATGATGTATGAAACCAGAAGAAAAACGGGCATTTGTCATAGTACTTAGGAATATTCTAAAAAGACATGGTTTAAAAATAAAAGGTTATTTTTCATAGTAAAATTGATACCAAGAACTAATCATTCCAAAGTGATTAAAATTCCTTCCTTTATTCATGTTTATCAGACAATTGTAGCCATTAAATATGCAGCACTTACAGTCTTTAACATTACACTTAACACGCAAAGGAGAAGGCTTTAAGAGACGGCTCTTTTTTTTTTTTTTTGAGGAAGATCAGCCCTGAGCTAACATCCGCCACCAATCCTCCTCTTTTTGCTGAGGAAGACTGGCCCTGAGCTAACATCTGTGCCCATCTTCCTCTACTTTATATGCAGGACCCCTACCACAGCATGGCTTGTCAAGCGGTGCCATGTCCGCACCCGGGATCCAAACCGGTGAACCCTGGGCCGTCCAAGCGGAACGTACGAACTTAACTGCTGCGCCACTGGGCCGGCCCGAGACTGCTGTTCTTTTGCTGTTTCTACCAAAAATTTCAAGGAAATCTATTTTTTCCGTGATAGGTATTTATAAATGTAGACAGTGGTCTTTTAATCTGGTTTAGATAGTGCTAAACAGAATCTACTAAGGATCTATGATTATTTATGCCCAAATATATTGTCCATTTCTACAAGGAGCAGCTGCATTGGATAATTAACCGTCATTATTGATGATGATAAAAATACCTAAATTTTTTGAAAGTGCTTTCATCTCATGGCCCTGGAAAATCACAAAGGCCAGGTATTACTAATGTCCCCTGGGTCAATGCCGTTACACCAGTGCTTCTGCTTGGTGTAGAGACCACTGATAGAGAATTCAAACTGGTCCATTATTCAAGGGGTAACCATCCACTGTGGGAGCAATCCAGGTGACTTGCTTCAACATATTTACCATTTCAGTACTTAACAGATTCTCTCCCAACAGGGAGCAAGCAGCAGCTGAAGGAAGGCACAGGAAATAAGTTTTAAATTGATCAGCATATTTACTTATTGGCAGTTCTCTTTGGTGATTTAATAGGAAGGTGAAACGACTGAGGCTTAGAAATTTGTTATATACAGAATAATACACATTTTTTTTGAGGAAGATTAGCTCTGAGCTAACATCTACTGCCAATCCTCCTCTTTTTGCTGAGGAACTGGCCCTGAGCTAACATCCGTGCCCATCTTCCTCTACTTTATATGTGGGACGGCTGCCACAGCAGGGCTTGCTGAGCGGTGCCATGTCCGCACCCGGAATCCGACGGTGAACACCGGGCCGCCGAAGCAGAACGTGCGAACTTAACTGCTGCACCACCAGGCTGGCCCTACTCACACATTTTATGACTATCAATATAAACTATATACATGATATTCAGAGTAATGACAATGGCAGACGTTCAGTTTTTCATAAAGTAAATATTAGATTAAAACTACCATTTACAATGTATTGTAAATCAATTCAGAGGAAAATAAAATCTCCCTCACTTTAAAGTATTTTGTAAATTATGGGGAGTGATGAATTTTTTTTTTTTTTTTAGTTTGGCAGAAGCTAGTGTTATTTTTTAATTTTTTTAATTTTTATTTTTTTTGGATGTACATCATATTTCAAATTCTGTATACATTACATCATGTTCACCACCCGAACACTAATTATAGTGCATCCCCTTGGGGAGCGATGTATTTTAAAGATACAAAACAAAAATGTGATCACTGCTATAGAGTAAAACATACCTTTGTTGTTTTAACATCTTGGTTTTTGTATTTTTTTCTTATTTGAAAGTTAATCCATGCAAATTGTATAGAATTTAGAAAAAACAAATGAGCAAGAGAATTTTAAAATTACATATGCTTTTCTTTTAAAAAAAATTATAGATCTGACTTGTTGCTTTTCTTTTCTCCCTCTCCCTGGCTAGGGATTGACATCTCCTATCATCTCCCTTGTTGGGAATTGTAGCAAAGGAAATCACAAACCAGAATCAAAGACCAGACAAGAATAATGGCATAGGTTGTTTCTTGATTACTCACGGAGGAAGAGAAAAATTGCACTTTCACGTCATCATACAGAGGTGGACAATTAACTGGAGTGATTATCACTCTATCTGTTTCCACATCATGATGTATCTGTGAATGAATACATGGAGTTCAGAACTATACACCTAGCTAATAATGAGATAATGAGTAGAACAGTGAAGTTCACGTTCACTTATTGAGGCTTGCTATATTTATTGAGTACTCTTGGTCTCATAGCCCAATCACATGTATATCTACACGTTAATCATTATTTCTATAAAGTTGCAATACTGTTGTTTACATTTTTGAAAGGCCAACATATCTGAGGGTTATGGTGGGGCACTGTTGAAAAGCAAGTATTCAATTTTCTATTAGAGGTTTACCAAGTAAACTTTACTGTTGAATGTGTGTCACTCAATTTTCATATATTAGGAACATGCTAAGAAGCTCAATTTTAAAGTTGATATTCACATTCAAAAAGCAATGCATAATTGGTCACGTTCTATCCAAAATGTTGTGATTGCTGATGGGATCATAGGCCTTGTTCCTAGCAGACTGCTGGATGGAGTGGCCAAAGATATGTCAAGTTTCTGGAATGAGCAACTTTGAAGCTATACTGAATATTTCTGTTATTGCTTCATCCTTGTATAATAGTGGCACCACAGTGAGAAAGGTCTATACTAGACCTTGTGAAAAATACAGAAGAAGGTGCAGACTCAGTTGACGCTTCAGGGAGCTATACACATAAGGAACAATAGTAGCATGGCATATAATGACGTGTCAAGTTGTATGATGAAGACTGAGTGTGCTGTTGTGTGCTTCAGGGGAGGTTAACCAGAGGTATAGAATGAGAAAGCTTCACTAAGGCGGTAGAAATTGAGTTGGGCATGGAAGGACTTGTATAAATGAAGAAGAGCATTGAAAAGATAATCCAGTTCAGGCAGGAGGCAGCTGGGGGTGGGGGATGGGGCCAGAAAGGGGAAGGGGGAGGAAAGACCAACAAAAACATGAATCAGACATTATTGTGTTCCAAAGGCCAAAGGGGACCCAGTCTACTTGGAGTGGAGACTGCAGGTCAAGTTATGATGGAAATAAGCTCAGGTATGATAGGGCTGTATCTTGAGAGTTGAAGAGCCAGGGAAATAAGAAGGAAGTTGTTGAAGAATATGGTGGGGCATTTCCTTTGTGACAAAGTGGCCTGATAATTATCACATATAACATTTATTTAGTGATTAATAGCTCACAAAGCAACTTCAACTATATTATGTAATTTAATCCTCACAACACTTGAGATGTAATCTTTATTTTACAGATAAGAATACTGAGCCAAATATAGTAACTGGCTTTGACCATGGGCACTCAGTTTGTCTTCTGCTCTACCTATAAGCTTTTCACAATGAGAGCAGTATTTCAGGATGCATATTGCAGGATCCTATATACTGCATTATAAGGAGAAAGAAAAGGTAAGGAGATGATTGTAGAAATCTAGGCGTGAGCAAATGAGGTCCTAGACTAGGTGGTAGCAATGGGAACAGAAAGGAAGGGAGAGAGTGAAGAGAGATTTCAAAGGTATAATCAGCGGGAATTGGTGACTAACTGAATATAGGGGGCCAAGGCAAAGAGAGAACCAAAGATAATACCAAATTTGAAGGCCTGAGCGAGAGAATGCTGGTGTCATTTGCAGAAGCAGAGGAAAAGCTCATTTGATAACTACGGATCGACAAATGTGTTTGAATTGTTAGGGCAGAGACTGTCCATGTTGTAGCTCCAGTATCTATCACACAGTGGGTGCTCATAAATATATTGAGTGAATGAAAGAAAAAAATTATAGTTTAAGCCAGGGGGATGGATGAACAGAACCAATAATAGAGTATGTGTGGAGAGAAGAGCAGAAAGCCAAGGATCAGGCCTCGGTGAGTGCCCTCAGTTGGGAGTGGGGCACAAAAAGAAGGGAAAGGAGTGCTGTTGGAGAGGTAATAGTAGAACTAGAGACAAAAGCCTGAGAGAGAATTTTAAAAGTTAATTTTTCTTAGACCCATTAAGGAAGCTTGCTTATTGCTTCAGAAAAGGTCCATAGTCTTAGGCATTTCTCCAACATGTAAGAAAACATTGACTACCAGCTCCCATTGCTTTGGGTAAAGAGATTCCTCTTGCATTGTTTCTCACAGAGCAGTTCCATGGGACATCTGAGTTAGAATGACTTGGGACATCACTAAGTCTAGAGATTCCTGGGCCCCATTCCAAATTTCCTGAATTATACTTTTGGGGTGCAACCTAGGAATCTGCATCTTACAAGCTCCTAGGTGATTTTCATGCACACTAAAATTTCACAATCAGTGCCATCCAATAAAAGGACCATGAGGCAGCATCCCACAAAGCACAACCAGAAGGATCTACAACTAGAATATACACCTACGTACTGGCAGGGGGTGGGGGAGAGGCCTTTGGGGAGAAGAAGAAGAAAAATCAAATAAGATTGGCAACAGATATTAACTCAGGTGCGAATCTTAAAAAAAAAAACAAAAACAAAAGGATTCCTTTAAAAAGAAAAAATACTCTGGTAGATTCCTGGGAAACTGCTTGACATTTATGGAAAAATGAAAGACAATGCAACACTCTGAACTGAAAATATATTCTGGAAAATGCCCTGAAAAAACTAGTTTGAACAGTGAGTTTAATTTAGCTCTGACTAGGGACACTCAGTCGGATGGTAACCAGAAAGCAACTTGGCCTCTCTTTGTGGTGAGCACTGGTCTGGGGAGGTCAAGATGCTGATTTGACATTGAGATTGAGACAAATACCAGAATTTTCAGTTCACGTGCTTTCTCTTACCCTACAGTTCTTGGAAGCAGAACAGACAAAGACAATCCTTTTGCGCATTATTATTTGTACTTTCAGATCACGTCCATTTCCATTTCCAACACCTGAATGAAATTAAAAAGTTAGGCTGGTTAGAGCAAAGATCAAAATGTCTCCCCAATTAAAATTATGGATTAAAACGAGAAAAGATTATCCCAGCTAACAACGTGTCAATATAGAAACATTTGGGACATGCATAGATTTTGTCTTTGAAGGACAAGGCTTTAAGCCCAAATCTGTCTCCTAAAGCAGACGTTATAAGGCTGGAGAAAAATAAAAATTCATATAGGTCAGCTTCTAAGACTTAGAATCTCATCTTTTCATCTTTCTAAGAAAAAAAAATAGAAAAGGTGACTTGCAACCTTCCTTGTTAATGTGTTTCTTTCTTCAGACTTCTAATCATGATGTTTCTTAACAAATTTAAGTCCAGTTCCTAGCGCAGTCTCTGAAAATATCGAATAGCTGGGTCCAAACATTTCTACGGTGCTCAGGATGTATTTACAGACAGATGGTTTCTTGCTCCTTTTTCAATTCCAATGGCCCACTTCCCTTAGCATTTCCTCAAAGGGCTGGTTTCTCAAGCCTCCAATTAATTTTTATTGTTTTCCTTTCAACCCTGCATATTTCACTTAAATATGCATGGAACTAAAGGTACAAAACTAAAACAAATATTCAAATAAAGTCATATACTAATCATTCTTTTTTTTTTTTCCAAGGAAGATTAGCCCTGAGCTAACTACTGCCAGTCCTCCTCCTTTTTGCTGAGGAACGCTAGTCCTGAGCTAACATGCATGCCCATCTTCCTCTGCTTTATATGTGGGACGCCTACCACAGCATGGCGTGCCAAGCGGTGCCATGTCCGCACCCAGGATCCGAACCGGCGAACCCTGGGCCGCTAAGAAGCGGAACATGTGCACTTAACTGCTGCGCCACCAGGCCCCCCATATACTAATCATTCTTGATTGTTCATCTTATATTATGTTTGTGTTGCTTTCTCTAATACCGTATTATTTTTTTCATGTTTTTTTATAGCCTTTTTTTTTTTTTAAGATTTTATTTTTTTCCTTTTTCTCCCCAAAGCCCCCCGGTACATAGTTGTATATTCTTTGTTGTGGGTCCTTCTAGTTGTGGCATGTGGGACGCCGCCTCAGCGTGGTTTGATGAGCAGTGCCATGTGCATGCCCAGGATTCAGACCAACGAAACCCTGGGCCGCCTTGCAGCGGAGCATGCGAAGTTAACCACTCGGCCACGGGGCCAGCCCCAAATACTGTATTATTGATTTGTCATTAGGAATCATGGTTTCTTTGCCTCAGCTCCCTCTGTCCTATTCCAGTTGCAAATCTTCTTCCTACTGATGTCTACCAGAGATCAGTAAAATGTAGAACTAAACTAAGTCAAATGCTTATCACATGACAAGAAAAGGGCATTGATTTATAAGCTTAAATTAATTCTCACACGTTTAAAATTTTTTAAATAATTGAAGTATACTTACATGACTTAAAAATAAAAGGTAAAACAGATGAAGTGAAAAGTCTCTGTCTCACCCATCTTCCCGTTTAGTTCTCCAGCCCCAAATAGATAATCACTACTATTAGTTTCTTGCTTTTCATGCATACATAATCAAATATGAATATATATTCTCCCAGAGAATTTTATATGTGTACACACACACAAATATGAATACACATTACTGCCCCCTTTTGTCTTACAGAAATTGTTGCATACCATAGTACTGTCCTGTACCTTGCATTTTTTTAACACACATTAAAAATTTTATTTAACTCCTTAATTAATAAGGAACCAGTAAAATGTTACAGCTGGTTCAAAGTACTGCACATTTATAGGCAAATAAGGAATGATGAATTTACAGATATAAAACTGTCAACAATCAATCACTTTTCACTGAACACAACTAATTTGCATTTCTATGTACAAAACTTATTTGCATTATTATCAGTTTTCTACAACTTACAGAGTTGTAGAATAGCTTAAAGACCATGAGAGGTGGAGGGAACCACGGAAGGGCACCCTAGACAAGATACTGCCTGTTTCAAAGTCTTCCACACTTTTTCCTGACAGTCTCCCATCCCCTTTCTGTTGTGATCAAAACAATCTGAAAGGAAGATTATTATTCCAAAAGAAGGCTGGTGTCATTAGGTTTGGCCTGATGATTTACATGGTGCAGCAAGAATTTTAACTTCCCTCAGAGGCCTTCTTAAGTAGGCCCCACAAGCCTAGACCCACATTGTACTGAACAGCTGCTAAGGTCACAACTTTCTATCTGGAAGTCTTCATGAGGAATCTCAAATTGGACTTTTAAAATCCTCTATTTTATGTTAGTCCGAGATTAGGAAACCAAATGCATGAAATTCTCCATTTTTCACCTGCAGTACTTAAAAATTTGGGTTAGTTCCTCTGTTCACCACATCTGCACCTTATGGTTTTACTAAACGTCTCCACAGAGTTTAAATAAAATTCAAAATATTAAGAGAGAGGTCACAGTCTTAGGATACAATATCAGACTGGAACAACATATGAAATTCTAGAACTTATTAAAAACATTTCTAAGCTTAGGATTTTGAGAAACTAATCTTATTCTCATTGTTCATATTAGAGAAATGCATTAAAACTCCATTAAACTAGGAGGCCGCCCCGTGGCTGGGCAGTTCAGTCCGCGCGCTCCGCTGCCGCAGCCCAGGGTTTTGCTGGTTCAGATCCTGGGTGTGGACATGGCACTGCTCGGCAGGCCACGTTGAGGCGGCGTCCCACATGCCACAACTAGAAGGATGTGCAACGAAGATATATAGCTGTCTACCGGGGGGATTGGGGAAGATAAAGCAGAAAAAAAAAAAAAAGATTGGCAACAGCTCAGGTGCCGATCTTTAAAAAAAACTCCATTAGACTAAATGCGTGTTTGCCTGTTTTGAATAGTTTAATACTCACAGAAGTTTGTATAGATACTGTTATTCCCATTGTTAACAAAGAGGAAACTGAGGCAGAGTGTGCACTCAGGTACCATACAGGCTCTCACACCATCCAGTTGGTCTATAGTTGGGTTTAAATTTCTTAGAGGAAGAAACTGCTCCAACAGCCAACTGTGTTGCCTCTCACTCTGTGGAATAAAGCAGCCTTGCAGTCTAGTGTGCAGGGCCCCACTGAGTGTGGGAAGGAAGGGGAGCAAAGCGCTTCTGACCTCTACTGGGCAGCCTCCTGCTAGAACAGGCTGTGTTTCTAGGCTTTGCCTGCATGATGCTTGCTTGAAAATCTAGACCAAAATTTCCCACAGAAACAATGCTACTAGGTTGAAGTTAGTTTCAGAAGCCAGAAACCTACATAATCTGTTTGTGGTAATCCACCAAAATTCCTCACCACCACCTCTTGGTGATGGTGATATGGGTGGGTGTGTGTGCATGGAGGAGGTATGTAAATAATTTGAAAAAAGCATTTTATATTTTAACAACTGTAATCTATCTTTTCAACTATGTAGTTTATATATATTTATTTAAAGATTCTTTTATTTGTAAATGATTGGATGAAATGTTAAAAAAATAAATATCTAGATCTTACTTTGTGTGACTCTTCAGAAGGCTGAAAACACTAGGCTGTCTGGGTGGATACCAATGCTCTGGCACCATTCCACCCATGAGAGGTCCAGCACTCAGCACCTCCTCATGGTCTACAATCTGGCTGTTGCTTTAGGGATCAGAAGCCTCACCCCCTGCTGCACCTCTGGCAGTGAGAGTGAGGCCCTATCCCCTTTCTGCTGAGACATCCCTGCCTTCCCACCTCCTGGAGGTGAGCTGTGCAGGAAAGAGAGGTGAGTGATGGAGAAATAGAGACATGGGACTTGAGGCCAGTTCCTCTCCCTTCCTTCCTTTCTTTTCTTTCTCAAGTCCCAGAGATGGACGATCTGACCAATTTTCCTGCCTCCCTGGGCGGTGGTGGATCCCAGTCTCTCTCCATCATTCTTGAAGCAGGCAAACATCAATTCTTTTGAAGCTTATAAGGATTTTTACTCCTGGTAATAATCAGTAACAGTTGGGGTGTTGAAAGACACCCGATACAGCCCAGGTTTCTCTCAACCCTTTCCAGGCTCATGTGGATTCAGGTAGGGAAGATCTAAGCACTGTCCCCTCAAGAAGCTTTCCCTGACCCCCAGGCTGGGTGGGGCCCAGACTCTGTGTGCTCCCAACACTGTGGTCAGCTCTTTATCTTCCTACTCATTCCGCCCCTCTGCTAACCACCCAGCGACTCCTTAAGGGCAGAGAAACACTAGCATGGGGCTGGACCAAAGCAGGTATTCGGTAGTTATTTGTAAAAAGAATTTGTGGCAACAAAATTCATTTGCTGTTTGGGCATTTAAGACATCTTGATGGAGCTGCTGAGAGTGAGGGGGCTACAGGTGGAGGAGGGAGGGCAAAAGGAGAGACCAGGGTGGTGAGAAAACAAAGGGTCTCTGAAAGGAGTAGGTGAGAAAATGGTAGAGATGCTGCTGCCAAGACCATCCCTGAACTAGAGGTGGGTATGAGAGAGAAGTGGTCTCCAGGGCTCACAGGCCCTTCCTCTCTTCTGCATCAGAGGTTCCACCCTGAAAAATCCACCTGGGCTGAGACCAGAGCAGCAATAAGAACAAGAGAAAAGGGAAGGGGATGGACCCCCCAAAGTGGTGATGGGAGAGGAACGGAGAAGATGTCTAAGGGTTGCTAATATGACCACAGCACTGCTAGGCCAATAGGAAATTCCAGGGGGAGGGGTTCATATGTGAGGATACATAAAAAGACAACTGTGAGTTGGGATTGTCTGTTTTATATAACCGTAAGGGAAACTCTCTCGAATAGTAAGAACACTGGCCTTCCTGCCCAATTTTCCAATTATACTAAAGCACTTACCATGAATTGAATGAACAATAATTTTTTTTATCATAAGTATCCTTCTTGGAGGAAGATTCATATTGTAGATATTTTTCACAGCTGCAAAGTATCCAACATACCTATTCTGCAAAACAACAGAAGCCTCAGTTTAAGTGGAGATGAAAAGTCTAAAGTCAGCATTCCTGATTTTTTTTCTATACATAGAACTTGTTAAGGAGAGTAATTAATTAAGGAAACATTTATTGGATGACATTATATGAATCTACATACATGCCATTATAGGCATTTTTATATATGTTGCCTCATGACTGAATATCTACCTTAAAAAAAGATACTGAACTAAGTGCTGTGGGGAAGGAACAAGAAAGGAGCCAGGTGTTGCTTATAGGCTGCTATGATTGAGAGGTTGACCAACCAGAACCAACAAAGCAGTTTCAACAACATTACAGTGAGATGCAGCTAACTGCAACTGTGAAAAAGGTCGATCCAAGGGTAGAAGCTTGACTGTGACGGAGTTAAAGGAAGGCTTGTGGTTTGGTGGAGAGTCGCCTCCTAGGCATGAGAGAACTGCAGATGTGAAAACTCAAGAGGAAGACTTCTCTAGGCCAGTGATAGATACATATTCTTCTCTCGTTCCTTCACTTTGCATTTCCCCAATTCTATTTTCAAGGAAGCCCTGTCCTTTTTAGTCTAGTTCTTCTCCTGTGGCAGGCTGCTCACAAGGGCTCTCTCCTTGAATCTTTCTTCAAGAAGCTGAAGAGTTCAGGTACTGAATCAACTGGACTTAAAAGTTCGCGGACTCTTCTGCACCCAATGAGAAGTGTTAAATTAACTGCCATACTTTGCATTGGAAAGGGCCAGTCAAGGGAAGCGCTCTTGCAATTTCTTAACTCAGAGGTGGATGAAATGTAGTCTGTAGAATGGCCCACAATGCAGGGTCAGAATTTGATGGTATCTGAGAATTACCTCCCCACATGGAGGGAACTCTGTCCTGGGGCTTTGCCAACACAGCTCGGAAACCTGGGGCCGGGTCCTTGTATTGCTCTCGCAGTGAATCAGAAAAGATTCAGTTGTAGCCTAGGGAGTGCCAGTTCTGGACCAAAGTTAGAGAAACTGTGCATGACTACAGAAGAAATGGGGAAGGGAATCTGTACAGCGAGAGTCCTTGAAGGAGTTACATCTAGCGTCCCCTTGGCTTCTGCCACTAGATTCTTGATCTTTCATTAAAGGATGTAACCCATCATGGCCCTAAAGCTGCTCTTACTCTCACTCTTCCTTCTCCTTCAGCCTAAAACAACAGGGTTTGTAACAGAAGTTAATAAGACAAGCATCTATTTAGTAAGCATTCACTACAAACAAAGGAGATACTATAAGAGGTGCTTTGGGATGCCAAGGTTGGGAAGATGGGTAAGACATGGGCCTTGTCTGCAAAAGGGGCAGAGAAGTCGCCACTTCAAATAGCTAGAGAATAATATAAAGTCACTTAGTCCCTAAAAGAAACACAAAGGGATATAAAAACTGAAAAAGCAAGAGACTACATCAGGCTGGGAAGAGAAAAGGACTCCAGGAAAAAGGGTCCACATGAGCAACAGCATGTGGGTATAAAGTGGTACCAGGCTGAGAAACAGCAAATGGTCCAAATGTGTTAGAGCGTAGGACATGTGAATGTACATTATGGAAGAAATGGTTGGAAAAATAAGATCTTGATGCCAGATTAAAATGTTTATATTTGTTGCCCTTGGCAGAGGGGAGCCATTATGGATTTTGAGCATGGAAATGTCATGATTAGAGCTGGGCTTCAGTAAGTTCAAGTATTACTTTTAGCCTATAGCTTATTACTATCTTTTTTTTTCTTGGGTGTGGCAGAAAAGTATCAGTGGATAAGGTTGAGTTCTTTTGCCCCAAACTAAATTTCTAGAGCCAGCAGTTACTAAATTTCCAGAGCCAGCTAACAAGGCCAAGGTTATCTATTCAGCTCCCATCACTTCATTCAAAGAAAACTTTCTTTCACAGCCGCATCCACATCTAGTTAACAATTGCCAACCAACTCTCACTTCGGTTTGAGAGGCAATATAGAAAAGGCAAAAACAGATGAGATGCTGTGCAGAGGATGGGAAATAATGGGTTTCAGAGTCTGACAGATCTAGACTTGAGTTCTTGGTTCAAAAAAATTTCACTGAACTTCAATGTTCTAATCTGTAAAATGGGAATCACAATGGTGCCCTCTCATGGAGTTATTGAGAGTATTAAAGGAGATAATGAATACAAAGCACTTAGCGTGGTTCAACAAAGTCTAGTATGTTGTAAACTCTATAGGATAAATGTCCAAGTTCCTTCAATAAACAAAGTACAAGGAATAAAGAAGAGAGATGGAAAACCTATAAACTAAAAGAGACTTAACAGACAAAGAAACCAAATGAAATGTGTGGCCCTTGTTTAGACCCTGATTGAAACAAACTAAATTTAAAAAAAGATTTAAAGATAATTGTGGAAATTTAAACATGGAGTAGACATTTGAAATTATTAAGATATTATTAAGGTATAATATTCTTAGATATGATAAATGGTTTTAAGGGTTTTTTAAAGAGTCTTTATGTTAGATGTCACACTAAAATATCTGTTGTATAAAATGATCTGATGTCTGGGATTTCCTTCAAAATAATCCAGGTATAGAGAAAGGATGGAGAGTGAGTGTGTGTGTGTGCACGCGTGCGAGGAGAATGGGGAGAGAATGGATGAAACATGGTTGGCTACATGATGAAATGATTGTTGAAGTGGTGAGGTGACTGTAAGGAATTTATTATATGATTGTCTTGACTTTTTGTGTGTGTGTGAGTAAGTTTCACCCTGAGCTAACATCCATTGCCAATCTTGCTCTTTTTTTTTGCTTGAGGAAGATTGTCCCTGAGCTAACATCTGTGCCAATCACCCTCTACTTTGTATGTGGGATGCCTCCAAAGCATGGCTGATGAATGGAGTAGGTCTGCACCTGGGATCTGAACCTGCAAACCCTGGGCTGCAGAAACAGAATGTGTGGAACTTTAATCACTTGGCCATAGGCCGGCCCTGTCTTGACTTCTTATACTTGAAAAAGTCCACAATAAAATGTTTTCAAAAGGAAAAAATAGGGTAATAGCATATATTTCACATGGGTTGTCTGAATATTAAATGAGCTAATATATGTAAAAGTACAATAGTGTCTGGTATATAATAGGTTTTTGAAAAATGTTAATTTCCTCTTTTCTCTCTCTTTAAAAACACAGCCTCCCCATCTCTCTTTCTCTCTCTCTCTCTCACACACACACATGTGTGCACATACACACTTGTGATGTTCTGCAAGGGCTGAATTGTCCCAGTAGGGGTTTGTGAAAGACTCAGTTCCTTTCTGCAGGGAAATAAAAGGCTGATGACTTTAGATATTTTCAGAGGTCTGGAACCTTAGAATTGGACCTTCCTACTTTGGGAGGGGAATCAACTCCTGAATTCTGTAAACAATAACCAATATAAAATGGAAAGCAGGATGCTCTGGGGAGAACTCAGTGCTTGCAAAGCACAGGCATGCCATAGGCATGGCTCTCGGGACCTGGGAAGGATCCAGGCCTGTCACGGGGCACCCAAGTGCTGCTACCTGATCACCAAAGGAGAAAAGTCTAAATGAAACTAAGTAATAGGCACCAATCTTAACCAAATTCCCCAAAGAACCCACCTTTTTTTAAAAAGAAACTTACCTGGGAAGGAGTTTCTACTCCCTGAAATTTAGAGCTGCTGGTTTTATCTGTTCGTCGTTCTCCAAAATAATAAAGGCTCTCCTATAGAAAAGGGGACAATCCAATCATGGCTCATTTTCACTCTCCTTTCCTATATAAGGTACTCTTCAAGTTTCCAAGGCACATTATTTCCTTAAATCAGCGGTCTCTGGGCAGAGGCTATCCAATACAACAAAACTAAGAAGGCAACAGGAAGGTCTGCTCTCATGCAAAGGCTGATAAAGACATGGGGTTTCAGAGCTGGAAAGACCTTAGGGATCATCTGGTCCTTCTTCCTACCTTTCCATTTTACAAAGGGGAAGATTGAGACCAAAAGGAAACCAAGTGACCTGTCGCGGAGACGTATGCAGCCAGGTGAGAGAGCACAGGCCCAGAGCATAGGTCTCTGGCTCTCAGTTTAGGGCTCTGGGTCAATGGCTTTTGATCTTTTTATTTTTTTATTTATTTTATTTATTTTTTTTTGAGGAAGATTAGCCCTGAGCTAACTACTGCCAGTCCTCCTCTTTTTGCTGAGGAAGACTGGCCCTGAGCTCACATCTGGACCCATCTTCCTCTACTTTATATGTGGGATGCCTACCACAACATGGCTTGCCAAGCGGTGCCATGTCCGCAGCTGGGATCCGAACCGGCAAACTCCGGGCCGCCAAAGTGGAATGTGCACACTTAACTGCTGTGCCACCGGGCCGGCCCTGATCTTTTTATTTTTAAAGCTACAATCTACATTAATAAACCTAGGACACACACACACACACCCCTGAAACAAAAGTTTCACAAAATAATACTACCATTTGACATTTTCTATTTAATCTATTTTATTTTAATAAAAAACATGCTGGTCACAACCCAATAAGTTGATTTACAACCCACTGATAGATCATGATCCGTAGTTTGAAAAACACTGTCCTAGAACATCCATTTTATAATTTGTGTGTCTCAAATTAGAAAAAAAGAAGATGGTGGAATTAGAGTGCTGGGTATTGTGCATAACCCACAGCTCCTCTTATCTGGACTGGCAGCCAAACGAGGAGCAGAGCTGCTGAGAGTGTGTCCTTTAAGTGGTAACCTCTCAGCAAGATCATGGCAGAAAAAAGACTGACGACCCTACTTAAAGACGTAGAAACAGCCCACTCTGTCTTCTCACAAATTTCTAGAGGGCACAGACCCCACATATACTGAGTACGCAAAGATAATAATATTCGGGCAAGACTTGGCTCTGAGTTGAAAAACGATACCGTCTATCTTCCTAGCACTTCTGAGGATGTTTAAGGTCCTTTGGAGAATTTACCTAATCAATCTTGGTACTATTCTTGTGAGGAAGGAAGAATTCTGCAGTTGGTGGGAGTAACAGCAGATCTGGGACTAGGGGAGGCGAGTAAAACCTCTAGATTGCTGAGTATTTGTACAATTGCATAACTTGGACCTTACTCATCTCATCTCAAT
Organism: Equus caballus; assembly: GCF_041296265.1. Taxonomy (NCBI): domain Eukaryota; kingdom Metazoa; phylum Chordata; class Mammalia; order Perissodactyla; family Equidae; genus Equus; species Equus caballus. The sequence continues at coordinate 37,980,331 of NC_091700.1, forward strand.
CCTGCCCCCATTGAGTCCTGTTTCTATTTAAAATGTTGCTATTGTATACATCATGGAGTTTTTGCATTAATTTTTATTTTTGAAAGTATTGAATTAGAATATTATTTATCTTAATTACTAAAATTTTTGGCATTCCCTTAATTTTTGTGCCCAAGGTGAGTATGTCACTGACATCACCCTCATCTTGGCCCAGAGTAAGAGGTACCTAGGTTAGTTACTAACTAGAGCAAGTTAAACAAGGATGTATTAAAACCAAGCTTTCTAATAACCACCTCTCCAATTACATTTTCATAAGTACCATGACTCAAAGGATCATCTTAACATCCTACCAGTAAGGTTTCAGAACTAGCGAATTCAATCAGCACAGGACAGAGTTGATAGTAACATCTTTCATACCTCTGCAGTTACAAATATTTCACAGGCAATCAGGCAGGCACAAACCATAGTACCAGTCCGTCCTGGAAAAGAAAACAGTTAGTTCGTGAACCAATGTTCATGGTAATACTTGGTATAAAAATACTCTTAGAAATATCCTAAGAGTTCATTTTGGATTGATTTTCTTTCACTCTGAAAGTGCTTGTTCAAAGTATTTCAATTCAGAAATAGCCAAAGCTGTTTCACTGCTCAGAGGTTCCACCTGGAATTCTGCCCTAACTCTGTGCATGATCGCACATGGGCACGTGTATACCGTTCTTGAGTTACTACTGCTGGGGGCTGCAGTAATAGGCAGAAGCAATCAGCTCTGCTCTAGGACTCCAAAGCTAAAGAGCTGCTTACCAATTAAGACCTAATTACATACCCTGTTTTTCTAACTAAAAGTACCTATAAAAGATAAAACATGGTCAGAACCCAAAACACTATCGAGTATTTGAATACCCTTTACTCCTTACATTTTCATTAGAGTTTTTAAGTGTGTTACAAAACACATATGAAAGTAAAAAGAGTAGTATAATGAACCCCCATATAAATGTTTCCCAGATTCTATAATTATCATGTTATATTGCTGTACTTGTTTAATTTCTCTTCCTTCTTCCTTCCTTTCTTCCCTCTCTCCCTCTTTCTCTCTCTTTCCTCTATAGCATTGTAAAGCAAACCCTTGATTTCATGTCATTTCATTCTCGAAGTCTCTTATGTTTTATTCCAATTGATACTTTTGTCCTGCCATACAAAATCTGAGTTTAAAAAACATGTTACTTTTATTTTTACGATGATCTGTAGCTTTTGTCTTAGCCAGTATATGCTGAACTTATTTTATGTAATTCCAAACTTACTCTTCTAACTTGAGATGCACTCTATTTTCTAGTCCTTTTTTGTTTGTTTGTTTAATGGACTACTAAACTTATTTTGCAACCCATAGTTTGAAAAACACTATTCTAAGCCAAGTGCTTCCAAAGAGGACTTTGTACCACCGTCTGCTATTACAAATAAAAGCTTCTTGCTAAAGGAAGCTACTGACCATTAACAACCTGGCTCTCAGTTGTATAGACTGTTAACATTTCAATTTTCAAGGACATTTCTGGTCTCTATAACTCTGATATTTTCCCATTTGAAGAAAACTTTTGCAGATTCATGTCCTTGTGACTGTAGATAAGTACAAGCACAGACAAAGTAGATGCTCTCTCATCCAGTCAAGTCGTGTACAGCGGGGAATCGTAAAAATGATACATACTTGCCTCCAATATTTTATTTTAACTTAAAACATAAATGTACATTCATTCACTAAACTTCTGATATTGGATGAAGGTTTTAACATTTTGAGTGCCCCCAACTGGAGTTTTTCTTGGAAAGGCCAGACTCATGGTATAAACCATTGCCTCATCCATATTTCTAGCTTCAGATTCTTCCGAGCAATCTAGGTGCAGGATCCTTCTAGATTTTACTACTGGAATTTTTCTCCCAATGTTTTACGTTAGTCGTACTTGCATTTAATTCAGCTGCAATTTTGGTTGTAGGCAGTCAGCTTCATTGAATCTTCTTGAAACATTCAACTTAGGTTTCATAAAATTGTAACTCTTTCTGTTCACTCTGACATTTTACAGATCTACATAATATTTGATTATTTGACATAAGTATAATAACAAGTAGAACTGGCAGACACTGGTGGAAGCAGAAACACATAGGCATACTAAAAAGAAGCATACTAGCTACAAGTTTTCAACATGCCAATGGACACCGATAGGTGTGTTTATGGAGGGAATGGAGAACGTGAAATAATCCACCAAGTTGGTCAGATGGAAGTCGTAAGAGAGCTTTTGTTATCCTGAAGTCGGCAAAAGCATCTTGCACCTCTAAATATAATACAATTTTTGGCTTTCATAATGATAACAACTAACATTTGGGTAATGCTTAACAGATCTCATATAATCTTTACAACACCTCAGTGAGGTAAACAACCTGGCATAAAGAAACTGAGAAACTCAGGTTCTGTAAGTTTAAGAAACTTTCACATAGTCAAATAGCTAGATACCTTAATGCCAGCTTATATGACCTTTTGCAACAATCCTTAAACTTTATTCTTTCTCAAGTGGTGTCCATCACCCTTCCTCACAATGCAGATCTTATATTTCAAGTTCTTGAATCTATAACCAGAGCACTGAGGTGATTTTCCAGACACCAAGAGTGGTAGCTCTATGTATGTATGTATGTATATATGTATGTATGTATGTACGTGTGTGTGTGTGTGTATCCCTTAGAGTTGTTTAAAGCACTTAGCATGTAACTGAAACAATTTCTCATTCAAGATATTCAGACCAAAATAGCCTTTTGTCAGTTTGACTGCCTTACTTGATACAATGAATGTCTCAAATGAAAATGTACTTTGTAGCATCCATTAAAAAAGACTTTGAAAGAGCTAGAGACGCTTAAACATTCACTCCTATTATTTAAATAAAAATATGTTCATTGTATATCTACTAGAAAAAGACTCAGGAAAGATAAGTCTGCTGCTAAAAACTGATAGCATACCAGTTGAAGGATAACAATAATGGCCAATATTATCAAGCCATTGATACTTCTTTCAGATAGATAATTTTCACATTTCATTTAATCTCTAAAATAGGACCATGAGGTTGGAACTGTCATCATCCACATTAGAAAACTATTAGAAAACTAAAGCATGGAGAGTTTAAGTAATTTACTCAATGCCGCAAAATTCTTTAACGGCATAGTTGGGATTTAAACCTAGATCTTTTATTTCAAAGCCTGTGCTTTTAATCATTATGTTTTGATAACTGCATCTTTTCAATTTCTTTTCTTTTTTTTTTAGTCTCTCAACCGGGAAAAAGAATCCAATTGAAAAGGATAGACTAAACATTGGTAAAAGACACGTATAAAAGATAGCTGATGAAGCTGTGAGAGAGTTCTCAGTTAATCTAGTCCTTGGGCCCAGTGGAATTATTTTCCAGAAAACTTAGAATTCCTGACTGGACAAACTTGCAAAAGAGATTCCTCAGCATCACTGGATATTCCTTATGGTGGAGAGCAGGAGAGGTGTGGATAGCCTAGAGCTGATTCATTTCCTGCTTTGCAAATCAGGAGGTAGTGCATTTCCCAAATTGTAAGCCAGTAACCTTGGTGTTAATTTAGGGAGAAATTTTAACACAAATATACTTAAATGGATTTGTTGCATACACATAAAGAAAAGCTATGATCACTCAAGCCCAATGTGAATTTTCCAAGTTCTGGTGGATTTATTTCATTGATACTCTCTTGATACTCTTTATACCCACTTTTCCCTACACATCTGTACGCTCACAGTACTCCTTGTATGACATCTCTGCTCAAATGTCTTTGTATTGGTAAGACCTTCCTTGACCATCTACATATCAGTTAGCAACCTCTCTCCCATTACATATTCTCCTTATTTTTATTTTTTCAATTGCACGTGTCACCATCTAATACATATATTTTCTCTGTAAACAATAGACTGTGGTCTCCATGGGAGATGTGCTTGTATCTGCTTTGTACACTGTCACATAAATGCATCTAGACAGGATCTGCTGTTCAAGGCATGAATGAATATATTTGCTCTTTCAATTTATCCTGTCATCCAGTCCCATGGCCACTCATTTTTCTCATTTTGTTTTCACTTCCTCATCCACCTAGAAGTATGACGGACAATTTCACTGTTGGTTTTACCAATACTAAATAACAGTGCCAGTAACATTGCCATTCTTGCTTCTGGTCCTTTTGCTGTGCCCATTCTGTAAAAACCTAATACTGGGTCCATTTGGGCACCCACTTCCTCCATTCCTACACCAGAAATGTAGAGACAACAGAGATGCAGAAACACCAGAGATACAGAGAACCGCTGGAGAAAAATCACGCAACTTTTCATGTTGGTAATAATGTCAATTAATGGTCTGACACTTAAGCTAGACCCTCACTGCAGCCAAAACACTTCTCAATGGTGCTAGTCAGTTCTTTTTCTTGGTTCCCTTAGAATTTGGTTGAAATTTTCCCTACATTCCTTAGGTCGCCAACCCAATTGCCTTCCCACTGACTCTGAGTTTGTGTCTTCATTTCTTTCTTCCCAGAGGCAGGATCTCCGATAACGTGTTGCCTCCCTGAATCCCCCTTACAAGCTTCCTGTAACTACATCTATTCCTGTGACTACACCTCTTCCCTTGAATCTCACTTGTGAGGAGTTTCTCCTCTTAATTCAGCCAAATCCTCCACTTGGGCTCTGGATCCCATCCCCTTCTCTCAATTCAGGGTTTTGACTTTATCAGGCCCTAGTCTTCTGTGTCTTCAACCACTCCCTCTCTTTGACTCCTTTCCCTTGGTAAATAAACACATTCATCTCCCCTTACCCTATCTTATAAACAACACTCACTATCAGCCCCAAATGCTCAGACAACTAACTTCTCTCTGTCCTTTTACAGACAAGCACCTTGACTCTCTAGTCTACACTTGCTATGGTCACTTCCTCCTCATTAACGATTCTGGTGCTGGCTGTCTTTAGACTCTATTTTAATAATTATAATAGCTACCATTTACTCACTGTTTACTATGTATCAGGTGCTCTACTACACAGTGCAATATGCATTACTTCATTTTAATTTCTTAACAATCCTTTAAGGTAAGTATTACAATTCCCATTTTACAGATGGGAAAACTGAGGTTTTGAATGGCTAACTCACCTAAATGGTTAGCGATGGTCCTAGGTTTTAAATCTGGACAGTTCAATGCTAATTATCCCACCATTACCAACTGCATAATAATATGCACACTTTGAGAAAGACTGTTCTACATCAATGTATCTATCTTAGTCTTGAGCTCCTTTACATCCCACTGATGTGACTGCCTTTTCCAGTCACCTGCAGGCTTGCTTGACTCCTCTGGTCTTTTCAGTATTTCTTCACTGCACCTGGATCACTGTTTTTGGAGTTTTCTTTGCTGGACCCTTTTTTTTTGCTTCATCTGAGGTATTTTGTTATTTATCTGGCAAATCTGGCAAGGAGGTTTCTCTTACATTTTCCCATAAAAGATAAAAGAATATTTATTCTAAGAAATCTAAAGAGTTTTCTTTACAAGGGTACTGAGTATATTAAATCTGGGTACTCTTTGCATTAAAGTTCAAGAAATCTAACAAAGATGATTGAAAGTTAAAAAGACTATTTCTAAATCAAGATGATAGTTTGAGCACCAATGATAGATTGAAAACTTCCACCTCTGTATCAAACATATGGAAATGATAAAGAAAAAAATGGCTGAACTCAAAAATAAAAAGGCAAGGAAAACTCAGAGGATCAGAAATGGAGAGAGGAGTCAAGCTGGTAGGTAGGAGTTGAAGCCAAGAAACCTCAAAATAAACTATTATAGGAAAAACAAAAGGGTGAGAGGATCCACAGAATGCAGGAAAGTAGATAAAAAGAAGCATAGAAAAATTGTGGTAAATATAAAACATATAGCTGAATGTCATAAATAAGTCCAAATATGTCAGCAATTGCAATAAATACATTGAAAATGAAGATACTGAGATTGCATTTTTAATGATGCAGGTATATACTCTTTAAAGAGACATATCTAAACCAAAATGACACAGAAAGGTTGAATGTAAAATGATGAAAAATTTATAACAGAAATAACCCACTGAGAAGATATAATAATCATGTATTTGCACGCACCTAACAACACACTATGAAATATAAAAGGCAAAAGTTGATAGAATTAAAAGAAGAAATCAACACACAAAATAGTTGATACAAAGAAATAGTAAAAAAGAAAAGAAATACTAAATAGAAAGATTTGAGTAATATAATTAATAAGATTGATTTAATGGATAGATAGATTTATAATAGATAGATAATAAGATTGATTTAATGGATAGATAGATAGATAGATAATGGATAGATAGATAGAGGAAAACTGATACGAATGACAATTTAAAAAAAAGAGGCTGCTCTGATGTGCACCAGCTGAACACCAGCCCTCCAAACAATCCTAAAGGGAAATCGAAGAAAGACATGTGAACACAGAATAGTCCTCTCTCAGAAAAAAGAAAAAAATGAAATTTGAAATGAATGTTTTCCTTCAAGCAGGGAATTAGCTTTAATTAAAAGAATAGTGAAGCCAATTGCTTGAAATTATAATATTTTAGGTTGAGCCATGTGAAATGGCCATTTTTATAAGTGAAAGATGGTCCAAAACTGACAGTTCCATGTGGTTCAACCTCTATATTCTTCATTTATCCATGGTATTGTAAATTGCTAACATATACAGAATATTTCAACCTGTGGATCTGGAGACAGAACTTGCCTACTCACTAATGGGCTTGAAACTAGTTTTCAAATAAGACTAAAACTTGATTCTACTCAAATATATACGGCAGTTTTAAAGAGTTATGTTTTCCCGGAATTCAATATAAAAAACCATTTTACGGCTCACCAAAAACATAGTTCTTTGTCAAAAATTGTGAAATATGCTTGGATGATTATTAAAAGTCTAAAGTTGAATGAGAGAAAATCTAATTCAACTTAAATTGGTTGGATTTACTAACAGCTTTTTTTTTCATTGTACACCCACCAAAATCATCTTCTTTGTATCATTACACTATAAAAATTCCAGTAGATTTGGTTTTTGAAATAGCATCACTGTTGGTGCCCTTAACTTTAAAAGCCTCTCACAAAGTTTAAGAACAATCTTAAATAGAACACAAGTGCTCAGACAGTTTCTAAACACTGTATTTTGACAGATTATTTTAGCAAATCAAAAATGAAGAAACCAAATAGTCAATAACAACAGAAATTTCTTAGTTTTTATTCCTATTTTCTTCCCTTCTTTACTCTCTGCCTTCCTCCCCTACTCCCCCCTTTCCTTCCCTTTCTTCAGTCTTGAAGCTAATATTAAAAAGTGTTAACAATTATTAACACTGATTAATAGCAGTATGACTTGGTCTTGTACCTTAATATGTTTTTCACATTTCTCTAGAAAAAGAGAAATAAAAAGAAAAATGTTTTTACCTTTTCCGCCTTTACAGTGAATCACCACAATGTTTCTTTTATCCTCAGCCATCCACTCAATGACTTCCTTCGAAAGAGTCAGCATCTCTCTGATTTCAAACGTAAAATTTTTAGTTGAATTAAAGTACTTCAAAAAAATTGAGCTCAATTCATTTAGCCCTCTTCTGACAGCCAACTTGGCAAGAAACTTACTTTAGAGTGGGCACATTGTGATCATCAATCATGATTCGATGGACCCTGTGGTGGAAATGCTTAGGATTGTAAGATCTTTCACCTAAAATAGATGATGCATGGGTCATACCTCTATATCTAATAAACAAAGTAAATGATCAAGTTATGAATAAGTTATGCTTTTCTGTTAGAAATTCCTTATTCACCTTTAAAAGGAGCTTTCTGACTGGCTCCTCCTGCTCTAAAAGAAACTTAAGGGTCTCAAAAATATAAGGACAGTAGTGGTTTGTCCATCTTGAGTAACCTAAGTTCAACCTATTTTGGTTTGCTTAATAGGACTTACTTTTAATTTTCTAGCAGGCTACTCATTACATTATTATAGGGTAGTTAAGCACCACAGAGCAGAAGCAAATGTGGTCGACCAAAATGTTTGCCTCCTGAAAATGATAATTTAATGTACAGGAAGAGGAGAAAATCAAGAAAGACAAAGTAGTAAGCTGAGATATAATCTGTTTTCTACACCGTTTTCTTTTTTTTCTGTGTAGGGCCCTGCTCTCCTCACACCCCACTCCTAGTGGGTTAGAGAATGAATTTGTTGAATTATCTGTCTTCAAAACAGGAGCTGGCAGGAAGAACAGAAATATTTTCTTCACCTAAAACCACTAGAGCATACAGACTCCTAAAATGGCTCCGCCTCTACCCCAGCCTCCTGTCTCGCTCACGGGGCACTTCGTGCTGTTGAGCTATCTTTTCCCACCAAATAGGGCCAAGAGCAAGATGGAGATTTTTTAACTCACTTCCCACCACTACCAAATACTTATGACTAAATGAAACGTAAAAACTGAATCGTCTTCTTACATGCAGTGATTGGTTTTCTATCTATAGTAGGAAAATATCTAGTTAAGTACGTACTGCATAGATTGTAGACTTGGTAGTGGTTTCGATGCTTGGTGTCCAGGAACCGCACAACTTCCTAAAATCGATGGACACATATATTACATATATCCACATGGCACCAACATAAGCCACTTCCTAGGAGTAGCCTGAAATGGTTATTACCTGTTATTCCCTTGTCCCTCACTTAGCACCTTTTAGGGGAGATTCAGGGACTATAAGAGTATGTGCATTCCAAATCACATCTAACCCACTGATAGTTTTCAAATAGCCCACAAGGTTGTGCTTGACTACCCTGATTAGCCTCTACTATAAATACACATTGTTTAAAGATACCAGACAAGGAAATTAGCTGGTTGACTAGTTTTAAGTGAATTTATTCCTACTCATTAATTCGCAGTACTATATGATTCTTATCTAGATCTAATTCTACATAGATATGTATTTTAGATAATGATCTGGATTTTACCATCTACCTAAGCATTACTTAAATAAATAAATGCAAAAACTGTATGTATGATTGTGTGCATGTGTGTGCATGACAGAAAAAGATAAACACATTATGTCAAATTTTAGATAAATGGTAACAATATGGAGAATTTCTTGGCTCATCTGTGTTTTCTTATTTTCTAAAATGAATATATATGTGTGTATGTGTATATATGTGTATGTTATACACACATATATGTATATATGTATAACTAAAAATAATAAATAGTGGTTATTATTTAAAATACAGTTAATATCACCATACTAATACAACAATATTTCCAGCAAACTTATCCAACTGCAACACACACATGTGCATGTATCTCTGCCAAAAACAAAAGTGACTGTAAAAAAATGTCAAAAATTGATTAGTACAGTACCCTTATAGCAATGTTTACTGGCTTAATATTGAGAAAAAGAAAAATTAAGGTATCAAAATGATCAATTTGTTAAATTGGTTATCCCTGTCAGGAGGAAATAATAAATCAAAAAGAGAAACACTCTGAGTCTGCATAGCACTGTGGTGGGGGGATAAATAGTCTTACAAGTGTCAAAAATGTGTGGGATCCCTACACCAAGATAAAATCCAGATGGACTGAGGTATCAAATATAAAAAGCCACAAATATCTCTAAGAAATGTAAATGAACATCAATCAATTCTTTGGATGAGGAAGAACTAAGGATTATCAATGGAAGATCAACAGATTTAGGTTTGACTTCACAAAAATTTGAAATTTCTGTTTAAAAAAAGCCACAGTACAACAAACAAATGACAGGAGATTCTTCAGTAAAATTGAGAGAATAAGGACTATGCCTAGTGTAATCTATAAACTAGTTATAGTAGTACAAACTAATAACACAGTAACAACAATTTAAAGATTACTCTCTCACCCTATAGATAAATAGGCCATAAATAAAAGCGTCAGTTCACAAAAGAGAAAATCCAACTGGCTAACAACCTACAAAGATAAATATTTAGCCTCACCAATAAAGATGCCAAAACAGTAATGAAATGCCATTTTCACCCATAAAATTAGCCTTTCCTTTTTAATGAGAAGACCCAATGCTGGCAAATATGGCATGAAAATTCCTTGCAGGCCAGTTAATAAGTACATTTCAAGAAAAGAAAATTGAAGGTTAATATCTCATTAGTATGTACAAAAGTTTCTAAATAAAATATTAGCAAATAGAATCTAATGATATATTAAAAAGGATAATATATTAAGACCAAAGGGGGTTTATTCCAGGAATAGAAAATATTGTTTTAATATTCGAAAATCTCAATGGAATAAGAGAAAAACATTTTGATTATCTCAGTAGATGCAGAAAAAGTATATGATATATTCAGCACCGATTGATGATTAAAAACTCTTAGCAAACTATAAATAAAATGGAAGTTTCTTAATCTGGTAAAGGATAGCTACAAAAAGCCTCTAGAAAATATCATTCTAATATTGAAATAGCTAATTCTTTCTACCTAAATTTGGGAACAAGGCAAGGCTGTCTACTCTTACCACTTCTATTCAACATTACATTGGAGGTCCTAGACAGCTGAATAAAGAAAGAAAAAGAAATGAAAAGTACAAAAAGTGGAATTAAAGTAGTAAATTACATGATTATCTATGTAAAATATCCCAAAGAATATACAAATTAATTATTAAAATAAATGCATGAATTTATGAAGGGTGCTGGAAATACATACAAAAATCAGTTATAGTCCCAACAAATAATTAGAAAATGAAAATTTAAAAATACCATTTAAAATAGCATCAAAATCCATCAAATAGGGATAAAGCTAACAAAAGATGTGCAAAGCCTGTACAGTGAAAATACTGCTAAAAGAAATTAAAGAAGACCTAAATAAATTCAGAGATATATTATGTTTATGGGTTGCAAGACTCAATATTTTTAGATGTTGATTCTCCCCAAGTCAAGCTATGTAGTCAATGTCATCCAAGATAAAATACCAGCAGGGTATGTGTGTGTGTGTGTATGTGTAAATTAACAAGCTGATTCTAAAATTTATATAGAAATTCAAAGGACCTAGGAAAGTCAAGATAGTTTTAAAGAAGTACAGGTTTTCTGGGTTGGTGAGCAGGTGGAAATGCTCACCTGAGAAAAGTGAGAGAAAAGGGAGCCTGGAGAGGGTTTAGAAGCTTTGTGCCCCTTCCCCCATGCATTGCCCTATGCATCTCTTCTATCTGGCTGTTCCTGAGTTGTGTCCTTTTCTAATAAAGTGGTAATCTAATCACCAAGTAAATAAACATCAAATGAAGATGCTGTGGAAGCTGAGGAGCATGAGGTAAAAAGACTCAAGTTTGACAAAGAAGGAGAAGTCAGAGAGATGGCCAAACAACTTCAAGTGAAATTTCTTCAGTTATGATAGAAGAAACAAAATCATCTTCATCTAAGAATAAAGACAAAGTAGTTGTATCAGGCAGCACTGTACAGAGGAGGATGAAGAGGCAGAAGAGAGTCTTTAATGACATCAACAGAAATGATCCCAGAAAGAAAAAAGTCAAGAAAAAGAATCTGATGCCTTAACTAACTGTGAATGAAGAGACTTCTGAGAAAAATAACCAAATGGAGGAATCTCATTGGTCTCAAGCTGAGAAAGATTTACATTCTGAAGGTAGTGCAAATATAAGGCCCTGTAAGTAGCGACTGTGACTGCCATGAAACAGAAGAATTAGTAGGATCCAATACCAGTAGACATGGAGAGATTCTCTCAGAATCATCCATGGAAAACGATGATGATGCCAGAGAAGTCACTGATGAACCAACAGAACAAGACTATTGGAAACATTTAGATGCAGTATTTTACATACAGTTCTAGTTTTATACTGTATCAAATTCCTATGTAATAAAGTGGAGGTTTAGTTTTACAAGAGAAGTAGGTTGTAAAATAAAGTACTTTATGGGATACATCCTGAGAGAGTTGTTCATATAGGAACAGTGAATTATCAGCTCCTCTGGGTCCTGCTTATTATTGACAATTTTTGGTGGGTGGAGTCTGGTTAATCAGTGGTTTGTGTATAGATTTTTTTAAATTTAGAATTAAAGTTTTTAAATGGGAAGGTAATAATTACAATTTTTAAACTTTGAGGACAGTATCACATTTAGTTTCTACATACGCAAGAAAGCTTTTTGTCTTGTCTTTTTCTGACAGCTCTAGAAGTTTTCCTATTTTGGTCATAGTTTCAACATTTTACCATGTGAATTATAGGGTTTTGTGGTAGTTATATATTATTTATATTTATAAATATACATTACATATAATTCATCTCTTACAGAAACAGAATAATATAAAATTTGCCTCCTTAGAATAATATTGTACATTTACATGTAATCTATTATACAGGGTATATTATATCACACATATAATAACATATTATATAATATAACGTGGGATATAATACATATTATAATAAAATAATAAACAACATATATTATGTTATGTAATATGATTAAGTACAATTATATTTATATAATATATACCATATAATATATTATATATAAAATACATAATTTTAAATACAAATATACATATATTATTCTAAGGGAGGCCATGTTATATTTTTATCCTTCTATAAGAGATGAATTTATATTATTATATAAATTATATATATTTATAAATGGAATAATATATATGTATATATAATATGCATTAAATTTTTTACCTGAAAGAGTATATTTTTAGGAGAATACTGCCACCTACGTGTTCTAAGTTATATTAAATTTATAACTCCATAGTCTGTTTACTGAGAAAAATGAGCATTTGTTAGATAAATACCCTTACCTTAATGGGATTCCTATAGAAAGAGTGTTTTCCAGAAGATGGGAATGACATGGCAATAATACGCCCTGGAAGTCAAAATAGTCACTATTACAGATGTTATTATACATGTGAAACAATAAATGAGAACTTAATTTACATATAATCAGACTCTTTTTTCATAAAAAAGAAATTTCAGGATTGAGAATGACAAAAAAGCTAACTAACCCTCAGAATAATCAACATAACATATTAAAATATCCAATATAATGACCACTAAACTCCCACAGTGCTCCCAAGACTCAACTGCTTCCAGCCAAATGCAACAGATTTATGTTGATCTCAGTCTGGAGCTGCCCCCATGGTGAGAATTTCTTATCTGAACACTAAAGAAAAAGGAGAGATCTGGGATCCAGCAATCGTGGGAACTCCCAGGGTGCTCCAGTGCTCCTGACTCAGAAACCTGAGACCTACAAAGGGTTCCAGCAAGAGAACAGGTCTCTCTGAGATCCTTGAGACCCAGGATAACTATTAGAACTCAACAAATTCTAAACCAAACAAATGGAGTCAGCTGAAAATTCCTTCAACTCCCTGTACTGTAACCAAGTAACCCTGATTTGGGATGACCATTGTCAGGGTTAAACTACAAATATGTCACACTACCATAGTGGTAGATGTCTTCACAGATCAAGAATGCTTTAGACAAGGTAAGAACCAAAATAAACATATAATTACCCACACACAAGAAAAATGTGAAGTTAATGTAAGTAAATCAAGAGTAAATCTTCACAAACCAGTAATGTAAGTGAGGTCTAAGTCAAATCCATCTTTCCTGTATCGCCGTTTGTTTCCTGAAACCTGAGAGTTTAAAACAATCATTAATTTGTAAAATATAAATCAACATAAAAATAAAGAAGATTATATACATATCTATAACACTCGCCAGTATTTCCCGAAACACAAACATTTTTCTGAATCACAAACATGTTTTGCCCACTTACCATCCTTCTGGTCAGTATTTCAAGATGTCTTTTTTGGTAAGCCAGATGAAAAACTCTCATCAGAATGATAAGTCGTAGAGGTCGAAATATAATTGCCAATCTAACAATAAATTTTAAAGATCCATTTTTACTTCAGAAATAGAGGATTTTGTCAATATGGACTAAGTCTTGAGCAGTGATTCTTAACCAGGGGCAATTTTGTACACCCCATCTATCCCCAAGCCTCTCACCCACTTACCCAAGGGATATTTGGCAATGTCTGGAGGCATTTTTGGTTGTTGTAACTGTGTGTGGAGGGGGTGCTACTTGCATCCAGTGGATAGAGGACAGAAAAGCTGCTAAACACCAATGAACAGGACAGCTTCCATAACAAAGAATTATCTGGTCCAAAATATCAATAGTGCTGAGATTGAGAAACTCTGGTCTAGAGAGATAGCTATATGATGGATGCTTAGAATTTGTGGATTTAACTTTTGTAGCTTAAGATGAGCATTTTTCAATCTTTTCCCCATCAAACAAACTGAGGGTTCTTGTTCACCTGTGTTACTCCCATCAGTAACAGAGGTTCACTACACTACTAACACACATCAGGCAGGCAGTAGATTGAGATACTTCCCAAGTGTGCTAGCTACTGTCTCTCCTGCCATCAGAAAAAAAACACAATGGCAGAGAACTGATGGTTTGGACTAGTGCTTCTCTAACTTGAGTGCACACACTGATTCAGTAGGTCACTGGGGCCTGCGGTGTTTTCCTTCTTGCATTTCTAGCTCTTAGATGATGCTGAGGTTGTAGGTCAGAGGACCATACTGGCTCCAGCTATTTTCAAACAACTCCAAAAGCCTATCGCATAACATCAAGTTTCACTAGCACCTGAATTGAAGTCCTGGGAAGCTGGAGTGCAGAAAGAAGCAAGCTATTAGACTAATAAATAAGCCTAATGAGCCACCCAACATCTACATCCCAGTACGCATTTGTTCTTCTTTTCCTCATCGCCAAAGTAGAAAGAAGAAAAGCCATCAGTTCTTCATACACATTTTAGTTTCCTGATCCCCAACAGTTCTGATTTTGCCTCAGCTTTCTTCATTCCAATGATACTGCAAAATTCCACCTCTGTGTTGCTATCCACGTCACCTGGTTTTCTGTTCCATTTGCTTTTTGAGAGAATTATCATTGGAGTCACTCAAGTTTTGCATATGCTCAAACCAATACTCTCTTTGTTATAGGAAAAACCCAGGAATTTCATGTGTAAGGAATTTGTGATTGAAGCTTAAACGGGAATTTAGTGGGAATTTCAAAGTATAGCGAAGTTAAAGTTAGTACAAGAGGCAAAGTCCCCAGTTTCTTCTTTGAGTGCTCCATCTTCTTCATTCAACCAAAGGTACGTAGTGCGTACACCCTTCATGGATCCCTAAATACCACCAGCCTTTAGTTTCTAAGTATGTGGAAATTTATCTAAACATTTCATTTTCAAGCAGCTTATCTGGCATAGAATCATCACATTCAGAGTTAAAAGATTATACAAAATGAAATCCATAGAAAATGCAAAAAAAAAAAGACAGTTTAAGAAACGTGAATCATGTCTCTTACCTGGGGATATCATTAAAATAACTGAAGTCATAAAAAATGTAAATTATATCAATCAGTAGAGTCAGCAGAATAATGACAGCATCTAAGGAGTTAAGTAAATCAGAGAAATATCGTTGCATCCTATAATGTAAAACAAAAAATACAAGTTTATGCTCCCCCAAAGAAGAGACAGGGAAATTTTAAAAGCAAGAATTATTTGGCTCATCTCCATTAACAATTCTATTTTAATGAATTATCTAAAATGCATTTACTAGACTAGACATAGAAAAGTATTCATATTCATTATTTTATACATATATATGACAAAAGCATAAATATTGCAGTTTAAGTTCAGTTAAGAGATATAACCAAACCATCAAACAAGAGGCAAGCAATGCCTTCACATAGGTGGGAGAGAAAGGTGGGATGTTGGAGAGTACTATTGGGCAGTGGAAGCTGAACATGTCACAGCCTTAGAGCAACTGCGGCTGTGAGGAGGGCAGAAGAGGAGCTTGTGAGAGGCAGACAGGTCCACTATTTTGGCCTGCGAACTCATCATCTGGCTTTGTACCTAGAGTGGAATCCCAATGGGCTGGTATGGCCTCCCCTGCAAAAGCTGAACTTGCACCCACTGCACCTTCCTCCCCCCAACGCTGGCTCCTTCAGCTGTGGGCACTGGTGATCCGCGGGAAGGTTCTAGGGTAGCTTCCGCTTCTAGGGTAGCCCCTTTCAGGCTCTGAGTAACCCGGCAGTGGGCAACTGTCCTTAGCTCAAACGCATGAGGGTAGAGTTCAGGAGGAGAGGAATCAAGCTGCCTTCTGAAAGGCTCTGGATGAAGTGAGGCCAGGGAACTTAGTCTCTGACTTCCACAGCAGTCCAGCTCTAAGGCTTGGCTTACTCCATCCACCTTCTCAGAAAGCCAGCAGCGGAGAAAATCAACTGCTGCCTCACTACTAAGCCTCGCTGACAGGATGAGCATGCCTCAGATCTCCTGTGTACCTTAACAAAAGTTTTTATTTTAACTGAGGTAGGGGATTGTTCATGATCTATTTTCTAGTATTTAATATGCCATCAGATTTTATTTAGATTCAATTCTTAATGAAAGTATTAATATTTATACTTCACATACATGTTCCTCTTAATAATGTGCATGTAGACACATCAGCTGCCTTGTCCCATTTTGCAAACCCATTAAGCTTTACCTGTTGAAGGAACCATCTAGAATACATTATTGGAGACTAGAGTGACAGTTACAACAAAAATATTAAAGCCCAATCTAGTAGAAATTGGGATGTGGATAGTTGTTTCTCTGGTGGACCGTGTCTTCGAGGAGAATTATTTTGATAAAGAGGGACAAATTTGGTTGTGTTGACCTGGTAATTACTTTGGGATGCTTCTCATAGCACTACAAAATAGCTTTATATGTTTTTAAAAAATTAATCAAACTTACCCTTCTACACATACTCGAAGAAGAACATCCATTAAAAAAAATAAAGCAATAGCTAAAGAAATTGAACGATATTCCAAAGGAATATACACTTTGCTATCAGAGATGAATTGATCTGCGATGATAAGAGACATGTCCACAAAGACGAGCAAGATTCCAAATATTCTAAAACAAACAAACACATAAATAAACAGAATAAAGATGAATTGGTTTTCACCTCTATAGTTAGACTACATCTAGCCCAGGGATCTGATACTAAAATGTCATTATTTAGGATTAAACTGTCAGTGGCAGGGAGAACTGTGTTGTCTTAGAATTTCAACAAAATTACTCAGTTTTCACCCAATAGAAGCATTTAGGAAAATAAAATTCCCACAAAACCACTTCATGTTATCATGCTCCTTTATAATAGACACATCAGACTAACCCTCCAACATAGAACTGTCAAACTGAATTAAAATTACTTATCTCTGCTTGTAAACTCTTCTTAAAATTCAAGAAGTTTATAAGAGGTCTCTACGAATTTCTCATAGTAAATAAAACCTCATTAGTCTTGATAATTATTAAGAATTTAGTAATAAAAACCAAGTGAAAGCATGACTAACATAAGCCCTAAAAAGACCACTTTGACCAGTAAGATTTTTTCATCAGTGAGATTTTCAGCAAGTATATGATTACACATTAATGGATGTTTCTAGCATATGCTGGGCACATGAGAAGGACTTCAATTCCAAAAATATATACATGATTGAACTCTAAAGTAACTCCGAAGCCTTTCTCTTACGTATTCTAAACACATTACCCATAAATTGATTACACTATTTGTAGAATCTATGAAGATGAATTAATTAGTCTTCAAAGTACTTTTTTCCAATTGCAACACAAATTAAAATATTATAAATTTAAAAGGAAGCAAGTATATTGCGTGAAGCTGTATGATAGTATGAAATCTTGCCATCATGTGGAGAAGAAGCCTAAATAGAATGCTTTCAGAATTAAGGAGTAATTCGAGACAAATAAGGTATTTAATAAAACACTTTACTTGTAATTGTAGAATTTTAAAGTGCATGCATCATTATTTTTACTTTTCCAGGTAGGAAAAAACATACTAATATGTTACCATTAGACTTAGGGGAATGCCGTTTCTTTGCAATTCTTAATGTTCAGGTTAAACTAACCTTCCAAGATAAATTAGATTACATTATATGGGACACGGGGGCTATTTAGTAACATACTGACAGTGGAAATGCTTTTTTTCTCCTCCTAGATCCTTTCTCATTAAAACAAAATTCACATTAAATGGATACATATTTAATTACCTCTTTTTTTAGGGTCTCACATACCTGATTATGAAAGATGATACAATTAAGCGTATAACTTTCTTAATCTCTTGGCTGCAAAAAGAAGTAAAAATAAAATTCAAGAGTTTTCAAGTTTATCACAGATTTCTTCTAACATATAATATGAATTTAACCAATAAACAAAGGCCTTTATAAATATAATTTTAAAAGAAAATCCTTCAGAAGTTGCATAACAAGGTGCTTTTTACTAATAACTAAAATTTTCACATTTCTGCTTCATGATTTTTTTTTTACTTTCATATGTGGAATATGAATAAAACACCAAACTTTAGATGTCTAGTAACATTTCCTTTGCCTATAAAGCCCCAACCCCACCTTTATGGTAATATTAAGCTTGGCGTCATCAACTAAAGCAACATAGCGTGGAGATAGAGGAAGTGATAGGAGAGACCTGTGTTCCAGTTCTCCCATTCATGAGCTGTGGGATCCTGGGCAAGTCATCAAACCTTGGCCAGACCTATTTCCACAGCAATCAAAGAAGGGACTTCAGGCATGGGTAGGGAGCACCCATCTTGTCCTGTAATATTCATCTCTTGAAACAAGACATCCCATGAATATGACAGTTAAACATTAATGAGAGTCACATTTGGAGTTGCAAGTGCTCTTTGGAGGTAATTTAATAAGGAATTTTAATAAGATGCATTTCAAAGGAGAAATAACATACAGACTGGGCTCCTTCCATTAATAGGAGGAGGAAGAGGAGCCTCTTTGATGAACTCCACAGTTACGCCTCATTTTATCCTATGGCTAAAGACAAGGTAGCCACTGGGGTGCAGTTTCATGCCCTGCTGAAGCTTCCAACACAGGACACAAATTCCACTCCAAGTGGGATCAAGCCCAAGGCAGTGCTCATAGCCTGTGCCCAAGACTGAAGAATGGAGATGATGGATGAAGAACAGAACTAGGGCACCACCAAAATTGGCCACGGATGAATACTCTTAGGCTAACCTGGGATGCAAGAGCTCCCCACTCCCTCTAATCTCTCCCTCCTTTACCTGCACCCACAACCTCTGCCCAGGCTTAGTGAGTTGAGGCTGACATGGATGGGAACTGATTGGCCAAAAGAGGTGAATTTCCCCCTGAGGTTACCATTCTCTTAATACAAGCCCTTTCTCAACCACACAGACTACTGGATCTCCAGATAGCAATGAAATGTTATAATAAATCTGAACTTGCCTGACAAAGTGAACATACAGAACCATGACTGACAGAATCATGGGGGCACAAAGGTATGACTTAGGATGGCTTTAGGGCCTCCTATCACTTTCAGTGCCTCACAAAACTACCCCAAGTAAATATGCAATTGAGATTTTTTAAAAACAGTGTGCTATGTAAATGGAACTTCAAACAATATGTTTAGAGTTTGCAGGGAAAGGACTGTGACTCATTGACTCTATATCCAGGAAAAGTACTGTTCATATTTAGGAGCAACAGACAGATACTCTCCAACATGAAGCAACTCAAAGCATAGCAGCCACATACCTTTCCTAAAAACAATTACTCGAAGTGCTCAAGCCAGCTGAGCAATGAATCAAAAGGAAGAATGCAGGAGTAAGAAAGATACCTTATAGAGACAAGGTTAAGAAATTAAATCATAACAATTCAGAACTGTCTAAATAATCATTGTTAATGGAGCACATGGAACAAATGATTCTAAAAACAAAGATAATCTAAGATTCTTGATAATACCATGGACTTAAATTTGCAGGTTTTCTCACACAACTTAGGATTTAAGGTTTGTAAGAAGATAGAAGTAAAAGCAAGTCTCATTTCTTCTCTTTCCCAGGTACAAGTCTAGTGTTAACCTGGATACTGATGGAGAAACAAGGGCACAATTATGTTCTCTAAAAATAAGTTTATAACTTTCATATCATTAAAAATTGACAAGAATGAAAACAATGAATTAATAGCAAAATACAGAAAAATTTAAAGATAAAATGTGAAGAGAATGTTTAACACAGAAAACAAAGGAAGATGATAGCAAATAAAACCTAAAATACCAGAAATGATAACAAATACAAGCACGTTACTGTCATATTAAATACTGGCAAATACTCTCAGATAAGTTTAAAAACTAAATGCACAATACGCTATATACAAGAGACAAAAACTAAATTAAAATGATAGTTTGAAAATAAAGAGATGGACAAAGATATGAGATGCAAACGTTAAATCTCAAAATATTAAAAGTTGTAATATTAATATCAAAGTTGAATTCAAAGTAAACATATTAACTATGACCAAGACATCTTATATTGATAGAAGGTAGATTCTATAGGACATTAACAAGGCCATGTTGAAAAGAGGTGAGATGTGTATTGGGGTCAGGTCCTGTCTTTCCCATTGGACACTTACTTCTCTGTACAGATGCTGGAGAAGGCATGTGGCCATACTCAAAGCACTAAGGGCACCAGGGTGATTCTTTGGTCTTCCTGCTCTCACACTAGGGCTCTGGACTTTTCCCCCAAACTATCCACAACACACAAGGCTACATTCCCAGTTTATAGTGTAAACTCTGGTTGAAGAGAGCTGAGTCCGGCTTCAGATCTGATTCCAACCTAAGTTAGCTCATTAGAATTCTCTACCGGGGTTTGGAGAGGAAGCTCCAAAGTAACTAGGAGTGTCTTTTGCCTGGCTTGGTCCACAGGGTATGTACTTCCCTTGGGAGTATTGGTGGCAAAGATAAGATCTGAGTGTCTCTGGCCAAATACTATCTATTCTTAAATATATATATATATTGAAATATAGAAACTTCTTGTGCAGCAAACACATACTTAAAGAATTCGTATGAAATATTTGAAGAAACTCATCCTGTAATAAGACATAAAAAACTTCAATGTACTTTAAAATATAAAAATTATGCAGGCTATATTTTCTGACCACAATGTAATAAAACCATTGCAGTGGGAGAATACTGACATACAAGATATTTAATCGCATTTTATCATTACAGAAATTAAAAAGGTGCCATACATGACAACTTAGATTAAATGGAGATATTGCCTGAAAGACATGAACTACTAACATTTGCTCAAGAAAAAATAGATAAGCTGAATAGTCTAAAAGATAATATACCTTTTAAGGAAATTGAACTTGTAGTTTAAAACTTTCCAACAACAAAAACTCCAAGCCCAATTTTTAAGTGAAGAAATAATACCAATTCTAAACAAACTCTTCCAGAAAAGAGGAAAAGAGGACTATTTCCAAACTCATATTAAGAGACCAGCATTACCCTGATTATTCTATCTTTGTTAGACCAGCCAAATCAGTAAAGATGTTACATGACAAGAAAATTACCAACCAACATCCCTCATGAATACAGATGCAAAAATCCTTAACAAAACGTTAGGAAATCGAATCCAGCAACATAAAAAAGAAAATGCATCATGACCAAGTGGTGTTTGTTCCAGGAATTCAAGGATGGTTCAATACTCTAAAATTAATGTAATTCACCATGTCAATAAACAAAGGAAAATAAAACATACAGTCATCTCAATAGATGTAAATTTTTTTTCCAAAAAATTTAAGGTCCATTCATAATAAAAACTTTCAGCAAACTAGGAATAGAAGGGAACTTCCTTAGCCTGACAATGGACATTTACAAAAATCCCATGGCTAATATCATTCCTAATGGTGAAAGACTGAATATTTTCTCCCAATGATTAGCAATCCAGGATGTCAGTTCACTATTCTTCTATTCAAAATTGTATTGGAGGTTCTAGTCAATGCAATAAGGCAAGAAAAGGAAATAAAAGGCGTATAGATTTGAAAGGGAGAAATAAAACTCTATTTGTAGAAGATATGCTTGTCTACCCAGAAAATCCCAAGGAATCTACAAAGAAGCTAATAGAACTAATAAGTGAGTTTAATAAAGTTATCAGATAAAAGGTCAATAAACAAAACAATTATATTTCTATATACTAGCAATGAACTATTGAAAAATGGAAATTTAAGCAACTACACCATTTATATTAACACCAAAACCCACAAAACACTTTGGTGTAAATTAACGAAATATGTGCAGGATCTGTACACTGAAAATTACAAAACATGATTAAAGAAAAAAAGATTTTAAGGTAAGAGATGTACCATGTTCATAGGTTAGAAGACTCAACATTGTTAAGATGTCACTTCTCCTCAAACCAAGCTATAGATTCAATACAATTTCTATTAAAAAATCACAGCACAATTTTTTGTAGATATTGATAACCTGATTCTAAAATTCACATGGAAAGGCAAAGTGATACCACTCCCTGATTTAAAGACTTACTATAAAGTTAAATAATCAAGACAGTGTGGTATAGAAGAAAGAATCGACACATAGAACAGTGGAACAAAATAGAGTCCAGAAATAGACTCTTGTACGTGGTCAACTGATTTTCAACAAAGATGCAACGGCAATTCAACAGAGAAAAAATAGTCTCACAAGAAATTGTAGTAGAATTATTGGACATACATATACAAAAGAACAGTCTTCAACCTATATCACACAACGTACACCAAAACGAACCCAAAATGGATCCATGTACCTAAATGTAAAACCTAAAACTATGAAATTTCTAGAAGAAAACATAGGAGAAAATATTTGTGACCTTGGGTTAGAAAAACATGTCTTAGACAGTACACCAAAAATCATAATCATGAAAGAAAAAAATTGAATTTTATCAAAATTAAAAATTTCTGCTGTGTAAAAAAAATAAACCAAAACAGGGACAAGCTACAGATTGGGAGAAAATATTTGCAAAATATTTATCTGATGAATTTGTATCCAGAACATATAAAGAACTCTCAAAACTCAACAATAAGGAAAAAGAATTTAAAAACAGATCAAAAACTTGGATAGACACTTCACCAAAGGAAATTAATGGATAGCAAGTAAGCATACGAAAAGATGCTCAACATCATTGGTCATTATGAAAATACAATTTCAAGTCTCAGCGAGATACCTCTACTCACCTATTACAATGTCTTAAAAAACAAAGTGAAACAAAACAGACGGACAATACGAAGTACAGGCAAGGATGCAGAGCAACCAGAACCCTCATACATGTGAAACAGTACAGCCATTTTGGAAACTATTTTTTATACAATTAAACTACACTTTACCATAAGATTCAGCAATCCTTACGCCCACACAAAGACGTATATGCAAATGTTCATAGCCACATTATTCATAACAGGCCAAAACTGGAAATAATCTAAACGTCCATCAATGGGTGAATGGATAGGAAAATATGGAATATTCATATAATGGCATACTACTCAGCAATAAAAAGAAACAGACTACTGATACACGTATTTATATGGATGAATCTCCAATGCATTAAGCTATATGAAAGAAGCCAATTTCAATTGGCTACATACTATTCAACTCAACTACATGACATTCTGGAAAAGGTAAAACTATAGGGACAGAAAATAGATCAGTCATTGCCAGGGGCTAGATTTGGGGGAAAGGTTGAACACAAAAGGACTTGAGAAATTTTAAAAGGATGATAGAATTTTTCTGTGTCGTGATTATGACAGTGGTTACACGAATCTATGTATTAGTCAAAACTCATAGAATTGCCACACAATGCATAAAATTCATTAAATATAAATTGTAGCTTAAGTTTTTAAAGAATATTTACTATGCTGTAAATTATACCTTAAGGTGTGAAAAGTGTGCTGTAATCAAAAGGCTAGTAAAATGATGGAATAAAATAAATTCTGGAAACAGAGCCGGTATGCAAAGATTCATAATAAAATAGAGAGACATTTAAAAATCACTGAAGAAAATAGAAATTTTTTCAATAATAGGTTCATTCATTCAACCAAAGTCATTGAGTGCCTACTATGTACTATGGTGCTGTTTTAGTCACTGGAGATACAGCAGTTAACAAAATGGACAAAATTTTCTTCCTTCATGATGCTTGCACTCTTGTTATGAGGACAGACCATAAGTATAATAAATAAGTAAATAACATAATAAGTTATAAAGTGATAAGTGCAATAGAGATCATTAAAACAGGGCAAGAGCAATGGAGGGGGATGCAATTTTGATGTTGGGGAAACTAGGTAGTCACTTGGGAGAAAAGTATATTCCTACATTTTATACCTTAATACAAAATAAATTCTGGACAGATGTTTTATTCAAATGTAGAAAATAAATTCAAAATATAGAAGAAATTTTGGTGACTATATTAAAATCTTGGGTAGAGAAAGACTTTCTACATATGACACTAAAGGCATAAATCACAAAGGAAAGTAGAGATATATTCAACTGCATGAAGATTATAAACTTCTATGGGCCAGCCCTGGCAGCCTAGTGGTTAAGTTCAGTGCACTCTGCTTCTGCGGCCTGGATTTGGTTCTCAGGTGCGGACCCATGCCACTCATCTTTCAGTGGCCATTCTATGTTGGTGGCTCATGTAAAGAAAAAAAAAAAGAGGAAGATTGGCAACAGATGTTAGAAAAAAAAAGACTATAAATTTATACACAGTGAAAAGCTAGACAACCTGGGAAAAATTACTTGCCCTATATATGACATAAAAAAGATTGATATATTTAACTTTTCAATCCAATGACAGAGATAACATCCCAATTTTACTTTATTTTATATTTTAAATTTTTTATTGAGGTAATGATAGGTTACAATCTTGTGAAATTTCGGTTGTACATTATTGTCTGTCACTCGTGTTGTAGGTGCAACCCTTCACCCTTTTTGCCCACCCCCACCCCCCCTTTCCCCTGGTAGCCACTAATCTGTTCTCTTTGTCGACGTATTTAAATTCCTCATATGAGTGGAGTCATACAGAGATTGTCCTCCTCTATCTGGCTTATTTCACTTAACATAATTCCCTCAAGGTCCATCCATGTTGTTGCAAATGGGACAATTTTGTTCTTTTTCATGGCTGAGTAGTATTCCATTGTATATATATACCACGTCTTTTTTTATCCAATCATCTGTTGATGGGCACTTAGGTTGCTTCCACGTCTTGGCTATTGTAAATAATGCTGCAATGAACATTGGGGTGCATGGGACTTTTGGAATTGCTTATTTCAAGCTCTTTGGATAGATACCCAATAGTGGAATAGCTGGATCATATGTTAGTTCTACTTTTAAATTTTTGAGGAATCTCCATACTGTTTTCCATAGTGGCTGCACCAGTTTGCATTCCCACCAGCAGCATATGAGGGTTCCTTTTTCTCCACAACCACTCCAACATTTGTTACTATTAGTTTTAGATATTTTTGTCATTCTAATGGGTTTAAGGTGATATCTTAGTGCAGTTTTGATTTGCATTTCCCTGATGATCAGTGATGATGAATATCTTTTCATGTGCCTATTGGCCATCCGTATATCTTCTTTGGAGAAATGTCTGTTCATGTCTCCTACCCATTTTTTAATTGGGTTGTTCAATTTTTGTTGTTGGGTTGTGTGAGTTCTTTATGTATTATGGATATTAAGCCTTTGCCGGATGTTTTACTTGCAAATTTTTTTTCCCAGCTAGTGGGTTGTTTTTTTGTTTCAATCCTGTTTTCCCTTGCCTTGAAGAAGCTCTTTAGTCTGATGAAGTCCCATTTGTTTATTCTTTCTATGGTTTCCACTGTCTGAGAAGACATGGAGTCCGAAAAGATCCTTTTAAGACTGATGTCAAAGAGCGTACTGCCTACGTTTTCTTCTAGAAGCCTTATGGTTTCAGGTCTCAGCTTTAGGTCTTCGATCCATTTTGAGTTTATTTTGGTGAATGGTGAAAAAGAATGGTCAATTTTCATTCTTTTACATGTGGCTTTCCAGTTTTCTCAGCACCATTTGTTGAAAAGACTTTCTTTTCTCCATTGTATGCTCTCAGCTCCTTTGTCGAAGATTAGCTGTCCATAGATGTGTGGTTTAATTTCTGGGCTTTCAATTCTGTTCCATTGATCTGTGCACCTGTTTTTGTACCAGTACCATGCTGTTTTGATTACTGTAGCTTTGTAGTATGTTTTGAAGTCAGGGCTTGTGATGCCTCCAGCTGCGTTCTTTTTTCTCAGGATTGCTTTAGCAATTCGAGGGCTTTTGTTGCCCCATATGAATTTTAGGATTCTTTGTTCTATTTCTGTAAAGAATGTCATTGGGAATCTCATTGGGATGGTGTTGAATCTGTAGATTGCTTTGGGTAGAATGGACATTTTAACTACGTTTCTTCTTTCAATCCATGTGCCTGGAATGTCTTTCCATCTCTTTACGTTGTCATCCATTTCTTTCAGAGAAGCCTTGTAATTTTCATTGTATATGTCTTTCATTTCCTTAGTTAAATTCATCCCGAGGTATTTTATTCTTTTTGTTGCAATTGTGAATGGTATTGTGTTCTTGGGTTCTTTTTCTGTTAGTTCGTTATTAGAGTATAGAAATGCTACTGATTTATGTAAATTGATTTTATACCCTGCAACATTGCTGTAGTTGTTGATTACTTCTAAAAGTTTTCCAATGGATTCTTTGGGGTTTTCTATATATAAGATCATGTCATCTGCAAACAGCGAGAGTTTCACTTCTTCCCTCCCTATTTGGATTCCTTTTTCTTGCCTAATTGCTCTGGCCAAAACCTCCAGTACTATGTTAAATAAGAGTGGTGATAGAGGGCGTCCTTGTCTCGTTCCTGTTTTCAGGGGATGGTTCTCAGGTTTTGCCCATTGAGCATGATGTTGACTGTGGGTTTGTCACATATGGCCTTTATTATGTTGAGGTATTTCCCTTCTATCACCATTTTGTTCAGAGTTTTTATCATAAATGGCTGTTGGATCTTGTCAAATGCTTTCTCTGTATATATTGAGATGATTGTGTGGTTTTTATTCCTCAGTTTGTTGATGTGGTGTATCACGTTGATTGCTTTGCGGATGTTGAACCATCCCTGTGTCCCTGGTATGAATCCCACTTGATCCTGATGTATGATCCTTTTGATGTATTGCTGTATTTGGGCTGCCAAAATTTTGTTGAGAATTTTTGCATCTATGTTCATCAGTGATATTGGCTTGTAGTTCTCCTTTCTCGTGGTGTCCTTGTCAGGCTTTGGTATCAGCGTGATGTTGGCCTCACAGAATGTGTTAGGAAGTGTTCCATCCTCCTCAATTTTTTGGAATAGCTTGAAAAGGATAGGTATTAAATCCTCTCTGAAAGTTTGGTAGAATTCCACAGGAAAGCCATCTGGTCCTGGGGTTTTATTTTTTGGGATGCTTTTGATTGCTGTTTCAATCTCTTTCCTTGTGATTGGTCTGTTCAAATTGTCTGTTTCTTCTTGAGTGAGCTTTGGGAGATTGTAGGAGTCCAAGAATTTATCCATTTCCTCTAGGTTATCCATTTTGCTGGCATATAGTTTTTTGTAGTATTCTCTTATAATCCGTTGTATTTCTGTAGAGTCTGTTGTTATTTCTCCTCTTTCATTTCTGATTTTGTTTATTTGAGCTTTCTCTCTTTTTTTCTTTGTAAGTCTGGCTAGGGGTTTGTCAATTTTATTTATCTTCTCAAAGAACCAGCTCTTTGTTTCATTGATCCTTTCTACTGCCTTTTTTGTTTCAATAGCATTTATTTCTGCTCTGATTTTTATTATTTCTCTCCGTCTGCTGACTTTGTGCTTTGTTTGTTCTTCTTTCTCTAGTTCAGTTAGGTGTAGTTTAAGACTGCTGACTTGGGATTTTTCTTGTTTGTTAAGATGTGCCTGAATTGCAATGAATTTTCCTCTTAACACAGCTTTTGCTGCATGCCATCTGAGTTGGTATAGCATGTTATCATTGTCACTTGTCTCCGGGTATTTTCTGATTTCTTCTTTAATTTCTTCCATGATCCATTGCTTGTTCGATAGCCTATTGTTTAGTCTCCACATCCTTGTGCTTTTCTCAGCTTTTTTCTCGTAATTAATTTCTAGCTTTATAGCATTATGATCGGAGTAGGTGCTTGTTATTATTTCAATTTTTTTAAATTTGTAGAGGCTTGCCTTGTTTCCCAACATATGGTCTATCCTTGAGAATGTTCCATGCACGCATGAGAAGAATATGTATTCTGCTGTTTTTGGATGGAGTGTTCTATATATGTCTATTAAGTCCAACTGTTTTAGCTTTTTGTTTAGCTCCACTGTTTCTTTATTGATTTTCTGTCTGGATGATCTGTCCATTGATGTGAGTGGGGTGTTGAGGTCCCCTACTATTATTGTGTTATTTTTGATATCGTCTTTTAGGTTTGTTAATAGTTGCTTTATGAACTTTGGTGTTCCTGTGTTGGGTGCATAGATATTTATAAGCATTATTTCTTCTTGATGAAGTGTCCCTTTGATCATTATATATTTTGGCCCTCTGTGTCTCTCTTACCTGCCTTATCTTGAAGTCTGTTTTGTCTGATGTAAGTATTGCGACACCTGCTTTCTTTTGTTTGCTATTAGCTTGGAGTATTGTCTTCCACCCCTTCACTCTGAGCCTGTGTTTGTCCTTGGAGCTGAGGTGTGTTTCCTGGAGGCAACAAATTGTTGGATCTTGTTCTTTAATCCATTTTGCCACTCAGTGTCTTTTGATTAGAGAGTTCAATCCATTTACATTGAAGGTGAGTATTGATGCATGAGGGCTTAATGCTGTCATTCTGTTGCTCGTTTTCCAGTTTTCCTGTGCTTCCTTTGTTTCTCGTCCTGTATGTTTTAGCCTACCTATTGACTACTGCAATTTCTTATGCTGGGTTTCTTAGATTTTTTCTTATTTATGTTTTGTGTCTCTGTTCTGTTTTTTAGTTTAGTGGCTACCCTGAACTTTGTATTCAGAATCTCGTGTATAACATAGTCCATTTTCTGGTGGTCTCTTACTTCCTTAGCCTAGACTGTTTCAGACCCTTTCCTCCTCTCCTCCTAAATTATTATTTTCATCTCTTATTCCAGCTCGTGTTGTGAGTTTGTGGTTAGAGTGATAAGATTGTCTTTGCTTTGGTGATTTCCTTCCCTTTATCCTAATGATATAGTTGAATATTTGCTATCCTATTCAGATTCTATCTGTCTCCCTACTCTGTGTTTTGTGACCCCTTTCTCCCTTTTTATCTTTTCTCAGGTATGAGAGCCTTCTTGAGGATTTCTTGTAGTGGAGGTCTTGTGACTGTGAAGTCCCTTAGCTTTTGTTTGTCTGGAAAAGATTTAATTTCTCCCTCATATCTGAAGGATATTTTTGCTGGATAGAGTATTCTTGCCTGAAGATTTTTATCCTCTAAAGTTTTGAATATGCCACTCCAATCTCTCCTAGCTTGTAAGGTTTCTGTAGAGAAATCCGCTGAAAGTCTGCTAGGGGTTCCTTTGTAGGTTATTTTCTTCTGCCTTGCTGCCCTGAGTATTCTTTCTTTGTCATTCATTTTTGCCATTTTTACTACTATATGCCTTGCAGTAGGTCTTTTTACATTGACAAATCTAGGAGATCTGAAAGCTTCCTTCACACACATTTATCTCTCAATCCCTAGATTTGGGAAGTTCTCTTCTATTATTTCGTTGAGGATACTTTCTGCTCCATTTTCCTTTTCCACACCCTCAGGAATTCCGATGATTCTTAAGTTGCATTTTCTCATTGAGTCAGCTATTTCTCTGAGATTTTCTTCAGTTTTTTAAATTCTTAGTTCCCTTTCTTCCTCTGTCTGGAGCCATTCAGCCTGTCTATCTTAGATTATGCTAATTTTCTCCTCTATGGTGTCTACACGGGCATTCAGAGAATCCGTATCCTGTTTTATCTGATCCATTGTATTTTTCACCTCTAGTATTTCTAATTGATTCTTCTTTATAATTTCAATCTCTTTTGGGAAGTAACTCCAGAACTCAGTGACTTGTTTCTCTATATTTCCCTTTACCTCATTGAATATTTTGATGATAGCTATTTTGAACTCATCTTCACTTAGTTTACCTATTTCCAAGTCCTCAGGACCTACTTCTGTATTTTTATTGTTTTCCTGTTGGACTGGAGCTTTTATAAATTGCTGGATGGTAGAGGAGCAGTTTTTGCACATGATGCTATTATTTGGTTGCAGTTACAGCCTGTTGCCACTAGATGGGGGTCGAGAGCCTTGCATTCTGAGCCCTCTACCTTCAGCTGCGATGGCCGCGTGCAGTGTGGGTTGGGGGAGGAGGGGCACTTTCTCTTGCGTGCTGACCTGGATTGGGGTCAGCTCTTGCTCTCTGGTCTCCGAGGGCCCTGGCTTGCTGGGGTTCCCCCATGCAAAAGCTTTCCCCCGTTAGAGGGTTTCCACTGCACCGGCGGTGGGAGTCCTGGATGATCCCCACACGCGCGGCCCCTCCCCCACTCCTTCCCTCACCCACAGCAGCAAATCCCAGTCTCTAGGGGAGGGAGCAAAGTTCTTTCCTACCCAGTTCCAGCTCCTCCGAGGGTGGCTCCAGCCTCTCCACCCTCCAGCATTTGGCTGCTGTGGGTCTCTGACAATTTCTGTTATTAGCAATTATTTTTTTGGTTGGAAAGCAGTTGCTCTTTTTGGTTGTAATTTGGAGGGGAGAGTCCCGGGTGAGCTCATGCCACCATGTTGCTGACGTCACCCCCCGATAACATCCCAATTTTATTTATTTATTTATTTGTTTATTTTTTTAAAGATTCTATTTTTTTCTTTTTTCTCTCCCCAAAGCTCCCTGGTACATAGTTGTATATTCTTCATTGTGAGTCCTTCTAATTGTGGTATGTGGGACGCTGCCTCAGTGTGGTTCGATGAGCAGTGTCATGTCCGCACCCAGGATTCGAACCAATGAAACACTGGGCTGCCTGCAGCGGAGTGCATGAACTTAACCACTTGGCCGTGGGGCCAGCCCCTAATATCCCAATTTTAAATGGGCTAAGGTAATTTGCAAACAATGAAATACAAGTTCTATGAAACTCATGGGAATGGAGGAAACGTACACTTTTATATTGTGATTTGGGAGGGCATATCAATATC
This sequence comes from Equus caballus, assembly GCF_041296265.1. Classification (NCBI taxonomy): domain Eukaryota; kingdom Metazoa; phylum Chordata; class Mammalia; order Perissodactyla; family Equidae; genus Equus; species Equus caballus. Next base: position 38,011,411 of record NC_091700.1, read on the forward strand.
AAGAGCCTCACAAGCATTCCTTTTGACACAATTTCCATTTCTGAGAACTTATCATAAGGAAATAATAATATATAGAGGTTTGGTCTCAAAGATATTCATCACTCTTTGTATGAGTAAAAAGTAAACAATTTAAATGTCCATTGATATCTGATTACTTAAATAAACTATGACACATCTACACTATGAGGTATTGTATAGCTGTTAAAAATAATGTTGTAAATTTAAAAATAAATAAATTTAGCTATTGGTAGGACTTCAGGCAACAATAGAAAATCTGAAATTAAAGAAAATATAGTGTTGTAAATGCATATGTATATTTATTAACACAGAAATATGTGATACGTCACTGAGCAATAAGGTTATTTTTAAAAAGAAGGTACATATGATACCATACCCATAAACAAAAAATGTATATCTCTAAAGAACCTGGAAGGGCATGGATCAAAAATTAAGAATGGCTATTTATGGGTGAATTTATTGTTTGTCTGTATTTTCTGATTTTACTAATAATGAACTGTTGTGTTACTTTTGGTTTTTAGCATAAAGCTTATTTGTGGTGCTTTAGAGCTTTAAAAGCACTTTCACACATACTAATTTACCTTTATTATTAGCTTTTTATTCTACAACACCCAGTAGATAGATACTGTACATAGCATTATTTTTACAGTTTACAGGTGAATGATCTAAAGTTTAAAGAGGTTTAGTGACTTGCCGAGTGTCCAGTGAATATTAGATGTCAAAGTCAAGCATTGTTTCCAGGTCAAACTCCAAATCAAAAACCATCCTCCTAGTCTGAAACACCAGTGTTTCTCCCAGATACTATCGCAAATGTCACTTGTATCTATACAATAAGCATTTGTAACTAAGAAAACAAAACAAAACCACTTTATTTTGTTTGGAGGGGGTAAGAAAAAGGAAATGCTTGCCTTGCTCAATCTATTCAAATTTTGCCCCAGCCCTCGGCCTCACTGCAGAAGATATATAGCTAATATGCAGACATAAAATTTAATGAAGTGACAGAGTGAACTCTTCATTGATGGCCCATGGTGAAAAAAGTCACAGAAAATGGAAATTAATGGGTAATTTGAAGAACTATTTGTATTCACTGGTCACTCTTTTATTTTCCATATTGTCTTTGTCCAGACAACAAAAAAATTGCAAAAGTTATCAGTTAATATCCTCTTCAGCACTACTCACTCTCCAACATTGACACAAGCTGGTGAATGGTTAAATAACTGTCCAAGAGACGAGCAGAAGAAAAATCTCATGAATATTTCCGCAGTTCAGACACATGCCATTTTAGGAATCTATTGTTTCCTTGCTGTGAGTCTGTGGTAAAAATGCCTGAAGATCAGTGCAGCAGGAAGTACTCTCAGTAAGATTACTCAGAAACAAGTCAAAATTAATAAAATTCCAATAATCATGAAGAGGGCTTTATTCAGCAGAACACATTTGCTTTTTCTATCAGTCTCATTTCCTCATAGACAAAATCAACAAAACCAAGAGTCAGTATATATCCAGGAAAAACAGGAAAGGAATACAGTTGAAGGGTAAACAGCATTCTGCAATCCTTTGTTAAGAAAGAAACTTTATAATAAAATTATTATCTACTAAGTCTATTTTCACATTTTCAAACTAGAAGAACATTTATTTGTGAGTATGTGGAAATACTTTTTTTACACGTGGTACTTATCTGCAAATTCAATTAGTTATTATTGTGTACCCCCCCCCAAACATTTGGATACCTTTCCACAATTTTCCTTTTTCTTTCTTGCCTCAACACAAGCCCTATCTTTGCAAAGATAAGAGATCCACCAACTGCTCCCTCCCTCCAAATTCCAAACTGACTTACCCACAAGAATCAGACAAGTCAGTGTCCTCAGTACCATTATCGAGCCTGGAGAGTTGTTCCTTTATTCTTTAACCACCAACAAATGCAAGAATATATCATTAGAAATGTGCTACATGGAACAGTGATATGAAAAATTTATTTCAACAAAAAGAATCCTTTGAATCTAAAAGACAGAGGAAACATGATTTGGCTCACTGGAAGACCTAATTTTTTAAAAATAATTTTAGAATTATTCTCCAGGAAACACTGTATTTCCATAGACACTTCCAAGACTGAATTTTGCAAATAGCTGTTTCTCTTTCTCTCTCTCTTTCTATCTCTGTCTGTCTGTCTTTCTCACTCTCTTTTTCTCTCTCTCTCAAGATTGATATATATAGCACTGACTCAAACAAATGACATCGGTATTGCTGGATGGAACCTTCATTGACAGGTAAGACATATCAAAGCCATCACAGACTTCTGATATCAATTTATTCAGGCCAGTGTGAAAGATTGAAAATGTACATTGTCAGAACCAAGTAACTTTGTATACTTACTGTTTTGGTTGAAATCAGGTACAATTGCTCTACAATTCATAAACTGATAGAACTCTAAAAAACTATAAGTTAATTAGTTATTTGGAACCTGGGTCCCTCTACCACCTTCTACTTGTCACATATCATGGATATCTTTTCTCCTCCTTGGACAGGATTCAAATAACTTCCTGAGATAAGGACTCCATTCAATAAATAATCAGATTTCACAAGTGTCAATATCCCCCCATCTCTTTCTATATATGTATTTACATCTCACCTTTCAGGCATGGGTCTAACATGGGTTATAGTTTTCGACTCATTTGAGTCACAGCTAAAGGATTAGAAATGCACATAGTAAGACGTTACATGTTTCTCTAGACTTATTTTTAAATGAGAATTAGCTACAATTTTTCAATAACTTGTAATCTACTTGTCCTAAAAAATAATACTTTAATCAGTTACTTGAAACTGATAGTTAATTTTTCCCTAGAAATGAGACTTTATATATTTGTAATGAAGATCTGAGTCCTAGGAAAAACAACTTAGTGAATCAAGTTCACGTACATTTCTTTACTCCTGAACCCCTTCAGAATTACTTCTCCTTGCTTCAAATAGGTTTTCCTGCTCTCTGGGACCACTTTAGCAGAGTCTTATAGATGGGCAATCTGACAGCATTCTAAGGGTTTTTGCTGCTAATAAGGGTGACAAAAGGGGTAAGAAGCAACCCTCTTACGACCTACTTCTCTTTTATCCAACTAGTGTCAAGGACACTCTGTAATGTCATGCATGCTGCTGAAAACAAACCCCCCAAATCTCAATACATCTCCCTCTCTGTATTTATATATATATATATATATATATATATATATATATATATATATATATATATTTCTGTTTATATATATCTATCTTTCTATCTCACATTTCATCAGAGGTTTCATCAGCGGTTTCTGTTGTCAATTTACTCAGGACAGTGTGAAAGGATTAAAAACACACATAGTAAGGTACCACGTGACTTCCAGACTTACTTTTTTGGTTCAAATTAGTTACAATTACTCTTGACATCATTAACTGGTTTACTCAGAAAATTCACATGTAATCAGTTATTTGGAATCCAATATCTCCTTTTCCCTAGATATAATGCTATATATGTTTGTAACAAATATTTTAGACCTACCAAAAAAGTTAATGACTCGAGATTTAAGTACAGTTCTTTACTACTGAACTTGACCCATGGTGTAACAGCCTTTTGTGGTGGAATTTATTTCAAAATCAACTTCAATTTGCAGGTGTGCATCCCTCTTCCGCTACCTAATTTCCTGCTTCTCAAGTCCCTCCTTCACCCTTGACTGTCCTCGATCATGGCTGTCTTTCCTGGCCCTCAGATAGGGTCAAGTCACTGCAGGCCAGAGTCAGGGACTCCCTCTATACTAGGGTGGGTTTGGGTCTGGGACACCAGCCTCACACGGCAGCAGAACTCTGGAGGATGGGGGACAGATCCCAGTCTATTAGCTCCCATCTTCTCTGCTAAGGCCTCCTCTGGCTCCCTGTCCACTGCTAACTCCTCCTTGCTCCAAATAAGTTTCTCTCCTTCCTTGCCATCTCTAGTAGAATTTCATACACAGTAATCAAGGGCGACAAATTCTAGGATTAAAAAGACTTCCTTTATGACCTGTGCGTCTTTTCTATCTCAATTTCAAGACAAAGAATATTACACGTAGAAGCTTACCATGAGAGGGCTTTAAAAATATATGAAGGGAACTCTGTATTCCCAGCTGCTCCTGAGAGTGAACATCCCAAACATCAATTTCTCTGAATGTGTGTGTGTGTGTGTATGTACACATATACGGACACATATATACAGATTTATTCGTCATAGCTCACTTGGCATCGTAGAAGGTTTCAGAAGATACTGTGGTCAGTTCACTTGGTGCAGGGCTAAAGGATTAAAAACACACATAGTAAGGCACCACACGACTTCTAGACTTACTTTTTTAGTTCAAATTAGCTACAATTACTCTTGATTTTATCAACCGGTTGACTCTTAGAAAATTCACATGTAAATCAGTAGTTTGGAATCCAATATCTCCTTTTCCCTGGAAATGATACTATATAGGTTTGTAATGAATATTTTAGACCTACCAAAAAAGTTAATGACTCAAGATTTAAGTACAGTTCTTTACTACTGAACTTGACCCATGGTGTAACAGCCTTTTGTGGTGGAATTTATTTCAAAATCGACTTCAATTTGCAGGTGTGCATCCCTCTTCCCCTACCTAATTTCCTGCTCCTCAAGTCCCTCCTTCACCCCTGACTGTCCTCGATCATGGCTGTCTTTCCTGGCCCTCAGATAGGGTCAAGTCACTGCAGGCCAGAGTCAGGGACTCCCTCTATACTAGGGTGGGTTTGGGTCTGGGACACCAGCCTCACACGGCAGCAGAACTCTGGAGGATGGGGGACAGATCCCAGTCTATTAGCTCCAATCTTCTCTGCTAAGGCCTCCTCTGGCTCCCTGTCCACTGCTAACTCCTCCTTGCTCCAAATAAGTTTCTCTCCTTCCTTGCCATCTCTAGTAGAATTTCATACACAGTAATCAAGGGTGACAAATTCTAGGATTAAAAAGACTTCCCTTATGACCTGTGCATCTTTTCTATCTCAATTTCAAGACAAAAAATATTACACGTTAAAGCTTACCATGAGAGGGCTTTAAAAATATATGAAGGGAACTCTGTATTCCCAGGTGCTCCTGAGAGTGAACATCCCAAACATCAATTTCTCTGAATGTGTGTGTGTGTGTGTGTGTCTACACATATACGGACACATATATACAGATTTATTCGTCATAGCTCACTTGGCATCGTAGAAGCTGTCAGAAGATACTGTGCTCAGTTCACTTGGTGCAGGGCTAAAGGATTAAAAACACACATAGTAAGGCACCACACGACTTCTAGACTTACTTTTTTAGTTCAAATTAGCTACAATTACTCTTGATTTTATCAACCGGTTGACTCTTAGAAAATTCACATGTAAATCAGTTGTTTGGAATCCAATATCTCCTTTTCCCTGGAAATGATACTATATATGTTTGTAATGAATATTTTAGACCTACCAAAAAAGTTAATGACTGAAGATTGAAGTACAGTTCTTTACTACTGAACTTGACCCATGGTGTAACAACCTTTTGTGGTGGAATTTATTTCAAAATCAACTTCAATTCTCAGGTGTGCATCCCTCTTCTCCTACCTAATTTCCTACCTCTCAAGTTCTTCCTTCACCTTTACTTTCACCTAACATGGTTGTTTTTCCTGGCCCTCAGAAAGGGTTAAGTGACTGCAGGCCTGAGTTGGGGACTCCCTCTATTGGGTGGTGGGTTTGGGTCTAGGACACCAGCCTCACATGGCAGCAGAACTCTGGAGGGTGAGGGACAGATCCCACTCTATTAGCTCCTTTCTTTGTGATGAGGGCTCCTCTGCTCTTTGTCCACTGCTACCTCCACCTTGCCTTAAATTGGATTCTGTCCCCCTTTCACTCAATCTATAGAGTCTCAAAGGCAGAATGCTCCTATTTGGAGCATTCTGAAATTTTTCTAAGACTTTTGGGTGGTAGTTACTAGGAGGAAGAAGCATTCCTCTTATGACCTGTTCCTTTTTTATCCAACCAAATCCAATAAGATGAAAAGTTACCTAAAGGTGCTATGGTAAGATTTAGAAACAGTGTCAAAGACACTGTACTGTCAAGGATACTCCTAAGAATGAATTTGGAAATTTATCTCTCTTTCTTTCATTGTATTTATGTTTGTGTATGTGTGTTTGTATGTCTGTGTTGATATAACTAAATAAATACACATGTGTATATATAAAAAGATATATATTTATTTTTATTTATTCATTTATATCTCAAATTTCATGGGTGGCCCCCTCATAGCTTTTTGATGTTAATTCATTCAGAGCAGTGTTAAAGGACTACAGAGTTACCTATTCAGATACCACATTTTAATTTTAGACTTGTTTGTTTTAATTCAAATAGCAGTAATTACTTTACAGCTTATGAACTGGTTGATCTTTACAAATTCACATATAGAGGAGATGGAGTTCAGCATCCCTGTTTTCTCATACTGCTGTTGCCTGGGACATGGGGGCTCCCAGCCTTATGACTTCAGAGGCACCCTTTGAACTGTCGCAGCATCTAGTCGTTGAGGGCTTTAGCCTCAGTGTCTACAGCACTCCAGAAAGCTTCAAGGAAAAGTTCCTTCTCAAGACCTGCAAGAACCCAATGGTACCCATAGGCTGCCTGGGCACGGTGGCTGCCCTCACCCATGACCTCTACTGCTTCCCTAGGGATCAGAGCCAGTGCTGCCAGCTCATGATATACAACCAGATTGCCACCCAGGGCTTCTCGCTCACAGCCACCTTGCTGGATCCAGCTTCATCAGCTATGAAGTCTCTGCCCAAGCCTGGCTTGGTCTTGAAAGCTCCGTGGAGATTATTCCCAGCCTGGGAGTAAACACTGGTCCTGCCACAGGATTTATTCCCTCATCTGCCCTGACCAGTCCCTGTGTCAATGGAGGAGCAAGTGGCCAATTGTGTAATCGACAGATTTTTTTTCAGGAATCTCAGATTCTGTTCACTTCGGGTGTTGCATACTTCTACTTGTGCCACACCCTCTTCACCCCCTACTTAATAAACTCTGATCCACTTGTAAAAAAAAATTCATGTATATATAACTAAATCTAGTATGTTAGTTTTTATTAGAAATGAGGCTTTATATAAGGTAGTAATGAAAATTTTAGCCTGTAAATAATTAATGCATCAAGATACAAGCAAAGTTCTTTACAATTACCCTAATCCTAGTGTGTAACAGCCTTTTGTGGTAGAATTTATTTCAAATTCCACTTCAGTTTGTAGGTACCCATCCCTCTTCTCACGTTTAATTCCCAATTCTTAAGCCCCTCCATCACTTTCTTGCTTTCACCATCATAGATATCTTTTCTGACCCTCAGGGTCAAGCAACTGCAGGCTAAGGTAGGGGCGGGGGGCTCCTTCCAATATGACAGTGAGTATGGGCACTAGCCTCACACCGTGGCAAAACTCTGGAGGGTCATTGACACATCCAGGCTCTATTAGCTCCATTCTTTTCTGCTGAGGGCTCCACTGTTCTCTGTCCACTGCTACCTTGTCTCCTTGCTCCAAATGAGATTCTGTGCTCTCTTGGTCCACTCTAGTAGAGTCTCACATGTGGGCAATCTGATAGTTTCTTAAGAGTTTTGGCTGCTACTAATTAAGGGTGACAAAACACACTTAGGGGAAGAAGCATCCCTTTTATAACTTGTTCCTTTTTTATCCAAATGGGTCCAAAAAGGTAAAGAGTTACCTACAGATGCTACCGTGAGATGACTCCAAAAGAGTGTCAAAGACACTCTGTATTGTTATCCACTGACACCCTGCTATCATTCTCCTTGTTTCCAAATAGAAATCTCTCTTCACTTTGTGTGTGTATCTTTACAGATATATCTATAATCTCACCTTTTGCTGGAGACTTCCTCAGTGGTTACTGATGTCAATTTATTCCAATCAGAACTAAAGGATTAAAATGTACATGATCAAACACCGTGTGACTTCATAGACTCACTTTTCTCATTCAAACTAGCTACAATTTCTCTATAACTTACAAAATGGTTGAACCCTGTAAGTTCACATGTAATTTGGTTATTTGGAAAATATTTCATCTTTCCCTAGAATTGAGGCTTCATATGATGGTAATAAAATTCTTAGGCCTGTAAAAGAATCCTTAATGGATCAAGATTTAAAAACATTTCTTTACTACTAAACTTAACCCCAATGTGTAATTGCCTTTTGTGATTACATTTACTTCAAATTCAGCTATAGTTTGTAGGTAGGAATCCCTCTTATCCCATCTCATTTTCTGATTTCAAGTCCCTCCACCACCTCCTTACTCTTCATGTTTCATGGATGTCTTTCCTTCTCCTCAGATAGGGTTAAGTAACTGTCGGCCTGAGGCAGGGCCTACCTCCAGTATGATGGTTGGTTTGGGTTTGGGATACCAGCCTCCCATTGTGGCAGAGCTCTGGAGGGTAAGGGACAGATCTCAAGTCTATTATCTCTTTTAGTTTCTGCTGAGGGCTCCTCTGCTCCCTGTCCACCGCTACTACCTTTGTGCTTCCAAATAGTGTTTTCTCCCTTGACCCACACTAGCAGAAAGATATACACAGGTACTCTAATAGTTCCCTAAGGATTTTCACTAGTAATCCCTAAAGTTCACGAACACACAAATAGTAAGTGTTCTCTCACTTTTGACCTGGTCCTTCTTGATCCAAAAAAGAAAAAAGTTATATATAGAAGCTGACAGGCTATCACGGACATTCTGTATTGTCACCAATGCTCCCAAATGGTTTTCCCACTCAGATGACAGAAAATCAACTCACCTATTGTTGATGATCTGGCTAGAGGACTCTGAAAAGGCTACTAAAGCATTCTTATTTCTGTCAAAGAACAAAAAGAATATGCAAAAAATAAAGCCAGACAATGAGGAAGGAAATAATAACAGGAAGTGATTCCTTTTTTCAAGAGGAAATCATTCCTCTTTCCTGACAGGAATTTCAGGCACAAAAAGTCACACATGACAAATTTGAAGGAATGTGACAGGAACTGAAGGGGTTACCACAGTGGCACCTGTAAGCAAGCCTCTTGGGGTGTGTGTGTGTGTGTGCGTGTGCATGTGTGTGTGTGCCTGTGTGTATTTATTGGAAACAGAAGGAAGCAAGCAAGGGAGAAGCAGCAATCATGATTAAATGTTCTTCCTTCCTTCCTTCCCATTTTCTCTACCATTCTGGTCATCATTGAATAAATTTGGGAAGAGGGAGACACAGAGAGAAAGAGGGAGACACAAGAGTGTAGGGATGAGGTGGTGGATCCAGGTAAGTTGATGAGATGATACAAAGACAATGGAAAGAAAATGCCAGAACAATGAGAATTTCAATGGCAAGGGCTAATCCCTGGTTGCCATTTGGTAGGGCAGAAACAAGTAGCTAGATTAGGATCTGCCTAAATTACGTTTTCAAGATTTTATGAATTGGAAGTAGAGCACATGATCTGAATGATTTTTCGTCTTGCACATTTTTTTAAGTAGACTTTTTTTAAAAATAAGTTTAGGTTTACAGAAAAATTAAGCAGAAAGTACAGAGAGTTTCCATATACCCCCCTTCTCCCTCACAGCTTCTCCTATCACTAATATCTTGCATTCATCTGGTATATTTGTTATAACTGATGAATCAGTATTTACACATTATTGTTAACTAACATCCATAGTTGACATTGGTGTTCATTCTTCGTGTTGAACAAGTCTATTGGTTTTTCCAAATGCATAATGTCATGTATCCATCATAACAGCATCATACTGAATAACTGTACTGCCCTAAAAATCCCCTGTACTCTACATATTCATCCCTTTGCCCCCCACTCCAATTCCTAGAAACCACTGATCTTTTCACTGTCTCTATAGTTTTACCTTTTCCACAGTGTCATATAGTTGGAATCCTAAAGTATATCACCTTAGCAGACTGCCTCCTTTCACTTAGTACTTATGCAAGGATTTAAGGTTCCTCTATTTCCTTTTGTGGCTTGATAGATTCTTTTACTTTTTTTAAATTGCTTGCTGAATAATTTTCCATTGTATATAGGCATTACAGGTTATCTATTCTTCTGTGATGTCTTGGTTGCTTCCGATTTTTGGCAATTATGAATAAAGCTGCTATCAAATTTGGGTGGAGGTTTTTGTGTAGGTATAACTTTTCAACTCATTTCGGGGTTGAAACTCATTAGGAGCACAACTGCTGAATCATCTGATAAGACTATGTTTTGCTTTGTAAGAAATTGCCAAAATGTCTTCCAAAGTGGCTATACTATTTTGCATTTTCACCAACAGTGAATGAGAATTCCTGTTGCTCCTTATCCTTGACAGCATTTGGTGTTTTCAATATTCAGATCTTGACCATTCTAATAGGTGGATAGTAGTATCTTCTTGTCTTAATTTGCAATTCCTGAGTGACATATGATGTTGAGCATCTTCTCATAAGCTTATTTGGCATTTGTATATCTTCTTTGGTGAGGTATCTGTTCAGATCTTTTGTCCATTTTTTGAGTACTTTCGTTTTCTGATTGTTGATTTTTAAGAGTTCTTTGTATACCTTCAATAAAAGCCCTTTACCAGATATGTCTTTTGCAAATAATTTCTTCTAGGCTGTGGCTGACTTGTCTTCTCATTCTCTTGATAGTGTCTTTCACAGAGCAGAAGTTTTAAATTTTAATGAAATCCAAGTTGTCTGTATTTTCTTTCATGATTTTATTTTTGGTGTTATATATAAAATCATTGCTGTATCAAAGGCCATCTGGTTTCTTCCTGTGTTATCTTCTAGGAGTTTTACGGTTTTGCATTTTAGATTTACGTCCGTGATCCATTTTGAGTTAAGTTTTGTTAAGTGTGTAAGGTCTGTGCCTAGATTTTTTTTTTTTCTTGCACATAGATGTCCAGTTCTTCCAGCAACATTTGTTGAAAAGACCATCCTTTCTCCACTGGATTGAGTGCCTTTGCTCCTTTATCAAAGACAAGATGTCTATATTTGTGTGGGCCTATTTCTGGGCTCTCTATTCTGTTCCTTTGATCTACTTGTATATTCTCTCACCCATACCACTCTACCTTGATTACTGTAGCTTTATAGAAAGACTTAAGTCAGGTATTGTCAGTCCTCTGACTTTGCTATTCTTCTTCAATATTGTGTTGGCTATTCTGGGTCTTTTGCCTTTTCACATAAACTTTAGAATTAGTTTGTCAATATTGAAAAAAATGACTTTTCAGGATTTTGATTCAGATTGCACTCAACTACAAGTTGAAGGAATTGACATCTTAACAATATTGAGTCTTCCTATCCATGAACATGGAACATCTTCCCATTTATTTAGATCTTCTTTGATTTCATTAATCAGTTATGTAGTTTTCCTCATATAGATTTTACACATTATTTTGTTAGATTTGTACCTAAGTATTTCAATTTTTTGGTGCTAATGTAAATGGTGGTGTGCTTGTTTCAAATTCCAATTATTCATTGCTGGTATAAAGGAAAGCAATCAACTTTTGTATATTAACCTTGTTCTTGAAACTCTGCTATAATTTCTTATTATTCCAGAAGGTTCTTTGTAAATTATTTTCGATTTTCTACAGAGATAATCATGTCACATGTGAACAAAGACAGTTTTATTTCTTCTGTTCCAATCTGCATACTTTTGTTTCCTTCTTACTGCATTAGTTAGGACTTACAGTATGATGTTGAAAAGGAGTGGTGAAGGGGGATATCCTTGCCTTGTACCTGATCTTATCAAGTTTCTCACCATCAAGTATGATGGTACCTGTGGATTTTTTTTTAACTTTCTAATCCCTTTTTAAATTTTTTTATTTTTATTTTATTGAGGTCATAATAGTTTATAACATTGTGAAATTTCAGTTTTACATTTTTCTTTGTCAGTCACCATATATTTGTGACCCTTTGCCCTTTATGTCCATCCCCAAGTTCCTTCCCCTGTGGTAACCACTAATCTGTTTTCTTTGTCCATGTGTTTGTTTATCTTCCACATATGAGTGAAATCATACACTGTTCGTCTTTATCTGTCTGCCTTATTTTGCTTAACATAATACCATCAAGGTCTATCCGCATTGTTGCAAATGGGATGATTTTGTCTTTTTTTATGGTCGAGTAGTATTCCATTGCATATATATATATACACACAAACACACACACATATATATATACAATGTATATATATACATATATATATACAATGTATATATACCACATCTTCTTTATCGTCAGTTGACAGGCACTTGGGTTGCTTCCACATTTGGCTATTTTGAATAATGCTGCAATGAACATAGGGGTGCATAAGTCTCTTTGAATTGTTGATTTCAAGTTCTTTGGATAAATACCCAGTAGCAGGATAGCTGGGTCATATGGTATATATATTTTGGATTTTTTGAGAAATCTCCATACTGTTTTCCATAGTGGCTAGAGCAGTTTGCATTCCTACCAGCACTGTACGGGGGTTCCCTTTTCTCCACATTGTCTTCCATTTGTTATTTTTTGTCTTGTTAATTATAGCCATTCTTACAGGTGTTAGGTAATATCTCACTGTAGTTTTGATTTGTATTTCTCTAATGATTAGTGATGTTGAATATCTCTTTATGTGCCTGTTGGCCATCTGTATATCTTCTTTGGAAAAATGTCTGTTTATATCCTCTGCCCATTTTTTGATCAGGTTGTTTGTTTTTTTGTTGTTGACTTGTAGGCGTTATTTATATATTTTGGAGTTAAACCCTTGTCGCATACATGATTTGTAAATATCTTCTCTCAGTTGGTGGGTTGCCCTTTCATTTTGTTCCTGGTTTCCTTTGTCTTGCAGAAGCTCTTTAGTCTGATGAAGTCCCATTTGGTTATTTTTTCTTTTGTTTCCCTTGCCCAAGTAGACTGGTATTCAAAAAGATCCTTCTAAGACTGATGTCAAAGAGTGCACTGCCTATGTTTTCTTCTAGGAGTTTTATGGTTTCACATCTTACCTTCAAGTCTTTAATCCATTTTGAGTTAATTTTTGTGTATGCTGTAAGATAAGGGTCTACTTTCATTCTTTTCATGTGGCTGTCCAGTTTCCCCAACACCATTTATTGAAGAGACTTTCCTTTCTCCATTGTATGTTCTTAGCTCCTCTGTCAAAGATTAGCTGTCCATAGATGTGCGGTTTTATTTCTGGGCTTTCAATTCTGCTCCACTGATCTGTGTGTCTGTTTTTGTACCAGTACCATGCTGTTTTGATTACTATAGCTTTGTAGTATGCTTTGAAGTCAGGGATTGTGATGCCTACAGCTTTGTTCTTTTTTCTCAGGGTTGCTTTAGCTATTCAGGGTCTTTTCTTGCTCATTATGAATTTTGGGATTCTTTGTTCTCTTTTCATGAAGAACATCATTGGGATTCTGATTTGGATTGCACTGAATCTGTAGATTGCGTTAGATACTGTGGACATTTTAACTATGTTTATTTTTCTAATCCATATGCATGGAATCTCTTTCCACTTCTTTATGACATCATCAATTTCTTCCAATAATGTCTTACAGTTTTCCTTGGTTAAATTTATTCCTACATAATTTATTCTTTTTATTGTGGTTACAAATGGGATTGTATTCTGGAGTTCTCCTTCTGTTAGTTCATCATTAGAGTATAGAAATGCAACTGATTTTTGTAAGTTGATTTTGTACCCTGCAACTTTGCTGTAGTTGTTGATTATTTCTAACAGTTTTCTGATGGATTCTTTAGAGTTTTTGATATATAAAATCATATTATCTGCAAACAGCAAGTGTTTCACTTCCTCATTGGCAATTTGGATACATTTTATTTCTTTTTCTTGCTTAATTGCCCTGGCCAAAAACTCCAGTACTATGCTGAATAAGAGTGGTGAGAGTGGGCACCCTTGTCTTGTTCCTGTTCTCAGAGGGAGGGCTTTCAGTTTTTCCCCATTGAGTATAATGTTGGCTGTGGGTTTGTCATATATGGCCTTTATCATGTTGAAGCACTTTCCTTCTATACTCATTTTATTGCGAGTTTTTATCATAATTGGACGTTGGATATTGTCAAATGCTTTCTCTATGTCTATTGACATGATCATGTGATTTTTATTCCTCATTTTGTTAATGTGGTGCATCACATTGCTTGATTTGCAGATGTTGAACCCTCCCTGTGTCCCTGCTATAAATCCCACTTGATCATGGTGTATGATCCTTTTAATGTATTGCTGTATTTGGGCTGCCAATATTTTGTTGAGGATTTTTGCATCTATGGCCATCAGCGATATTGCCCTGTAATTTTCCTTCTTTGTGTTGTTCTTTTCTGGCTTTGAGATCAGGGTGACGTTGGCCTTACAAAATGTGTTAGGAAGTGTTCTATCTTCTTCAATTTTTTGGAATAGTTTGAGAGGGGTAGGTATTAAATCTTCTTTGAATGTTTGGTAGAATTCTCCAGAGAAGCCACCTGGTCCTAGACTTTTATTTTGGGGGAGGTTTTTGATTACTGTTTCAATCTCTTTACTTGTGATTGGTCTATTCAGATCATCTATTTCTTCTTGATTCAGTTTTGAGAGGTTGTATACGCCTAAGAATTTGTCCATTTCTTCTAGATTGTCCAATTTGTTGGCATATACTTTTTCATAGTATTTTCTTATAACCCTTTGTATTTCTGCGGTATCCGTTGTTAATTTCTCCTGTTTAATTTCTAATTTTATTCATTTGAGTCTTCTTTTTTCTTAGTGAGTCTGGCTAAGGGTTTGTCAATTTTGTTTATCTTTTTAAAGAACCAGCTCTTAGTTTCATTGACCCTTTCTACAGTAATTTTTTTGTTTATTTCAATTTCATTTATTTCCACTCTACTTTTTATTATTTCCCTCATTCTGCTGACTTTGGGCTTTGTTTGTTCTTCTTTTTCTAATTCTGTTAGGTGTACTTTAAGATTGCTTATTTGAGATTTTTCTTGTTTGTTAAGGTGGGCCTGTATTGCTATGAATTTCCCTCTGAGGACTGCTTTTGCTTTATCCCATATGAGTTGGTATTGGTGTATTTTCATTTTCATTTGTTGCTAGATGTTTTTGATTTCTCCTTTAATTTCTTCAATGATCCATTGGTTGTTCAGTAGTATGTTGTTTAGTCTCCACTTATTTGTCACTTTCCCAGCTTTTTTCTTGTAGTTGAATTCCAGTTTCATAGCACTATGGTCAGAAAAGATGCTTGACATGATTTCGGTCTTCTTAAATTTATTGAGGCTTGCCTTGTTTTCAAACATGTGGTCTATTTTTGAGAATGTTCCATGTGCACTTGAGAAGAATGTGTATTTTGTTGGTTTTGGATGGAGTGTTCCGTATATACCTATTAAGTCCATCTGGTCTCGTTTTTCATTTAATTCCACTACTTCCTTGTTGACTTTCTCTCTGGATGATCTATCCACTGATGTAAGTGGAGCGTTAACGTCCCCTACTATTATTGTGTCGCTGTTGATATCTCCTTTTAGGTTTGTTAATAGTTGCTTTATGCACTTCGGTGTTCCCATGTTAGGTGCATCTATATTTACAAGAGTTATATCTTCTTGGTGGAGTGTCCCTTTTATCATTATATACTGCCCCTCTTTGTCTCTCATTGCCTTTTTTTATCTTAAAGTCTACTTTGTCTGATACAAGTATGGCGACATCTGCTTTCTTTTGTTTGCCATTAGCTTGGAGTATCATCCTCCATCCCTTCACTCTGAGCCTGTGTTTATCTTTAGAAGTGAGATGTGTTTCCTGGAGGCAGCATATTGTTGGGTCTTGGTTTTCAATCCATCCAGCCACTCTGTGTCTTTTGAGTGGACAATTCAATCCATTTACACTTAGAGCAATTATTGATATATGAGGTCTTAATGCTGCCATTTTATCACTTGTTTTCCAGTTGTTCTTTATTTTCCTTGTTTCTTCTCCCATTTATTCAGACCTGCAATTCAGTTTGGTGGTTCTCTAGGATCGTTTTCTCACTGTTTATCATTTCTGTCTCTGTTCTGATTTTTTGTTTAGTGGTTACTGTGAAGTTAGTATAAAAGATCTTGTAGTGAGACAGTCTATTTTCTGATAGCTCTTATTTCTTTAGTCTAAGGAAGCTCTATCCCTTTATTCTTCCCCATCTAAGTTATTGTTGTCACACTTTATTCCGTTTTGTGTTGTGAGTTTGTGGGTAAAACAAAGTAATTATAGTTATTTTTGATGTTTTCCTTCCCTTTATCTTGAACGTTATAATTATTTACTAACCTGTTCTGATACCTGCAATTTTCTGATTTTATCTGCCTATTTATCTCCTTGCTCAAGCCTTTGTAAACTTTTCTCTTTTTTTGAGGTATGAGGGCCTTCCTGATCATTTCTTGTAGGGAGGGGCTCTTGTGGCAATGAACTCTCTTAGCTTTTGTTTCTGGGAAAGTTTTGACTTCTCCATCATATCTGAAGGATATTTTCACTGGGTAGAGTATTCTTGGCTGAAAGTTTTTGTCTTTCAGAATTTTGAATGTATCATTCCACTCTCTCCCAGCCTGTAAGGTTTCTGCTGAAAGCTTGATAGGGGTTCCCTTGTAGGTTATTATCTTCCGCCTTGCTGCCCTTAATATATTTTTTTGTCATTGTTTTTTGCCAGTTCTACTGATATATGCCTTGAAGAAGGTCTTTTTACACTGATGTAATTAGGAGTCCGACTGGCTCCTTTTACTTGTAATTCCAGCTCCTTCCCCAGGTTTGGGAAGTTCTTAGCTATTATTCCTTTGAACAAGCTCTCTGCTCCTTTCTCCTTCTCTTCTCCCTCTGGAATACCTATAGCCCTTATGTTGCATTTCCTAATTGAGTCAGATATTTCTTGGAGAACTTTTTCATTTCTTTTCAGTCTTAGTTCTCTCTCCTCCATCTGAAGCATTTCTATATTTCTGTCCTTTAAATTACTAATTCTGTCCTCCACAATATCAGCTCTGTTATTTAAGGACTCCAGATTTTTCTTTCATTCTTTGTGTTTTACATCTTCAACATTTCTGATTTTTTTTTATACTTTCAATCTGATTTGTGAAGAAATCCCTCTGTTCATTAATTTTATTCCTGATTTCATTGAGCTATCTTTCTGAGTTTTCCTGTAATTTGTTGAGCTTTTCTATGATAGCCATTTTTGCTTCTCTGTCATTTAGCTTGTACATTTCTGTGCCTTCAGGATTGATTTCTGGGTGCTTGTCATTTCCCTTCTGGTCTAGAGTGTTAATATACCTCTTCATCCTATTTGGTGAGGTAGGTTTGTGCTTTTGCATAGTGTAGCTTCCACCTGCTGCCACTAGGGGTGGGCAGGAGCTGAGTATTCTGAGCCCATCTCAATCCCTGGCAGCTGTGCCTGTCCTTTAGATGCTATGCTGACAGGGCCTGTCTGCATTTGCTCACTGGCCACCTCTGCTTTATACATGTATACGCAGGCACTCTTGTGGGAGTCCCTTTCTCTGGCCCACTGTCTGAGCTGGAGTGACAGATAGGGGAAGGGTCACTTTCTTTTGTGTGCGCAATCCTGGGGTGCTCTCCTTCTGCACTCGCTGTCTCCCTTCCTGGGCTGCTCAGCTTAGTGAAGATGTCCTTGTTATTGCTTAGCCTCCTTGGTGTGGAGCTTTCCCATGGGCTGGGAGGACACTCCAAGGGCAAAGGCATTCCCATGGAGTTCTGCCCCCTCCCCCCTCTCTTTTCAGAGCTGCACGCAGTCCCACACCCTAGATCACTTCTGTTTGGGGAGAGAGAGGCGATCCCCTTACCTCCTTCTGCTACCCCCCAGGGGGTCCAGCACTTCCAATTTCAGACGTATGGCTACATAGATCTCTCAGACATCTATTGTGTTGTATGAATTGAATGTCTTCTGTTGGTTTATGAGTGTCCTTTTCATAGTATCTTGGGGGGGGAGAGTCTAAGGGAAGAGCTCACTCCACCGTGATATGCTGTCAATCCTCCTAGCTGTAGGCCTTTTGTAGATGTTTTTTCGTCAAGTTAAGGAAGTTCCTAACTATTCCTAGTTTGCTGGGAGTTTTTATCACGAATGAGTGTTGGAGTTTGTCATATGCTTTTTCTGCATCAATTGATATGATGTAATTTTTCTCCTTTGACCTTTTGATATGATGGATTACATTAATTTTCAAATTTTGAGCCAGCCTTGCTTACTTGGGATAAATCTCACTTGATCTCAGTGCACAACTGTTTATATACATTGTAGGACTTAATTTTCTTGAGAGTTTTTACGTTTATGTTCATGAGAGATACAGGTCTGTAGTTCTCTTTTCTTGTAATTTCTTTGTCTGATTTTAGTATTAGGGTAATGCTAGCCTCATAGAATGAATAAGGAAGTGTTCCCTGTTCTTTTATTTTCTGCAACAGATTTTAGAGAACTGATATCACTTCTTCCTTACGTGTTTGGTGGAATTGACAAGTGAAATCATCTAGGCCTAGTATCTGTTTTGGAAGGTTTTCAATTATTGATTTAATTTCTTTAACAGACGTGGGTCTATTCAGACTATCTATTCCTCCTTGTGAGTTTTCGTAGTGTCTTTTAAAGAATTCCTCAATTTCATATAAGCTATAAAATTTGTGGGCTTATGGAGTTGTTCACATTATTCCTGTATTATCCCTTTAATGTCCATACGATCAATCACGATAATCCCTCTTTCATTTCTGATATTAGTAATTTGTAACTTCTCTCTTTTGTTCCTGGTTATCTCTCCAGAGAGATATTAATTTTATTGATATTTTCAAAGAAACAGCTTTTGGTTTTGTTGATTTTCTCTATTGTTTTCTTGCTTTCAATTTCATGGATTTCTGCTCTAATTTTTATTATTTCTTTTCTCCTATTTTTTTAAAGTTTATATTGCTCTTCTTTCTCTAGCTTCCTAAATTGGAAGCCTAGATTATTGATTTTAATAATATTATTAAATGTATTCTAACGTATGCATTAGAATCTAATGTATTCATCTCTTCTAATGTATGCATTCAATGCTATAAATTTTCCTCTAAGCACTGGTTTTGCTGCATCCCACAAGTTTTGATTGGTTGTTTTTTCATTTTCATTTAGTTCAAAATATTTTAAAATTTCTCTGAGACTTCTACTTTGACTAATGTGTTATTGAGAAGTGTGCTGTTTAATCTCCCAGAATTTTGTGATTTTCAAGCTATCTTTCTCTTACTGACTTCTAATTTAATTCCACTGTGGTCTGACAGCATACTTTGAATGATCCCTATTTCTTTAAATTTGTTAAGATGTGTGTTATGGACCAGTACGTGATCTAGCTTGGTGAATCTTCCATGTGAGCTTGAGAAAAATGTGTATTCTGCTCTTGTTAAATGAAGTATTCTGTAAGTATCAATTAGATCCAATTGACTGAAGGTGATGTTCAGTACCACTATACCCTTACTGACTTTTCGCCTGCTGGATTTATCAAATACTGATAGAGGAGTGTTAAAATCTCCAACTATAATAGTGGCTTTGTCTATTTCTCTTTGCGGTTCTATCAGTTTTTGCCTCACATATTTTGATGTTCTGTTGTCAGGTGCATACACATTAGAACTGCTACGTCTTCCTAGAGAATTAACTCTGTTATCATCATTTAATGTCCCTCTTAATCCCCAATAATTTTGCTTGCTCTGAAGTCTGTTATGTCTGAAGTTAAAATAGCTATTCCCACTGTCTTTTAATTATGTTATCATGGCATATTTTTCTCCATTCTTTTACTTCTAATCTACCTTGGTCTTTACATTTAAAGTTGGTTTCTTACAGATAACATATAGTTGGGTCTTGTTTTGTTATCAAAGAAATTAGTCTCTGTCTTTTAATTGGTATGTTTAGCCCAGTCATACTTCAAGTTTTAGACTATTGATATAGTTGGATTAGTAGAATTATTTTTGCTTTTCTCAAGTTCATTTTTAAAAAGATATTTGGGGGCCAGCCAGATGGTGCAGTGGTTAAGTTCACACATTCCACTTCAGTAGCCCGGGGTTTGCCAGTTTGGACCCTGGGTGAGGACCTACGCACTGCTTGTCAAGCCATGCTGTGGCAGGCATCCCACATGTAAACTAGAGGAAGATGGGAACGGATGTTAGCTTAGGGCCAGTCTTCCTCAGCAAAAAAGAGGAGGATTGGTGGCAGGTGTTACTGCAGGGCTAAACTTCCTCAAAATAAAAAAAAGATATTTGGCTATATCACTGAAAATCAAGACTCTCCTTCACCCAAACCACTGAATTAGGTAATTTAATCACTCTATAATTTAATTTCCTCATCTATGAAATGAAACACATTCAAAATGCACTTTCCATCTGTCAACTTCATAAAATCATGATGAATATTCACCATTTCACAAATATTATTTGCTTTTAGAC
The DNA here is from genome assembly GCF_041296265.1 of Equus caballus. Classification (NCBI taxonomy): domain Eukaryota; kingdom Metazoa; phylum Chordata; class Mammalia; order Perissodactyla; family Equidae; genus Equus; species Equus caballus. The sequence goes on from NC_091700.1 coordinate 38,031,774, forward strand.
AACCTGCCCTCTTCACTGGGGTTATGCAAAAACATCAGTATGTGATAACAATATAACCTGAGTATTCTCTCTCTCTCTCTCTTTTTTTTTTTTTGCAGAGGACAATTTGCCCTGAGCTAACATCCATTGCCAATCTCCCTCTTTTTGTCTTTACTTTTTAAAAAAAAATTTTTCAAGTTATTTTTTAAATTTTTTTTCATTTTTTTAATTGCAGTATCATTGGTTTATAACAACATATAAACTTCAGGTGTACATCATAATATATTTTGAATTCTCTGTAGATGACATCATGTTCACCACCCAAAGACTAATTATAATCCATCACCACACACACATGCTTGATCACCCCTTTCGCCCTCCTCCTTCCCTTTTCCCCTCTGCTAATCACCAATCCAATCTCTGTTGCTATGTGTTTGTTTGTCGTTTTTCTCTTCTACCTATGAGTGAGATCATATGGTATTTGACTTTCTCCCTCTGATTTATTTCACTTAGCATCATACCCTCAAGGTCCATCCATGTTGTCACAAATGGCCAGATTTCATCATTTCTTATGGTTGAGTAGTATTTCATTGTGTATATATACCACGTATTCTTTATCCATTCATCCCTTGATAGGCACTTAGGTTGCTTCCAAGCCTTCGTTATTGTGAATGATGCTATGATGAACATAGGGTGCATGTATCTTTATGCATTTCTGTTTTCAAGTTCTTTGGATAAATATCCGGCAGTAGAATAGCTACATCATCTGGTAGATGTATTCTTAATTTTCTGAGAAAACTCCATATTGTTTTCCATAATGGCTGGACCACTATGCACTCCCACTAGCAGTGTATGGGGGTTCCCTTCTCTCCACATCCTCTCCAGCACTTACTGTTTCCTGTCTTGTTAATTATAGCTATTCTGACCAGAGTGAGGCGATATCACATTGTAGTTTTGATTTGCATTTCCCTGATAGTTAATGATGTCGAACATCTTTTCATGTGCCTGTTGGCCATCTGGATATCTTCTTTGGAGAAATCTCTGTTCAGATCTTTTGCCCATTTTTAAATTGGGTTCTTAGTTTTTTTTGTTGTTGAGATGTATGAGTTCTTTGTACATTTTGGATATTAACCCCTTAATATCTGATATATGGTTTGCAAATATCTTCTCTCAATTGTTAGGTTGCGTTTTCATTTTGTTGATGCTTTCCTTTGCTGTGCAGAAGCTTTTTGGTTTGATGTAGTCCCATTTGTTTATTTTTTCTATTGTTTCCTTTGCCCAGTCAAACATGGTATTTGAAAAAAGCTGCTAAGACTGATGTCAAAGAGCACACTCCCTGTGTTTTCTTCGAGAAGTTTAATGGTTTCAGATCTTACATTCAAGTCCTTAATCCATTTTGAGATGATTTTTGTGCATGGTGTAAAGTAATGGTCTACTTTCATTCTTTTGCTTGTGGCTGTCCAGTTTTCCCAACACCATTTATTGAAGAGACTTTCCTTTCTCCATTGTATGTTCTTGGCTCCCTTGTCAAAAATTAGTTGTCCATAGATGTGTGGGTTTATTTCTAGGCTCTTGATTCTATTCCTTTGATCTGTGTGTCTGTTTTTGTGCCATTACCATGCTGTTGTGGTTACTATAGCTTTGTAGCATGTTTTGAAATCACGGAGTGTGAGATCTCCAGCTTTGTTCTTTTTTTCTCAGGATTCCTTTGGATATTCAGAGCCTTTTGTTGTTCCATATAAATTTTAGGATTCCTTGTTCTATTTCTGTGAAAAATGTTGTTGGAACTTTGATAGAGATTGCCTTGAATCTGTAGATTGCTTTAGGAACTATGGACATTTTAACTATGTTAATTCTTCCAATCCAAGAGCACAGAACCTCTTTCCATTTCTTTGTGTCTTCTTCAATTTCTTTCAACAATGTTTTCAGTTTTCTGTGTACAGATCTTTCACCTCCTTTGGTTAAGTTTATTCCTAGGTATTTTATTCTTTTTGTTGCAATTGTAAATGGGATTGTATTCTTAATTTTTCTTTCTGCTACTTCACTGCTAGTGTATAGAAACACAACTGATTTTTGTGTTTTGATTTTGTATCCTGCAATTTGACTATATTCACTTACTATTTCTAAAAGCTTTTTAGTGCATTCTTTAGGGTTTTCTATATATAAAATTATGTCATCCACAAATAGGGACAGTTTCACTTCTTCCTTTCCAATTTGGATCCCTTTTATTTCTTTTTCTTGCCTGATTGCTCTGGCTAAGACTTCTAATACTATGTTAAATAAGAGTGGTGAAACTAGGCATCCTTGTCTCGTTCCTGTTCTTAGAGGGATAGCTTTCAGTTTTTCTCCATTGGGAATGACAGTAGCTGTGGGGTTGTCATATACAGCCTTTATTATGTTCAGGTATTTTCCTTCTATGCCCATTTTATTTAGAGTTTTTATCATAAATGCATGCTGTATCTTTTCAACTGCTTTCTCTGCAGCTATTGAGATGATCATGTGACTTTTATTCCTCTTTTTGTTAATGTGGTGTTATCACATTGATTGATTTGTGGATGTTGAACCATCCCTGCATCCCTGGAGTGAATCTCACTTAATCATGGTGTATGATCTTTTTAATGTATTGTTGTATTCAATTTGCTAGTATTTTGTTGAGGATTTTTGCATCGATGTTCATCAACGATATTGGCATGTAATTTTCTTTTTTTGTGTTGTCCTTGTCTGGCTTTGGAATCAGGGTAATGTTGACTTTGTAGAAGGAGTTAGGAAGCTTGCCCTCCTCTTCAATTTTTTGGAAGAGTTTGAGAAGGATAGGTATTAAGTCTTCTTTGAATGTTTGGTAGAATTCACCAGGGAAGCCATTTGATCCTGGACTTTTGTTTTTGGGGAGGTTTTCGATTACTATTTCAATCTCCTTACTGGTGACTAGTCTATTCAAATTCTCTATTTCTTCTTGATCCAGTTTTGGAAGGTTGTATGATTCTAAGAATTTATCCATTTCTTCTAGATTATCCAATTTGTTGGCATATAGCTTTTCATAGTATTCTCTTATTACTTTTGTATTTCTATGACGTCCATTGTAATTTCTCCTTTTTCATTTCTGACTTTATTTATTTGAGCCTTCTCTCTTTTGTTCTTGGTGAGTCTAGCTAAAGGTGTCTCAATTTTGTTTACCTTTTCAAAGAACCAGCTCTTGGTTTCATTAATTTTTTCTATTGTTTTTTACTCTCTATTTTATTTATTTCTTCTCTGATTGTTCTTATTTCCTTCCTTCTGCTGATTTTGGGCTTTGTTTCTTCTTCTTCTTCCAGTTCCTTTAGGTGCACTGTTAGATTGTTTGTTTGGAATTTTTCTTGTTTGTTAAGGTAGGCCTGAATTGCCATAAACTTCCCTCTTAGAACCACTTTTGCTCTATCCCATAAATTTTGGCATGTCATATTTTCTTTTTCATTTGTCTCCAGGTATTTTTTTAATTTCTCCTTTGATTTCTCCATTGACCCAATTGTTGTTCAGCAGCATTTTGTTTAATCTCCACATATTTGTGGCTTTTCTGATTTTCTTCCTGTAATTGATTTCTAGTTTCATTATCTTTGTGGTCAGGAAAGATGTTTGGTATTATTCTAATCTTCTTAAGTTAGTGAGACTTGTTTTTGGCCTAATATGTGATTGAGCCTGGAGAATGGTCCAGGAGCATTTGAAAAGAATGTGTATTCTGTGGTTTTGGGATGGAATGTTCTATATATATCCACTAAGTCCATCTGGTCTAATGTGTTGTTTAAGGCCAATGTTTCCTTATTGATCTTCTTTTTAGATGACCTATCCATTGGTGTAAGTGGAGTGTTCAAGTCTCCTACTATTATTGTGTTACTGTCTATTTCTCCTTTTTTGTCTGTTAATAATTGCTTTACATATTTAGATGCTCCTATGTTGGGTACATAGATATTTACAAGTGTTATATCCTCTTCTTAGATTGTTCCCTTTATCATTATGTAGTGCCCTTTGTCTCTTGTTACAGTTTTTGTTTTAAAGTCTATTTTGTCTGATGTGAGTATTGCTACCCCAGCTTTCTTTTCATTGCCATTTGCATGGAGTATCTTTTTACATCCTTTCACTTTCAATTTGTGGGTGTCTTTAGGTCTGAAGCTTGTCTCTTGTATGCAGTATATATATGGGTCTTGTTTTCTTTGTCCAATCAGCCAGCCTATGCCTTTTGGTTGGAGCATTTGGTCCATCGACACTTAAAGTAGCTATTGAAAAATATGTCTTTGTTGCCATTTTGTTACTTTTTTCTGGGTGTTTTAGTAGTTCTTCTCTGTGCCTTTCTTCTTCTCTTTTTCTCTTCCCTTGTGGTTTGATGGCTTTCTTTAGTAATATGTTTGACTCCCTTTCTCCTACTTACTCATATATTTATTACAGGTTTCTGGTTTGTGATTACCATGAAGTTCATGTATAGTAATCTACGTATACAGCAATCTATATTGAGTTGATAGTCTCCTTAATTTGACCTCTTTCTAACAGCTCTACTCTTTTACTCCCCTCCTCCCACATTTAATTTTTTGATATCATATCTAACCTCTTATTTTGTGTGAGTGTATCCATTCCCTCTTATCATTGAAATAGGTAATTTTAGTACTTTTGTCTTTTGACCTTCATATTATCTTAATAGGTGGTTGATCTGCTACCATTCCTGTATTTTTGCCTTTAGTAGTGATTTTATTGTGGTTTCTTTTTTTTGGATAATTTTCTTATTCTTATATGTGATCTTCTCTTTCCCACTTAAATAAGTACCTTCAGCAGTTCTTGTAGAACTGGTTTCTTGGTGATAAACTCCTGGTTTCTTGGTGATAAACTCCTTTAATTTGTGCTTGTCTGGGAAACTCTTTCTCTCTCCTTCCATTCTGAATGATAACCTTGTCAGGTAGAGTATTCTTGGCTGTAGGTTTTTTCCTTTCAGCACTTTAAATGTATTGTGCCACTCTCTTGTAGCCTTTAGGGTTTCAGCTGAGAAGTCAGCTGATAGCCTTATGGGCTTTCCTTTGCATGTCAGTCATTGCCTTTCAATTGCAGCTTTTAGGACTCTCTCTTTATCTTTAATTTTGGACATTTTAATTATAATGTGACTTGGTGTGGGCCTCTTTGGGTTTATCTTGTTTGGTGCTCTTCGTGCTTCATGTACTTGGATGTCTGTTGCCTTCCTTAGGTTAGGAAAGTTTTCAGTTATAAAATAAATTATTCAAGTAAATTCTCTACCCCTTTGTCTCTCTCTTCCTCTTCTGGGACACATATAATATGAATGTTAGTGCACTTGATCTTGTCCCGGAGTTCTCTTAGACTGTTCTCGTTCTTTTTCGCTTTTTCTTTTATCTGTTCAGCTTGGGCGATTTCCTCTAGTTTTTTGTCCAGCTCACTGATCCCTTTTTCTGTATCATCTACTCTACTATTGAGACCCTCTAGTGAATTTTTCATTTCCAGTATTGTATTCTTCATTTCTGATTGGTTCTTTTTTATATTTTCCAATTCTTTGTTGACGATCTCACTGTGTTCATCGAGTCTTCTCCCAAGATCAGTGAGCATCCTTACGAATTTTTGGTTGAACTCTTTGTCAAGTAGATTGCTTACTTCTCTTTCATTTCACTCTTTTTCTGGAGTTTTCTCCTGTTCCCTTGCTTGGAATGTATTCCTTTACCTCCTCATTTTGCCTCTTTGTGCTTATATCTATGCATTAGGTGACTGAGCTATGTCTCCTGATGTTGGAGAAGTGGCCTATGTAAAAGATACCTTCTGGGGCCTAGCAGTGTGCTTCTCTCTCGTCACTAGTCCAAATGTTCCAAGAGTGACCCCTGTGTAGGCTACTTGTGTCCTGCTACAGCAGGGCTGCTCTTACTGCAGGTACCCAGAGAATCTAGGCTTCCCCCCCCAACCCCGGCTGTCTATTTGTAAATTGGGTTTGAGGAGCCCCAGCACAGTTGGCAGCAAGGTCTAATAGCACGCTCCTGTTGCAGTTTTTCTGTTAAGTGAGTAGGCGTCCAGTGTGGCTGGTTGCTAGGCTCGGGAGCTTACAATTGCTGTAGGCCTCAGGCCTACAAGGCTGTGGTCAGCTCTCTCAGGATTGCAGCTGAGTGGGGATGGCCCCAGGCATGGGTGCTCCCAACTGTTTCAGGCTTTGGAAGGTAGGGCACATCCCCTATAAGGCTGTTGGACAAGCACAGGTCTTCTGCCACTTATAACCCCACCACACATACAGGTCCACACACACTGTCCACACAGTCCTGGCACATGCACACCTCCTGACCCCCTGAAGCAGACCCAGTCATCCCACTGCAGAGACCCCCCCCACATTCTCCACCAACACCCTCAACACTCCACCTGCTCCTCATGCAGGCCCTGCCCCCAGAGGAGGACATACTTGCTTGCCTGCAGAAGATCAAGGCACCCAGTCGATGCAGCCAACAGGTAGCCTGAGGGCTTGCTCTTGCGTGGGACCAGTCCCTAGGGCAGGCTGCCTGCCCTGGCTGAGCAGGATTAAATCACACTCTAGTGGGTGTGGCAGACCTCTGGGCTAACAGGCCAGGGGATGAACCCCAATTGTCTCTGTGTCAGCACACTTGTACTTGTTCACAACAATGGCTGTGCCAATGCGTCGGTCTCTGGAGAGGCCTCATCTCTCACCAACATGCACCCAGAACTTACCAGCTGAGTCTCTTTTCATCAAAGGCCTGTGTACCTTTCTTTCTGGTGATTTTAGGTAGCTTTCTGAAACAGGTGGATTTGTGCATGTGCCCTTTAACAGTTAGGTCTTTCCGCTTATGTCCAATAGCTTTTCTAGGGGTATTCCCTGTTGTAGTTACTAGTCAGTGAAGGCAGATATTATGACACTTGTCTCATTTGCGCTGAGTCCTAAAGGTGCTTATAGCGGTATTGGACCCCTGCTCAGGTTCACACTCCTCCAGAGAAGGCTGTGTACCTTAGGGTTGCTCCCAGTCAGCTGGCTGTGAAGCTCTGTGGCTTGGGAAAGTGGCTTTTTTCTCTCCAGAAAGGAATTTTTGCTTCTTTCATTTAAGTCAGGAAAGTCGTTGGTTGTGGGGGTTCTTTTTATCCAGTTTTCAGTAATCTCTCTCAGGAGTAATTTTCCAAGAATAGCTATAGCTTCGTTTTCATCATGGGAGGAGGTGAGTTCAGAGTCTGCCTAAACTACCGTATAGAAGATATCCTTTCTTTCTTTTCTTATGTGAGCCACCACCATAGCATGGCCACCAACGGACAAGTAGTGTACGTCTGTGCCTAGGATATGAACCATGGCTGCCAAAGTGGAGTGCACTGGAACTACAAGATCCATATTTTTAATTTCAAATACATCACCACCCCTCATATTAAACTTACTTAGAAAAACACACAGTAGGTCCTAGGTCTCAACAAAGGTGACTATATAATACAGCACCCAAGAGAGGACACTTCTGAGAGTGAAAAGGACACACTATTAATAATTATTCTGAGATAACAGCCACAGACTGAGATGGTCCCAAGCAAAACGTTCGCCCTTCTCTAATACAAGATGCCAGACAGAGTAGCCAACAGCAGAACAGAGAGCCTAGAAATAGATGCCCGTTAACATACGTCACCGTTCTTTGACAAAGGAGCACAGACCATACAATGGAGCAAAGACAGTCTTATCAACGAATGGTGCTGGAAGAACTGGACATCCACGTGCGAGACAATGAACGTGCACATGGACCTTTACACCTTTACAAAACGGAAATCAAAATGCATTATAGACCCACATGTCAAAAGCAAAACTCTAGAATACCTAGAAGACAGTAACACGGAAGAAGACCGAGATGACCTCTTTAGAAACATGACTTTCTAGATGTGACAGCAAAATCAAGATCATGAAAGGAATAACCGATAAGCTGGACTTCATTAACATTTTAAACTGCTGCTCCACAAGACACAATGTCAAGAGGATAAAATCACAAGCCACAGACTGGGAGAAAATATTTGCAAAAGGCACAGTTGATAAAGGAATAACAAATATACAAATACGCAAAGAAATCTTAAAACTAAACAACAAGAACACGCACAACCAGATTAAAAAATGGGGCAAACAACTTAACAGACATCTGGCCAAAGAAGACATAAAAATGGCAACTAAGAGTACGAGACGATGCTCCACATCATATGGCTCCAGGGAAATGCAAATTGAACAACAATGAGATACCACTACACACCTGTTAGAATAGTCAAAATATGGAACACTAACAACAGCAATTGCTGACAAGCATGTGGAGCAATGGAGACACTCATTCAGTATTGGTGGCAAGGCAAAACGGAACAGCCACTCTGGAAGGCAGTTTAGGGGTTTCTTACAAAACTAAGCATAACCCTTAACGTACGATCCAGCTTAACATACGCTCCTTGGTATTTACCCCAACGAGTTCAAAACTTACACGCAGATGAAAACCTGCGCACAAATGCTGATAGCAGCTTTACTCGTAATCGCCAAAAAGCGGAAGCAACCAAGATGTCCTGCACCAGATGAACGGATAAACAAACCGTGGTACATCTAGTCAACGGCATATTATTCAGCGCTAAAAAGCAACGAGCTATCAAGCTGTGAAAAGAAACCTTACATGCATGTTACTTTGTGAAAGAAGCCAATCTGAAAAGGTTGCATACTGTATGAGGCCAACTATATGACATTCTGGAAGTGGCAAAATTGGGGCGACAGGAAGAGATCCGTGGTTGCCAGGAGTTGGCGGGGAGAAGGATGAATAGGCGGAGCACAAAGGATTTTTAGGGCAGTGAAAATACTCCATCGTTATGAAACTCTAATGACAGATTCATGTCATTCTACTTTTATCCAAACCCATAGAATGTATGACACCAAGAGTGAGTCGCAATGTAAACCATAAATCAGATAATATTCTATTATGGCTTTCATTTTCCAATTCTGGTAATCGTATTATGGTTACGGAAGTGAAAATTTTCTGATTTTGATCACTGTGCTGTGGTTAGGTGTCCCTGAAGGTAGAAAAATAAAACTGAAATATTCAGGAGTAAAGGGTATGTGGTCTGCATTTTCTCTCTAATGATTCAGGAATAGAGCCTAAGTGTGTAGGAAGGTGTGTGTCACGTGTGTGTCTATCAAACATCTTCTGCCTCAACTCACATAAAAATCAGATCTAGATACAGATATATTGAGAGAGAGAGCTCTTTCTATGTGTATATCTATATCTAAACGTATTTTCTTTCTCTCTCTCTCTTTCTATATATATCTATAGATCGATAAATAGATAGATAGATAGATTTATGTCTATATACCTACATATCCATATGATGGGAGTAACAAAGGAAATGTGACAAAATGTTAACAATTGGAAAAGTAAGTAAAGGGTATACTGGAGCTTTTGGAACCATTTGCGAGAAATTTCTGTATGTGTTGGAATATTGTTCAGTCTTAAAAAGAAATGAAATTCTGACACATGCTGCAACATGGATTGACTTTGAGGGCATTGTGCTAAATGAAATAACTAGGCACAAGAAGACAAATTTTGCATGATTCCACTGACATGACATACCTAGAGTAGTCAAACTCACAGAGACAGAAGGTAGAATGGTGGTTGCCAAGAGCTTGGGAAAGGGGCAACGGGGAGAGTAGTTTAATGTGTACAGAGTTTCAGTTTTGCAAGACGAGAAGAGTTCTGCAGGTTGGCTGCACAACAATAGGAAGGTACCTAACGCTACAGAATGGCACACTTAAAAATGCTGAAGATGATCAATTTTAGGTTACATGCATTTACCACAATTTAGAAATCTGCATAAGTTTCGAATTCTTACAATGGAAAAAGTGTTTCAAAAATAGCTCTCCTGGTGCTTGTTCTGGTGAAAATGAGATTGGGGAGAAAAGGAGATAGTACAAAAAAGCTGACGTTGAAAAACCAAAAATTGTCTGTCTCAACTCATCCTACATCCAACCTATTCTACCAAGGAAACTTGAAAGTGCATTTAGAACAATGCCCCTTATTGAGTCTATGTCTTGATTTGCTCTGTCAACCTCCTGACTAAAGACTCAAAGGGCTATCTCCACTGGGTCTCTCCACACTCTGTCTGGAGTCGGCTCCCTGTTTTGTGGTCAGCTCTCACTCTTCTCAGCATTCACGTGGGAGAGGGAATATCGAGCTGCACAGACTCTCCAGCCCTTAAAAGCCCATATAGCGGCAAAGACAACATACCCTCTCCACATCCCAGACATCACCCCAAAAGATGTCCACATACCTGGGAATGCACAGTCTAGGAGTGCATCTCTAGAAAAGCCTACCTCTCTAGAAAGCTACAGTTGGTACGTCTACGGTTCACGATTGGAGTTTGTATTGGTTGCAGAGCCTCAAGCATGACCCCTCATTGCCTTGCCAGTGCTACTAGGATTGAGCCAAAACCATTCAGCAGAGCCTACAATGCCCTTCAAAACCTGGCCCTGCCAGCCCTCATCCTTGCGGCGCACCTCTCTCTCCCTCAATCCTGTTCTCCAGTCCTGACCTCCTTTTATTTCCTCCCAAGAGCCATATGCCTTCCAACACTGCTCAATGACGTCAGAAAAAGAAGTGAGAGGTATAAGGACTGGACAGGAAAAATGAAAATTATCGCTGTTTTCAGATGACATGACTAAGTACACGGAAAACTTTTGTTCCATCTAATAAGCACTTAAATGGTATTTATTACGTGCCAGACATCATCCTAAGTGTTTAACACTTATTTGGTCCTCATAACAAATCATCACGGAGCCTGGAGACTTGTTCCATGTTAACGTAAACACCAAGAAATGCAACAACATGTCATTTGAGATTTCCTACATGGGACAGTGATGTGACCAACTTATTTGAACAAGGATTCTGTGAATCTAAGAATATGATAAACATGACTTAGCTCAGTGGATCCGAAATTTTAGAAAAGATCGTAGAATCATTGTCCAGAATATTCCGCATTCCCATGGATAATGCCGCGTCTGCATTTCACTCACTCTCTCTCTCTCTCTCTCTCTCTCTCTCTCTCTGAGTATATACGTCACCTTTTGTTGGTGGTTCCATCACAGATTATTTCTGTCAGTTCATCGGGGTCATTTCTAAAGAATTAAAAGCATATATGATCAGACTCCAAGTGACTTCATAGAGTTACACTCTTGTTTGCAATTAGTTACAAGTAGTCTTCAAGTGGTAAACTGGTTGAACCCTAAAAAATTATGTGGATGTTAGTTATTTGGAAACTAGTATTTTAATCTTCCCTAGAAATAGGGCTTTCTATAGTTGTAACGAAGATCTTCGGCCGGTCAAAAAGCCTAATGAATGAAGATATTGAAATACAATTCTTCACTACTGAACCTTACTCTCACGTGTAATTGCATCGAGGTTGAATTCAGCTCAAAATTCAACTCCAGGTTGTAGGTACACATTTCCCCAGCTCCTCCTAATTTCCTGATCCTCAACACCCTCCACCACATCCTGACCCTTCATGTATCATGTATGTCTTTTCTGTTCCTCATACAGGGTTCAGATGACTGCAGGTCTGAGGCACGGGCTCCCTCCAATATGACGGTGGCTTGGCATTCGGGACACCAGCTTCAGATGGTGGCAGAGCTCTGGAGGCTGAGGAAAGGAGCCGAGGTCTGTTGAGCTCCATTCTCTTCTGCTGAGAGCTCCACTGCTCCCTCTCCACTGCTACCGTCTCCTTGCTCCAAATAGGATTCTCTCCTCTCCTGGCCCACTCTAGCAGAGTCTTACACACAGGCATTCTGAGAGTTTCCTCAAAGCTTTGGCTACTACTTTCTAAGGCTCACAAACAAACCGTGAGTAAGAAGTCTCCCTCTTATGACTCCTCCTTCCTTTTGCCACCTAGGCCCAACAGGAAAGAAAGTTACCTACAGAAGCTTATAGTCTCTTATGGAAACCTGTTGTTGCCATCGGTGCCCCCCGTACCTTTCACCACTCAGATCACTCATGTCAACTCACCCCATCTTGTCACTGTTGCCAGACGACATTCGGGAAGAATCCATAACCCTGCCATAGAGTAAAAAACAGGTACAAAAAATAGAGTCAGACATTTTGGAAGATAATCAGGTTCTTTTTCCCAACAGAATTGCACCACACAAAAAGTAAAGTCACGAGGAAACACGACAGAAACAAAAGCATCCGTTTCAGGGTCCAGCACTGGAACCTCTGACACAGTTTCCGGGTTCTGTATGTGCGTGTGTGCGTGTCTGTGTGTCCCTGTGTGTATCCACTGGAAAGAGAATGAAGGGAACAAGGGAGACATAGCATTCATGATTAAACCTCCTTCCTTCTTCACCATTTTCTTTCTCCTTCATGCACTCTGGAATCAATTTGGGAAACGTGAGAGGGATCTGAGTGTGTCGGGATGGGGAGGTGCATCCAAGTAAGAGCTAACACAGAGATATAGATAGAAAGAGAATACACAAGAACAATGAACACACAGTGTCAGGGCCTAGTCCCTGGTTGTTATCTGGTAGGAAAGAAACAAGTAGGAAGGTCAAGGATGACCAAATGATGATTAAAAGATTTTCTGACCTGCGTGAAGACCATGCGTTTACAATGATTCTTTTTCTTTTTCTTTTTCTCTACAGTCCTCTCAGAAAACGTTATCTGGTTATATTATCCAAAATCAAGACTTTTCACCTCAAAACTGGCTTGGGTAATCTTTTCTCTATTTATCTTTTTCTTCATCTACAAAATAAGACACTTGCAAAATGCACTTTGAGTCTGTCACCTTCACAGTATCATGCTAATATTCAGCATTGCACAAATATTATTGATTTTTGGACAGCCTGCACTCTTCACCAAATTCTTTCAAATTTCATTAATTCTGTATCTGGCAACAATATACATTAGTATATATATCTTAAAGTTCAAATACACTTAAAGGTTCTCATCAAAGTAACACACCCTGATAATTTCCAGAGAAATCATGGGTTCCTATCAAGACGCCAAATGGTACGGCATGTTGCATCCTCCTCCCAAAACTTCAGAAGTCCTAAGGAACTATGCACCCCCAGAAATAACAAGAGTGACAACCCTGGGAAATGACAGAGGCCTGAAGGCTGTCTCTTAATTGGTGGGTAGCCTGGGATTAGGGGCAGTGGGTGGCAGCCTTGAGGGGCTCAGTGTGAGGGAAAATTTTAAGGACCGTTCTTGCCTCTCCCCTGAGTTGCTTGGAAGCGATCACTTTCCTTTCTCAGCAGAAACAAGTAGCAACCACCCAGATGTAGCTAGGATAAAAGTAGAGTAGCATTAGGTTAGCTGATGAAAGCAGGGAAGGGCTGAACAATCCTTGATCCTTCACTCCTCCACCTCCTCCGTCTCCCAAGCCCCAGGTGACAACCTCAAATGCCTCCTCAAATGCCGCTTTCCCCAAGAGCTCAAAGGTGACAGATCCTGACCACAGGAGTTGAGTGGTCACAGTGTTTCACGGTTTCTGAGACTGTCTGCGCCTGGGGCCATCACCTCCCCTCATATTAAACTTACTTAGAAAAACACACCTTAGGTCCTAGGTCTCAACAAAGGTGACTATATAATACAGCACCCAAGAGAGGACACTTCTGAGAGTGAAAGGGACACACTATTAATAATTATTCTGAGATAACAGCCACAGACTGAGATGGTCCCAAGCAAAACGTTAGCCCTTCTCTAATACAAGATGCCAGACAGAGTAGCCAACAGCAGAACAGAGAGCCTAGAAATAGATGCCCGTTAACATACGTCACCGTTCTTTGACAAAGGAGCACAGACCATACAATGGAGCAAAGACAGTCTTATCAACGAATGGTGCTGGAAGAACTGGACATCCACGTGCGAGACAATGAACGTGCACATGGACCTTTACACCTTTACAAAACGGAAATCAAAATGCATTATAGACCCACATGTCAAAAGCAAAACTCTAGAATTCCTAGAAGACAGTAACACGGAAGAAGACCGAGATGACCTCTTTAGAAACATGACTTTCTAGATGTGACAGCAAAATCAAGATCATGAAAGGAATAACCGATAAGCTGGACTTCATTAACATTTTAAACTGCTGCTCCACAAGACACAATGTCAAGAGGATAAAATCACAAGCCACAGACTGGGAGAAAATATTTGCAAAAGGCACAGTTGATAAAGGAATAACAAATATACAAATACGCAAAGAAATCTTAAAACTAAACAACAAGAACACGCACAACCAGATTAAAAAATGGGGCAAACAACTTAACAGACATCTGGCCAAAGAAGACATAAAAATGGCAACTAAGAGTACGAGACGATGCTCCACATCATATGGCTCCAGGGAAATGCAAATTGAACAACAATGAGATACCACTACACACCTGTTAGAATAGTCAAAATATGGAACACTAACAACAGCAATTGCTGACAAGCATGTGGAGCAATGGAGACACTCATTCAGTATTGGTGGCAAGGCAAAACGGAACAGCCACTCTGGAAGGCAGTTTAGGGGTTTCTTACAAAACTAAGCATAACCCTTAACGTACGATCCAGCTTAACATACGCTCCTTGGTATTTACCCCAACGAGTTCAAAACTTACACGCAGATGAAAACCTGCGCACAAATGCTGATAGCAGCTTTACTCGTAATCGCCAAAAAGCGGAAGCAACCAAGATGTCCTGCACCAGATGAACGGATAAACAAACCGTGGTACATCTAGTCAACGGCATATTATTCAGCGCTAAAAAGCAACGAGCTATCAAGCTGTGAAAAGAAACCTTACATGCATGTTACTTTGTGAAAGAAGCCAATCTGAAAAGGTTGCATACTGTATGAGGCCAACTATATGACATTCTGGAAGTGGCAAAATTGGGGCGACAGGAAGAGATCCGTGGTTGCCAGGAGTTGGCGGGGAGAAGGATGAATAGGCGGAGCACAAAGGATTTTTAGGGCAGTGAAAATACTCCATCGTTATGAAACTCTAATGACAGATTCATGTCATTCTACTTTTATCCAAACCCATAGAATGTATGACACCAAGAGTGAGTCGCAATGTAAACCATAAATCAGATAATATTCTATTATGGCTTTCATTTTCCAATTCTGGTAATCGTATTATGGTTACGGAAGTGAAAATTTTCTGATTTTGATCACTGTGCTGTGGTTAGGTGTCCCTGAAGGTAGAAAAATAAAACTGAAATATTCAGGAGTAAAGGGTATGTGGTCTGCATTTTCTCTCTAATGATTCAGGAATAGAGCCTAAGTGTGTAGGAAGGTGTGTGTCACGTGTGTGTCTATCAAACATCTTCTGCCTCAACTCACATAAAAATCAGATCTAGATACAGATATATTGAGAGAGAGAGCTCTTTCTATGTGTATATCTATATCTAAACGTATTTTCTTTCTCTCTCTCTCTTTCTATATATATCTATAGATCGATAAATAGATAGATAGATAGATTTATGTCTATATACCTACATATCCATATGATGGGAGTAACAAAGGAAATGTGACAAAATGTTAACAATTGGAAAAGTAAGTAAAGGGTATACTGGAGCTTTTGGAACCATTTGCGAGAAATTTCTGTATGTGTTGGAATATTGTTCAGTCTTAAAAAGAAATGAAATTCTGACACATGCTGCAACATGGATTGACTTTGAGGGCATTGTGCTAAATGAAATAACTAGGCACAAGAAGACAAATTTTGCATGATTCCACTGACATGACATACCTAGAGTAGTCAAACTCACAGAGACAGAAGGTAGAATGGTGGTTGCCAAGAGCTTGGGAAAGGGGCAACGGGGAGAGTAGTTTAATGTGTACAGAGTTTCAGTTTTGCAAGACGAGAAGAGTTCTGCAGGTTGGCTGCACAACAATAGGAAGGTACCTAACGCTACAGAATGGCACACTTAAAAATGCTGAAGATGATCAATTTTAGGTTACATGCATTTACCACAATTTAGAAATCTGCATAAGTTTCGAATTCTTACAATGGAAAAAGTGTTTCAAAAATAGCTCTCCTGGTGCTTGTTCTGGTGAAAATGAGATTGGGGAGAAAAGGAGATAGTACAAAAAAGCTGACGTTGAAAAACCAAAAATTGTCTGTCTCAACTCATCCTACATCCAACCTATTCTACCAAGGAAACTTGAAAGTGCATTTAGAACAATGCCCCTTATTGAGTCTATGTCTTGATTTGCTCTGTCAACCTCCTGACTAAAGACTCAAAGGGCTATCTCCACTGGGTCTCTCCACACTCTGTCTGGAGTCGGCTCCCTGTTTTGTGGTCAGCTCTCACTCTTCTCAGCATTCACGTGGGAGAGGGAATATCGAGCTGCACAGACTCTCCAGCCCTTAAAAGCCCATATAGCGGCAAAGACAACATACCCTCTCCACATCCCAGACATCACCCCAAAAGATGTCCACATACCTGGGAATGCACAGTCTAGGAGTGCATCTCTAGAAAAGCCTACCTCTCTAGAAAGCTACAGTTGGTACGTCTACGGTTCACGATTGGAGTTTGTATTGGTTGCAGAGCCTCAAGCATGACCCCTCATTGCCTTGCCAGTGCTACTAGGATTGAGCCAAAACCATTCAGCAGAGCCTACAATGCCCTTCAAAACCTGGCCCTGCCAGCCCTCATCCTTGCGGCGCACCTCTCTCTCCCTCAATCCTGTTCTCCAGTCCTGACCTCCTTTTATTTCCTCCCAAGAGCCATATGCCTTCCAACACTGCTCAATGACGTCAGAAAAAGAAGTGAGAGGTATAAGGACTGGACAGGAAAAATGAAAATTATCGCTGTTTTCAGATGACATGACTAAGTACACGGAAAACTTTTGTTCCATCTAATAAGCACTTAAATGGTATTTATTACGTGCCAGACATCATCCTAAGTGTTTAACACTTATTTGGTCCTCATAACAAATCATCACGGAGCCTGGAGACTTGTTCCATGTTAACGTAAACACCAAGAAATGCAACAACATGTCATTTGAGATTTCCTACATGGGACAGTGATGTGACCAACTTATTTGAACAAGGATTCTGTGAATCTAAGAATATGATAAACATGACTTAGCTCAGTGGATCCGAAATTTTAGAAAAGATCGTAGAATCATTGTCCAGAATATTCCGCATTCCCATGGATAATGCCGCGTCTGCATTTCACTCACTCTCTCTCTCTCTCTCTCTCTCTCTCTCTCTCTGAGTATATACGTCACCTTTTGTTGGTGGTTCCATCACAGATTATTTCTGTCAGTTCATCGGGGTCATTTCTAAAGAATTAAAAGCATATATGATCAGACTCCAAGTGACTTCATAGAGTTACACTCTTGTTTGCAATTAGTTACAAGTAGTCTTCAAGTGGTAAACTGGTTGAACCCTAAAAAATTATGTGGATGTTAGTTATTTGGAAACTAGTATTTTAATCTTCCCTAGAAATAGGGCTTTCTATAGTTGTAACGAAGATCTTCGGCCGGTCAAAAAGCCTAATGAATGAAGATATTGAAATACAATTCTTCACTACTGAACCTTACTCTCACGTGTAATTGCATCGAGGTTGAATTCAGCTCAAAATTCAACTCCAGGTTGTAGGTACACATTTCCCCAGCTCCTCCTAATTTCCTGATCCTCAACACCCTCCACCACATCCTGACCCTTCATGTATCATGTATGTCTTTTCTGTTCCTCATACAGGGTTCAGATGACTGCAGGTCTGAGGCACGGGCTCCCTCCAATATGACGGTGGCTTGGCATTCGGGACACCAGCTTCAGATGGTGGCAGAGCTCTGGAGGCTGAGGAAAGGAGCCGAGGTCTGTTGAGCTCCATTCTCTTCTGCTGAGAGCTCCACTGCTCCCTCTCCACTGCTACCGTCTCCTTGCTCCAAATAGGATTCTCTCCTCTCCTGGCCCACTCTAGCAGAGTCTTACACACAGGCATTCTGAGAGTTTCCTCAAAGCTTTGGCTACTACTTTCTAAGGCTCACAAACAAACCGTGAGTAAGAAGTCTCCCTCTTATGACTCCTCCTTCCTTTTGCCACCTAGGCCCAACAGGAAAGAAAGTTACCTACAGAAGCTTATAGTCTCTTATGGAAACCTGTTGTTGCCATCGGTGCCCCCCGTACCTTTCACCACTCAGATCACTCATGTCAACTCACCCCATCTTGTCACTGTTGCCAGACGACATTCGGGAAGAATCCATAACCCTGCCATAGAGTAAAAAACAGGTACAAAAAATAGAGTCAGACATTTTGGAAGATAATCAGGTTCTTTTTCCCAACAGAATTGCACCACACAAAAAGTAAAGTCACGAGGAAACACGACAGAAACAAAAGCATCCGTTTCAGGGTCCAGCACTGGAACCTCTGACACAGTTTCCGGGTTCTGTATGTGCGTGTGTGCGTGTCTGTGTGTCCCTGTGTGTATCCACTGGAAAGAGAATGAAGGGAACAAGGGAGACATAGCATTCATGATTAAACCTCCTTCCTTCTTCACCATTTTCTTTCTCCTTCATGCACTCTGGAATCAATTTGGGAAACGTGAGAGGGATCTGAGTGTGTCGGGATGGGGAGGCGCATCCAAGTAAGAGCTAACACAGAGATATAGATAGAAAGAGAATACACAAGAACAATGAACACACAGTGTCAGGGCCTAGTCCCTGGTTGTTATCTGGTAGGAAAGAAACAAGTAGGAAGGTCAAGGATGACCAAATGATGATTAAAAGATTTTCTGACCTGCGTGAAGACCATGCGTTTACAATGATTCTTTTTCTTTTTCTTTTTCTCTACAGTCCTCTCAGAAAACGTTATCTGGTTATATTATCCAAAATCAAGACTTTTCACCTCAAAACTGGCTTGGGTAATCTTTTCTCTATTTATCTTTTTCTTCATCTACAAAATAAGACACTTGCAAAATGCACTTTGAGTCTGTCACCTTCACAGTATCATGCTAATATTCAGCATTGCACAAATATTATTGATTTTTGGACAGCCTGCACTCTTCACCAAATTCTTTCAAATTTCATTAATTCTGTATCTGGCAACAATATACATTAGTATATATATCTTAAAGTTCAAATACACTTAAAGGTTCTCATCAAAGTAACACACCCTGATAATTTCCAGAGAAATCATGGGTTCCTATCAAGACGCCAAATGGTACGGCATGTTGCATCCTCCTCCCAAAACTTCAGAAGTCCTAAGGAACTATGCACCCCCAGAAATAACAAGAGTGACAACCCTGGGAAATGACAGAGGCCTGAAGGCTGTCTCTTAATTGGTGGGTAGCCTGGGATTAGGGGCAGTGGGTGGCAGCCTTGAGGGGCTCAGTGTGAGGGAAAATTTTAAGGACCGTTCTTGCCTCTCCCCTGAGTTGCTTGGAAGCGATCACTTTCCTTTCTCAGCAGAAACAAGTAGCAACCACCCAGATGTAGCTAGGATAAAAGTAGAGTAGCATTAGGTTAGCTGATGAAAGCAGGGAAGGGCTGAACAATCCTTGATCCTTCACTCCTCCACCTCCTCCGTCTCCCAAGCCCCAGGTGACAACCTCAAATGCCTCCTCAAATGCCGCTTTCCCCAAGAGCTCAAAGGTGACAGATCCTGACCACAGGAGTTGAGTGGTCACAGTGTTTCACGGTTTCTGAGACTGTCTGCGCCTGGGGCCATCACCTCCCCTCATATTAAACTTACTTAGAAAAACACACCTTAGGTCCTAGGTCTCAACAAAGGTGACTATATAATACAGCACCCAAGAGAGGACACTTCTGAGAGTGAAAGGGACACACTATTAATAATTATTCTGAGATAACAGCCACAGACTGAGATGGTCCCAAGCAAAACGTTAGCCCTTCTCTAATACAAGATGCCAGACAGAGTAGCCAACAGCCACAAGGAATGAAAGCTCACAAGTCAAAACAATTACATACCTGAGGAGTACAACGACTGAAAAAGAAATACAACAAAGTGAGCAACATAGACCATTTGAAGTAGAACTACTGGAACATACTGGAACATAAGCATGACAAATACACTTAAAGATACAAGGGAAGATGTTAGTAGCACGAAGTGACAATGAGAAACCATAAGGAAAACCTCATGAGGAAATAGGTGTAAAAGTACGATTGTTAAAGACTTAAGTCATGGGATAAATAGCAGTGTGGATACATGAGAACAGCAAATTATTTAGACATGGAAAATGACATTGAGAAACTCTCCCAGAAAACACAATAAAACAATAAAGTGAGAGAATATTTAAAAGAACAGCAGTGTGATATGGTGGGTAAAAAAAGACATCTAACATCTGAAATAAATGAAATCCAAGACATCTAAGATGAAAAAAAAGAAAACAGAGAAGAGGAAATATTCAAAAACTAATGAAGATAAATTTCACAAAGTTAAAGAAGGAAGTAAAAAATTATCTGTAAAGGATCCATGGAAATGAAGAGAAAATTCTAAAAGCTTCCAAAAAGAGCAAAGAAAATAAGAACAGACTGACACGATCTCTCTCTAGAGCAAACAGAACACATCTTGTTTGAGAGCACACAAGTGACATTTATGAAAACAGACAACATATTTGGACATAAACAAAGCATTAATAACGTGCGCGGGAGCAATATCATATAGATTTTCTCTGACCGTATCGCAACTGCAATAGCTTTTTAAAAGTCAACATAATATCAAAGAAGAAAAAAGTTGAAGGACTGACATGAGCCAATGTCAAAATTCACTATAAAGCTACAGTAATCAAGACAGTGCGGTACTGGCGAAAGAACAGACAAATGGACCAAAGGAGCAGAACAGAGAGCCTAGAAATAGATGCCCGTTAACATACTCCACCGTTCTTTGACAAAGGAGCACAGACCATACAATGGAGCAAAGACAGTCTTATCAACGAATGGTGCTGGAAGGACTGGACATCCACGTGCGAGACAATGAACGTGCACATGGACCTTTACACCTTTACAAAACGGAAATCAAAATGCATTATAGACCCACATGTAAAAAGCAAAACTCTAGAATTCCTAGAAGACAATAACACGGAAGAAGACCGAGATGACCTCTTTAGAAACATGACTTTCTAGATGTGACAGCAAAATCAAGATCATGAAAGGAATAACTGATAAGCTGGACTTCATTAACATTTTAAACTGCTGCTCCACAAGACACAATGTCAAGAGGATAAAATCACAAGCCACAGACTGGGAGAAAACATTTGCAAAAGGCACAGTTGATAAAGGAATAACAAATATACAAATACGCAAAGAAATCTTAAAACTAAACAACAAGAACACACACAACCAGATTAAAAAATGGGGCAAACAACTTAACAGACATCTGGCCAAAGAAGACATAAAAATGGCAACTAAGAGTACGAGACGATGCTCCACATCATATGGCTCCAGGGAAATGCAAATTGAACAACAATGAGATACCACTACACACCTGTTAGAATAGTCAAAATATGGAACACTAACAACAGCAATTGCTGACAAGCATGTGGAGCAATGGAGACACTCATTCAGTATTGGTGGCAAGGCAAAACGGAACAGCCACTCTGGAAGGCAGTTTAGGGGTTTCTTACAAAACTAAGCATAACCCTTAACGTACGATCCAGCTTAACATACGCTCCTTGGTATTTACCCCAACGAGTTCAAAACTTACACGCAGATGAAAACCTGCACACAAATGCTGATAGCAGCTTTACTCGTAATCGCCAAAAAGCGGAAGCAACCAAGATGTCCTGCACCAGATGAACGGATGAACAAACCGTGGTACATCTAGTCAACGGCATATTATTCAGCGCTAAAAAGCAACGAGCTATCAAGCTGTGAAAAGAAACCTTACATGCATGTTACTTTGTGAAAGAAGCCAATCTGAAAAGGTTGCATACTGTATGAGGCCAACTATATGACATTCTGGACGTGGCAAAATTGGGGCGACAGGAAGAGATCCGTGGTTGCCAGGAGTTGGCGGGGAGAAGGATGAATGGGCGGAGCACAAAGGATTTTTAGGGCAGTGAAAATACTCCATCGTTATGAAACTCTAATGACAGATTCATGTCATTCTACTTTTATCCAAACCCATAGAATGTATGACACCAAGAGTGAGTCGCAATGTAAACCATAAATCAGATAATATTCTATTATGGCTTTCATTTTCCAATTCTGGTAATCGTATTATGGTTACGGAAGTGAAAATTTTCTGATTTTGATCACTGTGCTGTGGTTAGGTGTCCCTGAAGGTAGAAAAATAAAACTGAAATATTCAGGAGTAAAGGGTATGTGGTCTGCATTTTCTCTCTAATGATTCAGGAATAGAGCCTAAGTGTGTAGGAAGGTGTGTGTCACGTGTGTGTCTATCAAACATCTTCTGCCTCAACTCACATAAAAATCAGGTCTAGATACAGATATATTGAGAGAGAGAGCTCTTTCTATGTGTATATCTATATCTAAACGTATTTTCTTTCTCTCTCTCTCTTTCTATATATATCTATAGATCGATAGATCGATAGATAGATAGATTTATGTCTATATACCTACATATCCATATGATGGGAATAACAAAGGAAATGTGACAAAATGTTAACAATTGGAAATGTAAGTAAAGGGTATACTGGAGCTTTTGGAACCACGTGCGAGTAATTTCTGTATGTGTTGGAATATTGTTCAGTCTTAAAAAGAAATGAAATTCTGACACATGCTGCAACATGGATTGACTTTGAGGGCATTGTGCTAAATGAAATAACTAGGCACAAGAAGACAAATTTTGCATGATTCCACTGACATGACATACCTAGAGTAGTCAAACTCACAGAGACAGAAGGTAGAATGGTGGTTGCCAAGAGCTTGGGAAAGGGGCAACGGGGAGAGTAGTTTAATGTGTACAGAGTTTCAGTTTTGCAAGACGAGAAGAGTTCTGCAGGTTGGCTGCACAACAATAGGAAGGTACCTGATGCTACAGAATGGCACACTTAAAAATGCTGAAGATGATCAATTTTAGGTTACATGCATTTACCACAATTTAGAAATCTGCATAAGTTTCGAATTCTTACAATGGAAAAAGTGTTTCAAAAATAGCTCTCCTGGTGCTTGTTCTGGTGAAAATGAGATTGGGGAAAAAAGGAGATAGTACAAAAAAGCTGACGTTGAAAAACCAAAAATTGTCTGTCTCAACTCATCCTACATCCAACCTATTCTACCAAGGAAACTTGAAAGTGCATTTAGAACAATGCCCCTTATTGAGTCTATGTCTTGATTTGCTCTGTCAACCTCCTGACTAAAGACTCAAAGGGCTATCTCCACTGGGTCTCTCCACACTCTGTCTGGAGTCGGCTCCCTGTTTTGTGGTCAGCTCTCACTCTTCTCAGCATTCACGTGGGAGAGGGAATATCGAGCTGCACAGACTCTCCAGCCCTTAAAAGCCCATATAGCGGCAGAGACAACATACCCTCTCCACATCCCAGACATCACCCCAAAAGATGTCCACATACCTGGGAATGCACAGTCTAGGAGTGCATCTCTAGAAAAGCCTACCTCTCTAGAAAGCTACAGTTGGTACGTCTACGGTTCACGATTGGAGTTTGTATTGTTTGCAGAGCCTCAAGCATGACCCCTCATTGCCTTGCCAGTGCTACTAGGATTGAGCCAAAACCATTCAGCAGAGCCTACAATGCCCTTCAAAACCTGGCCCTGCCAGCCCTCATCCTTGCGGCGCACCTCTCTCTCCCTCAATCCTGTTCTCCAGTCCTGACCTCCTTTTATTTCCTCCCAAGAGCCATATGCCTTCCAACACTGCTCAATGACGTCAGAAAAAGAAGTGAGAGGTATAAGGACTGGACAGGAAAAATGAAAATTATCGCTGTTTTCAGATGACATGACTAAGTACACGGAAAACTTTTGTTCCATCTAATAAGCACTTAAATGGTATTTATTACGTGCCAGACATCATCCTAAGTGTTTAACACTTATTTGGTCCTCATAACAAATCATCACGGAGCCTGGAGAGTTGTTCCATGTTAACGTAAACACCAAGAAATGCAACAACATGTCATTTGAGATTTCCTACATGGGACAGTGATGTGACCAACTTATTTGAACAAGGATTCTGTGAATCTAAGAATATGATAAACATGACTTAGCTCAGTGGATCCGAAATTTTAGAAAAGATCTTAGAATCATTGTCCAGAATATTCCGCATTCCCATGGATCATGCCGCGTCTGCATTTCACTCACTCTCTCTCTCTCTCTCTCTCTCTCTGAGTATATACGTCACCTTTTGTTGGTGGTTCCATCACAGATTATTTCTGTCAGTTCATCGGGGTCATTTCTAAAGAATTAAAAGCATATATGATCAGACTCCAAGTGACTTCATAGAGTTACACTCTTGTTTGCAATTAGTTACAAGTAGTCTTCAAGTGGTAAACTGGTTGAACCCTAAAAAATTATGTGGATGTTAGTTATTTGGAAACTAGTATTTTAATCTTCCCTAGAAATAGGGCTTTCTATAGTTGTAACGAAGATCTTCGGCCGGTCAAAAAGCCTAATGAATGAAGATATTGAAATACAATTCTTCACTACTGAACCTTACTCTCACGTGTAATTGCATCGAGGTTGAATTCAGCTCAAAATTCAACTCCAGGTTGTAGGCACACATTTCCCCAGCTCCTCCTAATTTCCTGATCCTCAACACCCTCCACCACATCCTGACCCTTCATGTATCATGTATGTCTTTTCTGTTCCTCATACAGGGTTCAGATGACTGCAGGTCTGAGGCACGGGCTCCCTCCACTATGACAGTGGCTTGGCATTCGGGACACCAGCTTCAGATGGTGGCAGAGCTCTGGAGGCTGAGGAAAGGAGCCGAGGTCTGTTGAGCTCCATTCTCTTCTGCTGAGAGCTCCACTGCTCCCTCTCCACTGCTACCGTCTCCTTGCTCCAAATAGGATTCTCTCCTCTCCTGGCCCACTCTAGCAGAGTCTTACACACAGGCATTCTGAGAGTTTCCTCAAAGCTTTGGCTACTACTTTCTAAGGCTCACAAACAAACCGTGAGTAAGAAGTCTCCCTCTTATGACTCCTCCTTCCTTTTGCCACCTAGGCCCAACAGGAAAGAAAGTTACCTACAGAAGCTTATAGTCTCTTATGGAAACCTGTTGTTGCCATCGGTGCCCCCCGTACCTTTCACCACTCAGATCACTCATGTCAACTCACCCCATCTTGTCACTGTTGCCAGACGACATTCGGGAAGAATCCATAACCCTGCCATAGAGTAAAAACCATGTACAAAAAATAGAGTCAGACATTTTGGAAGATAATCAGGTTCTTTTTCCCAACAGAATTGCAGCACACAAAAAGTAAAGTCACGAGGAAACACGACAGAAACAAAAGCATCCGTTTCAGGGTCCAGCACTGGAACCTCTGACACAGTTTCCGGGTTCTGTATGTGCGTGTGTGCGTGTCTGTGTGTCCCTGTGTGTATCCACTGGAAAGAGAATGAAGGGAACAAGGGAGACATAGCATTCATGATTAAACCTCCTTCCTTCTTCACCATTTTGTTTCTCCTTCATGCACTCTGGAATCAATTTGGGAAACGTGAGAGGGATCTGAGTGTGTCGGGATGGGGAGGTGCATCCAAGTAAGAGCTAACACAGAGATATAGATAGAAAGAGAATACACAAGAACAATGAACATACAGTGTCAGGGCCTAGTCCCTGGTTGTTATTTGGTAGGAAAGAAACAAGTAGGAAGGTCAAGGATGACCAAATGATGATTAAAAGATTTTCTGACCTGCGTGAAGACCATGCGTTTACAATGATTCTTTTTCTTTTTCTTTTTCTCTACAGTCCTTTCAGAAAACGTTATCTGGTTATATTATCCAAAATCAAGACTTTTCACCTCAAAACTGGCTTGGGTAATCTTTTCTCTATTTATCTTTTTCTTCATCTACAAAATAAGACACTTGCAAAATGCACTTTGAGTCTGTCACCTTCACAGTATCATGCTAATATTCAGCACTGCACAAATATTATTGATTTTTGGACAGCCTGCACTCTTCACCAAATTCTTTCAAATTTCATTAATTCTGTATCTGGCAACAATATACATTAGTATATATATCTTAAAGTTCAAATACACTTAAAGGTTCTCATCAAAGTAACACACCCTGATAATTTCCAGAGAAATCATGGGTTCCTATCAAGACGCCAAATGGTACGGCATGTTGCATCCTCCTCCCAAAACTTCAGAAGTCCTAAGGAACTATGCACCCCCAGAAATAACAAGAGTGACAACCCTGGGAAATGACAGAGGCCTGAAGGCTGTCTCTTAATTGGTGGGTAGCCTGGGATTAGGGGCAGTGGGTGGCAGCCTTGAGGGGCTCAGTGTGAGGGAAAATTTTAAGGACCGTTCTTGCCTCTCCCCTGAGTTGCTTGGAAGCGATCACTTTCCTTTCTCAGCAGAAACAAGTAGCAACCACCCAGATGTAGCTAGGATAAAAGTAGAGTAGCATTAGGTTAGCTGATGAAAGCAGGGAAGGGCTGAACAATCCTTGATCCTTCACTCCTCCACCTCCTCCGTCTCCCAAGCCCCAGGTGACAACCTCAAATGCCTCCTCAAATGCCGCTTTCCCCAAGAGCTCAAAGGTGACAGATCCTGACCACAGGAGTTGAGTGGTCACAGTGTTTCACGGTTTCTGAGACTGTCTGCGCCTGGGGCCATCACCTCCCCTCATACTAAACTTACTTAGAAAAACACACCTTAGGTCCTAGGTCTCAACAAAGGTGACTATATAATACAGCACCCAAGAGAGGACACTTCTGAGAGTGAAAAGGACACACTATTAATAATTATTCTGAGATAACAGCCACAGACTGAGATGGTCCCAAGCAAAACGTTAGCCCTTCTCTAATACAAGATGCCAGACAGAGTAGCCAACAGCAGAACAGAGAGCCTAGAAATAGATGCCCGTTAACATACGTCACCGTTCTTTGACAAAGGAGCACAGACCATACAATGGAGCAAAGACAGTCTTATCAACGAATGGTGCTGGAAGAACTGGACATCCACGTGCGAGACAATGAACGTGCACATGGACCTTTACACCTTTACAAAACGGAAATCAAAATGCATTATAGACCCACATGTCAAAAGCAAAACTCTAGAATTCCTAGAAGACAGTAACACGGAAGAAGACCGAGATGACCTCTTTAGAAACATGACTTTCTAGATGTGACAGCAAAATCAAGATCATGAAAGGAATAACCGATAAGCTGGACTTCATTAACATTTTAAACTGCTGCTCCACAAGACACAATGTCAAGAGGATAAAATCACAAGCCACAGACTGGGAGAAAATATTTGCAAAAGGCACAGTTGATAAAGGAATAACAAATATACAAATACGCAAAGAAATCTTAAAACTAAACAACAAGAACACGCACAACCAGATTAAAAAATGGGGCAAACAACTTAACAGACATCTGGCCAAAGAAGACATAAAAATGGCAACTAAGAGTACGAGACGATGCTCCACATCATATGGCTCCAGGGAAATGCAAATTGAACAACAATGAGATACCACTACACACCTGTTAGAATAGTCAAAATATGGAACACTAACAACAGCAATTGCTGACAAGCATGTGGAGCAATGGAGACACTCATTCAGTATTGGTGGCAAGGCAAAACGGAACAGCCACTCTGGAAGGCAGTTTAGGGGTTTCTTACAAAACTAAGCATAACCCTTAACGTACGATCCAGCTTAACATACGCTCCTTGGTATTTACCCCAACGAGTTCAAAACTTACACGCAGATGAAAACCTGCGCACAAATGCTGATAGCAGCTTTACTCGTAGTCGCCAAAAAGCGGAAGCAACCAAGATGTCCTGCACCAGATGAACGGATGAACAAACCGTGGTACATCTAGTCAACGGCATATTATTCAGCGCTAAAAAGCAACGAGCTATCAAGCTGTGAAAAGAAACCTTACATGCATGTTACTTTGTGAAAGAAGCCAATCTGAAAAGGTTGCATACTGTATGAGGCCAACTATATGACATTCTGGAAGTGGCAAAATTGGGGCGACAGGAAGAGATCCGTGGTTGCCAGGAGTTGGCGGGGAGAAGGATGAATAGGCGGAGCACAAAGGATTTTTAGGGCAGTGAAAATACTCCATCGTTATGAAACTCTAATGACAGATTCATGTCATTCTACTTTTATCCAAACCCATAGAATGTATGACACCAAGAGTGAGTCGCAATGTAAACCATAAATCAGATAATATTCCATTATGGCTTTCATTTTCCAATTCTGGTAATCGTATTATGGTTACGGAAGTGAAAATTTTCTGATTTTGATCACTGTGCTGTGGTTAGGTGTCCCTGAAGGTAGAAAAATAAAACTGAAATATTCAGGAGTAAAGGGTATGTGGTCTGCATTTTCTCTCTAATGATTCAGGAATAGAGCCTAAGTGTGTAGGAAGGTGTGTGTCACGTGTGTGTCTATCAAACATCTTCTGCCTCAACTCACATAAAAATCAGGTCTAGATACAGGTATATTGAGAGAGAGAGCTCTTTCTATGTGTATATCTATATCTAAACGTATTTTCTTTCTCTCTCTCTCTTTCTATATATATCTATAGATCGATAGATCGATAGATAGATAGATTTATGTCTATATACCTACATATCCATATGATGGGAATAACAAAGGAAATGTGACAAAATGTTAACAATTGGAAATGTAAGTAAAGGGTATACTGGAGCTTTTGGAACCATTTGCGAGAAATTTCTGTATGTGTTGGAATATTGTTCAGTCTTAAAAAGAAATGAAATTCTGACACATGCTGCAACATGGATTGACTTTGAGGGCATTGTGCTAAATGAAATAACTAGTCACAAGAAGACAAATTTTGCATGATTCCACTGACATGACATACCTAGAGTAGTCAAACTCACAGAGACAGAAGGTAGAATGGTGGTTGCCAAGAGCTTGGGAAAGGGGCAACGGGGAGAGTAGTTTAATGTGTACAGAGTTTCAGTTTTGCAAGACGAGAAGAGTTCTGCAGGTTGGCTGCACAACAATATGAAGGTACCTAACGCTACAGAATGGCACACTTAAAAATGCTGAAGATGATCAATTTTAGGTTACATGCATTTACCACAATTTAGAAATCTGCATAAGTTTCGAATTCTTACAATGGAAAAAGTGTTTCAAAAATAGCTCTCCTGGTGCTTGTTCTGGTGAAAATGAGATTGGGGAAAAAAGGAGATAGTACAAAAAAGCTGACGTTGAAAAACCAAAAATTTTCTGTCTCAACTCATCCTACATCCAACCTATTCTACCAAGGAAACTTGAAAGTGCATTTAGAACAATGCCCCTTACTGAGTCTATGTCTTGATTTGCTCTGTCAACCTCCTGACTAAAGACTCAAAGGGCTATCTTCACTGGGTCTCTCCACACTCTGTCTGGAGTCGGCTCCCTGTTTTGTGGTCAGCTCTCACTCTTCTCAGCATTCACGTGGGAGAGGGAATATCGAGCTGCACAGACTCTCCAGCCCTTAAAAGCCCATATAGCGGCAGAGACAACATACCCTCTCCACATCCCAGACATCACCCCAAAAGATGTCCACATACCTGGGAATGCACAGTCTAGGAGTGCATCTCTAGAAAAGCCTACCTCTCTAGAAAGCTACAGTTGGTACGTCTACGGTTCACGATTGGAGTTTGTATTGGTTGCAGAGCCTCAAGCATGACCCCTCATTGCCTTGCCAGTGCTACTAGGATTGAGCCAAAACCATTCAGCAGAGCCTACAATGCCCTTCAAAACCTGACCCTGCCAGCCCTCATCCTTGTGGCGCACCTCTCTCTCCCTCAATCCTGTTCTCCAGTCCTGACCTCCTTTTATTTCCTCCCAAGAGCCATATGCCTTCCAACACTGCTCAATGACGTCAGAAAAAGAAGTGAGAGGTATAAGGACTGGACAGGAAAAATGAAAGTTATCGCTGTTTTCAGATGACATGACTAAGTACACGGAAAACTTTTGTTCCATGTAATAAGCACTTAAATGGTATTTATTACGTGCCAGACATCATCCTAAGTGTTTAACACTTATTTGGTCCTCATAACAAATCGTCACGGAGCCTGGAGAGTTGTTCCATGTTAACGTAAACACCAAGAAATGCAACAACATGTCATTTGAGATTTCCTACATGGGACAGTGATGTGACCAACTTATTTGAACAAGGATTCTGTGAATCTAAGAATATGATAAACATGACTTAGCTCAGTGGATCCGAAATTTTAGAAAAGATCTTAGAATCATTGTCCAGAATATTCCGCATTCCCATGGATCATGCCGCGTCTGCATTTCACTCACTCTCTCTCTCTCTCTCTCTCTCTCTCTCTCTCTCTCTCTCTCTCTCTCTCTCTCTCTCTCTGAGTATATACGTCACCTTTTGTTGGTGGTTCCATCACAGATTATTTCTGTCAGTTCATCGGGGTCATTTCTAAAGAATTAAAAGCATATATGATCAGACTCCAAGTGACTTCATAGAGTTACACTCTTGTTTGCAATTAGTTACAAGTAGTCTTCAAGTGGTAAACTGGTTGAACCCTAAAGAATTATGTGGGTGTTAGTTATTTGGAAACTAGTATTTTAATCTTCCCTAGAAATAGGGCTTTCTATAGTTGTAACGGAGATCTTCGGCCGGTCAAAAAGCCTAATGAATGAAGATATTGAAATACAATTCTTCACTACTGAACCTTACTCTCACGTGTAATTGCATCGAGGTTGAATTTAGCTCAAAATTCAACTCCAGGTTGTAGGCACACATTTCCCCAGCTCCTCCTAATTTCCTGATCCTCAACACCCTCCACCACATCCTGACCCTTCATGTATCATGTATGTCTTTTCTGTTCCTCATACAGGGTTCAGATGACTGCAGGTCTGAGGCACGGGCTCCCTCCACTATGACGGTGGCTTGGCATTCGGGACACCAGCTTCAGATGGTGGCAGAGCTCTGGAGGCTGAGGAAAGGAGCCGAGGTCTGTTGAGCTCCATTCTCTTCTGCTGAGAGCTCCACTGCTCCCTCTCCACTGCTACCGTCTCCTTGCTCCAAATAGGATTCTCTCCTCTCCTGGCCCACTCTAGCAGAGTCTTACACACAGGCATTCTGAGAGTTTCCTCAAAGCTTTGGCTACTACTTTCTAAGGCTCACAAACAAACCGTGAGTAAGAAGTCTCCCTCTTATGACTCCTCCTTCCTTTTGCCACCTAGGCCCAACAGGAAAGAAAGTTACCTACAGAAGCTTATAGTCTCTTACGGAAACCTGTTGTTGCCATCGATGCCCCCCGTACCTTTCACCACTCAGATCACTCATGTCAACTCACCCCATCTTGTCACTGTTGCCAGACGACATTCGGGAAGAATCCATAACCCTGCCATAGAGTAAAAAACAGGTACAAAAAATAGAGTCAGACATTTTGGAAGATAATCAGGTTCTTTTTCCCAACAGAATTGCAGCACACAAAAAGTAAAGTCACGAGGAAACACGACAGAAACAAAAGCATCCGTTTCAGGGTCCAGCACTGGAACCTCTGACACAGTTTCCGGGTTCTGTATGTGCGTGTGTGCGTGTCTGTGTGTCCCTGTGTGTATCCACTGGAAAGAGAATGAAGGGAACAAGGGAGACATAGCATTCATGATTAAACCTCCTTCCTTCTTCACCATTTTGTTTCTCCTTCATGCACTCTGGAATCAATTTGGGAAACGTGAGAGGGATCTGAGTGTGTCGGGATGGGGAGGTGCATCCAAGTAAGAGCTAACACAGAGATATAGATAGAAAGAGAATACACAAGAACAATGAACATACAGTGTCAGGGCCTAGTCCCTGGTTGTTATTTGGTAGGAAAGAAACAAGTAGGAAGGTCAAGGATGACCAAATGATGATTAAAAGATTTTCTGACCTGCGTGAAGACCATGCGTTTACAATGATTCTTTTTCTTTTTCTTTTTCTCTACAGTCCTTTCAGAAAACGTTATCTGGTTATATTATCCAAAATCAAGACTTTTCACCTCAAAACTGGCTTGGGTAATCTTTTCTCTATTTATCTTTTTCTTCATCTACAAAATAAGACACTTGCAAAATGCACTTTGAGTCTGTCACCTTCACAGTATCATGCTAATATTCAGCACTGCACAAATATTATTGATTTTTGGACAGCCTGCACTCTTCACCAAATTCTTTCAAATTTCATTAATTCTGTATCTGGCAACAATATACATTAGTATATATATCTTAAAGTTCAAATACACTTAAAGGTTCTCATCAAAGTAACACACCCTGATAATTTCCAGAGAAATCATGGGTTCCTATCAAGACGCCAAATGGTACGGCATGTTGCATCCTCCTCCCAAAACTTCAGAAGTCCTAAGGAACTATGCACCCCCAGAAATAACAAGAGTGACAACCCTGGGAAATGACAGAGGCCTGAAGGCTGTCTCTTAATTGGTGGGTAGCCTGGGATTAGGGGCAGTGGGTGGCAGCCTTGAGGGGCTCAGTGTGAGGGAAAATTTTAAGGACCGTTCTTGCCTCTCCCCTGAGTTGCTTGGAAGCGATCACTTTCCTTTCTCAGCAGAAACAAGTAGCAACCACCCAGATGTAGCTAGGATAAAAGTAGAGTAGCATTAGGTTAGCTGATGAAAGCAGGGAAGGGCTGAACAATCCTTGATCCTTCACTCCTCCACCTCCTCCGTCTCCCAAGCCCCAGGTGACAACCTCAAATGCCTCCTCAAATGCCGCTTTCCCCAAGAGCTCAAAGGTGACAGATCCTGACCACAGGAGTTGAGTGGTCACAGTGTTTCACGGTTTCTGAGACTGTCTGCGCCTGGGGCCATCACCTCCCCTCATACTAAACTTACTTAGAAAAACACACCTTAGGTCCTAGGTCTCAACAAAGGTGACTATATAATACAGCACCCAAGAGAGGACACTTCTGAGAGTGAAAAGGACACACTATTAATAATTATTCTGAGATAACAGCCACAGACTGAGATGGTCCCAAGCAAAACGTTAGCCCTTCTCTAATACAAGATGCCAGACAGAGTAGCCAACAGCCACAAGGAATGAAAGCTCACAAGTCAAAACAATTACATACCTGAGGAGTACAACGACTGAAAAAGAAATACAACAAAGTGAGCAACATATACCATTTGAAGTAGAACTACTGGAACATACTGGAACATAAGCATGACAAATACACTTAAAGATACAAGGGAAGATGTTAGTAGCACGAAGCGACAATGAGAAACCATAAGGAAAACCTCATGAGGAAATAGGTGTAAAAGTACGATTGTTAAAGACTTAAGTCGTGGGATAAATAGCAGTGTGGATACATGAGAACAGCAAATTATTTAGACATGGAAAATGACATTGAGAAACTCTCCCAGAAAACACAATAAAACAATAAAGTGAGAGAATATTTAAAAGAACAGCAGTGTGATATGGTGGGTAAAATAAGACATCTAACATCTGAAATAAACGAAATCCAAGACATCTAAGACGGAAAAAAAAGAAAACAGAGAAGAGGAAATATTCAAAAACTAATGAAGATAAATTTCACAAAGTTAAAGAAGGAAGTAAAAAATTATCTGTCAAGGATCCATGGAAATGAAGAGAAAATTCTAAAAGCTTCCAAAAAGAGCAAAGAAAATAAGAACAGACTGACACGATCTCTCTCTAGAGCAAACAGAACACATCTTGTTTGAGAGCACACAAGTGACATTTATGAAAACAGACAACATATTTGGACATAAACAAAGCATTAATAACGTGCGCGGGAGCAATATCATATAGATTTTCTCTGACCGTATCGCAACTGCAATAGCTTTTTAAAAGTCAACATAATATCAAAGAAGAAAAAAGTTGAAGGACTGACATGAGCCAATGTCAAAATTCACTATAAAGCTACAGCAATCAAGACAGTGTGGTACTGGCGAAAGAACAGACAAATGGACCAAAGGAGCAGAACAGAGAGCCTAGAAATAGATGCCCGTTAACATACTCCACCGTTCTTTGACAAAGGAGCACAGACCATACAATGGAGCAAAGACAGTCTTATCAACGAATGGTGCTGGAAGAACTGGACATCCACGTGCGAGACAATGAACGTGCACATGGACCTTTACACCTTTACAAAACGGAAATCAAAATGCATTATAGACCCACATGTAAAAAGCAAAACTCTAGAATTCCTAGAAGACAATAACACGGAAGAAAACCGAGATGACCTCTTTAGAAACATGACTTTCTAGATGTGACAGCAAAATCAAGATCATGAAAGGAATAACTGATAAGCTGGACTTCATTAACATTTTAAACTGCTGCTCCACAAGACACAATGTCAAGAGGATAAAAACACAAGCCACAGACTGGGAGAAAACATTTGCAAAAGGCACAGTTGATAAAGGAATAACAAATATACAAATACGCAAAGAAATCTTAAAACTAAACAACAAGAACACGCACAACCAGATTAAAAAATGGGGCAAACAACTTAACAGACATCTGGCCAAAGAAGACATAAAAATGGCAACTAAGAGTACGAGACGATGCTCCACATCATATGGCTCCAGGGAAATGCAAATTGAACAACAATGAGATACCACTACACACCTGTTAGAATAGTCAAAATATGGAACACTAACAACAGCAATTGCTGACAAGCATGTGGAGCAATGGAGACACTCATTCAGTATTGGTGGCAAGGCAAAACGGAACAGCCACTCTGGAAGGCAGTTTAGGGGTTTCTTACAAAACTAAGCATAACCCTTAACGTACGATCCAGCTTAACATACGCTCCCTGGTATTTACCCCAACGAGTTCAAAACTTACACGCAGATGAAAACCTGCACACAAATGCTGATAGCAGCTTTACTCGTAATCGCCAAAAAGCGGAAGCAACCAAGATGTCCTGCACCAGATGAACGGATGAACAAACCGTGGTACATCTAGTCAACGGCATATTATTCAGCGCTAAAAAGCAACGAGCTATCAAGCTGTGAAAAGAAACCTTACATGCATGTTACTTTGTGAAAGAAGCCAATCTGAAAAGGTTGCATACTGTATGAGGCCAACTATATGACATTCTGGAAGTGGCAAAATTGGGGCGACAGGAAGAGATCCGTGGTTGCCAGGAGTTGGCGGGGAGAAGGATGAATAGGCGGAGCACAAAGGATTTTTAGGGCAGTGAAAATACTCCATCGTTATGAAACTCTAATGACAGATTCATGTCATTCTACTTTTATCCAAACCCATAGAATGTATGACACCAAGAGTGAGTCGCAATGTAAACCATAAATCAGATAATATTCCATTATGGCTTTCATTTTCCAATTCTGGTAATCGTATTATGGTTACGGAAGTGAAAATTTTCTGATTTTGATCACTGTGCTGTGGTTAGGTGTCCCTGAAGGTAGAAAAATAAAACTGAAATATTCAGGAGTAAAGGGTATGTGGTCTGCATTTTCTCTCTAATGATTCAGGAATAGAGCCTAAGTGTGTAGGAAGGTGTGTGTCACGTGTGTGTCTATCAAACATCTTCTGCCTCAACTCACATAAAAATCAGGTCTAGATACAGGTATATTGAGAGAGAGAGCTCTTTCTATGTGTATATCTATATCTAAACGTATTTTCTTTCTCTCTCTCTCTTTCTATATATATCTATAGATCGATAGATCGATAGATAGATAGATTTATGTCTATATACCTACATATCCATATGATGGGAATAACAAAGGAAATGTGACAAAATGTTAACAATTGGAAATGTAAGTAAAGGGTATACTGGAGCTTTTGGAACCATTTGCGAGAAATTTCTGTATGTGTTGGAATATTGTTCAGTCTTAAAAAGAAATGAAATTCTGACACATGCTGCAACATGGATTGACTTTGAGGGCATTGTGCTAAATGAAATAACTAGTCACAAGAAGACAAATTTTGCATGATTCCACTGACATGACATACCTAGAGTAGTCAAACTCACAGAGACAGAAGGTAGAATGGTGGTTGCCAAGAGCTTGGGAAAGGGGCAACGGGGAGAGTAGTTTAATGTGTACAGAGTTTCAGTTTTGCAAGACGAGAAGAGTTCTGCAGGTTGGCTGCACAACAATATGAAGGTACCTAACGCTACAGAATGGCACACTTAAAAATGCTGAAGATGATCAATTTTAGGTTACATGCATTTACCACAATTTAGAAATCTGCATAAGTTTCGAATTCTTACAATGGAAAAAGTGTTTCAAAAATAGCTCTCCTGGTGCTTGTTCTGGTGAAAATGAGATTGGGGAAAAAAGGAGATAGTACAAAAAAGCTGACGTTGAAAAACCAAAAATTGTCTGTCTCAACTCATCCTACATCCAACCTATTCCACCAAGGAAACTTGAAAGTGCATTTAGAACAATGCCCCTTACTGAGTCTATGTCTTGATTTGCTCTGTCAACCTCCTGACTAAAGACTCAAAGGGCTATCTTCACTGGGTCTCTCCACACTCTGTCTGGAGTCGGCTCCCTGTTTTGTGGTCAGCTCTCACTCTTCTCAGCATTCACGTGGGAGAGGGAATATCGAGCTGCACAGACTCTCCAGCCCTTAAAAGCCCATATAGCGGCAGAGACAACATACCCTCTCCACATCCCAGACATCACCCCAAAAGATGTCCACATACCTGGGAATGCACAGTCTAGGAGTGCATCTCTAGAAAAGCCTACCTCTCTAGAAAGCTACAGTTGGTACGTCTACGGTTCACGATTGGAGTTTGTATTGGTTGCAGAGCCTCAAGCATGACCCCTCATTGCCTTGCCAGTGCTACTAGGATTGAGCCAAAACCATTCAGCAGAGCCTACAATGCCCTTCAAAACCTGACCCTGCCAGCCCTCATCCTTGTGGCGCACCTCTCTCTCCCTCAATCCTGTTCTCCAGTCCTGACCTCCTTTTATTTCCTCCCAAGAGCCATATGCCTTCCAACACTGCTCAATGACGTCAGAAAAAGAAGTGAGAGGTATAAGGACTGGACAGGAAAAATGAAAGTTATCGCTGTTTTCAGATGACATGACTAAGTACACGGAAAACTTTTGTTCCATGTAATAAGCACTTAAATGGTATTTATTACGTGCCAGACATCATCCTAAGTGTTTAACACTTATTTGGTCCTCATAACAAATCGTCACGGAGCCTGGAGAGTTGTTCCATGTTAACGTAAACACCAAGAAATGCAACAACATGTCATTTGAGATTTCCTACATGGGACAGTGATGTGACCAACTTATTTGAACAAGGATTCTGTGAATCTAAGAATATGATAAACATGACTTAGCTCAGTGGATCCGAAATTTTAGAAAAGATCTTAGAATCATTGTCCAGAATATTCCGCATTCCCATGGATCATGCCGCGTCTGCATTTCACTCACTCTCTCTCTCTCTCTCTCTCTCTCTCTCTCTCTCTCTCTCTCTCTCTCTGAGTATATACGTCACCTTTTGTTGGTGGTTCCATCACAGATTATTTCTGTCAGTTCATCGGGGTCATTTCTAAAGAATTAAAAGCATATATGATCAGACTCCAAGTGACTTCATAGAGTTACACTCTTGTTTGCAATTAGTTACAAGTAGTCTTCAAGTGGTAAACTGGTTGAACCCTAAAGAATTATGTGGGTGTTAGTTATTTGGAAACTAGTATTTTAATCTTCCCTAGAAATAGGGCTTTCTATAGTTGTAACGGAGATCTTCGGCCGGTCAAAAAGCCTAATGAATGAAGATATTGAAATACAATTCTTCACTACTGAACCTTACTCTCACGTGTAATTGCATCGAGGTTGAATTTAGCTCAAAATTCAACTCCAGGTTGTAGGCACACATTTCCCCAGCTCCTCCTAATTTCCTGATCCTCAACACCCTCCACCACATCCTGACCCTTCATGTATCATGTATGTCTTTTCTGTTCCTCATACAGGGTTCAGATGACTGCAGGTCTGAGGCACGGGCTCCCTCCACTATGACAGTGGCTTGGCATTCGGGACACCAGCTTCAGATGGTGGCAGAGCTCTGGAGGCTGAGGAAAGGAGCCGAGGTCTGTTGAGCTCCATTCTCTTCTGCTGAGAGCTCCACTGCTCCCTCTCCACTGCTACCGTCTCCTTGCTCCAAATAGGATTCTCTCCTCTCCTGGCCCACTCTAGCAGAGTCTTACACACAGGCATTCTGAGAGTTTCCTCAAAGCTTTGGCTACTACTTTCTAAGGCTCACAAACAAACCGTGAGTAAGAAGTCTCCCTCTTATGACTCCTCCTTCCTTTTGCCACCTAGGCCCAACAGGAAAGAAAGTTACCTACAGAAGCTTATAGTCTCTTACGGAAACCTGTTGTTGCCATCGATGCCCCCCGTACCTTTCACCACTCAGATCACTCATGTCAACTCACCCCATCTTGTCACTGTTGCCAGACGACATTCGGGAAGAATCCATAACCCTGCCATAGAGTAAAAAACAGGTACAAAAAATAGAGTCAGACATTTTGGAAGATAATCAGGTTCTTTTTCCCAACAGAATTGCAGCACACAAAAAGTAAAGTCACGAGGAAACACGACAGAAACAAAAGCATCCGTTTCAGGGTCCAGCACTGGAACCTCTGACACAGTTTCCGGGTTCTGTATGTGCGTGTGTGCGTGTCTGTGTGTCCCTGTGTGTATCCACTGGAAAGAGAATGAAGGGAACAAGGGAGACATAGCATTCATGATTAAACCTCCTTCCTTCTTCACCATTTTGTTTCTCCTTCATGCACTCTGGAATCAATTTGGGAAACGTGAGAGGGATCTGAGTGTGTCGGGATGGGGAGGTGCATCCAAGTAAGAGCTAACACAGAGATATAGATAGAAAGAGAATACACAAGAACAATGAACATACAGTGTCAGGGCCTAGTCCCTGGTTGTTATTTGGTAGGAAAGAAACAAGTAGGAAGGTCAAGGATGACCAAATGATGATTAAAAGATTTTCTGACCTGCGTGAAGACCATGCGTTTACAATGATTCTTTTTCTTTTTCTTTTTCTCTACAGTCCTTTCAGAAAACGTTATCTGGTTATATTATCCAAAATCAAGACTTTTCACCTCAAAACTGGCTTGGGTAATCTTTTCTCTATTTATCTTTTTCTTCATCTACAAAATAAGACACTTGCAAAATGCACTTTGAGTCTGTCACCTTCACAGTATCATGCTAATATTCAGCACTGCACAAATATTATTGATTTTTGGACAGCCTGCACTCTTCACCAAATTCTTTCAAATTTCATTAATTCTGTATCTGGCAACAATATACATTAGTATATATATCTTAAAGTTCAAATACACTTAAAGGTTCTCATCAAAGTAACACACCCTGATAATTTCCAGAGAAATCATGGGTTCCTATCAAGACGCCAAATGGTACGGCATGTTGCATCCTCCTCCCAAAACTTCAGAAGTCCTAAGGAACTATGCACCCCCAGAAATAACAAGAGTGACAACCCTGGGAAATGACAGAGGCCTGAAGGCTGTCTCTTAATTGGTGGGTAGCCTGGGATTAGGGGCAGTGGGTGGCAGCCTTGAGGGGCTCAGTGTGAGGGAAAATTTTAAGGACCGTTCTTGCCTCTCCCCTGAGTTGCTTGGAAGCGATCACTTTCCTTTCTCAGCAGAAACAAGTAGCAACCACCCAGATGTAGCTAGGATAAAAGTAGAGTAGCATTAGGTTAGCTGATGAAAGCAGGGAAGGGCTGAACAATCCTTGATCCTTCACTCCTCCACCTCCTCCGTCTCCCAAGCCCCAGGTGACAACCTCAAATGCCTCCTCAAATGCCGCTTTCCCCAAGAGCTCAAAGGTGACAGATCCTGACCACAGGAGTTGAGTGGTCACAGTGTTTCACGGTTTCTGAGACTGTCTGCGCCTGGGGCCATCACCTCCCCTCATACTAAACTTACTTAGAAAAACACACCTTAGGTCCTAGGTCTCAACAAAGGTGACTATATAATACAGCACCCAAGAGAGGACACTTCTGAGAGTGAAAAGGACACACTATTAATAATTATTCTGAGATAACAGCCACAGACTGAGATGGTCCCAAGCAAAACGTTAGCCCTTCTCTAATACAAGATGCCAGACAGAGTAGCCAACAGCCACAAGGAATGAAAGCTCACAAGTCAAAACAATTACATACCTGAGGAGTACAACGACTGAAAAAGAAATACAACAAAGTGAGCAACATATACCATTTGAAGTAGAACTACTGGAACATACTGGAACATAAGCATGACAAATACACTTAAAGATACAAGGGAAGATGTTAGTAGCACGAAGCGACAATGAGAAACCATAAGGAAAACCTCATGAGGAAATAGGTGTAAAAGTACGATTGTTAAAGACTTAAGTCGTGGGATAAATAGCAGTGTGGATACATGAGAACAGCAAATTATTTAGACATGGAAAATGACATTGAGAAACTCTCCCAGAAAACACAATAAAACAATAAAGTGAGAGAATATTTAAAAGAACAGCAGTGTGATATGGTGGGTAAAATAAGACATCTAACATCTGAAATAAACGAAATCCAAGACATCTAAGACGGAAAAAAAAGAAAACAGAGAAGAGGAAATATTCAAAAACTAATGAAGATAAATTTCACAAAGTTAAAGAAGGA
Source organism: Equus caballus (assembly GCF_041296265.1). Taxonomy (NCBI): domain Eukaryota; kingdom Metazoa; phylum Chordata; class Mammalia; order Perissodactyla; family Equidae; genus Equus; species Equus caballus. Next base: position 38,072,445 of record NC_091700.1, read on the forward strand.
AGTAAAAAATTATCTGTCAAGGATCCATGGAAATGAAGAGAAAATTCTAAAAGCTTCCAAAAAGAGCAAAGAAAATAAGAACAGACTGACACGATCTCTCTCTAGAGCAAACAGAACACATCTTGTTTGAGAGCACACAAGTGACATTTATGAAAACAGACAACATATTTGGACATAAACAAAGCATTAATAACGTGCGCGGGAGCAATATCATATAGATTTTCTCTGACCGTATCGCAACTGCAATAGCTTTTTAAAAGTCAACATAATATCAAAGAAGAAAAAAGTTGAAGGACTGACATGAGCCAATGTCAAAATTCACTATAAAGCTACAGCAATCAAGACAGTGCGGTACTGGCGAAAGAACAGACAAATGGACCAAAGGAGCAGAACAGAGAGCCTAGAAATAGATGCCCGTTAACATACTCCACCGTTCTTTGACAAAGGAGCACAGACCATACAATGGAGCAAAGACAGTCTTATCAACGAATGGTGCTGGAAGAACTGGACATCCACGTGCGAGACAATGAACGTGCACATGGACCTTTACACCTTTACAAAACGGAAATCAAAATGCATTATAGACCCACATGTAAAAAGCAAAACTCTAGAATTCCTAGAAGACAATAACACGGAAGAAAACCGAGATGACCTCTTTAGAAACATGACTTTCTAGATGTGACAGCAAAATCAAGATCATGAAAGGAATAACTGATAAGCTGGACTTCATTAACATTTTAAACTGCTGCTCCACAAGACACAATGTCAAGAGGATAAAAACACAAGCCACAGACTGGGAGAAAACATTTGCAAAAGGCACAGTTGATAAAGGAATAACAAATATACAAATACGCAAAGAAATCTTAAAACTAAACAACAAGAACACGCACAACCAGATTAAAAAATGGGGCAAACAACTTAACAGACATCTGGCCAAAGAAGACATAAAAATGGCAACTAAGAGTACGAGACGATGCTCCACATCATATGGCTCCAGGGAAATGCAAATTGAACAACAATGAGATACCACTACACACCTGTTAGAATAGTCAAAATATGGAACACTAACAACAGCAATTGCTGACAAGCATGTGGAGCAATGGAGACACTCATTCAGTATTGGTGGCAAGGCAAAACGGAACAGCCACTCTGGAAGGCAGTTTAGGGGTTTCTTACAAAACTAAGCATAACCCTTAACGTACGATCCAGCTTAACATACGCTCCCTGGTATTTACCCCAACGAGTTCAAAACTTACACGCAGATGAAAACCTGCACACAAATGCTGATAGCAGCTTTACTCGTAATCGCCAAAAAGCGGAAGCAACCAAGATGTCCTGCACCAGATGAACGGATGAACAAACCGTGGTACATCTAGTCAACGGCATATTATTCAGCGCTAAAAAGCAACGAGCTATCAAGCTGTGAAAAGAAACCTTACATGCATGTTACTTTGTGAAAGAAGCCAATCTGAAAAGGTTGCATACTGTATGAGGCCAACTATATGACATTCTGGAAGTGGCAAAATTGGGGCGACAGGAAGAGATCCGTGGTTGCCAGGAGTTGGCGGGGAGAAGGATGAATAGGCGGAGCACAAAGGATTTTTAGGGCAGTGAAAATACTCCATCGTTATGAAACTCTAATGACAGATTCATGTCATTCTACTTTTATCCAAACCCATAGAATGTATGACACCAAGAGTGAGTCGCAATGTAAACCATAAATCAGATAATATTCCATTATGGCTTTCATTTTCCAATTCTGGTAATCGTATTATGGTTACGGAAGTGAAAATTTTCTGATTTTGATCACTGTGCTGTGGTTAGGTGTCCCTGAAGGTAGAAAAATAAAACTGAAATATTCAGGAGTAAAGGGTATGTGGTCTGCATTTTCTCTCTAATGATTCAGGAATAGAGCCTAAGTGTGTAGGAAGGTGTGTGTCACGTGTGTGTCTATCAAACATCTTCTGCCTCAACTCACATAAAAATCAGGTCTAGATACAGGTATATTGAGAGAGAGAGCTCTTTCTATGTGTATATCTATATCTAAACGTATTTTCTTTCTCTCTCTCTCTTTCTATATATATCTATAGATCGATAGATCGATAGATAGATAGATTTATGTCTATATACCTACATATCCATATGATGGGAATAACAAAGGAAATGTGACAAAATGTTAACAATTGGAAATGTAAGTAAAGGGTATACTGGAGCTTTTGGAACCATTTGCGAGAAATTTCTGTATGTGTTGGAATATTGTTCAGTCTTAAAAAGAAATGAAATTCTGACACATGCTGCAACATGGATTGACTTTGAGGGCATTGTGCTAAATGAAATAACTAGTCACAAGAAGACAAATTTTGCATGATTCCACTGACATGACATACCTAGAGTAGTCAAACTCACAGAGACAGAAGGTAGAATGGTGGTTGCCAAGAGCTTGGGAAAGGGGCAACGGGGAGAGTAGTTTAATGTGTACAGAGTTTCAGTTTTGCAAGACGAGAAGAGTTCTGCAGGTTGGCTGCACAACAATATGAAGGTACCTAACGCTACAGAATGGCACACTTAAAAATGCTGAAGATGATCAATTTTAGGTTACATGCATTTACCACAATTTAGAAATCTGCATAAGTTTCGAATTCTTACAATGGAAAAAGTGTTTCAAAAATAGCTCTCCTGGTGCTTGTTCTGGTGAAAATGAGATTGGGGAAAAAAGGAGATAGTACAAAAAAGCTGACGTTGAAAAACCAAAAATTGTCTGTCTCAACTCATCCTACATCCAACCTATTCCACCAAGGAAACTTGAAAGTGCATTTAGAACAATGCCCCTTACTGAGTCTATGTCTTGATTTGCTCTGTCAACCTCCTGACTAAAGACTCAAAGGGCTATCTTCACTGGGTCTCTCCACACTCTGTCTGGAGTCGGCTCCCTGTTTTGTGGTCAGCTCTCACTCTTCTCAGCATTCACGTGGGAGAGGGAATATCGAGCTGCACAGACTCTCCAGCCCTTAAAAGCCCATATAGCGGCAGAGACAACATACCCTCTCCACATCCCAGACATCACCCCAAAAGATGTCCACATACCTGGGAATGCACAGTCTAGGAGTGCATCTCTAGAAAAGCCTACCTCTCTAGAAAGCTACAGTTGGTACGTCTACGGTTCACGATTGGAGTTTGTATTGGTTGCAGAGCCTCAAGCATGACCCCTCATTGCCTTGCCAGTGCTACTAGGATTGAGCCAAAACCATTCAGCAGAGCCTACAATGCCCTTCAAAACCTGACCCTGCCAGCCCTCATCCTTGTGGCGCACCTCTCTCTCCCTCAATCCTGTTCTCCAGTCCTGACCTCCTTTTATTTCCTCCCAAGAGCCATATGCCTTCCAACACTGCTCAATGACGTCAGAAAAAGAAGTGAGAGGTATAAGGACTGGACAGGAAAAATGAAAGTTATCGCTGTTTTCAGATGACATGACTAAGTACACGGAAAACTTTTGTTCCATGTAATAAGCACTTAAATGGTATTTATTACGTGCCAGACATCATCCTAAGTGTTTAACACTTATTTGGTCCTCATAACAAATCGTCACGGAGCCTGGAGAGTTGTTCCATGTTAACGTAAACACCAAGAAATGCAACAACATGTCATTTGAGATTTCCTACATGGGACAGTGATGTGACCAACTTATTTGAACAAGGATTCTGTGAATCTAAGAATATGATAAACATGACTTAGCTCAGTGGATCCGAAATTTTAGAAAAGATCTTAGAATCATTGTCCAGAATATTCCGCATTCCCATGGATCATGCCGCGTCTGCATTTCACTCACTCTCTCTCTCTCTCTCTCTCTCTCTCTCTCTCTCTCTCTCTCTCTCTCTCTGAGTATATACGTCACCTTTTGTTGGTGGTTCCATCACAGATTATTTCTGTCAGTTCATCGGGGTCATTTCTAAAGAATTAAAAGCATATATGATCAGACTCCAAGTGACTTCATAGAGTTACACTCTTGTTTGCAATTAGTTACAAGTAGTCTTCAAGTGGTAAACTGGTTGAACCCTAAAGAATTATGTGGGTGTTAGTTATTTGGAAACTAGTATTTTAATCTTCCCTAGAAATAGGGCTTTCTATAGTTGTAACGGAGATCTTCGGCCGGTCAAAAAGCCTAATGAATGAAGATATTGAAATACAATTCTTCACTACTGAACCTTACTCTCACGTGTAATTGCATCGAGGTTGAATTTAGCTCAAAATTCAACTCCAGGTTGTAGGCACACATTTCCCCAGCTCCTCCTAATTTCCTGATCCTCAACACCCTCCACCACATCCTGACCCTTCATGTATCATGTATGTCTTTTCTGTTCCTCATACAGGGTTCAGATGACTGCAGGTCTGAGGCACGGGCTCCCTCCACTATGACGGTGGCTTGGCATTCGGGACACCAGCTTCAGATGGTGGCAGAGCTCTGGAGGCTGAGGAAAGGAGCCGAGGTCTGTTGAGCTCCATTCTCTTCTGCTGAGAGCTCCACTGCTCCCTCTCCACTGCTACCGTCTCCTTGCTCCAAATAGGATTCTCTCCTCTCCTGGCCCACTCTAGCAGAGTCTTACACACAGGCATTCTGAGAGTTTCCTCAAAGCTTTGGCTACTACTTTCTAAGGCTCACAAACAAACCGTGAGTAAGAAGTCTCCCTCTTATGACTCCTCCTTCCTTTTGCCACCTAGGCCCAACAGGAAAGAAAGTTACCTACAGAAGCTTATAGTCTCTTACGGAAACCTGTTGTTGCCATCGATGCCCCCCGTACCTTTCACCACTCAGATCACTCATGTCAACTCACCCCATCTTGTCACTGTTGCCAGACGACATTCGGGAAGAATCCATAACCCTGCCATAGAGTAAAAAACAGGTACAAAAAATAGAGTCAGACATTTTGGAAGATAATCAGGTTCTTTTTCCCAACAGAATTGCAGCACACAAAAAGTAAAGTCACGAGGAAACACGACAGAAACAAAAGCATCCGTTTCAGGGTCCAGCACTGGAACCTCTGACACAGTTTCCGGGTTCTGTATGTGCGTGTGTGCGTGTCTGTGTGTCCCTGTGTGTATCCACTGGAAAGAGAATGAAGGGAACAAGGGAGACATAGCATTCATGATTAAACCTCCTTCCTTCTTCACCATTTTGTTTCTCCTTCATGCACTCTGGAATCAATTTGGGAAACGTGAGAGGGATCTGAGTGTGTCGGGATGGGGAGGTGCATCCAAGTAAGAGCTAACACAGAGATATAGATAGAAAGAGAATACACAAGAACAATGAACATACAGTGTCAGGGCCTAGTCCCTGGTTGTTATTTGGTAGGAAAGAAACAAGTAGGAAGGTCAAGGATGACCAAATGATGATTAAAAGATTTTCTGACCTGCGTGAAGACCATGCGTTTACAATGATTCTTTTTCTTTTTCTTTTTCTCTACAGTCCTTTCAGAAAACGTTATCTGGTTATATTATCCAAAATCAAGACTTTTCACCTCAAAACTGGCTTGGGTAATCTTTTCTCTATTTATCTTTTTCTTCATCTACAAAATAAGACACTTGCAAAATGCACTTTGAGTCTGTCACCTTCACAGTATCATGCTAATATTCAGCACTGCACAAATATTATTGATTTTTGGACAGCCTGCACTCTTCACCAAATTCTTTCAAATTTCATTAATTCTGTATCTGGCAACAATATACATTAGTATATATATCTTAAAGTTCAAATACACTTAAAGGTTCTCATCAAAGTAACACACCCTGATAATTTCCAGAGAAATCATGGGTTCCTATCAAGACGCCAAATGGTACGGCATGTTGCATCCTCCTCCCAAAACTTCAGAAGTCCTAAGGAACTATGCACCCCCAGAAATAACAAGAGTGACAACCCTGGGAAATGACAGAGGCCTGAAGGCTGTCTCTTAATTGGTGGGTAGCCTGGGATTAGGGGCAGTGGGTGGCAGCCTTGAGGGGCTCAGTGTGAGGGAAAATTTTAAGGACCGTTCTTGCCTCTCCCCTGAGTTGCTTGGAAGCGATCACTTTCCTTTCTCAGCAGAAACAAGTAGCAACCACCCAGATGTAGCTAGGATAAAAGTAGAGTAGCATTAGGTTAGCTGATGAAAGCAGGGAAGGGCTGAACAATCCTTGATCCTTCACTCCTCCACCTCCTCCGTCTCCCAAGCCCCAGGTGACAACCTCAAATGCCTCCTCAAATGCCGCTTTCCCCAAGAGCTCAAAGGTGACAGATCCTGACCACAGGAGTTGAGTGGTCACAGTGTTTCACGGTTTCTGAGACTGTCTGCGCCTGGGGCCATCACCTCCCCTCATACTAAACTTACTTAGAAAAACACACCTTAGGTCCTAGGTCTCAACAAAGGTGACTATATAATACAGCACCCAAGAGAGGACACTTCTGAGAGTGAAAAGGACACACTATTAATAATTATTCTGAGATAACAGCCACAGACTGAGATGGTCCCAAGCAAAACGTTAGCCCTTCTCTAATACAAGATGCCAGACAGAGTAGCCAACAGCCACAAGGAATGAAAGCTCACAAGTCAAAACAATTACATACCTGAGGAGTACAACGACTGAAAAAGAAATACAACAAAGTGAGCAACATATACCATTTGAAGTAGAACTACTGGAACATACTGGAACATAAGCATGACAAATACACTTAAAGATACAAGGGAAGATGTTAGTAGCACGAAGCGACAATGAGAAACCATAAGGAAAACCTCATGAGGAAATAGGTGTAAAAGTACGATTGTTAAAGACTTAAGTCGTGGGATAAATAGCAGTGTGGATACATGAGAACAGCAAATTATTTAGACATGGAAAATGACATTGAGAAACTCTCCCAGAAAACACAATAAAACAATAAAGTGAGAGAATATTTAAAAGAACAGCAGTGTGATATGGTGGGTAAAATAAGACATCTAACATCTGAAATAAACGAAATCCAAGACATCTAAGACGGAAAAAAAAGAAAACAGAGAAGAGGAAATATTCAAAAACTAATGAAGATAAATTTCACAAAGTTAAAGAAGGAAGTAAAAAATTATCTGTCAAGGATCCATGGAAATGAAGAGAAAATTCTAAAAGCTTCCAAAAAGAGCAAAGAAAATAAGAACAGACTGACACGATCTCTCTCTAGAGCAAACAGAACACATCTTGTTTGAGAGCACACAAGTGACATTTATGAAAACAGACAACATATTTGGACATAAACAAAGCATTAATAACGTGCGCGGGAGCAATATCATATAGATTTTCTCTGACCGTATCGCAACTGCAATAGCTTTTTAAAAGTCAACATAATATCAAAGAAGAAAAAAGTTGAAGGACTGACATGAGCCAATGTCAAAATTCACTATAAAGCTACAGCAATCAAGACAGTGCGGTACTGGCGAAAGAACAGACAAATGGACCAAAGGAGCAGAACAGAGAGCCTAGAAATAGATGCCCGTTAACATACTCCACCGTTCTTTGACAAAGGAGCACAGACCATACAATGGAGCAAAGACAGTCTTATCAACGAATGGTGCTGGAAGAACTGGACATCCACGTGCGAGACAATGAACGTGCACATGGACCTTTACACCTTTACAAAACGGAAATCAAAATGCATTATAGACCCACATGTAAAAAGCAAAACTCTAGAATTCCTAGAAGACAATAACACGGAAGAAAACCGAGATGACCTCTTTAGAAACATGACTTTCTAGATGTGACAGCAAAATCAAGATCATGAAAGGAATAACTGATAAGCTGGACTTCATTAACATTTTAAACTGCTGCTCCACAAGACACAATGTCAAGAGGATAAAAACACAAGCCACAGACTGGGAGAAAACATTTGCAAAAGGCACAGTTGATAAAGGAATAACAAATATACAAATACGCAAAGAAATCTTAAAACTAAACAACAAGAACACGCACAACCAGATTAAAAAATGGGGCAAACAACTTAACAGACATCTGGCCAAAGAAGACATAAAAATGGCAACTAAGAGTACGAGACGATGCTCCACATCATATGGCTCCAGGGAAATGCAAATTGAACAACAATGAGATACCACTACACACCTGTTAGAATAGTCAAAATATGGAACACTAACAACAGCAATTGCTGACAAGCATGTGGAGCAATGGAGACACTCATTCAGTATTGGTGGCAAGGCAAAACGGAACAGCCACTCTGGAAGGCAGTTTAGGGGTTTCTTACAAAACTAAGCATAACCCTTAACGTACGATCCAGCTTAACATACGCTCCCTGGTATTTACCCCAACGAGTTCAAAACTTACACGCAGATGAAAACCTGCGCACAAATGCTGATAGCAGCTTTACTCGTAGTCGCCAAAAAGCGGAAGCAACCAAGATGTCCTGCACCAGATGAACGGATGAACAAACCGTGGTACATCTAGTCAACGGCATATTATTCAGCGCTAAAAAGCAACGAGCTATCAAGCTGTGAAAAGAAACCTTACATGCATGTTACTTTGTGAAAGAAGCCAATCTGAAAAGGTTGCATACTGTATGAGGCCAACTATATGACATTCTGGAAGTGGCAAAATTGGGGCGACAGGAAGAGATCCGTGGTTGCCAGGAGTTGGCGGGGAGAAGGATGAATAGGCGGAGCACAAAGGATTTTTAGGGCAGTGAAAATACTCCATCGTTATGAAACTCTAATGACAGATTCATGTCATTCTACTTTTATCCAAACCCATAGAATGTATGACACCAAGAGTGAGTCGCAATGTAAACCATAAATCAGATAATATTCCATTATGGCTTTCATTTTCCAATTCTGGTAATCGTATTATGGTTACGGAAGTGAAAATTTTCTGATTTTGATCACTGTGCTGTGGTTAGGTGTCCCTGAAGGTAGAAAAATAAAACTGAAATATTCAGGAGTAAAGGGTATGTGGTCTGCATTTTCTCTCTAATGATTCAGGAATAGAGCCTAAGTGTGTAGGAAGGTGTGTGTCACGTGTGTGTCTATCAAACATCTTCTGCCTCAACTCACATAAAAATCAGGTCTAGATACAGGTATATTGAGAGAGAGAGCTCTTTCTATGTGTATATCTATATCTAAACGTATTTTCTTTCTCTCTCTCTCTTTCTATATATATCTATAGATCGATAGATCGATAGATAGATAGATTTATGTCTATATACCTACATATCCATATGATGGGAATAACAAAGGAAATGTGACAAAATGTTAACAATTGGAAATGTAAGTAAAGGGTATACTGGAGCTTTTGGAACCATTTGCGAGAAATTTCTGTATGTGTTGGAATATTGTTCAGTCTTAAAAAGAAATGAAATTCTGACACATGCTGCAACATGGATTGACTTTGAGGGCATTGTGCTAAATGAAATAACTAGTCACAAGAAGACAAATTTTGCATGATTCCACTGACATGACATACCTAGAGTAGTCAAACTCACAGAGACAGAAGGTAGAATGGTGGTTGCCAAGAGCTTGGGAAAGGGGCAACGGGGAGAGTAGTTTAATGTGTACAGAGTTTCAGTTTTGCAAGACGAGAAGAGTTCTGCAGGTTGGCTGCACAACAATATGAAGGTACCTAACGCTACAGAATGGCACACTTAAAAATGCTGAAGATGATCAATTTTAGGTTACATGCATTTACCACAATTTAGAAATCTGCATAAGTTTCGAATTCTTACAATGGAAAAAGTGTTTCAAAAATAGCTCTCCTGGTGCTTGTTCTGGTGAAAATGAGATTGGGGAAAAAAGGAGATAGTACAAAAAAGCTGACGTTGAAAAACCAAAAATTGTCTGTCTCAACTCATCCTACATCCAACCTATTCCACCAAGGAAACTTGAAAGTGCATTTAGAACAATGCCCCTTACTGAGTCTATGTCTTGATTTGCTCTGTCAACCTCCTGACTAAAGACTCAAAGGGCTATCTTCACTGGGTCTCTCCACACTCTGTCTGGAGTCGGCTCCCTGTTTTGTGGTCAGCTCTCACTCTTCTCAGCATTCACGTGGGAGAGGGAATATCGAGCTGCACAGACTCTCCAGCCCTTAAAAGCCCATATAGCGGCAGAGACAACATACCCTCTCCACATCCCAGACATCACCCCAAAAGATGTCCACATACCTGGGAATGCACAGTCTAGGAGTGCATCTCTAGAAAAGCCTACCTCTCTAGAAAGCTACAGTTGGTACGTCTACGGTTCACGATTGGAGTTTGTATTGGTTGCAGAGCCTCAAGCATGACCCCTCATTGCCTTGCCAGTGCTACTAGGATTGAGCCAAAACCATTCAGCAGAGCCTACAATGCCCTTCAAAACCTGACCCTGCCAGCCCTCATCCTTGTGGCGCACCTCTCTCTCCCTCAATCCTGTTCTCCAGTCCTGACCTCCTTTTATTTCCTCCCAAGAGCCATATGCCTTCCAACACTGCTCAATGACGTCAGAAAAAGAAGTGAGAGGTATAAGGACTGGACAGGAAAAATGAAAGTTATCGCTGTTTTCAGATGACATGACTAAGTACACGGAAAACTTTTGTTCCATGTAATAAGCACTTAAATGGTATTTATTACGTGCCAGACATCATCCTAAGTGTTTAACACTTATTTGGTCCTCATAACAAATCGTCACGGAGCCTGGAGAGTTGTTCCATGTTAACGTAAACACCAAGAAATGCAACAACATGTCATTTGAGATTTCCTACATGGGACAGTGATGTGACCAACTTATTTGAACAAGGATTCTGTGAATCTAAGAATATGATAAACATGACTTAGCTCAGTGGATCCGAAATTTTAGAAAAGATCTTAGAATCATTGTCCAGAATATTCCGCATTCCCATGGATCATGCCGCGTCTGCATTTCACTCACTCTCTCTCTCTCTCTCTCTCTCTCTCTCTCTCTCTCTCTCTCTCTCTGAGTATATACGTCACCTTTTGTTGGTGGTTCCATCACAGATTATTTCTGTCAGTTCATCGGGGTCATTTCTAAAGAATTAAAAGCATATATGATCAGACTCCAAGTGACTTCATAGAGTTACACTCTTGTTTGCAATTAGTTACAAGTAGTCTTCAAGTGGTAAACTGGTTGAACCCTAAAGAATTATGTGGGTGTTAGTTATTTGGAAACTAGTATTTTAATCTTCCCTAGAAATAGGGCTTTCTATAGTTGTAACGGAGATCTTCGGCCGGTCAAAAAGCCTAATGAATGAAGATATTGAAATACAATTCTTCACTACTGAACCTTACTCTCACGTGTAATTGCATCGAGGTTGAATTTAGCTCAAAATTCAACTCCAGGTTGTAGGCACACATTTCCCCAGCTCCTCCTAATTTCCTGATCCTCAACACCCTCCACCACATCCTGACCCTTCATGTATCATGTATGTCTTTTCTGTTCCTCATACAGGGTTCAGATGACTGCAGGTCTGAGGCACGGGCTCCCTCCACTATGACGGTGGCTTGGCATTCGGGACACCAGCTTCAGATGGTGGCAGAGCTCTGGAGGCTGAGGAAAGGAGCCGAGGTCTGTTGAGCTCCATTCTCTTCTGCTGAGAGCTCCACTGCTCCCTCTCCACTGCTACCGTCTCCTTGCTCCAAATAGGATTCTCTCCTCTCCTGGCCCACTCTAGCAGAGTCTTACACACAGGCATTCTGAGAGTTTCCTCAAAGCTTTGGCTACTACTTTCTAAGGCTCACAAACAAACCGTGAGTAAGAAGTCTCCCTCTTATGACTCCTCCTTCCTTTTGCCACCTAGGCCCAACAGGAAAGAAAGTTACCTACAGAAGCTTATAGTCTCTTACGGAAACCTGTTGTTGCCATCGATGCCCCCCGTACCTTTCACCACTCAGATCACTCATGTCAACTCACCCCATCTTGTCACTGTTGCCAGACGACATTCGGGAAGAATCCATAACCCTGCCATAGAGTAAAAAACAGGTACAAAAAATAGAGTCAGACATTTTGGAAGATAATCAGGTTCTTTTTCCCAACAGAATTGCAGCACACAAAAAGTAAAGTCACGAGGAAACACGACAGAAACAAAAGCATCCGTTTCAGGGTCCAGCACTGGAACCTCTGACACAGTTTCCGGGTTCTGTATGTGCGTGTGTGCGTGTCTGTGTGTCCCTGTGTGTATCCACTGGAAAGAGAATGAAGGGAACAAGGGAGACATAGCATTCATGATTAAACCTCCTTCCTTCTTCACCATTTTGTTTCTCCTTCATGCACTCTGGAATCAATTTGGGAAACGTGAGAGGGATCTGAGTGTGTCGGGATGGGGAGGTGCATCCAAGTAAGAGCTAACACAGAGATATAGATAGAAAGAGAATACACAAGAACAATGAACATACAGTGTCAGGGCCTAGTCCCTGGTTGTTATTTGGTAGGAAAGAAACAAGTAGGAAGGTCAAGGATGACCAAATGATGATTAAAAGATTTTCTGACCTGCGTGAAGACCATGCGTTTACAATGATTCTTTTTCTTTTTCTTTTTCTCTACAGTCCTTTCAGAAAACGTTATCTGGTTATATTATCCAAAATCAAGACTTTTCACCTCAAAACTGGCTTGGGTAATCTTTTCTCTATTTATCTTTTTCTTCATCTACAAAATAAGACACTTGCAAAATGCACTTTGAGTCTGTCACCTTCACAGTATCATGCTAATATTCAGCACTGCACAAATATTATTGATTTTTGGACAGCCTGCACTCTTCACCAAATTCTTTCAAATTTCATTAATTCTGTATCTGGCAACAATATACATTAGTATATATATCTTAAAGTTCAAATACACTTAAAGGTTCTCATCAAAGTAACACACCCTGATAATTTCCAGAGAAATCATGGGTTCCTATCAAGACGCCAAATGGTACGGCATGTTGCATCCTCCTCCCAAAACTTCAGAAGTCCTAAGGAACTATGCACCCCCAGAAATAACAAGAGTGACAACCCTGGGAAATGACAGAGGCCTGAAGGCTGTCTCTTAATTGGTGGGTAGCCTGGGATTAGGGGCAGTGGGTGGCAGCCTTGAGGGGCTCAGTGTGAGGGAAAATTTTAAGGACCGTTCTTGCCTCTCCCCTGAGTTGCTTGGAAGCGATCACTTTCCTTTCTCAGCAGAAACAAGTAGCAACCACCCAGATGTAGCTAGGATAAAAGTAGAGTAGCATTAGGTTAGCTGATGAAAGCAGGGAAGGGCTGAACAATCCTTGATCCTTCACTCCTCCACCTCCTCCGTCTCCCAAGCCCCAGGTGACAACCTCAAATGCCTCCTCAAATGCCGCTTTCCCCAAGAGCTCAAAGGTGACAGATCCTGACCACAGGAGTTGAGTGGTCACAGTGTTTCACGGTTTCTGAGACTGTCTGCGCCTGGGGCCATCACCTCCCCTCATACTAAACTTACTTAGAAAAACACACCTTAGGTCCTAGGTCTCAACAAAGGTGACTATATAATACAGCACCCAAGAGAGGACACTTCTGAGAGTGAAAAGGACACACTATTAATAATTATTCTGAGATAACAGCCACAGACTGAGATGGTCCCAAGCAAAACGTTAGCCCTTCTCTAATACAAGATGCCAGACAGAGTAGCCAACAGCCACAAGGAATGAAAGCTCACAAGTCAAAACAATTACATACCTGAGGAGTACAACGACTGAAAAAGAAATACAACAAAGTGAGCAACATATACCATTTGAAGTAGAACTACTGGAACATACTGGAACATAAGCATGACAAATACACTTAAAGATACAAGGGAAGATGTTAGTAGCACGAAGCGACAATGAGAAACCATAAGGAAAACCTCATGAGGAAATAGGTGTAAAAGTACGATTGTTAAAGACTTAAGTCGTGGGATAAATAGCAGTGTGGATACATGAGAACAGCAAATTATTTAGACATGGAAAATGACATTGAGAAACTCTCCCAGAAAACACAATAAAACAATAAAGTGAGAGAATATTTAAAAGAACAGCAGTGTGATATGGTGGGTAAAATAAGACATCTAACATCTGAAATAAACGAAATCCAAGACATCTAAGACGGAAAAAAAAGAAAACAGAGAAGAGGAAATATTCAAAAACTAATGAAGATAAATTTCACAAAGTTAAAGAAGGAAGTAAAAAATTATCTGTCAAGGATCCATGGAAATGAAGAGAAAATTCTAAAAGCTTCCAAAAAGAGCAAAGAAAATAAGAACAGACTGACACGATCTCTCTCTAGAGCAAACAGAACACATCTTGTTTGAGAGCACACAAGTGACATTTATGAAAACAGACAACATATTTGGACATAAACAAAGCATTAATAACGTGCGCGGGAGCAATATCATATAGATTTTCTCTGACCGTATCGCAACTGCAATAGCTTTTTAAAAGTCAACATAATATCAAAGAAGAAAAAAGTTGAAGGACTGACATGAGCCAATGTCAAAATTCACTATAAAGCTACAGCAATCAAGACAGTGCGGTACTGGCGAAAGAACAGACAAATGGACCAAAGGAGCAGAACAGAGAGCCTAGAAATAGATGCCCGTTAACATACTCCACCGTTCTTTGACAAAGGAGCACAGACCATACAATGGAGCAAAGACAGTCTTATCAACGAATGGTGCTGGAAGAACTGGACATCCACGTGCGAGACAATGAACGTGCACATGGACCTTTACACCTTTACAAAACGGAAATCAAAATGCATTATAGACCCACATGTAAAAAGCAAAACTCTAGAATTCCTAGAAGACAATAACACGGAAGAAAACCGAGATGACCTCTTTAGAAACATGACTTTCTAGATGTGACAGCAAAATCAAGATCATGAAAGGAATAACTGATAAGCTGGACTTCATTAACATTTTAAACTGCTGCTCCACAAGACACAATGTCAAGAGGATAAAAACACAAGCCACAGACTGGGAGAAAACATTTGCAAAAGGCACAGTTGATAAAGGAATAACAAATATACAAATACGCAAAGAAATCTTAAAACTAAACAACAAGAACACGCACAACCAGATTAAAAAATGGGGCAAACAACTTAGACATCTGGCCAAAGAAGACATAAAAATGGCAACTAAGAGTACGAGACGATGCTCCACATCATATGGCTCCAGGGAAATGCAAATTGAACAACAATGAGATACCACTACACACCTGTTAGAATAGTCAAAATATGGAACACTAACAACAGCAATTGCTGACAAGCATGTGGAGCAATGGAGACACTCATTCAGTATTGGTGGCAAGGCAAAACGGAACAGCCACTCTGGAAGGCAGTTTAGGGGTTTCTTACAAAACTAAGCATAACCCTTAACGTACGATCCAGCTTAACATACGCTCCTTGGTATTTACCCCAACGAGTTCAAAACTTACACGCAGATGAAAACCTGCGCACAAATGCTGATAGCAGCTTTACTCGTAGTCGCCAAAAAGCGGAAGCAACCAAGATGTCCTGCACCAGATGAACGGATGAACAAACCGTGGTACATCTAGTCAACGGCATATTATTCAGCGCTAAAAAGCAACGAGCTATCAAGCTGTGAAAAGAAACCTTACATGCATGTTACTTTGTGAAAGAAGCCAATCTGAAAAGGTTGCATACTGTATGAGGCCAACTATATGACATTCTGGAAGTGGCAAAATTGGGGCGACAGGAAGAGATCCGTGGTTGCCAGGAGTTGGCGGGGAGAAGGATGAATAGGCGGAGCACAAAGGATTTTTAGGGCAGTGAAAATACTCCATCGTTATGAAACTCTAATGACAGATTCATGTCATTCTACTTTTATCCAAACCCATAGAATGTATGACACCAAGAGTGAGTCGCAATGTAAACCATAAATCAGATAATATTCCATTATGGCTTTCATTTTCCAATTCTGGTAATCGTATTATGGTTACGGAAGTGAAAATTTTCTGATTTTGATCACTGTGCTGTGGTTAGGTGTCCCTGAAGGTAGAAAAATAAAACTGAAATATTCAGGAGTAAAGGGTATGTGGTCTGCATTTTCTCTCTAATGATTCAGGAATAGAGCCTAAGTGTGTAGGAAGGTGTGTGTCACGTGTGTGTCTATCAAACATCTTCTGCCTCAACTCACATAAAAATCAGGTCTAGATACAGGTATATTGAGAGAGAGAGCTCTTTCTATGTGTATATCTATATCTAAACGTATTTTCTTTCTCTCTCTCTCTTTCTATATATATCTATAGATCGATAGATCGATAGATAGATAGATTTATGTCTATATACCTACATATCCATATGATGGGAATAACAAAGGAAATGTGACAAAATGTTAACAATTGGAAATGTAAGTAAAGGGTATACTGGAGCTTTTGGAACCATTTGCGAGAAATTTCTGTATGTGTTGGAATATTGTTCAGTCTTAAAAAGAAATGAAATTCTGACACATGCTGCAACATGGATTGACTTTGAGGGCATTGTGCTAAATGAAATAACTAGTCACAAGAAGACAAATTTTGCATGATTCCACTGACATGACATACCTAGAGTAGTCAAACTCACAGAGACAGAAGGTAGAATGGTGGTTGCCAAGAGCTTGGGAAAGGGGCAACGGGGAGAGTAGTTTAATGTGTACAGAGTTTCAGTTTTGCAAGACGAGAAGAGTTCTGCAGGTTGGCTGCACAACAATATGAAGGTACCTAACGCTACAGAATGGCACACTTAAAAATGCTGAAGATGATCAATTTTAGGTTACATGCATTTACCACAATTTAGAAATCTGCATAAGTTTCGAATTCTTACAATGGAAAAAGTGTTTCAAAAATAGCTCTCCTGGTGCTTGTTCTGGTGAAAATGAGATTGGGGAAAAAAGGAGATAGTACAAAAAAGCTGACGTTGAAAAACCAAAAATTGTCTGTCTCAACTCATCCTACATCCAACCTATTCCACCAAGGAAACTTGAAAGTGCATTTAGAACAATGCCCCTTACTGAGTCTATGTCTTGATTTGCTCTGTCAACCTCCTGACTAAAGACTCAAAGGGCTATCTTCACTGGGTCTCTCCACACTCTGTCTGGAGTCGGCTCCCTGTTTTGTGGTCAGCTCTCACTCTTCTCAGCATTCACGTGGGAGAGGGAATATCGAGCTGCACAGACTCTCCAGCCCTTAAAAGCCCATATAGCGGCAGAGACAACATACCCTCTCCACATCCCAGACATCACCCCAAAAGATGTCCACATACCTGGGAATGCACAGTCTAGGAGTGCATCTCTAGAAAAGCCTACCTCTCTAGAAAGCTACAGTTGGTACGTCTACGGTTCACGATTGGAGTTTGTATTGGTTGCAGAGCCTCAAGCATGACCCCTCATTGCCTTGCCAGTGCTACTAGGATTGAGCCAAAACCATTCAGCAGAGCCTACAATGCCCTTCAAAACCTGACCCTGCCAGCCCTCATCCTTGTGGCGCACCTCTCTCTCCCTCAATCCTGTTCTCCAGTCCTGACCTCCTTTTATTTCCTCCCAAGAGCCATATGCCTTCCAACACTGCTCAATGACGTCAGAAAAAGAAGTGAGAGGTATAAGGACTGGACAGGAAAAATGAAAGTTATCGCTGTTTTCAGATGACATGACTAAGTACACGGAAAACTTTTGTTCCATGTAATAAGCACTTAAATGGTATTTATTACGTGCCAGACATCATCCTAAGTGTTTAACACTTATTTGGTCCTCATAACAAATCGTCACGGAGCCTGGAGAGTTGTTCCATGTTAACGTAAACACCAAGAAATGCAACAACATGTCATTTGAGATTTCCTACATGGGACAGTGATGTGACCAACTTATTTGAACAAGGATTCTGTGAATCTAAGAATATGATAAACATGACTTAGCTCAGTGGATCCGAAATTTTAGAAAAGATCTTAGAATCATTGTCCAGAATATTCCGCATTCCCATGGATCATGCCGCGTCTGCATTTCACTCACTCTCTCTCTCTCTCTCTCTCTCTCTCTCTCTCTCTCTCTCTCTCTGAGTATATACGTCACCTTTTGTTGGTGGTTCCATCACAGATTATTTCTGTCAGTTCATCGGGGTCATTTCTAAAGAATTAAAAGCATATATGATCAGACTCCAAGTGACTTCATAGAGTTACACTCTTGTTTGCAATTAGTTACAAGTAGTCTTCAAGTGGTAAACTGGTTGAACCCTAAAGAATTATGTGGGTGTTAGTTATTTGGAAACTAGTATTTTAATCTTCCCTAGAAATAGGGCTTTCTATAGTTGTAACGGAGATCTTCGGCCGGTCAAAAAGCCTAATGAATGAAGATATTGAAATACAATTCTTCACTACTGAACCTTACTCTCACGTGTAATTGCATCGAGGTTGAATTTAGCTCAAAATTCAACTCCAGGTTGTAGGCACACATTTCCCCAGCTCCTCCTAATTTCCTGATCCTCAACACCCTCCACCACATCCTGACCCTTCATGTATCATGTATGTCTTTTCTGTTCCTCATACAGGGTTCAGATGACTGCAGGTCTGAGGCACGGGCTCCCTCCACTATGACGGTGGCTTGGCATTCGGGACACCAGCTTCAGATGGTGGCAGAGCTCTGGAGGCTGAGGAAAGGAGCCGAGGTCTGTTGAGCTCCATTCTCTTCTGCTGAGAGCTCCACTGCTCCCTCTCCACTGCTACCGTCTCCTTGCTCCAAATAGGATTCTCTCCTCTCCTGGCCCACTCTAGCAGAGTCTTACACACAGGCATTCTGAGAGTTTCCTCAAAGCTTTGGCTACTACTTTCTAAGGCTCACAAACAAACCGTGAGTAAGAAGTCTCCCTCTTATGACTCCTCCTTCCTTTTGCCACCTAGGCCCAACAGGAAAGAAAGTTACCTACAGAAGCTTATAGTCTCTTACGGAAACCTGTTGTTGCCATCGATGCCCCCCGTACCTTTCACCACTCAGATCACTCATGTCAACTCACCCCATCTTGTCACTGTTGCCAGACGACATTCGGGAAGAATCCATAACCCTGCCATAGAGTAAAAAACAGGTACAAAAAATAGAGTCAGACATTTTGGAAGATAATCAGGTTCTTTTTCCCAACAGAATTGCAGCACACAAAAAGTAAAGTCACGAGGAAACACGACAGAAACAAAAGCATCCGTTTCAGGGTCCAGCACTGGAACCTCTGACACAGTTTCCGGGTTCTGTATGTGCGTGTGTGCGTGTCTGTGTGTCCCTGTGTGTATCCACTGGAAAGAGAATGAAGGGAACAAGGGAGACATAGCATTCATGATTAAACCTCCTTCCTTCTTCACCATTTTGTTTCTCCTTCATGCACTCTGGAATCAATTTGGGAAACGTGAGAGGGATCTGAGTGTGTCGGGATGGGGAGGTGCATCCAAGTAAGAGCTAACACAGAGATATAGATAGAAAGAGAATACACAAGAACAATGAACATACAGTGTCAGGGCCTAGTCCCTGGTTGTTATTTGGTAGGAAAGAAACAAGTAGGAAGGTCAAGGATGACCAAATGATGATTAAAAGATTTTCTGACCTGCGTGAAGACCATGCGTTTACAATGATTCTTTTTCTTTTTCTTTTTCTCTACAGTCCTTTCAGAAAACGTTATCTGGTTATATTATCCAAAATCAAGACTTTTCACCTCAAAACTGGCTTGGGTAATCTTTTCTCTATTTATCTTTTTCTTCATCTACAAAATAAGACACTTGCAAAATGCACTTTGAGTCTGTCACCTTCACAGTATCATGCTAATATTCAGCACTGCACAAATATTATTGATTTTTGGACAGCCTGCACTCTTCACCAAATTCTTTCAAATTTCATTAATTCTGTATCTGGCAACAATATACATTAGTATATATATCTTAAAGTTCAAATACACTTAAAGGTTCTCATCAAAGTAACACACCCTGATAATTTCCAGAGAAATCATGGGTTCCTATCAAGACGCCAAATGGTACGGCATGTTGCATCCTCCTCCCAAAACTTCAGAAGTCCTAAGGAACTATGCACCCCCAGAAATAACAAGAGTGACAACCCTGGGAAATGACAGAGGCCTGAAGGCTGTCTCTTAATTGGTGGGTAGCCTGGGATTAGGGGCAGTGGGTGGCAGCCTTGAGGGGCTCAGTGTGAGGGAAAATTTTAAGGACCGTTCTTGCCTCTCCCCTGAGTTGCTTGGAAGCGATCACTTTCCTTTCTCAGCAGAAACAAGTAGCAACCACCCAGATGTAGCTAGGATAAAAGTAGAGTAGCATTAGGTTAGCTGATGAAAGCAGGGAAGGGCTGAACAATCCTTGATCCTTCACTCCTCCACCTCCTCCGTCTCCCAAGCCCCAGGTGACAACCTCAAATGCCTCCTCAAATGCCGCTTTCCCCAAGAGCTCAAAGGTGACAGATCCTGACCACAGGAGTTGAGTGGTCACAGTGTTTCACGGTTTCTGAGACTGTCTGCGCCTGGGGCCATCACCTCCCCTCATACTAAACTTACTTAGAAAAACACACCTTAGGTCCTAGGTCTCAACAAAGGTGACTATATAATACAGCACCCAAGAGAGGACACTTCTGAGAGTGAAAAGGACACACTATTAATAATTATTCTGAGATAACAGCCACAGACTGAGATGGTCCCAAGCAAAACGTTAGCCCTTCTCTAATACAAGATGCCAGACAGAGTAGCCAACAGCCACAAGGAATGAAAGCTCACAAGTCAAAACAATTACATACCTGAGGAGTACAACGACTGAAAAAGAAATACAACAAAGTGAGCAACATATACCATTTGAAGTAGAACTACTGGAACATACTGGAACATAAGCATGACAAATACACTTAAAGATACAAGGGAAGATGTTAGTAGCACGAAGCGACAATGAGAAACCATAAGGAAAACCTCATGAGGAAATAGGTGTAAAAGTACGATTGTTAAAGACTTAAGTCGTGGGATAAATAGCAGTGTGGATACATGAGAACAGCAAATTATTTAGACATGGAAAATGACATTGAGAAACTCTCCCAGAAAACACAATAAAACAATAAAGTGAGAGAATATTTAAAAGAACAGCAGTGTGATATGGTGGGTAAAATAAGACATCTAACATCTGAAATAAACGAAATCCAAGACATCTAAGACGGAAAAAAAAGAAAACAGAGAAGAGGAAATATTCAAAAACTAATGAAGATAAATTTCACAAAGTTAAAGAAGGAAGTAAAAAATTATCTGTCAAGGATCCATGGAAATGAAGAGAAAATTCTAAAAGCTTCCAAAAAGAGCAAAGAAAATAAGAACAGACTGACACGATCTCTCTCTAGAGCAAACAGAACACATCTTGTTTGAGAGCACACAAGTGACATTTATGAAAACAGACAACATATTTGGACATAAACAAAGCATTAATAACGTGCGCGGGAGCAATATCATATAGATTTTCTCTGACCGTATCGCAACTGCAATAGCTTTTTAAAAGTCAACATAATATCAAAGAAGAAAAAAGTTGAAGGACTGACATGAGCCAATGTCAAAATTCACTATAAAGCTACAGCAATCAAGACAGTGCGGTACTGGCGAAAGAACAGACAAATGGACCAAAGGAGCAGAACAGAGAGCCTAGAAATAGATGCCCGTTAACATACTCCACCGTTCTTTGACAAAGGAGCACAGACCATACAATGGAGCAAAGACAGTCTTATCAACGAATGGTGCTGGAAGAACTGGACATCCACGTGCGAGACAATGAACGTGCACATGGACCTTTACACCTTTACAAAACGGAAATCAAAATGCATTATAGACCCACATGTAAAAAGCAAAACTCTAGAATTCCTAGAAGACAATAACACGGAAGAAAACCGAGATGACCTCTTTAGAAACATGACTTTCTAGATGTGACAGCAAAATCAAGATCATGAAAGGAATAACTGATAAGCTGGACTTCATTAACATTTTAAACTGCTGCTCCACAAGACACAATGTCAAGAGGATAAAAACACAAGCCACAGACTGGGAGAAAACATTTGCAAAAGGCACAGTTGATAAAGGAATAACAAATATACAAATACGCAAAGAAATCTTAAAACTAAACAACAAGAACACGCACAACCAGATTAAAAAATGGGGCAAACAACTTAACAGACATCTGGCCAAAGAAGACATAAAAATGGCAACTAAGAGTACGAGACGATGCTCCACATCATATGGCTCCAGGGAAATGCAAATTGAACAACAATGAGATACCACTACACACCTGTTAGAATAGTCAAAATATGGAACACTAACAACAGCAATTGCTGACAAGCATGTGGAGCAATGGAGACACTCATTCAGTATTGGTGGCAAGGCAAAACGGAACAGCCACTCTGGAAGGCAGTTTAGGGGTTTCTTACAAAACTAAGCATAACCCTTAACGTACGATCCAGCTTAACATACGCTCCTTGGTATTTACCCCAACGAGTTCAAAACTTACACGCAGATGAAAACCTGCGCACAAATGCTGATAGCAGCTTTACTCGTAGTCGCCAAAAAGCGGAAGCAACCAAGATGTCCTGCACCAGATGAACGGATGAACAAACCGTGGTACATCTAGTCAACGGCATATTATTCAGCGCTAAAAAGCAACGAGCTATCAAGCTGTGAAAAGAAACCTTACATGCATGTTACTTTGTGAAAGAAGCCAATCTGAAAAGGTTGCATACTGTATGAGGCCAACTATATGACATTCTGGAAGTGGCAAAATTGGGGCGACAGGAAGAGATCCGTGGTTGCCAGGAGTTGGCGGGGAGAAGGATGAATAGGCGGAGCACAAAGGATTTTTAGGGCAGTGAAAATACTCCATCGTTATGAAACTCTAATGACAGATTCATGTCATTCTACTTTTATCCAAACCCATAGAATGTATGACACCAAGAGTGAGTCGCAATGTAAACCATAAATCAGATAATATTCCATTATGGCTTTCATTTTCCAATTCTGGTAATCGTATTATGGTTACGGAAGTGAAAATTTTCTGATTTTGATCACTGTGCTGTGGTTAGGTGTCCCTGAAGGTAGAAAAATAAAACTGAAATATTCAGGAGTAAAGGGTATGTGGTCTGCATTTTCTCTCTAATGATTCAGGAATAGAGCCTAAGTGTGTAGGAAGGTGTGTGTCACGTGTGTGTCTATCAAACATCTTCTGCCTCAACTCACATAAAAATCAGGTCTAGATACAGGTATATTGAGAGAGAGAGCTCTTTCTATGTGTATATCTATATCTAAACGTATTTTCTTTCTCTCTCTCTCTTTCTATATATATCTATAGATCGATAGATCGATAGATAGATAGATTTATGTCTATATACCTACATATCCATATGATGGGAATAACAAAGGAAATGTGACAAAATGTTAACAATTGGAAATGTAAGTAAAGGGTATACTGGAGCTTTTGGAACCATTTGCGAGAAATTTCTGTATGTGTTGGAATATTGTTCAGTCTTAAAAAGAAATGAAATTCTGACACATGCTGCAACATGGATTGACTTTGAGGGCATTGTGCTAAATGAAATAACTAGTCACAAGAAGACAAATTTTGCATGATTCCACTGACATGACATACCTAGAGTAGTCAAACTCACAGAGACAGAAGGTAGAATGGTGGTTGCCAAGAGCTTGGGAAAGGGGCAACGGGGAGAGTAGTTTAATGTGTACAGAGTTTCAGTTTTGCAAGACGAGAAGAGTTCTGCAGGTTGGCTGCACAACAATATGAAGGTACCTAACGCTACAGAATGGCACACTTAAAAATGCTGAAGATGATCAATTTTAGGTTACATGCATTTACCACAATTTAGAAATCTGCATAAGTTTCGAATTCTTACAATGGAAAAAGTGTTTCAAAAATAGCTCTCCTGGTGCTTGTTCTGGTGAAAATGAGATTGGGGAAAAAAGGAGATAGTACAAAAAAGCTGACGTTGAAAAACCAAAAATTGTCTGTCTCAACTCATCCTACATCCAACCTATTCCACCAAGGAAACTTGAAAGTGCATTTAGAACAATGCCCCTTACTGAGTCTATGTCTTGATTTGCTCTGTCAACCTCCTGACTAAAGACTCAAAGGGCTATCTTCACTGGGTCTCTCCACACTCTGTCTGGAGTCGGCTCCCTGTTTTGTGGTCAGCTCTCACTCTTCTCAGCATTCACGTGGGAGAGGGAATATCGAGCTGCACAGACTCTCCAGCCCTTAAAAGCCCATATAGCGGCAGAGACAACATACCCTCTCCACATCCCAGACATCACCCCAAAAGATGTCCACATACCTGGGAATGCACAGTCTAGGAGTGCATCTCTAGAAAAGCCTACCTCTCTAGAAAGCTACAGTTGGTACGTCTACGGTTCACGATTGGAGTTTGTATTGGTTGCAGAGCCTCAAGCATGACCCCTCATTGCCTTGCCAGTGCTACTAGGATTGAGCCAAAACCATTCAGCAGAGCCTACAATGCCCTTCAAAACCTGACCCTGCCAGCCCTCATCCTTGTGGCGCACCTCTCTCTCCCTCAATCCTGTTCTCCAGTCCTGACCTCCTTTTATTTCCTCCCAAGAGCCATATGCCTTCCAACACTGCTCAATGACGTCAGAAAAAGAAGTGAGAGGTATAAGGACTGGACAGGAAAAATGAAAGTTATCGCTGTTTTCAGATGACATGACTAAGTACACGGAAAACTTTTGTTCCATGTAATAAGCACTTAAATGGTATTTATTACGTGCCAGACATCATCCTAAGTGTTTAACACTTATTTGGTCCTCATAACAAATCGTCACGGAGCCTGGAGAGTTGTTCCATGTTAACGTAAACACCAAGAAATGCAACAACATGTCATTTGAGATTTCCTACATGGGACAGTGATGTGACCAACTTATTTGAACAAGGATTCTGTGAATCTAAGAATATGATAAACATGACTTAGCTCAGTGGATCCGAAATTTTAGAAAAGATCTTAGAATCATTGTCCAGAATATTCCGCATTCCCATGGATCATGCCGCGTCTGCATTTCACTCACTCTCTCTCTCTCTCTCTCTCTCTCTCTCTCTCTCTCTCTCTCTCTCTCTCTCTCTCTGAGTATATACGTCACCTTTTGTTGGTGGTTCCATCACAGATTATTTCTGTCAGTTCATCGGGGTCATTTCTAAAGAATTAAAAGCATATATGATCAGACTCCAAGTGACTTCATAGAGTTACACTCTTGTTTGCAATTAGTTACAAGTAGTCTTCAAGTGGTAAACTGGTTGAACCCTAAAGAATTATGTGGGTGTTAGTTATTTGGAAACTAGTATTTTAATCTTCCCTAGAAATAGGGCTTTCTATAGTTGTAACGGAGATCTTCGGCCGGTCAAAAAGCCTAATGAATGAAGATATTGAAATACAATTCTTCACTACTGAACCTTACTCTCACGTGTAATTGCATCGAGGTTGAATTTAGCTCAAAATTCAACTCCAGGTTGTAGGCACACATTTCCCCAGCTCCTCCTAATTTCCTGATCCTCAACACCCTCCACCACATCCTGACCCTTCATGTATCATGTATGTCTTTTCTGTTCCTCATACAGGGTTCAGATGACTGCAGGTCTGAGGCACGGGCTCCCTCCACTATGACGGTGGCTTGGCATTCGGGACACCAGCTTCAGATGGTGGCAGAGCTCTGGAGGCTGAGGAAAGGAGCCGAGGTCTGTTGAGCTCCATTCTCTTCTGCTGAGAGCTCCACTGCTCCCTCTCCACTGCTACCGTCTCCTTGCTCCAAATAGGATTCTCTCCTCTCCTGGCCCACTCTAGCAGAGTCTTACACACAGGCATTCTGAGAGTTTCCTCAAAGCTTTGGCTACTACTTTCTAAGGCTCACAAACAAACCGTGAGTAAGAAGTCTCCCTCTTATGACTCCTCCTTCCTTTTGCCACCTAGGCCCAACAGGAAAGAAAGTTACCTACAGAAGCTTATAGTCTCTTACGGAAACCTGTTGTTGCCATCGATGCCCCCCGTACCTTTCACCACTCAGATCACTCATGTCAACTCACCCCATCTTGTCACTGTTGCCAGACGACATTCGGGAAGAATCCATAACCCTGCCATAGAGTAAAAAACAGGTACAAAAAATAGAGTCAGACATTTTGGAAGATAATCAGGTTCTTTTTCCCAACAGAATTGCAGCACACAAAAAGTAAAGTCACGAGGAAACACGACAGAAACAAAAGCATCCGTTTCAGGGTCCAGCACTGGAACCTCTGACACAGTTTCCGGGTTCTGTATGTGCGTGTGTGCGTGTCTGTGTGTCCCTGTGTGTATCCACTGGAAAGAGAATGAAGGGAACAAGGGAGACATAGCATTCATGATTAAACCTCCTTCCTTCTTCACCATTTTGTTTCTCCTTCATGCACTCTGGAATCAATTTGGGAAACGTGAGAGGGATCTGAGTGTGTCGGGATGGGGAGGTGCATCCAAGTAAGAGCTAACACAGAGATATAGATAGAAAGAGAATACACAAGAACAATGAACATACAGTGTCAGGGCCTAGTCCCTGGTTGTTATTTGGTAGGAAAGAAACAAGTAGGAAGGTCAAGGATGACCAAATGATGATTAAAAGATTTTCTGACCTGCGTGAAGACCATGCGTTTACAATGATTCTTTTTCTTTTTCTTTTTCTCTACAGTCCTTTCAGAAAACGTTATCTGGTTATATTATCCAAAATCAAGACTTTTCACCTCAAAACTGGCTTGGGTAATCTTTTCTCTATTTATCTTTTTCTTCATCTACAAAATAAGACACTTGCAAAATGCACTTTGAGTCTGTCACCTTCACAGTATCATGCTAATATTCAGCACTGCACAAATATTATTGATTTTTGGACAGCCTGCACTCTTCACCAAATTCTTTCAAATTTCATTAATTCTGTATCTGGCAACAATATACATTAGTATATATATCTTAAAGTTCAAATACACTTAAAGGTTCTCATCAAAGTAACACACCCTGATAATTTCCAGAGAAATCATGGGTTCCTATCAAGACGCCAAATGGTACGGCATGTTGCATCCTCCTCCCAAAACTTCAGAAGTCCTAAGGAACTATGCACCCCCAGAAATAACAAGAGTGACAACCCTGGGAAATGACAGAGGCCTGAAGGCTGTCTCTTAATTGGTGGGTAGCCTGGGATTAGGGGCAGTGGGTGGCAGCCTTGAGGGGCTCAGTGTGAGGGAAAATTTTAAGGACCGTTCTTGCCTCTCCCCTGAGTTGCTTGGAAGCGATCACTTTCCTTTCTCAGCAGAAACAAGTAGCAACCACCCAGATGTAGCTAGGATAAAAGTAGAGTAGCATTAGGTTAGCTGATGAAAGCAGGGAAGGGCTGAACAATCCTTGATCCTTCACTCCTCCACCTCCTCCGTCTCCCAAGCCCCAGGTGACAACCTCAAATGCCTCCTCAAATGCCGCTTTCCCCAAGAGCTCAAAGGTGACAGATCCTGACCACAGGAGTTGAGTGGTCACAGTGTTTCACGGTTTCTGAGACTGTCTGCGCCTGGGGCCATCACCTCCCCTCATACTAAACTTACTTAGAAAAACACACCTTAGGTCCTAGGTCTCAACAAAGGTGACTATATAATACAGCACCCAAGAGAGGACACTTCTGAGAGTGAAAAGGACACACTATTAATAATTATTCTGAGATAACAGCCACAGACTGAGATGGTCCCAAGCAAAACGTTAGCCCTTCTCTAATACAAGATGCCAGACAGAGTAGCCAACAGCCACAAGGAATGAAAGCTCACAAGTCAAAACAATTACATACCTGAGGAGTACAACGACTGAAAAAGAAATACAACAAAGTGAGCAACATATACCATTTGAAGTAGAACTACTGGAACATACTGGAACATAAGCATGACAAATACACTTAAAGATACAAGGGAAGATGTTAGTAGCACGAAGCGACAATGAGAAACCATAAGGAAAACCTCATGAGGAAATAGGTGTAAAAGTACGATTGTTAAAGACTTAAGTCGTGGGATAAATAGCAGTGTGGATACATGAGAACAGCAAATTATTTAGACATGGAAAATGACATTGAGAAACTCTCCCAGAAAACACAATAAAACAATAAAGTGAGAGAATATTTAAAAGAACAGCAGTGTGATATGGTGGGTAAAATAAGACATCTAACATCTGAAATAAACGAAATCCAAGACATCTAAGACGGAAAAAAAAGAAAACAGAGAAGAGGAAATATTCAAAAACTAATGAAGATAAATTTCACAAAGTTAAAGAAGGAAGTAAAAAATTATCTGTCAAGGATCCATGGAAATGAAGAGAAAATTCTAAAAGCTTCCAAAAAGAGCAAAGAAAATAAGAACAGACTGACACGATCTCTCTCTAGAGCAAACAGAACACATCTTGTTTGAGAGCACACAAGTGACATTTATGAAAACAGACAACATATTTGGACATAAACAAAGCATTAATAACGTGCGCGGGAGCAATATCATATAGATTTTCTCTGACCGTATCGCAACTGCAATAGCTTTTTAAAAGTCAACATAATATCAAAGAAGAAAAAAGTTGAAGGACTGACATGAGCCAATGTCAAAATTCACTATAAAGCTACAGCAATCAAGACAGTGCGGTACTGGCGAAAGAACAGACAAATGGACCAAAGGAGCAGAACAGAGAGCCTAGAAATAGATGCCCGTTAACATACTCCACCGTTCTTTGACAAAGGAGCACAGACCATACAATGGAGCAAAGACAGTCTTATCAACGAATGGTGCTGGAAGAACTGGACATCCACGTGCGAGACAATGAACGTGCACATGGACCTTTACACCTTTACAAAACGGAAATCAAAATGCATTATAGACCCACATGTAAAAAGCAAAACTCTAGAATTCCTAGAAGACAATAACACGGAAGAAAACCGAGATGACCTCTTTAGAAACATGACTTTCTAGATGTGACAGCAAAATCAAGATCATGAAAGGAATAACTGATAAGCTGGACTTCATTAACATTTTAAACTGCTGCTCCACAAGACACAATGTCAAGAGGATAAAAACACAAGCCACAGACTGGGAGAAAACATTTGCAAAAGGCACAGTTGATAAAGGAATAACAAATATACAAATACGCAAAGAAATCTTAAAACTAAACAACAAGAACACGCACAACCAGATTAAAAAATGGGGCAAACAACTTAGACATCTGGCCAAAGAAGACATAAAAATGGCAACTAAGAGTACGAGACGATGCTCCACATCATATGGCTCCAGGGAAATGCAAATTGAACAACAATGAGATACCACTACACACCTGTTAGAATAGTCAAAATATGGAACACTAACAACAGCAATTGCTGACAAGCATGTGGAGCAATGGAGACACTCATTCAGTATTGGTGGCAAGGCAAAACGGAACAGCCACTCTGGAAGGCAGTTTAGGGGTTTCTTACAAAACTAAGCATAACCCTTAACGTACGATCCAGCTTAACATACGCTCCTTGGTATTTACCCCAACGAGTTCAAAACTTACACGCAGATGAAAACCTGCGCACAAATGCTGATAGCAGCTTTACTCGTAGTCGCCAAAAAGCGGAAGCAACCAAGATGTCCTGCACCAGATGAACGGATGAACAAACCGTGGTACATCTAGTCAACGGCATATTATTCAGCGCTAAAAAGCAACGAGCTATCAAGCTGTGAAAAGAAACCTTACATGCATGTTACTTTGTGAAAGAAGCCAATCTGAAAAGGTTGCATACTGTATGAGGCCAACTATATGACATTCTGGAAGTGGCAAAATTGGGGCGACAGGAAGAGATCCGTGGTTGCCAGGAGTTGGCGGGGAGAAGGATGAATAGGCGGAGCACAAAGGATTTTTAGGGCAGTGAAAATACTCCATCGTTATGAAACTCTAATGACAGATTCATGTCATTCTACTTTTATCCAAACCCATAGAATGTATGACACCAAGAGTGAGTCGCAATGTAAACCATAAATCAGATAATATTCCATTATGGCTTTCATTTTCCAATTCTGGTAATCGTATTATGGTTACGGAAGTGAAAATTTTCTGATTTTGATCACTGTGCTGTGGTTAGGTGTCCCTGAAGGTAGAAAAATAAAACTGAAATATTCAGGAGTAAAGGGTATGTGGTCTGCATTTTCTCTCTAATGATTCAGGAATAGAGCCTAAGTGTGTAGGAAGGTGTGTGTCACGTGTGTGTCTATCAAACATCTTCTGCCTCAACTCACATAAAAATCAGGTCTAGATACAGGTATATTGAGAGAGAGAGCTCTTTCTATGTGTATATCTATATCTAAACGTATTTTCTTTCTCTCTCTCTCTTTCTATATATATCTATAGATCGATAGATCGATAGATAGATAGATTTATGTCTATATACCTACATATCCATATGATGGGAATAACAAAGGAAATGTGACAAAATGTTAACAATTGGAAATGTAAGTAAAGGGTATACTGGAGCTTTTGGAACCATTTGCGAGAAATTTCTGTATGTGTTGGAATATTGTTCAGTCTTAAAAAGAAATGAAATTCTGACACATGCTGCAACATGGATTGACTTTGAGGGCATTGTGCTAAATGAAATAACTAGTCACAAGAAGACAAATTTTGCATGATTCCACTGACATGACATACCTAGAGTAGTCAAACTCACAGAGACAGAAGGTAGAATGGTGGTTGCCAAGAGCTTGGGAAAGGGGCAACGGGGAGAGTAGTTTAATGTGTACAGAGTTTCAGTTTTGCAAGACGAGAAGAGTTCTGCAGGTTGGCTGCACAACAATATGAAGGTACCTAACGCTACAGAATGGCACACTTAAAAATGCTGAAGATGATCAATTTTAGGTTACATGCATTTACCACAATTTAGAAATCTGCATAAGTTTCGAATTCTTACAATGGAAAAAGTGTTTCAAAAATAGCTCTCCTGGTGCTTGTTCTGGTGAAAATGAGATTGGGGAAAAAAGGAGATAGTACAAAAAAGCTGACGTTGAAAAACCAAAAATTGTCTGTCTCAACTCATCCTACATCCAACCTATTCCACCAAGGAAACTTGAAAGTGCATTTAGAACAATGCCCCTTACTGAGTCTATGTCTTGATTTGCTCTGTCAACCTCCTGACTAAAGACTCAAAGGGCTATCTTCACTGGGTCTCTCCACACTCTGTCTGGAGTCGGCTCCCTGTTTTGTGGTCAGCTCTCACTCTTCTCAGCATTCACGTGGGAGAGGGAATATCGAGCTGCACAGACTCTCCAGCCCTTAAAAGCCCATATAGCGGCAGAGACAACATACCCTCTCCACATCCCAGACATCACCCCAAAAGATGTCCACATACCTGGGAATGCACAGTCTAGGAGTGCATCTCTAGAAAAGCCTACCTCTCTAGAAAGCTACAGTTGGTACGTCTACGGTTCACGATTGGAGTTTGTATTGGTTGCAGAGCCTCAAGCATGACCCCTCATTGCCTTGCCAGTGCTACTAGGATTGAGCCAAAACCATTCAGCAGAGCCTACAATGCCCTTCAAAACCTGACCCTGCCAGCCCTCATCCTTGTGGCGCACCTCTCTCTCCCTCAATCCTGTTCTCCAGTCCTGACCTCCTTTTATTTCCTCCCAAGAGCCATATGCCTTCCAACACTGCTCAATGACGTCAGAAAAAGAAGTGAGAGGTATAAGGACTGGACAGGAAAAATGAAAGTTATCGCTGTTTTCAGATGACATGACTAAGTACACGGAAAACTTTTGTTCCATGTAATAAGCACTTAAATGGTATTTATTACGTGCCAGACATCATCCTAAGTGTTTAACACTTATTTGGTCCTCATAACAAATCGTCACGGAGCCTGGAGAGTTGTTCCATGTTAACGTAAACACCAAGAAATGCAACAACATGTCATTTGAGATTTCCTACATGGGACAGTGATGTGACCAACTTATTTGAACAAGGATTCTGTGAATCTAAGAATATGATAAACATGACTTAGCTCAGTGGATCCGAAATTTTAGAAAAGATCTTAGAATCATTGTCCAGAATATTCCGCATTCCCATGGATCATGCCGCGTCTGCATTTCACTCACTCTCTCTCTCTCTCTCTCTCTCTCTCTCTCTCTCTCTCTCTCTCTGAGTATATACGTCACCTTTTGTTGGTGGTTCCATCACAGATTATTTCTGTCAGTTCATCGGGGTCATTTCTAAAGAATTAAAAGCATATATGATCAGACTCCAAGTGACTTCATAGAGTTACACTCTTGTTTGCAATTAGTTACAAGTAGTCTTCAAGTGGTAAACTGGTTGAACCCTAAAGAATTATGTGGGTGTTAGTTATTTGGAAACTAGTATTTTAATCTTCCCTAGAAATAGGGCTTTCTATAGTTGTAACGGAGATCTTCGGCCGGTCAAAAAGCCTAATGAATGAAGATATTGAAATACAATTCTTCACTACTGAACCTTACTCTCACGTGTAATTGCATCGAGGTTGAATTTAGCTCAAAATTCAACTCCAGGTTGTAGGCACACATTTCCCCAGCTCCTCCTAATTTCCTGATCCTCAACACCCTCCACCACATCCTGACCCTTCATGTATCATGTATGTCTTTTCTGTTCCTCATACAGGGTTCAGATGACTGCAGGTCTGAGGCACGGGCTCCCTCCACTATGACGGTGGCTTGGCATTCGGGACACCAGCTTCAGATGGTGGCAGAGCTCTGGAGGCTGAGGAAAGGAGCCGAGGTCTGTTGAGCTCCATTCTCTTCTGCTGAGAGCTCCACTGCTCCCTCTCCACTGCTACCGTCTCCTTGCTCCAAATAGGATTCTCTCCTCTCCTGGCCCACTCTAGCAGAGTCTTACACACAGGCATTCTGAGAGTTTCCTCAAAGCTTTGGCTACTACTTTCTAAGGCTCACAAACAAACCGTGAGTAAGAAGTCTCCCTCTTATGACTCCTCCTTCCTTTTGCCACCTAGGCCCAACAGGAAAGAAAGTTACCTACAGAAGCTTATAGTCTCTTACGGAAACCTGTTGTTGCCATCGATGCCCCCCGTACCTTTCACCACTCAGATCACTCATGTCAACTCACCCCATCTTGTCACTGTTGCCAGACGACATTCGGGAAGAATCCATAACCCTGCCATAGAGTAAAAAACAGGTACAAAAAATAGAGTCAGACATTTTGGAAGATAATCAGGTTCTTTTTCCCAACAGAATTGCAGCACACAAAAAGTAAAGTCACGAGGAAACACGACAGAAACAAAAGCATCCGTTTCAGGGTCCAGCACTGGAACCTCTGACACAGTTTCCGGGTTCTGTATGTGCGTGTGTGCGTGTCTGTGTGTCCCTGTGTGTATCCACTGGAAAGAGAATGAAGGGAACAAGGGAGACATAGCATTCATGATTAAACCTCCTTCCTTCTTCACCATTTTGTTTCTCCTTCATGCACTCTGGAATCAATTTGGGAAACGTGAGAGGGATCTGAGTGTGTCGGGATGGGGAGGTGCATCCAAGTAAGAGCTAACACAGAGATATAGATAGAAAGAGAATACACAAGAACAATGAACATACAGTGTCAGGGCCTAGTCCCTGGTTGTTATTTGGTAGGAAAGAAACAAGTAGGAAGGTCAAGGATGACCAAATGATGATTAAAAGATTTTCTGACCTGCGTGAAGACCATGCGTTTACAATGATTCTTTTTCTTTTTCTTTTTCTCTACAGTCCTTTCAGAAAACGTTATCTGGTTATATTATCCAAAATCAAGACTTTTCACCTCAAAACTGGCTTGGGTAATCTTTTCTCTATTTATCTTTTTCTTCATCTACAAAATAAGACACTTGCAAAATGCACTTTGAGTCTGTCACCTTCACAGTATCATGCTAATATTCAGCACTGCACAAATATTATTGATTTTTGGACAGCCTGCACTCTTCACCAAATTCTTTCAAATTTCATTAATTCTGTATCTGGCAACAATATACATTAGTATATATATCTTAAAGTTCAAATACACTTAAAGGTTCTCATCAAAGTAACACACCCTGATAATTTCCAGAGAAATCATGGGTTCCTATCAAGACGCCAAATGGTACGGCATGTTGCATCCTCCTCCCAAAACTTCAGAAGTCCTAAGGAACTATGCACCCCCAGAAATAACAAGAGTGACAACCCTGGGAAATGACAGAGGCCTGAAGGCTGTCTCTTAATTGGTGGGTAGCCTGGGATTAGGGGCAGTGGGTGGCAGCCTTGAGGGGCTCAGTGTGAGGGAAAATTTTAAGGACCGTTCTTGCCTCTCCCCTGAGTTGCTTGGAAGCGATCACTTTCCTTTCTCAGCAGAAACAAGTAGCAACCACCCAGATGTAGCTAGGATAAAAGTAGAGTAGCATTAGGTTAGCTGATGAAAGCAGGGAAGGGCTGAACAATCCTTGATCCTTCACTCCTCCACCTCCTCCGTCTCCCAAGCCCCAGGTGACAACCTCAAATGCCTCCTCAAATGCCGCTTTCCCCAAGAGCTCAAAGGTGACAGATCCTGACCACAGGAGTTGAGTGGTCACAGTGTTTCACGGTTTCTGAGACTGTCTGCGCCTGGGGCCATCACCTCCCCTCATACTAAACTTACTTAGAAAAACACACCTTAGGTCCTAGGTCTCAACAAAGGTGACTATATAATACAGCACCCAAGAGAGGACACTTCTGAGAGTGAAAAGGACACACTATTAATAATTATTCTGAGATAACAGCCACAGACTGAGATGGTCCCAAGCAAAACGTTAGCCCTTCTCTAATACAAGATGCCAGACAGAGTAGCCAACAGCCACAAGGAATGAAAGCTCACAAGTCAAAACAATTACATACCTGAGGAGTACAACGACTGAAAAAGAAATACAACAAAGTGAGCAACATATACCATTTGAAGTAGAACTACTGGAACATACTGGAACATAAGCATGACAAATACACTTAAAGATACAAGGGAAGATGTTAGTAGCACGAAGCGACAATGAGAAACCATAAGGAAAACCTCATGAGGAAATAGGTGTAAAAGTACGATTGTTAAAGACTTAAGTCGTGGGATAAATAGCAGTGTGGATACATGAGAACAGCAAATTATTTAGACATGGAAAATGACATTGAGAAACTCTCCCAGAAAACACAATAAAACAATAAAGTGAGAGAATATTTAAAAGAACAGCAGTGTGATATGGTGGGTAAAAAAAGACATCTAACATCTGAAATAAACGAAATCCAAGACATCTAAGACGGAAAAAAAAGAAAACAGAGAAGAGGAAATATTCAAAAACTAATGAAGATAAATTTCACAAAGTTAAAGAAGGAAGTAAAAAATTATCTGTCAAGGATCCATGGAAATGAAGAGAAAATTCTAAAAGCCTCCAAAAAGAGCAAAGAAAATAAGAACAGACTGACACGATCTCTCTCTAGAGCAAACAGAACACATCTTGTTTGAGAGCACACAAGTGACATTTATGAAAACAGACAACATATTTGGACATAAACAAAGCATTAATAACGTGCGCGGGAGCAATATCATATAGATTTTCTCTGACCGTATCGCAACTGCAATAGCTTTTTAAAAGTCAACATAATATCAAAGAAGAAAAAAGTTGAAGGACTGACATGAGCCAATGTCAAAATTCACTATAAAGCTACAGCAATCAAGACAGTGCGGTACTGGCGAAAGAACAGACAAATGGACCAAAGGAGCAGAACAGAGAGCCTAGAAATAGATGCCCGTTAACATACTCCACCGTTCTTTGACAAAGGAGCACAGACCATACAATGGAGCAAAGACAGTCTTATCAACGAATGGTGCTGGAAGAACTGGACATCCACGTGCGAGACAATGAACGTGCACATGGACCTTTACACCTTTACAAAACGGAAATCAAAATGCATTATAGACCCACATGTAAAAAGCAAAACTCTAGAATTCCTAGAAGACAATAACACGGAAGAAAACCGAGATGACCTCTTTAGAAACATGACTTTCTAGATGTGACAGCAAAATCAAGATCATGAAAGGAATAACTGATAAGCTGGACTTCATTAACATTTTAAACTGCTGCTCCACAAGACACAATGTCAAGAGGATAAAAACACAAGCCACAGACTGGGAGAAAACATTTGCAAAAGGCACAGTTGATAAAGGAATAACAAATATACAAATACGCAAAGAAATCTTAAAACTAAACAACAAGAACACGCACAACCAGATTAAAAAATGGGGCAAACAACTTAACAGACATCTGGCCAAAGAAGACATAAAAATGGCAACTAAGAGTACGAGACGATGCTCCACATCATATGGCTCCAGGGAAATGCAAATTGAACAACAATGAGATACCACTACACACCTGTTAGAATAGTCAAAATATGGAACACTAACAACAGCAATTGCTGACAAGCATGTGGAGCAATGGAGACACTCATTCAGTATTGGTGGCAAGGCAAAACGGAACAGCCACTCTGGAAGGCAGTTTAGGGGTTTCTTACAAAACTAAGCATAACCCTTAACGTACGATCCAGCTTAACATACGCTCCTTGGTATTTACCCCAACGAGTTCAAAACTTACACGCAGATGAAAACCTGCGCACAAATGCTGATAGCAGCTTTACTCGTAGTCGCCAAAAAGCGGAAGCAACCAAGATGTCCTGCACCAGATGAACGGCTGAACAAACCGTGGTACATCTAGTCAACGGCATATTATTCAGCGCTAAAAAGCAACGAGCTATCAAGCTGTGAAAAGAAACCTTACATGCATGTTACTTTGTGAAAGAAGCCAATCTGAAAAGGTTGCATACTGTATGAGGCCAACTATATGACATTCTGGAAGTGGCAAAATTGGGGCGACAGGAAGAGATCCGTGGTTGCCAGGAGTTGGCGGGGAGAAGGATGAATAGGCGGAGCACAAAGGATTTTTAGGGCAGTGAAAATACTCCATCGTTATGAAACTCTAATGACAGATTCATGTCATTCTACTTTTATCCAAACCCATAGAATGTATGACACCAAGAGTGAGTCGCAATGTAAACCATAAATCAGATAATATTCCATTATGGCTTTCATTTTCCAATTCTGGTAATCGTATTATGGTTACGGAAGTGAAAATTTTCTGATTTTGATCACTGTGCTGTGGTTAGGTGTCCCTGAAGGTAGAAAAATAAAACTGAAATATTCAGGAGTAAAGGGTATGTGGTCTGCATTTTCTCTCTAATGATTCAGGAATAGAGCCTAAGTGTGTAGGAAGGTGTGTGTCACGTGTGTGTCTATCAAACATCTTCTGCCTCAACTCACATAAAAATCAGGTCTAGATACAGGTATATTGAGAGAGAGAGCTCTTTCTATGTGTATATCTATATCTAAACGTATTTTCTTTCTCTCTCTCTCTTTCTATATATATCTATAGATCGATAGATCGATAGATAGATAGATTTATGTCTATATACCTACATATCCATATGATGGGAATAACAAAGGAAATGTGACAAAATGTTAACAATTGGAAATGTAAGTAAAGGGTATACTGGAGCTTTTGGAACCATTTGCGAGAAATTTCTGTATGTGTTGGAATATTGTTCAGTCTTAAAAAGAAATGAAATTCTGACACATGCTGCAACATGGATTGACTTTGAGGGCATTGTGCTAAATGAAATAACTAGTCACAAGAAGACAAATTTTGCGTGATTCCACTGACATGACATACCTAGAGTAGTCAAACTCACAGAGACAGAAGGTAGAATGGTGGTTGCCAAGAGCTTGGGAAAGGGGCAACGGGGAGAGTAGTTTAATGTGTACAGAGTTTCAGTTTTGCAAGACGAGAAGAGTTCTGCAGGTTGGCTGCACAACAATATGAAGGTACCTAACGCTACAGAATGGCACACTTAAAAATGCTGAAGATGATCAATTTTAGGTTACATGCATTTACCACAATTTAGAAATCTGCATAAGTTTCGAATTCTTACAATGGAAAAAGTGTTTCAAAAATAGCTCTCCTGGTGCTTGTTCTGGTGAAAATGAGATTGGGGAGAAAAGGAGATAGTACAAAAAAGCTGACGTTGAAAAACCAAAAATTGTCTGTCTCAACTCATCCTACATCCAACCTATTCCACCAAGGAAACTTGAAAGTGCATTTAGAACAATGCCCCTTACTGAGTCTATGTCTTGATTTGCTCTGTCAACCTCCTGACTAAAGACTCAAAGGGCTATCTTCACTGGGTCTCTCCACACTCTGTCTGGAGTCGGCTCCCTGTTTTGTGGTCAGCTCTCACTCTTCTCAGCATTCACGTGGGAGAGGGAATATCGAGCTGCACAGACTCTCCAGCCCTTAAAAGCCCATATAGCGGCAGAGACAACATACCCTCTCCACATCCCAGACATCACCCCAAAAGATGTCCACATACCTGGGAATGCACAGTCTAGGAGTGCATCTCTAGAAAAGCCTACCTCTCTAGAAAGCTACAGTTGGTACGTCTACGGTTCACGATTGGAGTTTGTATTGGTTGCAGAGCCTCAAGCATGACCCCTCATTGCCTTGCCAGTGCTACTAGGATTGAGCCAAAACCATTCAGCAGAGCCTACAATGCCCTTCAAAACCTGACCCTGCCAGCCCTCATCCTTGTGGCGCACCTCTCTCTCCCTCAATCCTGTTCTCCAGTCCTGACCTCCTTTTATTTCCTCCCAAGAGCCATATGCCTTCCAACACTGCTCAATGACGTCAGAAAAAGAAGTGAGAGGTATA
Source organism: Equus caballus (assembly GCF_041296265.1). Taxonomy (NCBI): domain Eukaryota; kingdom Metazoa; phylum Chordata; class Mammalia; order Perissodactyla; family Equidae; genus Equus; species Equus caballus. Next base: position 38,111,226 of record NC_091700.1, read on the forward strand.
AGGACTGGACAGGAAAAATGAAAGTTATCGCTGTTTTCAGATGACATGACTAAGTACACGGAAAACTTTTGTTCCATGTAATAAGCACTTAAATGGTATTTATTACGTGCCAGACATCATCCTAAGTGTTTAACACTTATTTGGTCCTCATAACAAATCGTCACGGAGCCTGGAGAGTTGTTCCATGTTAACGTAAACACCAAGAAATGCAACAACATGTCATTTGAGATTTCCTACATGGGACAGTGATGTGACCAACTTATTTGAACAAGGATTCTGTGAATCTAAGAATATGATAAACATGACTTAGCTCAGTGGATCCGAAATTTTAGAAAAGATCTTAGAATCATTGTCCAGAATATTCCGCATTCCCATGGATCATGCCGCGTCTGCATTTCACTCACTCTCTCTCTCTCTCTCTCTCTCTCTCTCTCTCTCTCTCTCTCTCTCTCTCTCTCTCTCTGAGTATATACGTCACCTTTTGTTGGTGGTTCCATCACAGATTATTTCTGTCAGTTCATCGGGGTCATTTCTAAAGAATTAAAAGCATATATGATCAGACTCCAAGTGACTTCATAGAGTTACACTCTTGTTTGCAATTAGTTACAAGTAGTCTTCAAGTGGTAAACTGGTTGAACCCTAAAGAATTATGTGGGTGTTAGTTATTTGGAAACTAGTATTTTAATCTTCCCTAGAAATAGGGCTTTCTATAGTTGTAACGGAGATCTTCGGCCGGTCAAAAAGCCTAATGAATGAAGATATTGAAATACAATTCTTCACTACTGAACCTTACTCTCACGTGTAATTGCATCGAGGTTGAATTTAGCTCAAAATTCAACTCCAGGTTGTAGGCACACATTTCCCCAGCTCCTCCTAATTTCCTGATCCTCAACACCCTCCACCACATCCTGACCCTTCATGTATCATGTATGTCTTTTCTGTTCCTCATACAGGGTTCAGATGACTGCAGGTCTGAGGCACGGGCTCCCTCCACTATGACGGTGGCTTGGCATTCGGGACACCAGCTTCAGATGGTGGCAGAGCTCTGGAGGCTGAGGAAAGGAGCCGAGGTCTGTTGAGCTCCATTCTCTTCTGCTGAGAGCTCCACTGCTCCCTCTCCACTGCTACCGTCTCCTTGCTCCAAATAGGATTCTCTCCTCTCCTGGCCCACTCTAGCAGAGTCTTACACACAGGCATTCTGAGAGTTTCCTCAAAGCTTTGGCTACTACTTTCTAAGGCTCACAAACAAACCGTGAGTAAGAAGTCTCCCTCTTATGACTCCTCCTTCCTTTTGCCACCTAGGCCCAACAGGAAAGAAAGTTACCTACAGAAGCTTATAGTCTCTTACGGAAACCTGTTGTTGCCATCGATGCCCCCCGTACCTTTCACCACTCAGATCACTCATGTCAACTCACCCCATCTTGTCACTGTTGCCAGACGACATTCGGGAAGAATCCATAACCCTGCCATAGAGTAAAAAACAGGTACAAAAAATAGAGTCAGACATTTTGGAAGATAATCAGGTTCTTTTTCCCAACAGAATTGCAGCACACAAAAAGTAAAGTCACGAGGAAACACGACAGAAACAAAAGCATCCGTTTCAGGGTCCAGCACTGGAACCTCTGACACAGTTTCCGGGTTCTGTATGTGCGTGTGTGCGTGTCTGTGTGTCCCTGTGTGTATCCACTGGAAAGAGAATGAAGGGAACAAGGGAGACATAGCATTCATGATTAAACCTCCTTCCTTCTTCACCATTTTGTTTCTCCTTCATGCACTCTGGAATCAATTTGGGAAACGTGAGAGGGATCTGAGTGTGTCGGGATGGGGAGGTGCATCCAAGTAAGAGCTAACACAGAGATATAGATAGAAAGAGAATACACAAGAACAATGAACATACAGTGTCAGGGCCTAGTCCCTGGTTGTTATTTGGTAGGAAAGAAACAAGTAGGAAGGTCAAGGATGACCAAATGATGATTAAAAGATTTTCTGACCTGCGTGAAGACCATGCGTTTACAATGATTCTTTTTCTTTTTCTTTTTCTCTACAGTCCTTTCAGAAAACGTTATCTGGTTATATTATCCAAAATCAAGACTTTTCACCTCAAAACTGGCTTGGGTAATCTTTTCTCTATTTATCTTTTTCTTCATCTACAAAATAAGACACTTGCAAAATGCACTTTGAGTCTGTCACCTTCACAGTATCATGCTAATATTCAGCACTGCACAAATATTATTGATTTTTGGACAGCCTGCACTCTTCACCAAATTCTTTCAAATTTCATTAATTCTGTATCTGGCAACAATATACATTAGTATATATATCTTAAAGTTCAAATACACTTAAAGGTTCTCATCAAAGTAACACACCCTGATAATTTCCAGAGAAATCATGGGTTCCTATCAAGACGCCAAATGGTACGGCATGTTGCATCCTCCTCCCAAAACTTCAGAAGTCCTAAGGAACTATGCACCCCCAGAAATAACAAGAGTGACAACCCTGGGAAATGACAGAGGCCTGAAGGCTGTCTCTTAATTGGTGGGTAGCCTGGGATTAGGGGCAGTGGGTGGCAGCCTTGAGGGGCTCAGTGTGAGGGAAAATTTTAAGGACCGTTCTTGCCTCTCCCCTGAGTTGCTTGGAAGCGATCACTTTCCTTTCTCAGCAGAAACAAGTAGCAACCACCCAGATGTAGCTAGGATAAAAGTAGAGTAGCATTAGGTTAGCTGATGAAAGCAGGGAAGGGCTGAACAATCCTTGATCCTTCACTCCTCCACCTCCTCCGTCTCCCAAGCCCCAGGTGACAACCTCAAATGCCTCCTCAAATGCCGCTTTCCCCAAGAGCTCAAAGGTGACAGATCCTGACCACAGGAGTTGAGTGGTCACAGTGTTTCACGGTTTCTGAGACTGTCTGCGCCTGGGGCCATCACCTCCCCTCATACTAAACTTACTTAGAAAAACACACCTTAGGTCCTAGGTCTCAACAAAGGTGACTATATAATACAGCACCCAAGAGAGGACACTTCTGAGAGTGAAAAGGACACACTATTAATAATTATTCTGAGATAACAGCCACAGACTGAGATGGTCCCAAGCAAAACGTTAGCCCTTCTCTAATACAAGATGCCAGACAGAGTAGCCAACAGCCACAAGGAATGAAAGCTCACAAGTCAAAACAATTACATACCTGAGGAGTACAACGACTGAAAAAGAAATACAACAAAGTGAGCAACATATACCATTTGAAGTAGAACTACTGGAACATACTGGAACATAAGCATGACAAATACACTTAAAGATACAAGGGAAGATGTTAGTAGCACGAAGCGACAATGAGAAACCATAAGGAAAACCTCATGAGGAAATAGGTGTAAAAGTACGATTGTTAAAGACTTAAGTCGTGGGATAAATAGCAGTGTGGATACATGAGAACAGCAAATTATTTAGACATGGAAAATGACATTGAGAAACTCTCCCAGAAAACACAATAAAACAATAAAGTGAGAGAATATTTAAAAGAACAGCAGTGTGATATGGTGGGTAAAATAAGACATCTAACATCTGAAATAAACGAAATCCAAGACATCTAAGACGGAAAAAAAAGAAAACAGAGAAGAGGAAATATTCAAAAACTAATGAAGATAAATTTCACAAAGTTAAAGAAGGAAGTAAAAAATTATCTGTCAAGGATCCATGGAAATGAAGAGAAAATTCTAAAAGCTTCCAAAAAGAGCAAAGAAAATAAGAACAGACTGACACGATCTCTCTCTAGAGCAAACAGAACACATCTTGTTTGAGAGCACACAAGTGACATTTATGAAAACAGACAACATATTTGGACATAAACAAAGCATTAATAACGTGCGCGGGAGCAATATCATATAGATTTTCTCTGACCGTATCGCAACTGCAATAGCTTTTTAAAAGTCAACATAATATCAAAGAAGAAAAAAGTTGAAGGACTGACATGAGCCAATGTCAAAATTCACTATAAAGCTACAGCAATCAAGACAGTGCGGTACTGGCGAAAGAACAGACAAATGGACCAAAGGAGCAGAACAGAGAGCCTAGAAATAGATGCCCGTTAACATACTCCACCGTTCTTTGACAAAGGAGCACAGACCATACAATGGAGCAAAGACAGTCTTATCAACGAATGGTGCTGGAAGAACTGGACATCCACGTGCGAGACAATGAACGTGCACATGGACCTTTACACCTTTACAAAACGGAAATCAAAATGCATTATAGACCCACATGTAAAAAGCAAAACTCTAGAATTCCTAGAAGACAATAACACGGAAGAAAACCGAGATGACCTCTTTAGAAACATGACTTTCTAGATGTGACAGCAAAATCAAGATCATGAAAGGAATAACTGATAAGCTGGACTTCATTAACATTTTAAACTGCTGCTCCACAAGACACAATGTCAAGAGGATAAAAACACAAGCCACAGACTGGGAGAAAACATTTGCAAAAGGCACAGTTGATAAAGGAATAACAAATATACAAATACGCAAAGAAATCTTAAAACTAAACAACAAGAACACGCACAACCAGATTAAAAAATGGGGCAAACAACTTAACAGACATCTGGCCAAAGAAGACATAAAAATGGCAACTAAGAGTACGAGACGATGCTCCACATCATATGGCTCCAGGGAAATGCAAATTGAACAACAATGAGATACCACTACACACCTGTTAGAATAGTCAAAATATGGAACACTAACAACAGCAATTGCTGACAAGCATGTGGAGCAATGGAGACACTCATTCAGTATTGGTGGCAAGGCAAAACGGAACAGCCACTCTGGAAGGCAGTTTAGGGGTTTCTTACAAAACTAAGCATAACCCTTAACGTACGATCCAGCTTAACATACGCTCCTTGGTATTTACCCCAACGAGTTCAAAACTTACACGCAGATGAAAACCTGCGCACAAATGCTGATAGCAGCTTTACTCGTAATCGCCAAAAAGCGGAAGCAACCAAGATGTCCTGCACCAGATGAACGGCTGAACAAACCGTGGTACATCTAGTCAACGGCATATTATTCAGCGCTAAAAAGCAACGAGCTATCAAGCTGTGAAAAGAAACCTTACATGCATGTTACTTTGTGAAAGAAGCCAATCTGAAAAGGTTGCATACTGTATGAGGCCAACTATATGACATTCTGGAAGTGGCAAAATTGGGGCGACAGGAAGAGATCCGTGGTTGCCAGGAGTTGGCGGGGAGAAGGATGAATAGGCGGAGCACAAAGGATTTTTAGGGCAGTGAAAATACTCCATCGTTATGAAACTCTAATGACAGATTCATGTCATTCTACTTTTATCCAAACCCATAGAATGTATGACACCAAGAGTGAGTCGCAATGTAAACCATAAATCAGATAATATTCCATTATGGCTTTCATTTTCCAATTCTGGTAATCGTATTATGGTTACGGAAGTGAAAATTTTCTGATTTTGATCACTGTGCTGTGGTTAGGTGTCCCTGAAGGTAGAAAAATAAAACTGAAATATTCAGGAGTAAAGGGTATGTGGTCTGCATTTTCTCTCTAATGATTCAGGAATAGAGCCTAAGTGTGTAGGAAGGTGTGTGTCACGTGCGTGTCTATCAAACATCTTCTGCCTCAACTCACATAAAAATCAGGTCTAGATACAGGTATATTGAGAGAGAGAGCTCTTTCTATGTGTATATCTATATCTAAACGTATTTTCTTTCTCTCTCTCTCTTTCTATATATATCTATAGATCGATAGATCGATAGATAGATAGATTTATGTCTATATACCTACATATCCATATGATGGGAATAACAAAGGAAATGTGACAAAATGTTCACAATTGGAAATGTAAGTAAAGGGTATACTGGAGCTTTTGGAACCATTTGCGAGAAATTTCTGTATGTGTTGGAATATTGTTCAGTCTTAAAAAGAAATGAAATTCTGACACATGCTGCAACATGGATTGACTTTGAGGGCATTGTGCTAAATGAAATAACTAGTCACAAGAAGACAAATTTTGCGTGATTCCACTGACATGACATACCTAGAGTAGTCAAACTCACAGAGACAGAAGGTAGAATGGTGGTTGCCAAGAGCTTGGGAAAGGGGCAACGGGGAGAGTAGTTTAATGTGTACAGAGTTTCAGTTTTGCAAGACGAGAAGAGTTCTGCAGGTTGGCTGCACAACAATATGAAGGTACCTAACGCTACAGAATGGCACACTTAAAAATGCTGAAGATGATCAATTTTAGGTTACATGCATTTACCACAATTTAGAAATCTGCATAAGTTTCGAATTCTTACAATGGAAAAAGTGTTTCAAAAATAGCTCTCCTGGTGCTTGTTCTGGTGAAAATGAGATTGGGGAAAAAAGGAGATAGTACAAAAAAGCTGACGTTGAAAAACCAAAAATTGTCTGTCTCAACTCATCCTACATCCAACCTATTCCACCAAGGAAACTTGAAAGTGCATTTAGAACAATGCCCCTTACTGAGTCTATGTCTTGATTTGCTCTGTCAACCTCCTGACTAAAGACTCAAAGGGCTATCTTCACTGGGTCTCTCCACACTCTGTCTGGAGTCGGCTCCCTGTTTTGTGGTCAGCTCTCACTCTTCTCAGCATTCACGTGGGAGAGGGAATATCGAGCTGCACAGACTCTCCAGCCCTTAAAAGCCCATATAGCGGCAGAGACAACATACCCTCTCCACATCCCAGACATCACCCCAAAAGATGTCCACATACCTGGGAATGCACAGTCTAGGAGTGCATCTCTAGAAAAGCCTACCTCTCTAGAAAGCTACAGTTGGTACGTCTACGGTTCACGATTGGAGTTTGTATTGGTTGCAGAGCCTCAAGCATGACCCCTCATTGCCTTGCCAGTGCTACTAGGATTGAGCCAAAACCATTCAGCAGAGCCTACAATGCCCTTCAAAACCTGACCCTGCCAGCCCTCATCCTTGTGGCGCACCTCTCTCTCCCTCAATCCTGTTCTCCAGTCCTGACCTCCTTTTATTTCCTCCCAAGAGCCATATGCCTTCCAACACTGCTCAATGACGTCAGAAAAAGAAGTGAGAGGTATAAGGACTGGACAGGAAAAATGAAAGTTATCGCTGTTTTCAGATGACATGACTAAGTACACGGAAAACTTTTGTTCCATGTAATAAGCACTTAAATGGTATTTATTACGTGCCAGACATCATCCTAAGTGTTTAACACTTATTTGGTCCTCATAACAAATCGTCACGGAGCCTGGAGAGTTGTTCCATGTTAACGTAAACACCAAGAAATGCAACAACATGTCATTTGAGATTTCCTACATGGGACAGTGATGTGACCAACTTATTTGAACAAGGATTCTGTGAATCTAAGAATATGATAAACATGACTTAGCTCAGTGGATCCGAAATTTTAGAAAAGATCTTAGAATCATTGTCCAGAATATTCCGCATTCCCATGGATCATGCCGCGTCTGCATTTCACTCACTCTCTCTCTCTCTCTCTCTCTCTCTCTCTCTCTCTCTCTCTCTCTCTCTCTCTCTCTGAGTATATACGTCACCTTTTGTTGGTGGTTCCATCACAGATTATTTCTGTCAGTTCATCGGGGTCATTTCTAAAGAATTAAAAGCATATATGATCAGACTCCAAGTGACTTCATAGAGTTACACTCTTGTTTGCAATTAGTTACAAGTAGTCTTCAAGTGGTAAACTGGTTGAACCCTAAAGAATTATGTGGGTGTTAGTTATTTGGAAACTAGTATTTTAATCTTCCCTAGAAATAGGGCTTTCTATAGTTGTAACGGAGATCTTCGGCCGGTCAAAAAGCCTAATGAATGAAGATATTGAAATACAATTCTTCACTACTGAACCTTACTCTCACGTGTAATTGCATCGAGGTTGAATTTAGCTCAAAATTCAACTCCAGGTTGTAGGCACACATTTCCCCAGCTCCTCCTAATTTCCTGATCCTCAACACCCTCCACCACATCCTGACCCTTCATGTATCATGTATGTCTTTTCTGTTCCTCATACAGGGTTCAGATGACTGCAGGTCTGAGGCACGGGCTCCCTCCACTATGACGGTGGCTTGGCATTCGGGACACCAGCTTCAGATGGTGGCAGAGCTCTGGAGGCTGAGGAAAGGAGCCGAGGTCTGTTGAGCTCCATTCTCTTCTGCTGAGAGCTCCACTGCTCCCTCTCCACTGCTACCGTCTCCTTGCTCCAAATAGGATTCTCTCCTCTCCTGGCCCACTCTAGCAGAGTCTTACACACAGGCATTCTGAGAGTTTCCTCAAAGCTTTGGCTACTACTTTCTAAGGCTCACAAACAAACCGTGAGTAAGAAGTCTCCCTCTTATGACTCCTCCTTCCTTTTGCCACCTAGGCCCAACAGGAAAGAAAGTTACCTACAGAAGCTTATAGTCTCTTACGGAAACCTGTTGTTGCCATCGATGCCCCCCGTACCTTTCACCACTCAGATCACTCATGTCAACTCACCCCATCTTGTCACTGTTGCCAGACGACATTCGGGAAGAATCCATAACCCTGCCATAGAGTAAAAAACAGGTACAAAAAATAGAGTCAGACATTTTGGAAGATAATCAGGTTCTTTTTCCCAACAGAATTGCAGCACACAAAAAGTAAAGTCACGAGGAAACACGACAGAAACAAAAGCATCCGTTTCAGGGTCCAGCACTGGAACCTCTGACACAGTTTCCGGGTTCTGTATGTGCGTGTGTGCGTGTCTGTGTGTCCCTGTGTGTATCCACTGGAAAGAGAATGAAGGGAACAAGGGAGACATAGCATTCATGATTAAACCTCCTTCCTTCTTCACCATTTTGTTTCTCCTTCATGCACTCTGGAATCAATTTGGGAAACGTGAGAGGGATCTGAGTGTGTCGGGATGGGGAGGTGCATCCAAGTAAGAGCTAACACAGAGATATAGATAGAAAGAGAATACACAAGAACAATGAACATACAGTGTCAGGGCCTAGTCCCTGGTTGTTATTTGGTAGGAAAGAAACAAGTAGGAAGGTCAAGGATGACCAAATGATGATTAAAAGATTTTCTGACCTGCGTGAAGACCATGCGTTTACAATGATTCTTTTTCTTTTTCTTTTTCTCTACAGTCCTTTCAGAAAACGTTATCTGGTTATATTATCCAAAATCAAGACTTTTCACCTCAAAACTGGCTTGGGTAATCTTTTCTCTATTTATCTTTTTCTTCATCTACAAAATAAGACACTTGCAAAATGCACTTTGAGTCTGTCACCTTCACAGTATCATGCTAATATTCAGCACTGCACAAATATTATTGATTTTTGGACAGCCTGCACTCTTCACCAAATTCTTTCAAATTTCATTAATTCTGTATCTGGCAACAATATACATTAGTATATATATCTTAAAGTTCAAATACACTTAAAGGTTCTCATCAAAGTAACACACCCTGATAATTTCCAGAGAAATCATGGGTTCCTATCAAGACGCCAAATGGTACGGCATGTTGCATCCTCCTCCCAAAACTTCAGAAGTCCTAAGGAACTATGCACCCCCAGAAATAACAAGAGTGACAACCCTGGGAAATGACAGAGGCCTGAAGGCTGTCTCTTAATTGGTGGGTAGCCTGGGATTAGGGGCAGTGGGTGGCAGCCTTGAGGGGCTCAGTGTGAGGGAAAATTTTAAGGACCGTTCTTGCCTCTCCCCTGAGTTGCTTGGAAGCGATCACTTTCCTTTCTCAGCAGAAACAAGTAGCAACCACCCAGATGTAGCTAGGATAAAAGTAGAGTAGCATTAGGTTAGCTGATGAAAGCAGGGAAGGGCTGAACAATCCTTGATCCTTCACTCCTCCACCTCCTCCGTCTCCCAAGCCCCAGGTGACAACCTCAAATGCCTCCTCAAATGCCGCTTTCCCCAAGAGCTCAAAGGTGACAGATCCTGACCACAGGAGTTGAGTGGTCACAGTGTTTCACGGTTTCTGAGACTGTCTGCGCCTGGGGCCATCACCTCCCCTCATACTAAACTTACTTAGAAAAACACACCTTAGGTCCTAGGTCTCAACAAAGGTGACTATATAATACAGCACCCAAGAGAGGACACTTCTGAGAGTGAAAAGGACACACTATTAATAATTATTCTGAGATAACAGCCACAGACTGAGATGGTCCCAAGCAAAACGTTAGCCCTTCTCTAATACAAGATGCCAGACAGAGTAGCCAACAGCCACAAGGAATGAAAGCTCACAAGTCAAAACAATTACATACCTGAGGAGTACAACGACTGAAAAAGAAATACAACAAAGTGAGCAACATATACCATTTGAAGTAGAACTACTGGAACATACTGGAACATAAGCATGACAAATACACTTAAAGATACAAGGGAAGATGTTAGTAGCACGAAGCGACAATGAGAAACCATAAGGAAAACCTCATGAGGAAATAGGTGTAAAAGTACGATTGTTAAAGACTTAAGTCGTGGGATAAATAGCAGTGTGGATACATGAGAACAGCAAATTATTTAGACATGGAAAATGACATTGAGAAACTCTCCCAGAAAACACAATAAAACAATAAAGTGAGAGAATATTTAAAAGAACAGCAGTGTGATATGGTGGGTAAAAAAAGACATCTAACATCTGAAATAAACGAAATCCAAGACATCTAAGACGGAAAAAAAAGAAAACAGAGAAGAGGAAATATTCAAAAACTAATGAAGATAAATTTCACAAAGTTAAAGAAGGAAGTAAAAAATTATCTGTCAAGGATCCATGGAAATGAAGAGAAAATTCTAAAAGCTTCCAAAAAGAGCAAAGAAAATAAGAACAGACTGACACGATCTCTCTCTAGAGCAAACAGAACACATCTTGTTTGAGAGCACACAAGTGACATTTATGAAAACAGACAACATATTTGGACATAAACAAAGCATTAATAACGTGCGCGGGAGCAATATCATATAGATTTTCTCTGACCGTATCGCAACTGCAATAGCTTTTTAAAAGTCAACATAATATCAAAGAAGAAAAAAGTTGAAGGACTGACATGAGCCAATGTCAAAATTCACTATAAAGCTACAGCAATCAAGACAGTGTGGTACTGGCGAAAGAACAGACAAATGGACCAAAGGAGCAGAACAGAGAGCCTAGAAATAGATGCCCGTTAACATACTCCACCGTTCTTTGACAAAGGAGCACAGACCATACAATGGAGCAAAGACAGTCTTATCAACGAATGGTGCTGGAAGAACTGGACATCCACGTGCGAGACAATGAACGTGCACATGGACCTTTACACCTTTACAAAACGGAAATCAAAATGCATTATAGACCCACATGTAAAAAGCAAAACTCTAGAATTCCTAGAAGACAATAACACGGAAGAAAACCGAGATGACCTCTTTAGAAACATGACTTTCTAGATGTGACAGCAAAATCAAGATCATGAAAGGAATAACTGATAAGCTGGACTTCATTAACATTTTAAACTGCTGCTCCACAAGACACAATGTCAAGAGGATAAAAACACAAGCCACAGACTGGGAGAAAACATTTGCAAAAGGCACAGTTGATAAAGGAATAACAAATATACAAATACGCAAAGAAATCTTAAAACTAAACAACAAGAACACGCACAACCAGATTAAAAAATGGGGCAAACAACTTAACAGACATCTGGCCAAAGAAGACATAAAAATGGCAACTAAGAGTACGAGACGATGCTCCACATCATATGGCTCCAGGGAAATGCAAATTGAACAACAATGAGATACCACTACACACCTGTTAGAATAGTCAAAATATGGAACACTAACAACAGCAATTGCTGACAAGCATGTGGAGCAATGGAGACACTCATTCAGTATTGGTGGCAAGGCAAAACGGAACAGCCACTCTGGAAGGCAGTTTAGGGGTTTCTTACAAAACTAAGCATAACCCTTAACGTACGATCCAGCTTAACATACGCTCCTTGGTATTTACCCCAACGAGTTCAAAACTTACACGCAGATGAAAACCTGCGCACAAATGCTGATAGCAGCTTTACTTGTAGTCGCCAAAAAGCGGAAGCAACCAAGATGTCCTGCACCAGATGAACGGATGAACAAACCGTGGTACATCTAGTCAACGGCATATTATTCAGCGCTAAAAAGCAACGAGCTATCAAGCTGTGAAAAGAAACCTTACATGCATGTTACTTTGTGAGAGAAGCCAATCTGAAAAGGTTGCATACTGTATGAGGCCAACTATATGACATTCTGGAAGTGGCAAAATTGGGGCGACAGGAAGAGATCCGTGGTTGCCAGGAGTTGGCGGGGAGAAGGATGAATAGGCGGAGCACAAAGGATTTTTAGGGCAGTGAAAATACTCCATCGTTATGAAACTCTAATGACAGATTCATGTCATTCTACTTTTATCCAAACCCATAGAATGTATGACACCAAGAGTGAGTCGCAATGTAAACCATAAATCAGATAATATTCCATTATGGCTTTCATTTTCCAATTCTGGTAATCGTATTATGGTTACGGAAGTGAAAATTTTCTGATTTTGATCACTGTGCTGTGGTTAGGTGTCCCTGAAGGTAGAAAAATAAAACTGAAATATTCAGGAGTAAAGGGTATGTGGTCTGCATTTTCTCTCTAATGATTCAGGAATAGAGCCTAAGTGTGTAGGAAGGTGTGTGTCACGTGTGTGTCTATCAAACATCTTCTGCCTCAACTCACATAAAAATCAGGTCTAGATACAGGTATATTGAGAGAGAGAGCTCTTTCTATGTGTATATCTATATCTAAACGTATTTTCTTTCTCTCTCTCTCTTTCTATATATATCTATAGATCGATAGATCGATAGATAGATAGATTTATGTCTATATACCTACATATCCATATGATGGGAATAACAAAGGAAATGTGACAAAATGTTAACAATTGGAAATGTAAGTAAAGGGTATACTGGAGCTTTTGGAACCATTTGCGAGAAATTTCTGTATGTGTTGGAATATTGTTCAGTCTTAAAAAGAAATGAAATTCTGACACATGCTGCAACATGGATTGACTTTGAGGGCATTGTGCTAAATGAAATAACTAGTCACAAGAAGACAAATTTTGCGTGATTCCACTGACATGACATACCTAGAGTAGTCAAACTCACAGAGACAGAAGGTAGAATGGTGGTTGCCAAGAGCTTGGGAAAGGGGCAACGGGGAGAGTAGTTTAATGTGTACAGAGTTTCAGTTTTGCAAGACGAGAAGAGTTCTGCAGGTTGGCTGCACAACAATATGAAGGTACCTAACGCTACAGAATGGCACACTTAAAAATGCTGAAGATGATCAATTTTAGGTTACATGCATTTACCACAATTTAGAAATCTGCATAAGTTTCGAATTCTTACAATGGAAAAAGTGTTTCAAAAATAGCTCTCCTGGTGCTTGTTCTGGTGAAAATGAGATTGGGGAAAAAAGGAGATAGTACAAAAAAGCTGACGTTGAAAAACCAAAAATTGTCTGTCTCAACTCATCCTACATCCAACCTATTCCACCAAGGAAACTTGAAAGTGCATTTAGAACAATGCCCCTTACTGAGTCTATGTCTTGATTTGCTCTGTCAACCTCCTGACTAAAGACTCAAAGGGCTATCTTCACTGGGTCTCTCCACACTCTGTCTGGAGTCGGCTCCCTGTTTTGTGGTCAGCTCTCACTCTTCTCAGCATTCACGTGGGAGAGGGAATATCGAGCTGCACAGACTCTCCAGCCCTTAAAAGCCCATATAGCGGCAGAGACAACATACCCTCTCCACATCCCAGACATCACCCCAAAAGATGTCCACATACCTGGGAATGCACAGTCTAGGAGTGCATCTCTAGAAAAGCCTACCTCTCTAGAAAGCTACAGTTGGTACGTCTACGGTTCACGATTGGAGTTTGTATTGGTTGCAGAGCCTCAAGCATGACCCCTCATTGCCTTGCCAGTGCTACTAGGATTGAGCCAAAACCATTCAGCAGAGCCTACAATGCCCTTCAAAACCTGACCCTGCCAGCCCTCATCCTTGTGGCGCACCTCTCTCTCCCTCAATCCTGTTCTCCAGTCCTGACCTCCTTTTATTTCCTCCCAAGAGCCATATGCCTTCCAACACTGCTCAATGACGTCAGAAAAAGAAGTGAGAGGTATAAGGACTGGACAGGAAAAATGAAAGTTATCGCTGTTTTCAGATGACATGACTAAGTACACGGAAAACTTTTGTTCCATGTAATAAGCACTTAAATGGTATTTATTACGTGCCAGACATCATCCTAAGTGTTTAACACTTATTTGGTCCTCATAACAAATTGTCACGGAGCCTGGAGAGTTGTTCCATGTTAACGTAAACACCAAGAAATGCAACAACATGTCATTTGAGATTTCCTACATGGGACAGTGATGTGACCAACTTATTTGAACAAGGATTCTGTGAATCTAAGAATATGATAAACATGACTTAGCTCAGTGGATCCGAAATTTTAGAAAAGATCTTAGAATCATTGTCCAGAATATTCCGCATTCCCATGGATCATGCCGCGTCTGCATTTCACTCACTCTCTCTCTCTCTCTCTCTCTCTCTCTCTCTCTCTCTCTCTCTCTCTGAGTATATACGTCACCTTTTGTTGGTGGTTCCATCACAGATTATTTCTGTCAGTTCATCGGGGTCATTTCTAAAGAATTAAAAGCATATATGATCAGACTCCAAGTGACTTCATAGAGTTACACTCTTGTTTGCAATTAGTTACAAGTAGTCTTCAAGTGGTAAACTGGTTGAACCCTAAAGAATTATGTGGGTGTTAGTTATTTGGAAACTAGTATTTTAATCTTCCCTAGAAATAGGGCTTTCTATAGTTGTAACGGAGATCTTCGGCCGGTCAAAAAGCCTAATGAATGAAGATATTGAAATACAATTCTTCACTACTGAACCTTACTCTCACGTGTAATTGCATCGAGGTTGAATTTAGCTCAAAATTCAACTCCAGGTTGTAGGCACACATTTCCCCAGCTCCTCCTAATTTCCTGATCCTCAACACCCTCCACCACATCCTGACCCTTCATGTATCATGTATGTCTTTTCTGTTCCTCATACAGGGTTCAGATGACTGCAGGTCTGAGGCACGGGCTCCCTCCACTATGACGGTGGCTTGGCATTCGGGACACCAGCTTCAGATGGTGGCAGAGCTCTGGAGGCTGAGGAAAGGAGCCGAGGTCTGTTGAGCTCCATTCTCTTCTGCTGAGAGCTCCACTGCTCCCTCTCCACTGCTACCGTCTCCTTGCTCCAAATAGGATTCTCTCCTCTCCTGGCCCACTCTAGCAGAGTCTTACACACAGGCATTCTGAGAGTTTCCTCAAAGCTTTGGCTACTACTTTCTAAGGCTCACAAACAAACCGTGAGTAAGAAGTCTCCCTCTTATGACTCCTCCTTCCTTTTGCCACCTAGGCCCAACAGGAAAGAAAGTTACCTACAGAAGCTTATAGTCTCTTACGGAAACCTGTTGTTGCCATCGATGCCCCCCGTACCTTTCACCACTCAGATCACTCATGTCAACTCACCCCATCTTGTCACTGTTGCCAGACGACATTCGGGAAGAATCCATAACCCTGCCATAGAGTAAAAAACAGGTACAAAAAATAGAGTCAGACATTTTGGAAGATAATCAGGTTCTTTTTCCCAACAGAATTGCAGCACACAAAAAGTAAAGTCACGAGGAAACACGACAGAAACAAAAGCATCCGTTTCAGGGTCCAGCACTGGAACCTCTGACACAGTTTCCGGGTTCTGTATGTGCGTGTGTGCGTGTCTGTGTGTCCCTGTGTGTATCCACTGGAAAGAGAATGAAGGGAACAAGGGAGACATAGCATTCATGATTAAACCTCCTTCCTTCTTCACCATTTTGTTTCTCCTTCATGCACTCTGGAATCAATTTGGGAAACGTGAGAGGGATCTGAGTGTGTCGGGATGGGGAGGTGCATCCAAGTAAGAGCTAACACAGAGATATAGATAGAAAGAGAATACACAAGAACAATGAACATACAGTGTCAGGGCCTAGTCCCTGGTTGTTATTTGGTAGGAAAGAAACAAGTAGGAAGGTCAAGGATGACCAAATGATGATTAAAAGATTTTCTGACCTGCGTGAAGACCATGCGTTTACAATGATTCTTTTTCTTTTTCTTTTTCTCTACAGTCCTTTCAGAAAACGTTATCTGGTTATATTATCCAAAATCAAGACTTTTCACCTCAAAACTGGCTTGGGTAATCTTTTCTCTATTTATCTTTTTCTTCATCTACAAAATAAGACACTTGCAAAATGCACTTTGAGTCTGTCACCTTCACAGTATCATGCTAATATTCAGCACTGCACAAATATTATTGATTTTTGGACAGCCTGCACTCTTCACCAAATTCTTTCAAATTTCATTAATTCTGTATCTGGCAACAATATACATTAGTATATATATCTTAAAGTTCAAATACACTTAAAGGTTCTCATCAAAGTAACACACCCTGATAATTTCCAGAGAAATCATGGGTTCCTATCAAGACGCCAAATGGTACGGCATGTTGCATCCTCCTCCCAAAACTTCAGAAGTCCTAAGGAACTATGCACCCCCAGAAATAACAAGAGTGACAACCCTGGGAAATGACAGAGGCCTGAAGGCTGTCTCTTAATTGGTGGGTAGCCTGGGATTAGGGGCAGTGGGTGGCAGCCTTGAGGGGCTCAGTGTGAGGGAAAATTTTAAGGACCGTTCTTGCCTCTCCCCTGAGTTGCTTGGAAGCGATCACTTTCCTTTCTCAGCAGAAACAAGTAGCAACCACCCAGATGTAGCTAGGATAAAAGTAGAGTAGCATTAGGTTAGCTGATGAAAGCAGGGAAGGGCTGAACAATCCTTGATCCTTCACTCCTCCACCTCCTCCGTCTCCCAAGCCCCAGGTGACAACCTCAAATGCCTCCTCAAATGCCGCTTTCCCCAAGAGCTCAAAGGTGACAGATCCTGACCACAGGAGTTGAGTGGTCACAGTGTTTCACGGTTTCTGAGACTGTCTGCGCCTGGGGCCATCACCTCCCCTCATACTAAACTTACTTAGAAAAACACACCTTAGGTCCTAGGTCTCAACAAAGGTGACTATATAATACAGCACCCAAGAGAGGACACTTCTGAGAGTGAAAAGGACACACTATTAATAATTATTCTGAGATAACAGCCACAGACTGAGATGGTCCCAAGCAAAACGTTAGCCCTTCTCTAATACAAGATGCCAGACAGAGTAGCCAACAGCCACAAGGAATGAAAGCTCACAAGTCAAAACAATTACATACCTGAGGAGTACAACGACTGAAAAAGAAATACAACAAAGTGAGCAACATATACCATTTGAAGTAGAACTACTGGAACATACTGGAACATAAGCATGACAAATACACTTAAAGATACAAGGGAAGATGTTAGTAGCACGAAGCGACAATGAGAAACCATAAGGAAAACCTCATGAGGAAATAGGTGTAAAAGTACGATTGTTAAAGACTTAAGTCGTGGGATAAATAGCAGTGTGGATACATGAGAACAGCAAATTATTTAGACATGGAAAATGACATTGAGAAACTCTCCCAGAAAACACAATAAAACAATAAAGTGAGAGAATATTTAAAAGAACAGCAGTGTGATATGGTGGGTAAAAAAAGACATCTAACATCTGAAATAAACGAAATCCAAGACATCTAAGACGGAAAAAAAAGAAAACAGAGAAGAGGAAATATTCAAAAACTAATGAAGATAAATTTCACAAAGTTAAAGAAGGAAGTAAAAAATTATCTGTCAAGGATCCATGGAAATGAAGAGAAAATTCTAAAAGCTTCCAAAAAGAGCAAAGAAAATAAGAACAGACTGACACGATCTCTCTCTAGAGCAAACAGAACACATCTTGTTTGAGAGCACACAAGTGACATTTATGAAAACAGACAACATATTTGGACATAAACAAAGCATTAATAACGTGCGCGGGAGCAATATCATATAGATTTTCTCTGACCGTATCGCAACTGCAATAGCTTTTTAAAAGTCAACATAATATCAAAGAAGAAAAAAGTTGAAGGACTGACATGAGCCAATGTCAAAATTCACTATAAAGCTACAGCAATCAAGACAGTGTGGTACTGGCGAAAGAACAGACAAATGGACCAAAGGAGCAGAACAGAGAGCCTAGAAATAGATGCCCGTTAACATACTCCACCGTTCTTTGACAAAGGAGCACAGACCATACAATGGAGCAAAGACAGTCTTATCAACGAATGGTGCTGGAAGAACTGGACATCCACGTGCGAGACAATGAACGTGCACATGGACCTTTACACCTTTACAAAACGGAAATCAAAATGCATTATAGACCCACATGTAAAAAGCAAAACTCTAGAATTCCTAGAAGACAATAACACGGAAGAAAACCGAGATGACCTCTTTAGAAACATGACTTTCTAGATGTGACAGCAAAATCAAGATCATGAAAGGAATAACTGATAAGCTGGACTTCATTAACATTTTAAACTGCTGCTCCACAAGACACAATGTCAAGAGGATAAAAACACAAGCCACAGACTGGGAGAAAACATTTGCAAAAGGCACAGTTGATAAAGGAATAACAAATATACAAATACGCAAAGAAATCTTAAAACTAAACAACAAGAACACGCACAACCAGATTAAAAAATGGGGCAAACAACTTAACAGACATCTGGCCAAAGAAGACATAAAAATGGCAACTAAGAGTACGAGACGATGCTCCACATCATATGGCTCCAGGGAAATGCAAATTGAACAACAATGAGATATCAATACACACCTGTTAGAATAGTCAAAATATGGAACACTAACAACAGCAATTGCTGACAAGCATGTGGAGCAATGGAGACACTCATTCAGTATTGGTGGCAAGGCAAAACGGAACAGCCACTCTGGAAGGCAGTTTAGGGGTTTCTTACAAAACTAAGCATAACCCTTAACGTACGATCCAGCTTAACATACGCTCCTTGGTATTTACCCCAACGAGTTCAAAACTTACACGCAGATGAAAACCTGCGCACAAATGCTGATAGCAGCTTTACTCGTAGTCGCCAAAAAGCGGAAGCAACCAAGATGTCCTGCACCAGATGAACGGATGAACAAACCGTGGTACATCTAGTCAACGGCATATTATTCAGCGCTAAAAAGCAACGAGCTATCAAGCTGTGAAAAGAAACCTTACATGCATGTTACTTTGTGAAAGAAGCCAATCTGAAAAGGTTGCATACTGTATGAGGCCAACTATATGACATTCTGGAAGTGGCAAAATTGGGGCGACAGGAAGAGATCCGTGGTTGCCAGGAGTTGGCGGGGAGAAGGATGAATAGGCGGAGCACAAAGGATTTTTAGGGCAGTGAAAATACTCCATCGTTATGAAACTCTAATGACAGATTCATGTCATTCTACTTTTATCCAAACCCATAGAATGTATGACACCAAGAGTGAGTCGCAATGTAAACCATAAATCAGATAATATTCCATTATGGCTTTCATTTTCCAATTCTGGTAATCGTATTATGGTTACGGAAGTGAAAATTTTCTGATTTTGATCACTGTGCTGTGGTTAGGTGTCCCTGAAGGTAGAAAAATAAAACTGAAATATTCAGGAGTAAAGGGTATGTGGTCTGCATTTTCTCTCTAATGATTCAGGAATAGAGCCTAAGTGTGTAGGAAGGTGTGTGTCACGTGTGTGTCTATCAAACATCTTCTGCCTCAACTCACATAAAAATCAGGTCTAGATACAGGTATATTGAGAGAGAGAGCTCTTTCTATGTGTATATCTATATCTAAACGTATTTTCTTTCTCTCTCTCTCTTTCTATATATATCTATAGATCGATAGATCGATAGATAGATAGATTTATGTCTATATACCTACATATCCATATGATGGGAATAACAAAGGAAATGTGACAAAATGTTAACAATTGGAAATGTAAGTAAAGGGTATACTGGAGCTTTTGGAACCATTTGCGAGAAATTTCTGTATGTGTTGGAATATTGTTCAGTCTTAAAAAGAAATGAAATTCTGACACATGCTGCAACATGGATTGACTTTGAGGGCATTGTGCTAAATGAAATAACTAGTCACAAGAAGACAAATTTTGCGTGATTCCACTGACATGACATACCTAGAGTAGTCAAACTCACAGAGACAGAAGGTAGAATGGTGGTTGCCAAGAGCTTGGGAAAGGGGCAACGGGGAGAGTAGTTTAATGTGTACAGAGTTTCAGTTTTGCAAGACGAGAAGAGTTCTGCAGGTTGGCTGCACAACAATATGAAGGTACCTAACGCTACAGAATGGCACACTTAAAAATGCTGAAGATGATCAATTTTAGGTTACATGCATTTACCACAATTTAGAAATCTGCATAAGTTTCGAATTCTTACAATGGAAAAAGTGTTTCAAAAATAGCTCTCCTGGTGCTTGTTCTGGTGAAAATGAGATTGGGGAAAAAAGGAGATAGTACAAAAAAGCTGACGTTGAAAAACCAAAAATTGTCTGTCTCAACTCATCCTACATCCAACCTATTCCACCAAGGAAACTTGAAAGTGCATTTAGAACAATGCCCCTTACTGAGTCTATGTCTTGATTTGCTCTGTCAACCTCCTGACTAAAGACTCAAAGGGCTATCTTCACTGGGTCTCTCCACACTCTGTCTGGAGTCGGCTCCCTGTTTTGTGGTCAGCTCTCACTCTTCTCAGCATTCACGTGGGAGAGGGAATATCGAGCTGCACAGACTCTCCAGCCCTTAAAAGCCCATATAGCGGCAGAGACAACATACCCTCTCCACATCCCAGACATCACCCCAAAAGATGTCCACATACCTGGGAATGCACAGTCTAGGAGTGCATCTCTAGAAAAGCCTACCTCTCTAGAAAGCTACAGTTGGTACGTCTACGGTTCACGATTGGAGTTTGTATTGGTTGCAGAGCCTCAAGCATGACCCCTCATTGCCTTGCCAGTGCTACTAGGATTGAGCCAAAACCATTCAGCAGAGCCTACAATGCCCTTCAAAACCTGACCCTGCCAGCCCTCATCCTTGTGGCGCACCTCTCTCTCCCTCAATCCTGTTCTCCAGTCCTGACCTCCTTTTATTTCCTCCCAAGAGCCATATGCCTTCCAACACTGCTCAATGACGTCAGAAAAAGAAGTGAGAGGTATAAGGACTGGACAGGAAAAATGAAAGTTATCGCTGTTTTCAGATGACATGACTAAGTACACGGAAAACTTTTGTTCCATGTAATAAGCACTTAAATGGTATTTATTACGTGCCAGACATCATCCTAAGTGTTTAACACTTATTTGGTCCTCATAACAAATCGTCACGGAGCCTGGAGAGTTGTTCCATGTTAACGTAAACACCAAGAAATGCAACAACATGTCATTTGAGATTTCCTACATGGGACAGTGATGTGACCAACTTATTTGAACAAGGATTCTGTGAATCTAAGAATATGATAAACATGACTTAGCTCAGTGGATCCGAAATTTTAGAAAAGATCTTAGAATCATTGTCCAGAATATTCCGCATTCCCATGGATCATGCCGCGTCTGCATTTCACTCACTCTCTCTCTCTCTCTCTCTCTCTCTCTCTCTCTCTCTCTCTCTCTCTCTCTCTGAGTATATACGTCACCTTTTGTTGGTGGTTCCATCACAGATTATTTCTGTCAGTTCATCGGGGTCATTTCTAAAGAATTAAAAGCATATATGATCAGACTCCAAGTGACTTCATAGAGTTACACTCTTGTTTGCAATTAGTTACAAGTAGTCTTCAAGTGGTAAACTGGTTGAACCCTAAAGAATTATGTGGGTGTTAGTTATTTGGAAACTAGTATTTTAATCTTCCCTAGAAATAGGGCTTTCTATAGTTGTAACGGAGATCTTCGGCCGGTCAAAAAGCCTAATGAATGAAGATATTGAAATACAATTCTTCACTACTGAACCTTACTCTCACGTGTAATTGCATCGAGGTTGAATTTAGCTCAAAATTCAACTCCAGGTTGTAGGTACACATTTCCCCAGCTCCTCCTAATTTCCTGATCCTCAACACCCTCCACCACATCCTGACCCTTCATGTATCATGTATGTCTTTTCTGTTCCTCATACAGGGTTCAGATGACTGCAGGTCTGAGGCACGGGCTCCCTCCACTATGACGGTGGCTTGGCATTCGGGACACCAGCTTCAGATGGTGGCAGAGCTCTGGAGGCTGAGGAAAGGAGCCGAGGTCTGTTGAGCTCCATTCTCTTCTGCTGAGAGCTCCACTGCTCCCTCTCCACTGCTACCGTCTCCTTGCTCCAAATAGGATTCTCTCCTCTCCTGGCCCACTCTAGCAGAGTCTTACACACAGGCATTCTGAGAGTTTCCTCAAAGCTTTGGCTACTACTTTCTAAGGCTCACAAACAAACCGTGAGTAAGAAGTCTCCCTCTTATGACTCCTCCTTCCTTTTGCCACCTAGGCCCAACAGGAAAGAAAGTTACCTACAGAAGCTTATAGTCTCTTACGGAAACCTGTTGTTGCCATCGATGCCCCCCGTACCTTTCACCACTCAGATCACTCATGTCAACTCACCCCATCTTGTCACTGTTGCCAGACGACATTCGGGAAGAATCCATAACCCTGCCATAGAGTAAAAAACAGGTACAAAAAATAGAGTCAGACATTTTGGAAGATAATCAGGTTCTTTTTCCCAACAGAATTGCAGCACACAAAAAGTAAAGTCACGAGGAAACACGACAGAAACAAAAGCATCCGTTTCAGGGTCCAGCACTGGAACCTCTGACACAGTTTCCGGGTTCTGTATGTGCGTGTGTGCGTGTCTGTGTGTCCCTGTGTGTATCCACTGGAAAGAGAATGAAGGGAACAAGGGAGACATAGCATTCATGATTAAACCTCCTTCCTTCTTCACCATTTTGTTTCTCCTTCATGCACTCTGGAATCAATTTGGGAAACGTGAGAGGGATCTGAGTGTGTCGGGATGGGGAGGTGCATCCAAGTAAGAGCTAACACAGAGATATAGATAGAAAGAGAATACACAAGAACAATGAACATACAGTGTCAGGGCCTAGTCCCTGGTTGTTATTTGGTAGGAAAGAAACAAGTAGGAAGGTCAAGGATGACCAAATGATGATTAAAAGATTTTCTGACCTGCGTGAAGACCATGCGTTTACAATGATTCTTTTTCTTTTTCTTTTTCTCTACAGTCCTTTCAGAAAACGTTATCTGGTTATATTATCCAAAATCAAGACTTTTCACCTCAAAACTGGCTTGGGTAATCTTTTCTCTATTTATCTTTTTCTTCATCTACAAAATAAGACACTTGCAAAATGCACTTTGAGTCTGTCACCTTCACAGTATCATGCTAATATTCAGCACTGCACAAATATTATTGATTTTTGGACAGCCTGCACTCTTCACCAAATTCTTTCAAATTTCATTAATTCTGTATCTGGCAACAATATACATTAGTATATATATCTTAAAGTTCAAATACACTTAAAGGTTCTCATCAAAGTAACACACCCTGATAATTTCCAGAGAAATCATGGGTTCCTATCAAGACGCCAAATGGTACGGCATGTTGCATCCTCCTCCCAAAACTTCAGAAGTCCTAAGGAACTATGCACCCCCAGAAATAACAAGAGTGACAACCCTGGGAAATGACAGAGGCCTGAAGGCTGTCTCTTAATTGGTGGGTAGCCTGGGATTAGGGGCAGTGGGTGGCAGCCTTGAGGGGCTCAGTGTGAGGGAAAATTTTAAGGACCGTTCTTGCCTCTCCCCTGAGTTGCTTGGAAGCGATCACTTTCCTTTCTCAGCAGAAACAAGTAGCAACCACCCAGATGTAGCTAGGATAAAAGTAGAGTAGCATTAGGTTAGCTGATGAAAGCAGGGAAGGGCTGAACAATCCTTGATCCTTCACTCCTCCACCTCCTCCGTCTCCCAAGCCCCAGGTGACAACCTCAAATGCCTCCTCAAATGCCGCTTTCCCCAAGAGCTCAAAGGTGACAGATCCTGACCACAGGAGTTGAGTGGTCACAGTGTTTCACGGTTTCTGAGACTGTCTGCGCCTGGGGCCATCACCTCCCCTCATACTAAACTTACTTAGAAAAACACACCTTAGGTCCTAGGTCTCAACAAAGGTGACTATATAATACAGCACCCAAGAGAGGACACTTCTGAGAGTGAAAAGGACACACTATTAATAATTATTCTGAGATAACAGCCACAGACTGAGATGGTCCCAAGCAAAACGTTAGCCCTTCTCTAATACAAGATGCCAGACAGAGTAGCCAACAGCCACAAGGAATGAAAGCTCACAAGTCAAAACAATTACATACCTGAGGAGTACAACGACTGAAAAAGAAATACAACAAAGTGAGCAACATATACCATTTGAAGTAGAACTACTGGAACATACTGGAACATAAGCATGACAAATACACTTAAAGATACAAGGGAAGATGTTAGTAGCACGAAGCGACAATGAGAAACCATAAGGAAAACCTCATGAGGAAATAGGTGTAAAAGTACGATTGTTAAAGACTTAAGTCGTGGGATAAATAGCAGTGTGGATACATGAGAACAGCAAATTATTTAGACATGGAAAATGACATTGAGAAACTCTCCCAGAAAACACAATAAAACAATAAAGTGAGAGAATATTTAAAAGAACAGCAGTGTGATATGGTGGGTAAAAAAAGACATCTAACATCTGAAATAAACGAAATCCAAGACATCTAAGACGGAAAAAAAAGAAAACAGAGAAGAGGAAATATTCAAAAACTAATGAAGATAAATTTCACAAAGTTAAAGAAGGAAGTAAAAAATTATCTGTCAAGGATCCATGGAAATGAAGAGAAAATTCTAAAAGCTTCCAAAAAGAGCAAAGAAAATAAGAACAGACTGACACGATCTCTCTCTAGAGCAAACAGAACACATCTTGTTTGAGAGCACACAAGTGACATTTATGAAAACAGACAACATATTTGGACATAAACAAAGCATTAATAACGTGCGCGGGAGCAATATCATATAGATTTTCTCTGACCGTATCGCAACTGCAATAGCTTTTTAAAAGTCAACATAATATCAAAGAAGAAAAAAGTTGAAGGACTGACATGAGCCAATGTCAAAATTCACTATAAAGCTACAGCAATCAAGACAGTGTGGTACTGGCGAAAGAACAGACAAATGGACCAAAGGAGCAGAACAGAGAGCCTAGAAATAGATGCCCGTTAACATACTCCACCGTTCTTTGACAAAGGAGCACAGACCATACAATGGAGCAAAGACAGTCTTATCAACGAATGGTGCTGGAAGAACTGGACATCCACGTGCGAGACAATGAACGTGCACATGGACCTTTACACCTTTACAAAACGGAAATCAAAATGCATTATAGACCCACATGTAAAAAGCAAAACTCTAGAATTCCTAGAAGACAATAACACGGAAGAAAACCGAGATGACCTCTTTAGAAACATGACTTTCTAGATGTGACAGCAAAATCAAGATCATGAAAGGAATAACTGATAAGCTGGACTTCATTAACATTTTAAACTGCTGCTCCACAAGACACAATGTCAAGAGGATAAAAACACAAGCCACAGACTGGGAGAAAACATTTGCAAAAGGCACAGTTGATAAAGGAATAACAAATATACAAATACGCAAAGAAATCTTAAAACTAAACAACAAGAACACGCACAACCAGATTAAAAAATGGGGCAAACAACTTAACAGACATCTGGCCAAAGAAGACATAAAAATGGCAACTAAGAGTACGAGACGATGCTCCACATCATATGGCTCCAGGGAAATGCAAATTGAACAACAATGAGATATCAATACACACCTGTTAGAATAGTCAAAATATGGAACACTAACAACAGCAATTGCTGACAAGCATGTGGAGCAATGGAGACACTCATTCAGTATTGGTGGCAAGGCAAAACGGAACAGCCACTCTGGAAGGCAGTTTAGGGGTTTCTTACAAAACTAAGCATAACCCTTAACGTACGATCCAGCTTAACATACGCTCCTTGGTATTTACCCCAACGAGTTCAAAACTTACACGCAGATGAAAACCTGCGCACAAATGCTGATAGCAGCTTTACTCGTAGTCGCCAAAAAGCGGAAGCAACCAAGATGTCCTGCACCAGATGAACGGATGAACAAACCGTGGTACATCTAGTCAACGGCATATTATTCAGCGCTAAAAAGCAACGAGCTATCAAGCTGTGAAAAGAAACCTTACATGCATGTTACTTTGTGAAAGAAGCCAATCTGAAAAGGTTGCATACTGTATGAGGCCAACTATATGACATTCTGGAAGTGGCAAAATTGGGGCGACAGGAAGAGATCCGTGGTTGCCAGGAGTTGGCGGGGAGAAGGATGAATAGGCGGAGCACAAAGGATTTTTAGGGCAGTGAAAATACTCCATCGTTATGAAACTCTAATGACAGATTCATGTCATTCTACTTTTATCCAAACCCATAGAATGTATGACACCAAGAGTGAGTCGCAATGTAAACCATAAATCAGATAATATTCCATTATGGCTTTCATTTTCCAATTCTGGTAATCGTATTATGGTTACGGAAGTGAAAATTTTCTGATTTTGATCACTGTGCTGTGGTTAGGTGTCCCTGAAGGTAGAAAAATAAAACTGAAATATTCAGGAGTAAAGGGTATGTGGTCTGCATTTTCTCTCTAATGATTCAGGAATAGAGCCTAAGTGTGTAGGAAGGTGTGTGTCACGTGTGTGTCTATCAAACATCTTCTGCCTCAACTCACATAAAAATCAGGTCTAGATACAGGTATATTGAGAGAGAGAGCTCTTTCTATGTGTATATCTATATCTAAACGTATTTTCTTTCTCTCTCTCTCTTTCTATATATATCTATAGATCGATAGATCGATAGATAGATAGATTTATGTCTATATACCTACATATCCATATGATGGGAATAACAAAGGAAATGTGACAAAATGTTAACAATTGGAAATGTAAGTAAAGGGTATACTGGAGCTTTTGGAACCATTTGCGAGAAATTTCTGTATGTGTTGGAATATTGTTCAGTCTTAAAAAGAAATGAAATTCTGACACATGCTGCAACATGGATTGACTTTGAGGGCATTGTGCTAAATGAAATAACTAGTCACAAGAAGACAAATTTTGCGTGATTCCACTGACATGACATACCTAGAGTAGTCAAACTCACAGAGACAGAAGGTAGAATGGTGGTTGCCAAGAGCTTGGGAAAGGGGCAACGGGGAGAGTAGTTTAATGTGTACAGAGTTTCAGTTTTGCAAGACGAGAAGAGTTCTGCAGGTTGGCTGCACAACAATATGAAGGTACCTAACGCTACAGAATGGCACACTTAAAAATGCTGAAGATGATCAATTTTAGGTTACATGCATTTACCACAATTTAGAAATCTGCATAAGTTTCGAATTCTTACAATGGAAAAAGTGTTTCAAAAATAGCTCTCCTGGTGCTTGTTCTGGTGAAAATGAGATTGGGGAAAAAAGGAGATAGTACAAAAAAGCTGACGTTGAAAAACCAAAAATTGTCTGTCTCAACTCATCCTACATCCAACCTATTCCACCAAGGAAACTTGAAAGTGCATTTAGAACAATGCCCCTTACTGAGTCTATGTCTTGATTTGCTCTGTCAACCTCCTGACTAAAGACTCAAAGGGCTATCTTCACTGGGTCTCTCCACACTCTGTCTGGAGTCGGCTCCCTGTTTTGTGGTCAGCTCTCACTCTTCTCAGCATTCACGTGGGAGAGGGAATATCGAGCTGCACAGACTCTCCAGCCCTTAAAAGCCCATATAGCGGCAGAGACAACATACCCTCTCCACATCCCAGACATCACCCCAAAAGATGTCCACATACCTGGGAATGCACAGTCTAGGAGTGCATCTCTAGAAAAGCCTACCTCTCTAGAAAGCTACAGTTGGTACGTCTACGGTTCACGATTGGAGTTTGTATTGGTTGCAGAGCCTCAAGCATGACCCCTCATTGCCTTGCCAGTGCTACTAGGATTGAGCCAAAACCATTCAGCAGAGCCTACAATGCCCTTCAAAACCTGACCCTGCCAGCCCTCATCCTTGTGGCGCACCTCTCTCTCCCTCAATCCTGTTCTCCAGTCCTGACCTCCTTTTATTTCCTCCCAAGAGCCATATGCCTTCCAACACTGCTCAATGACGTCAGAAAAAGAAGTGAGAGGTATAAGGACTGGACAGGAAAAATGAAAGTTATCGCTGTTTTCAGATGACATGACTAAGTACACGGAAAACTTTTGTTCCATGTAATAAGCACTTAAATGGTATTTATTACGTGCCAGACATCATCCTAAGTGTTTAACACTTATTTGGTCCTCATAACAAATCGTCACGGAGCCTGGAGAGTTGTTCCATGTTAACGTAAACACCAAGAAATGCAACAACATGTCATTTGAGATTTCCTACATGGGACAGTGATGTGACCAACTTATTTGAACAAGGATTCTGTGAATCTAAGAATATGATAAACATGACTTAGCTCAGTGGATCCGAAATTTTAGAAAAGATCTTAGAATCATTGTCCAGAATATTCCGCATTCCCATGGATCATGCCGCGTCTGCATTTCACTCACTCTCTCTCTCTCTCTCTCTCTCTCTCTCTCTCTCTCTCTCTCTCTCTCTCTCTGAGTATATACGTCACCTTTTGTTGGTGGTTCCATCACAGATTATTTCTGTCAGTTCATCGGGGTCATTTCTAAAGAATTAAAAGCATATATGATCAGACTCCAAGTGACTTCATAGAGTTACACTCTTGTTTGCAATTAGTTACAAGTAGTCTTCAAGTGGTAAACTGGTTGAACCCTAAAGAATTATGTGGGTGTTAGTTATTTGGAAACTAGTATTTTAATCTTCCCTAGAAATAGGGCTTTCTATAGTTGTAACGGAGATCTTCGGCCGGTCAAAAAGCCTAATGAATGAAGATATTGAAATACAATTCTTCACTACTGAACCTTACTCTCACGTGTAATTGCATCGAGGTTGAATTTAGCTCAAAATTCAACTCCAGGTTGTAGGTACACATTTCCCCAGCTCCTCCTAATTTCCTGATCCTCAACACCCTCCACCACATCCTGACCCTTCATGTATCATGTATGTCTTTTCTGTTCCTCATACAGGGTTCAGATGACTGCAGGTCTGAGGCACGGGCTCCCTCCACTATGACGGTGGCTTGGCATTCGGGACACCAGCTTCAGATGGTGGCAGAGCTCTGGAGGCTGAGGAAAGGAGCCGAGGTCTGTTGAGCTCCATTCTCTTCTGCTGAGAGCTCCACTGCTCCCTCTCCACTGCTACCGTCTCCTTGCTCCAAATAGGATTCTCTCCTCTCCTGGCCCACTCTAGCAGAGTCTTACACACAGGCATTCTGAGAGTTTCCTCAAAGCTTTGGCTACTACTTTCTAAGGCTCACAAACAAACCGTGAGTAAGAAGTCTCCCTCTTATGACTCCTCCTTCCTTTTGCCACCTAGGCCCAACAGGAAAGAAAGTTACCTACAGAAGCTTATAGTCTCTTACGGAAACCTGTTGTTGCCATCGATGCCCCCCGTACCTTTCACCACTCAGATCACTCATGTCAACTCACCCCATCTTGTCACTGTTGCCAGACGACATTCGGGAAGAATCCATAACCCTGCCATAGAGTAAAAAACAGGTACAAAAAATAGAGTCAGACATTTTGGAAGATAATCAGGTTCTTTTTCCCAACAGAATTGCAGCACACAAAAAGTAAAGTCACGAGGAAACACGACAGAAACAAAAGCATCCGTTTCAGGGTCCAGCACTGGAACCTCTGACACAGTTTCCGGGTTCTGTATGTGCGTGTGTGCGTGTCTGTGTGTCCCTGTGTGTATCCACTGGAAAGAGAATGAAGGGAACAAGGGAGACATAGCATTCATGATTAAACCTCCTTCCTTCTTCACCATTTTGTTTCTCCTTCATGCACTCTGGAATCAATTTGGGAAACGTGAGAGGGATCTGAGTGTGTCGGGATGGGGAGGTGCATCCAAGTAAGAGCTAACACAGAGATATAGATAGAAAGAGAATACACAAGAACAATGAACATACAGTGTCAGGGCCTAGTCCCTGGTTGTTATTTGGTAGGAAAGAAACAAGTAGGAAGGTCAAGGATGACCAAATGATGATTAAAAGATTTTCTGACCTGCGTGAAGACCATGCGTTTACAATGATTCTTTTTCTTTTTCTTTTTCTCTACAGTCCTTTCAGAAAACGTTATCTGGTTATATTATCCAAAATCAAGACTTTTCACCTCAAAACTGGCTTGGGTAATCTTTTCTCTATTTATCTTTTTCTTCATCTACAAAATAAGACACTTGCAAAATGCACTTTGAGTCTGTCACCTTCACAGTATCATGCTAATATTCAGCACTGCACAAATATTATTGATTTTTGGACAGCCTGCACTCTTCACCAAATTCTTTCAAATTTCATTAATTCTGTATCTGGCAACAATATACATTAGTATATATATCTTAAAGTTCAAATACACTTAAAGGTTCTCATCAAAGTAACACACCCTGATAATTTCCAGAGAAATCATGGGTTCCTATCAAGACGCCAAATGGTACGGCATGTTGCATCCTCCTCCCAAAACTTCAGAAGTCCTAAGGAACTATGCACCCCCAGAAATAACAAGAGTGACAACCCTGGGAAATGACAGAGGCCTGAAGGCTGTCTCTTAATTGGTGGGTAGCCTGGGATTAGGGGCAGTGGGTGGCAGCCTTGAGGGGCTCAGTGTGAGGGAAAATTTTAAGGACCGTTCTTGCCTCTCCCCTGAGTTGCTTGGAAGCGATCACTTTCCTTTCTCAGCAGAAACAAGTAGCAACCACCCAGATGTAGCTAGGATAAAAGTAGAGTAGCATTAGGTTAGCTGATGAAAGCAGGGAAGGGCTGAACAATCCTTGATCCTTCACTCCTCCACCTCCTCCGTCTCCCAAGCCCCAGGTGACAACCTCAAATGCCTCCTCAAATGCCGCTTTCCCCAAGAGCTCAAAGGTGACAGATCCTGACCACAGGAGTTGAGTGGTCACAGTGTTTCACGGTTTCTGAGACTGTCTGCGCCTGGGGCCATCACCTCCCCTCATACTAAACTTACTTAGAAAAACACACCTTAGGTCCTAGGTCTCAACAAAGGTGACTATATAATACAGCACCCAAGAGAGGACACTTCTGAGAGTGAAAAGGACACACTATTAATAATTATTCTGAGATAACAGCCACAGACTGAGATGGTCCCAAGCAAAACGTTAGCCCTTCTCTAATACAAGATGCCAGACAGAGTAGCCAACAGCCACAAGGAATGAAAGCTCACAAGTCAAAACAATTACATACCTGAGGAGTACAACGACTGAAAAAGAAATACAACAAAGTGAGCAACATATACCATTTGAAGTAGAACTACTGGAACATACTGGAACATAAGCATGACAAATACACTTAAAGATACAAGGGAAGATGTTAGTAGCACGAAGCGACAATGAGAAACCATAAGGAAAACCTCATGAGGAAATAGGTGTAAAAGTACGATTGTTAAAGACTTAAGTCGTGGGATAAATAGCAGTGTGGATACATGAGAACAGCAAATTATTTAGACATGGAAAATGACATTGAGAAACTCTCCCAGAAAACACAATAAAACAATAAAGTGAGAGAATATTTAAAAGAACAGCAGTGTGATATGGTGGGTAAAATAAGACATCTAACATCTGAAATAAACGAAATCCAAGACATCTAAGACGGAAAAAAAAGAAAACAGAGAAGAGGAAATATTCAAAAACTAATGAAGATAAATTTCACAAAGTTAAAGAAGGAAGTAAAAAATTATCTGTCAAGGATCCATGGAAATGAAGAGAAAATTCTAAAAGCCTCCAAAAAGAGCAAAGAAAATAAGAACAGACTGACACGATCTCTCTCTAGAGCAAACAGAACACATCTTGTTTGAGAGCACACAAGTGACATTTATGAAAACAGACAACATATTTGGACATAAACAAAGCATTAATAACGTGCGCGGGAGCAATATCATATAGATTTTCTCTGACCGTATCGCAACTGCAATAGCTTTTTAAAAGTCAACATAATATCAAAGAAGAAAAAAGTTGAAGGACTGACATGAGCCAATGTCAAAATTCACTATAAAGCTACAGCAATCAAGACAGTGCGGTACTGGCGAAAGAACAGACAAATGGACCAAAGGAGCAGAACAGAGAGCCTAGAAATAGATGCCCGTTAACATACTCCACCGTTCTTTGACAAAGGAGCACAGACCATACAATGGAGCAAAGACAGTCTTATCAACGAATGGTGCTGGAAGAACTGGACATCCACGTGCGAGACAATGAACGTGCACATGGACCTTTACACCTTTACAAAACGGAAATCAAAATGCATTATAGACCCACATGTAAAAAGCAAAACTCTAGAATTCCTAGAAGACAATAACACGGAAGAAAACCGAGATGACCTCTTTAGAAACATGACTTTCTAGATGTGACAGCAAAATCAAGATCATGAAAGGAATAACTGATAAGCTGGACTTCATTAACATTTTAAACTGCTGCTCCACAAGACACAATGTCAAGAGGATAAAAACACAAGCCACAGACTGGGAGAAAACATTTGCAAAAGGCACAGTTGATAAAGGAATAACAAATATACAAATACGCAAAGAAATCTTAAAACTAAACAACAAGAACACGCACAACCAGATTAAAAAATGGGGCAAACAACTTAACAGACATCTGGCCAAAGAAGACATAAAAATGGCAACTAAGAGTACGAGACGATGCTCCACATCATATGGCTCCAGGGAAATGCAAATTGAACAACAATGAGATACCACTACACACCTGTTAGAATAGTCAAAATATGGAACACTAACAACAGCAATTGCTGACAAGCATGTGGAGCAATGGAGACACTCATTCAGTATTGGTGGCAAGGCAAAACGGAACAGCCACTCTGGAAGGCAGTTTAGGGGTTTCTTACAAAACTAAGCATAACCCTTAACGTACGATCCAGCTTAACATACGCTCCTTGGTATTTACCCCAACGAGTTCAAAACTTACACGCAGATGAAAACCTGCGCACAAATGCTGATAGCAGCTTTACTCGTAATCGCCAAAAAGCGGAAGCAACCAAGATGTCCTGCACCAGATGAACGGCTGAACAAACCGTGGTACATCTAGTCAACGGCATATTATTCAGCGCTAAAAAGCAACGAGCTATCAAGCTGTGAAAAGAAACCTTACATGCATGTTACTTTGTGAAAGAAGCCAATCTGAAAAGGTTGCATACTGTATGAGGCCAACTATATGACATTCTGGAAGTGGCAAAATTGGGGCGACAGGAAGAGATCCGTGGTTGCCAGGAGTTGGCGGGGAGAAGGATGAATAGGCGGAGCACAAAGGATTTTTAGGGCAGTGAAAATACTCCATCGTTATGAAACTCTAATGACAGATTCATGTCATTCTACTTTTATCCAAACCCATAGAATGTATGACACCAAGAGTGAGTCGCAATGTAAACCATAAATCAGATAATATTCCATTATGGCTTTCATTTTCCAATTCTGGTAATCGTATTATGGTTACGGAAGTGAAAATTTTCTGATTTTGATCACTGTGCTGTGGTTAGGTGTCCCTGAAGGTAGAAAAATAAAACTGAAATATTCAGGAGTAAAGGGTATGTGGTCTGCATTTTCTCTCTAATGATTCAGGAATAGAGCCTAAGTGTGTAGGAAGGTGTGTGTCACGTGTGTGTCTATCAAACATCTTCTGCCTCAACTCACATAAAAATCAGGTCTAGATACAGGTATATTGAGAGAGAGAGCTCTTTCTATGTGTATATCTATATCTAAACGTATTTTCTTTCTCTCTCTCTCTTTCTATATATATCTATAGATCGATAGATCGATAGATAGATAGATTTATGTCTATATACCTACATATCCATATGATGGGAATAACAAAGGAAATGTGACAAAATGTTAACAATTGGAAATGTAAGTAAAGGGTATACTGGAGCTTTTGGAACCATTTGCGAGAAATTTCTGTATGTGTTGGAATATTGTTCAGTCTTAAAAAGAAATGAAATTCTGACACATGCTGCAACATGGATTGACTTTGAGGGCATTGTGCTAAATGAAATAACTAGTCACAAGAAGACAAATTTTGCGTGATTCCACTGACATGACATACCTAGAGTAGTCAAACTCACAGAGACAGAAGGTAGAATGGTGGTTGCCAAGAGCTTGGGAAAGGGGCAACGGGGAGAGTAGTTTAATGTGTACAGAGTTTCAGTTTTGCAAGACGAGAAGAGTTCTGCAGGTTGGCTGCACAACAATATGAAGGTACCTAACGCTACAGAATGGCACACTTAAAAATGCTGAAGATGATCAATTTTAGGTTACATGCATTTACCACAATTTAGAAATCTGCATAAGTTTCGAATTCTTACAATGGAAAAAGTGTTTCAAAAATAGCTCTCCTGGTGCTTGTTCTGGTGAAAATGAGATTGGGGAAAAAAGGAGATAGTACAAAAAAGCTGACGTTGAAAAACCAAAAATTGTCTGTCTCAACTCATCCTACATCCAACCTATTCCACCAAGGAAACTTGAAAGTGCATTTAGAACAATGCCCCTTACTGAGTCTATGTCTTGATTTGCTCTGTCAACCTCCTGACTAAAGACTCAAAGGGCTATCTTCACTGGGTCTCTCCACACTCTGTCTGGAGTCGGCTCCCTGTTTTGTGGTCAGCTCTCACTCTTCTCAGCATTCACGTGGGAGAGGGAATATCGAGCTGCACAGACTCTCCAGCCCTTAAAAGCCCATATAGCGGCAGAGACAACATACCCTCTCCACATCCCAGACATCACCCCAAAAGATGTCCACATACCTGGGAATGCACAGTCTAGGAGTGCATCTCTAGAAAAGCCTACCTCTCTAGAAAGCTACAGTTGGTACGTCTACGGTTCACGATTGGAGTTTGTATTGGTTGCAGAGCCTCAAGCATGACCCCTCATTGCCTTGCCAGTGCTACTAGGATTGAGCCAAAACCATTCAGCAGAGCCTACAATGCCCTTCAAAACCTGACCCTGCCAGCCCTCATCCTTGTGGCGCACCTCTCTCTCCCTCAATCCTGTTCTCCAGTCCTGACCTCCTTTTATTTCCTCCCAAGAGCCATATGCCTTCCAACACTGCTCAATGATGTCAGAAAAAGAAGTGAGAGGTATAAGGACTGGACAGGAAAAATGAAAGTTATCGCTGTTTTCAGATGACATGACTAAGTACACGGAAAACTTTTGTTCCATGTAATAAGCACTTAAATGGTATTTATTACGTGCCAGACATCATCCTAAGTGTTTAACACTTATTTGGTCCTCATAACAAATCGTCACGGAGCCTGGAGAGTTGTTCCATGTTAACGTAAACACCAAGAAATGCAACAACATGTCATTTGAGATTTCCTACATGGGACAGTGATGTGACCAACTTATTTGAACAAGGATTCTGTGAATCTAAGAATATGATAAACATGACTTAGCTCAGTGGATCCGAAATTTTAGAAAAGATCTTAGAATCATTGTCCAGAATATTCCGCATTCCCATGGATCATGCCGCGTCTGCATTTCACTCACTCTCTCTCTCTCTCTCTCTCTCTCTCTCTCTCTCTCTCTCTCTCTCTCTCTCTGAGTATATACGTCACCTTTTGTTGGTGGTTCCATCACAGATTATTTCTGTCAGTTCATCGGGGTCATTTCTAAAGAATTAAAAGCATATATGATCAGACTCCAAGTGACTTCATAGAGTTACACTCTTGTTTGCAATTAGTTACAAGTAGTCTTCAAGTGGTAAACTGGTTGAACCCTAAAGAATTATGTGGGTGTTAGTTATTTGGAAACTAGTATTTTAATCTTCCCTAGAAATAGGGCTTTCTATAGTTGTAACGGAGATCTTCGGCCGGTCAAAAAGCCTAATGAATGAAGATATTGAAATACAATTCTTCACTACTGAACCTTACTCTCACGTGTAATTGCATCGAGGTTGAATTTAGCTCAAAATTCAACTCCAGGTTGTAGGCACACATTTCCCCAGCTCCTCCTAATTTCCTGATCCTCAACACCCTCCACCACATCCTGACCCTTCATGTATCATGTATGTCTTTTCTGTTCCTCATACAGGGTTCAGATGACTGCAGGTCTGAGGCACGGGCTCCCTCCACTATGACGGTGGCTTGGCATTCGGGACACCAGCTTCAGATGGTGGCAGAGCTCTGGAGGCTGAGGAAAGGAGCCGAGGTCTGTTGAGCTCCATTCTCTTCTGCTGAGAGCTCCACTGCTCCCTCTCCACTGCTACCGTCTCCTTGCTCCAAATAGGATTCTCTCCTCTCCTGGCCCACTCTAGCAGAGTCTTACACACAGGCATTCTGAGAGTTTCCTCAAAGCTTTGGCTACTACTTTCTAAGGCTCACAAACAAACCGTGAGTAAGAAGTCTCCCTCTTATGACTCCTCCTTCCTTTTGCCACCTAGGCCCAACAGGAAAGAAAGTTACCTACAGAAGCTTATAGTCTCTTACGGAAACCTGTTGTTGCCATCGATGCCCCCCGTACCTTTCACCACTCAGATCACTCATGTCAACTCACCCCATCTTGTCACTGTTGCCAGACGACATTCGGGAAGAATCCATAACCCTGCCATAGAGTAAAAAACAGGTACAAAAAATAGAGTCAGACATTTTGGAAGATAATCAGGTTCTTTTTCCCAACAGAATTGCAGCACACAAAAAGTAAAGTCACGAGGAAACACGACAGAAACAAAAGCATCCGTTTCAGGGTCCAGCACTGGAACCTCTGACACAGTTTCCGGGTTCTGTATGTGCGTGTGTGCGTGTCTGTGTGTCCCTGTGTGTATCCACTGGAAAGAGAATGAAGGGAACAAGGGAGACATAGCATTCATGATTAAACCTCCTTCCTTCTTCACCATTTTGTTTCTCCTTCATGCACTCTGGAATCAATTTGGGAAACGTGAGAGGGATCTGAGTGTGTCGGGATGGGGAGGTGCATCCAAGTAAGAGCTAACACAGAGATATAGATAGAAAGAGAATACACAAGAACAATGAACATACAGTGTCAGGGCCTAGTCCCTGGTTGTTATTTGGTAGGAAAGAAACAAGTAGGAAGGTCAAGGATGACCAAATGATGATTAAAAGATTTTCTGACCTGCGTGAAGACCATGCGTTTACAATGATTCTTTTTCTTTTTCTTTTTCTCTACAGTCCTTTCAGAAAACGTTATCTGGTTATATTATCCAAAATCAAGACTTTTCACCTCAAAACTGGCTTGGGTAATCTTTTCTCTATTTATCTTTTTCTTCATCTACAAAATAAGACACTTGCAAAATGCACTTTGAGTCTGTCACCTTCACAGTATCATGCTAATATTCAGCACTGCACAAATATTATTGATTTTTGGACAGCCTGCACTCTTCACCAAATTCTTTCAAATTTCATTAATTCTGTATCTGGCAACAATATACATTAGTATATATATCTTAAAGTTCAAATACACTTAAAGGTTCTCATCAAAGTAACACACCCTGATAATTTCCAGAGAAATCATGGGTTCCTATCAAGACGCCAAATGGTACGGCATGTTGCATCCTCCTCCCAAAACTTCAGAAGTCCTAAGGAACTATGCACCCCCAGAAATAA
The DNA here is from genome assembly GCF_041296265.1 of Equus caballus. Classification (NCBI taxonomy): domain Eukaryota; kingdom Metazoa; phylum Chordata; class Mammalia; order Perissodactyla; family Equidae; genus Equus; species Equus caballus. The sequence goes on from NC_091700.1 coordinate 38,149,091, forward strand.
CAAGAGTGACAACCCTGGGAAATGACAGAGGCCTGAAGGCTGTCTCTTAATTGGTGGGTAGCCTGGGATTAGGGGCAGTGGGTGGCAGCCTTGAGGGGCTCAGTGTGAGGGAAAATTTTAAGGACCGTTCTTGCCTCTCCCCTGAGTTGCTTGGAAGCGATCACTTTCCTTTCTCAGCAGAAACAAGTAGCAACCACCCAGATGTAGCTAGGATAAAAGTAGAGTAGCATTAGGTTAGCTGATGAAAGCAGGGAAGGGCTGAACAATCCTTGATCCTTCACTCCTCCACCTCCTCCGTCTCCCAAGCCCCAGGTGACAACCTCAAATGCCTCCTCAAATGCCGCTTTCCCCAAGAGCTCAAAGGTGACATATCCTGACCACAGGAGTTGAGTGGTCACAGTGTTTCACGGTTTCTGAGACTGTCTGCGCCTGGGGCCATCACCTCCCCTCATACTAAACTTACTTAGAAAAACACACCTTAGGTCCTAGGTCTCAACAAAGGTGACTATATAATACAGCACCCAAGAGAGGACACTTCTGAGAGTGAAAAGGACACACTATTAATAATTATTCTGAGATAACAGCCACAGACTGAGATGGTCCCAAGCAAAACGTTAGCCCTTCTCTAATACAAGATGCCAGACAGAGTAGCCAACAGCCACAAGGAATGAAAGCTCACAAGTCAAAACAATTACATACCTGAGGAGTACAACGACTGAAAAAGAAATACAACAAAGTGAGCAACATATACCATTTGAAGTAGAACTACTGGAACATACTGGAACATAAGCATGACAAATACACTTAAAGATACAAGGGAAGATGTTAGTAGCACGAAGCGACAATGAGAAACCATAAGGAAAACCTCATGAGGAAATAGGTGTAAAAGTACGATTGTTAAAGACTTAAGTCGTGGGATAAATAGCAGTGTGGATACATGAGAACAGCAAATTATTTAGACATGGAAAATGACATTGAGAAACTCTCCCAGAAAACACAATAAAACAATAAAGTGAGAGAATATTTAAAAGAACAGCAGTGTGATATGGTGGGTAAAAAAAGACATCTAACATCTGAAATAAACGAAATCCAAGACATCTAAGACGGAAAAAAAAGAAAACAGAGAAGAGGAAATATTCAAAAACTAATGAAGATAAATTTCACAAAGTTAAAGAAGGAAGTAAAAAATTATCTGTCAAGGATCCATGGAAATGAAGAGAAAATTCTAAAAGCTTCCAAAAAGAGCAAAGAAAATAAGAACAGACTGACACGATCTCTCTCTAGAGCAAACAGAACACATCTTGTTTGAGAGCACACAAGTGACATTTATGAAAACAGACAACATATTTGGACATAAACAAAGCATTAATAACGTGCGCGGGAGCAATATCATATAGATTTTCTCTGACCGTATCGCAACTGCAATAGCTTTTTAAAAGTCAACATAATATCAAAGAAGAAAAAAGTTGAAGGACTGACATGAGCCAATGTCAAAATTCACTATAAAGCTACAGCAATCAAGACAGTGCGGTACTGGCGAAAGAACAGACAAATGGACCAAAGGAGCAGAACAGAGAGCCTAGAAATAGATGCCCGTTAACATACTCCACCGTTCTTTGACAAAGGAGCACAGACCATACAATGGAGCAAAGACAGTCTTATCAACGAATGGTGCTGGAAGAACTGGACATCCACGTGCGAGACAATGAACGTGCACATGGACCTTTACACCTTTACAAAACGGAAATCAAAATGCATTATAGACCCACATGTAAAAAGCAAAACTCTAGAATTCCTAGAAGACAATAACACGGAAGAAAACCGAGATGACCTCTTTAGAAACATGACTTTCTAGATGTGACAGCAAAATCAAGATCATGAAAGGAATAACTGATAAGCTGGACTTCATTAACATTTTAAACTGCTGCTCCACAAGACACAATGTCAAGAGGATAAAAACACAAGCCACAGACTGGGAGAAAACATTTGCAAAAGGCACAGTTGATAAAGGAATAACAAATATACAAATACGCAAAGAAATCTTAAAACTAAACAACAAGAACACGCACAACCAGATTAAAAAATGGGGCAAACAACTTAACAGACATCTGGCCAAAGAAGACATAAAAATGGCAACTAAGAGTACGAGACGATGCTCCACATCATATGGCTCCAGGGAAATGCAAATTGAACAACAATGAGATACCACTACACACCTGTTAGAATAGTCAAAATATGGAACACTAACAACAGCAATTGCTGACAAGCATGTGGAGCAATGGAGACACTCATTCAGTATTGGTGGCAAGGCAAAACGGAACAGCCACTCTGGAAGGCAGTTTAGGGGTTTCTTACAAAACTAAGCATAACCCTTAACGTACGATCCAGCTTAACATACGCTCCCTGGTATTTACCCCAACGAGTTCAAAACTTACACGCAGATGAAAACCTGCACACAAATGCTGATAGCAGCTTTACTCGTAATCGCCAAAAAGCGGAAGCAACCAAGATGTCCTGCACCAGATGAACGGATGAACAAACCGTGGTACATCTAGTCAACGGCATATTATTCAGCGCTAAAAAGCAACGAGCTATCAAGCTGTGAAAAGAAACCTTACATGCATGTTACTTTGTGAAAGAAGCCAATCTGAAAAGGTTGCATACTGTATGAGGCCAACTATATGACATTCTGGAAGTGGCAAAATTGGGGCGACAGGAAGAGATCCGTGGTTGCCAGGAGTTGGCGGGGAGAAGGATGAATAGGCGGAGCACAAAGGATTTTTAGGGCAGTGAAAATACTCCATCGTTATGAAACTCTAATGACAGATTCATGTCATTCTACTTTTATCCAAACCCATAGAATGTATGACACCAAGAGTGAGTCGCAATGTAAACCATAAATCAGATAATATTCCATTATGGCTTTCATTTTCCAATTCTGGTAATCGTATTATGGTTACGGAAGTGAAAATTTTCTGATTTTGATCACTGTGCTGTGGTTAGGTGTCCCTGAAGGTAGAAAAATAAAACTGAAATATTCAGGAGTAAAGGGTATGTGGTCTGCATTTTCTCTCTAATGATTCAGGAATAGAGCCTAAGTGTGTAGGAAGGTGTGTGTCACGTGTGTGTCTATCAAACATCTTCTGCCTCAACTCACATAAAAATCAGGTCTAGATACAGGTATATTGAGAGAGAGAGCTCTTTCTATGTGTATATCTATATCTAAACGTATTTTCTTTCTCTCTCTCTCTTTCTATATATATCTATAGATCGATAGATCGATAGATAGATAGATTTATGTCTATATACCTACATATCCATATGATGGGAATAACAAAGGAAATGTGACAAAATGTTAACAATTGGAAATGTAAGTAAAGGGTATACTGGAGCTTTTGGAACCATTTGCGAGAAATTTCTGTATGTGTTGGAATATTGTTCAGTCTTAAAAAGAAATGAAATTCTGACACATGCTGCAACATGGATTGACTTTGAGGGCATTGTGCTAAATGAAATAACTAGTCACAAGAAGACAAATTTTGCGTGATTCCACTGACATGACATACCTAGAGTAGTCAAACTCACAGAGACAGAAGGTAGAATGGTGGTTGCCAAGAGCTTGGGAAAGGGGCAACGGGGAGAGTAGTTTAATGTGTACAGAGTTTCAGTTTTGCAAGACGAGAAGAGTTCTGCAGGTTGGCTGCACAACAATATGAAGGTACCTAACGCTACAGAATGGCACACTTAAAAATGCTGAAGATGATCAATTTTAGGTTACATGCATTTACCACAATTTAGAAATCTGCATAAGTTTCGAATTCTTACAATGGAAAAAGTGTTTCAAAAATAGCTCTCCTGGTGCTTGTTCTGGTGAAAATGAGATTGGGGAAAAAAGGAGATAGTACAAAAAAGCTGACGTTGAAAAACCAAAAATTGTCTGTCTCAACTCATCCTACATCCAACCTATTCCACCAAGGAAACTTGAAAGTGCATTTAGAACAATGCCCCTTACTGAGTCTATGTCTTGATTTGCTCTGTCAACCTCCTGACTAAAGACTCAAAGGGCTATCTTCACTGGGTCTCTCCACACTCTGTCTGGAGTCGGCTCCCTGTTTTGTGGTCAGCTCTCACTCTTCTCAGCATTCACGTGGGAGAGGGAATATCGAGCTGCACAGACTCTCCAGCCCTTAAAAGCCCATATAGCGGCAGAGACAACATACCCTCTCCACATCCCAGACATCACCCCAAAAGATGTCCACATACCTGGGAATGCACAGTCTAGGAGTGCATCTCTAGAAAAGCCTACCTCTCTAGAAAGCTACAGTTGGTACGTCTACGGTTCACGATTGGAGTTTGTATTGGTTGCAGAGCCTCAAGCATGACCCCTCATTGCCTTGCCAGTGCTACTAGGATTGAGCCAAAACCATTCAGCAGAGCCTACAATGCCCTTCAAAACCTGACCCTGCCAGCCCTCATCCTTGTGGCGCACCTCTCTCTCCCTCAATCCTGTTCTCCAGTCCTGACCTCCTTTTATTTCCTCCCAAGAGCCATATGCCTTCCAACACTGCTCAATGACGTCAGAAAAAGAAGTGAGAGGTATAAGGACTGGACAGGAAAAATGAAAGTTATCGCTGTTTTCAGATGACATGACTAAGTACACGGAAAACTTTTGTTCCATGTAATAAGCACTTAAATGGTATTTATTACGTGCCAGACATCATCCTAAGTGTTTAACACTTATTTGGTCCTCATAACAAATCGTCACGGAGCCTGGAGAGTTGTTCCATGTTAACGTAAACACCAAGAAATGCAACAACATGTCATTTGAGATTTCCTACATGGGACAGTGATGTGACCAACTTATTTGAACAAGGATTCTGTGAATCTAAGAATATGATAAACATGACTTAGCTCAGTGGATCCGAAATTTTAGAAAAGATCTTAGAATCATTGTCCAGAATATTCCGCATTCCCATGGATCATGCCGCGTCTGCATTTCACTCACTCTCTCTCTCTCTCTCTCTCTCTCTCTCTCTCTCTCTCTCTCTCTCTCTGAGTATATACGTCACCTTTTGTTGGTGGTTCCATCACAGATTATTTCTGTCAGTTCATCGGGGTCATTTCTAAAGAATTAAAAGCATATATGATCAGACTCCAAGTGACTTCATAGAGTTACACTCTTGTTTGCAATTAGTTACAAGTAGTCTTCAAGTGGTAAACTGGTTGAACCCTAAAGAATTATGTGGGTGTTAGTTATTTGGAAACTAGTATTTTAATCTTCCCTAGAAATAGGGCTTTCTATAGTTGTAACGGAGATCTTCGGCCGGTCAAAAAGCCTAATGAATGAAGATATTGAAATACAATTCTTCACTACTGAACCTTACTCTCACGTGTAATTGCATCGAGGTTGAATTTAGCTCAAAATTCAACTCCAGGTTGTAGGCACACATTTCCCCAGCTCCTCCTAATTTCCTGATCCTCAACACCCTCCACCACATCCTGACCCTTCATGTATCATGTATGTCTTTTCTGTTCCTCATACAGGGTTCAGATGACTGCAGGTCTGAGGCACGGGCTCCCTCCACTATGACGGTGGCTTGGCATTCGGGACACCAGCTTCAGATGGTGGCAGAGCTCTGGAGGCTGAGGAAAGGAGCCGAGGTCTGTTGAGCTCCATTCTCTTCTGCTGAGAGCTCCACTGCTCCCTCTCCACTGCTACCGTCTCCTTGCTCCAAATAGGATTCTCTCCTCTCCTGGCCCACTCTAGCAGAGTCTTACACACAGGCATTCTGAGAGTTTCCTCAAAGCTTTGGCTACTACTTTCTAAGGCTCACAAACAAACCGTGAGTAAGAAGTCTCCCTCTTATGACTCCTCCTTCCTTTTGCCACCTAGGCCCAACAGGAAAGAAAGTTACCTACAGAAGCTTATAGTCTCTTACGGAAACCTGTTGTTGCCATCGATGCCCCCCGTACCTTTCACCACTCAGATCACTCATGTCAACTCACCCCATCTTGTCACTGTTGCCAGACGACATTCGGGAAGAATCCATAACCCTGCCATAGAGTAAAAAACAGGTACAAAAAATAGAGTCAGACATTTTGGAAGATAATCAGGTTCTTTTTCCCAACAGAATTGCAGCACACAAAAAGTAAAGTCACGAGGAAACACGACAGAAACAAAAGCATCCGTTTCAGGGTCCAGCACTGGAACCTCTGACACAGTTTCCGGGTTCTGTATGTGCGTGTGTGCGTGTCTGTGTGTCCCTGTGTGTATCCACTGGAAAGAGAATGAAGGGAACAAGGGAGACATAGCATTCATGATTAAACCTCCTTCCTTCTTCACCATTTTGTTTCTCCTTCATGCACTCTGGAATCAATTTGGGAAACGTGAGAGGGATCTGAGTGTGTCGGGATGGGGAGGTGCATCCAAGTAAGAGCTAACACAGAGATATAGATAGAAAGAGAATACACAAGAACAATGAACATACAGTGTCAGGGCCTAGTCCCTGGTTGTTATTTGGTAGGAAAGAAACAAGTAGGAAGGTCAAGGATGACCAAATGATGATTAAAAGATTTTCTGACCTGCGTGAAGACCATGCGTTTACAATGATTCTTTTTCTTTTTCTTTTTCTCTACAGTCCTTTCAGAAAACGTTATCTGGTTATATTATCCAAAATCAAGACTTTTCACCTCAAAACTGGCTTGGGTAATCTTTTCTCTATTTATCTTTTTCTTCATCTACAAAATAAGACACTTGCAAAATGCACTTTGAGTCTGTCACCTTCACAGTATCATGCTAATATTCAGCACTGCACAAATATTATTGATTTTTGGACAGCCTGCACTCTTCACCAAATTCTTTCAAATTTCATTAATTCTGTATCTGGCAACAATATACATTAGTATATATATCTTAAAGTTCAAATACACTTAAAGGTTCTCATCAAAGTAACACACCCTGATAATTTCCAGAGAAATCATGGGTTCCTATCAAGACGCCAAATGGTACGGCATGTTGCATCCTCCTCCCAAAACTTCAGAAGTCCTAAGGAACTATGCACCCCCAGAAATAACAAGAGTGACAACCCTGGGAAATGACAGAGGCCTGAAGGCTGTCTCTTAATTGGTGGGTAGCCTGGGATTAGGGGCAGTGGGTGGCAGCCTTGAGGGGCTCAGTGTGAGGGAAAATTTTAAGGACCGTTCTTGCCTCTCCCCTGAGTTGCTTGGAAGCGATCACTTTCCTTTCTCAGCAGAAACAAGTAGCAACCACCCAGATGTAGCTAGGATAAAAGTAGAGTAGCATTAGGTTAGCTGATGAAAGCAGGGAAGGGCTGAACAATCCTTGATCCTTCACTCCTCCACCTCCTCCGTCTCCCAAGCCCCAGGTGACAACCTCAAATGCCTCCTCAAATGCCGCTTTCCCCAAGAGCTCAAAGGTGACATATCCTGACCACAGGAGTTGAGTGGTCACAGTGTTTCACGGTTTCTGAGACTGTCTGCGCCTGGGGCCATCACCTCCCCTCATACTAAACTTACTTAGAAAAACACACCTTAGGTCCTAGGTCTCAACAAAGGTGACTATATAATACAGCACCCAAGAGAGGACACTTCTGAGAGTGAAAAGGACACACTATTAATAATTATTCTGAGATAACAGCCACAGACTGAGATGGTCCCAAGCAAAACGTTAGCCCTTCTCTAATACAAGATGCCAGACAGAGTAGCCAACAGCCACAAGGAATGAAAGCTCACAAGTCAAAACAATTACATACCTGAGGAGTACAACGACTGAAAAAGAAATACAACAAAGTGAGCAACATATACCATTTGAAGTAGAACTACTGGAACATACTGGAACATAAGCATGACAAATACACTTAAAGATACAAGGGAAGATGTTAGTAGCACGAAGTGACAATGAGAAACCATAAGGAAAACCTCATGAGGAAATAGGTGTAAAAGTACGATTGTTAAAGACTTAAGTCGTGGGATAAATAGCAGTGTGGATACATGAGAACAGCAAATTATTTAGACATGGAAAATGACATTGAGAAACTCTCCCAGAAAACACAATAAAACAATAAAGTGAGAGAATATTTAAAAGAACAGCAGTGTGATATGGTGGGTAAAAAAAGACATCTAACATCTGAAATAAACGAAATCCAAGACATCTAAGACGGAAAAAAAAGAAAACAGAGAAGAGGAAATATTCAAAAACTAATGAAGATAAATTTCACAAAGTTAAAGAAGGAAGTAAAAAATTATCTGTCAAGGATCCATGGAAATGAAGAGAAAATTCTAAAAGCTTCCAAAAAGAGCAAAGAAAATAAGAACAGACTGACACGATCTCTCTCTAGAGCAAACAGAACACATCTTGTTTGAGAGCACACAAGTGACATTTATGAAAACAGACAACATATTTGGACATAAACAAAGCATTAATAACGTGCGCGGGAGCAATATCATATAGATTTTCTCTGACCGTATCGCAACTGCAATAGCTTTTTAAAAGTCAACATAATATCAAAGAAGAAAAAAGTTGAAGGACTGACATGAGCCAATGTCAAAATTCACTATAAAGCTACAGCAATCAAGACAGTGTGGTACTGGCGAAAGAACAGACAAATGGACCAAAGGAGCAGAACAGAGAGCCTAGAAATAGATGCCCGTTAACATACTCCACCGTTCTTTGACAAAGGAGCACAGACCATACAATGGAGCAAAGACAGTCTTATCAACGAATGGTGCTGGAAGAACTGGACATCCACGTGCGAGACAATGAACGTGCACATGGACCTTTACACCTTTACAAAACGGAAATCAAAATGCATTATAGACCCACATGTAAAAAGCAAAACTCTAGAATTCCTAGAAGACAATAACACGGAAGAAAACCGAGATGACCTCTTTAGAAACATGACTTTCTAGATGTGACAGCAAAATCAAGATCATGAAAGGAATAACTGATAAGCTGGACTTCATTAACATTTTAAACTGCTGCTCCACAAGACACAATGTCAAGAGGATAAAAACACAAGCCACAGACTGGGAGAAAACATTTGCAAAAGGCACAGTTGATAAAGGAATAACAAATATACAAATACGCAAAGAAATCTTAAAACTAAACAACAAGAACACGCACAACCCGATTAAAAAATGGGGCAAACAACTTAACAGACATCTGGCCAAAGAAGACATAAAAATGGCAACTAAGAGTACGAGACGATGCTCCACATCATATGGCTCCAGGGAAATGCAAATTGAACAACAATGAGATACCACTACACACCTGTTAGAATAGTCAAAATATGGAACACTAACAACAGCAATTGCTGACAAGCATGTGGAGCAATGGAGACACTCATTCAGTATTGGTGGCAAGGCAAAACGGAACAGCCACTCTGGAAGGCAGTTTAGGGGTTTCTTACAAAACTAAGCATAACCCTTAACGTACGATCCAGCTTAACATACGCTCCTTGGTATTTACCCCAACGAGTTCAAAACTTACACGCAGATGAAAACCTGCGCACAAATGCTGATAGCAGCTTTACTCGTAGTCGCCAAAAAGCGGAAGCAACCAAGATGTCCTGCACCAGATGAACGGATGAACAAACCGTGGTACATCTAGTCAACGGCATATTATTCAGCGCTAAAAAGCAACGAGCTATCAAGCTGTGAAAAGAAACCTTACATGCATGTTACTTTGTGAAAGAAGCCAATCTGAAAAGGTTGCATACTGTATGAGGCCAACTATATGACATTCTGGACGTGGCAAAATTGGGGTGACAGGAAGAGATCCGTGGTTGCCAGGAGTTGGCGGGGAGAAGGATGAATAGGCGGAGCACAAAGGATTTTTAGGGCAGTGAAAATACTCCATCGTTATGAAACTCTAATGACAGATTCATGTCATTCTACTTTTATCCAAACCCATAGAATGTATGACACCAAGAGTGAGTCGCAATGTAAACCATAAATCAGATAATATTCCATTATGGCTTTCATTTTCCAATTCTGGTAATCGTATTATGGTTACGGAAGTGAAAATTTTCTGATTTTGATCACTGTGCTGTGGTTAGGTGTCCCTGAAGGTAGAAAAATAAAACTGAAATATTCAGGAGTAAAGGGTATGTGGTCTGCATTTTCTCTCTAATGATTCAGGAATAGAGCCTAAGTGTGTAGGAAGGTGTGTGTCACGTGTGTGTCTATCAAACATCTTCTGCCTCAACTCACATAAAAATCAGGTCTAGATACAGGTATATTGAGAGAGAGAGCTCTTTCTATGTGTATATCTATATCTAAACGTATTTTCTTTCTCTCTCTCTCTTTCTATATATATCTATAGATCGATAGATCGATAGATAGATAGATTTATGTCTATATACCTACATATCCATATGATGGGAATAACAAAGGAAATGTGACAAAATGTTAACAATTGGAAATGTAAGTAAAGGGTATACTGGAGCTTTTGGAACCATTTGCGAGAAATTTCTGTATGTGTTGGAATATTGTTCAGTCTTAAAAAGAAATGAAATTCTGACACATGCTGCAACATGGATTGACTTTGAGGGCATTGTGCTAAATGAAATAACTAGTCACAAGAAGACAAATTTTGCGTGATTCCACTGACATGACATACCTAGAGTAGTCAAACTCACAGAGACAGAAGGTAGAATGGTGGTTGCCAAGAGCTTGGGAAAGGGGCAACGGGGAGAGTAGTTTAATGTGTACAGAGTTTCAGTTTTGCAAGACGAGAAGAGTTCTGCAGGTTGGCTGCACAACAATATGAAGGTACCTAACGCTACAGAATGGCACACTTAAAAATGCTGAAGATGATCAATTTTAGGTTACATGCATTTACCACAATTTAGAAATCTGCATAAGTTTCGAATTCTTACAATGGAAAAAGTGTTTCAAAAATAGCTCTCCTGGTGCTTGTTCTGGTGAAAATGAGATTGGGGAAAAAAGGAGATAGTACAAAAAAGCTGACGTTGAAAAACCAAAAATTGTCTGTCTCAACTCATCCTACATCCAACCTATTCCACCAAGGAAACTTGAAAGTGCATTTAGAACAATGCCCCTTACTGAGTCTATGTCTTGATTTGCTCTGTCAACCTCCTGACTAAAGACTCAAAGGGCTATCTTCACTGGGTCTCTCCACACTCTGTCTGGAGTCGGCTCCCTGTTTTGTGGTCAGCTCTCACTCTTCTCAGCATTCACGTGGGAGAGGGAATATCGAGCTGCACAGACTCTCCAGCCCTTAAAAGCCCATATAGCGGCAGAGACAACATACCCTCTCCACATCCCAGACATCACCCCAAAAGATGTCCACATACCTGGGAATGCACAGTCTAGGAGTGCATCTCTAGAAAAGCCTACCTCTCTAGAAAGCTACAGTTGGTACGTCTACGGTTCACGATTGGAGTTTGTATTGGTTGCAGAGCCTCAAGCATGACCCCTCATTGCCTTGCCAGTGCTACTAGGATTGAGCCAAAACCATTCAGCAGAGCCTACAATGCCCTTCAAAACCTGACCCTGCCAGCCCTCATCCTTGTGGCGCACCTCTCTCTCCCTCAATCCTGTTCTCCAGTCCTGACCTCCTTTTATTTCCTCCCAAGAGCCATATGCCTTCCAACACTGCTCAATGACGTCAGAAAAAGAAGTGAGAGGTATAAGGACTGGACAGGAAAAATGAAAGTTATCGCTGTTTTCAGATGACATGACTAAGTACACGGAAAACTTTTGTTCCATGTAATAAGCACTTAAATGGTATTTATTACGTGCCAGACATCATCCTAAGTGTTTAACACTTATTTGGTCCTCATAACAAATCGTCACGGAGCCTGGAGAGTTGTTCCATGTTAACGTAAACACCAAGAAATGCAACAACATGTCATTTGAGATTTCCTACATGGGACAGTGATGTGACCAACTTATTTGAACAAGGATTCTGTGAATCTAAGAATATGATAAACATGACTTAGCTCAGTGGATCCGAAATTTTAGAAAAGATCTTAGAATCATTGTCCAGAATATTCCGCATTCCCATGGATCATGCCGCGTCTGCATTTCACTCACTCTCTCTCTCTCTCTCTCTCTCTCTCTCTCTCTCTCTCTCTCTCTCTCTCTCTGAGTATATACGTCACCTTTTGTTGGTGGTTCCATCACAGATTATTTCTGTCAGTTCATCGGGGTCATTTCTAAAGAATTAAAAGCATATATGATCAGACTCCAAGTGACTTCATAGAGTTACACTCTTGTTTGCAATTAGTTACAAGTAGTCTTCAAGTGGTAAACTGGTTGAACCCTAAAGAATTATGTGGGTGTTAGTTATTTGGAAACTAGTATTTTAATCTTCCCTAGAAATAGGGCTTTCTATAGTTGTAACGAAGATCTTCGGCCGGTCAAAAAGCCTAATGAATGAAGATATTGAAATACAATTCTTCACTACTGAACCTTACTCTCACGTGTAATTGCATCGAGGTTGAATTTAGCTCAAAATTCAACTCCAGGTTGTAGGCACACATTTCCCCAGCTCCTCCTAATTTCCTGATCCTCAACACCCTCCACCACATCCTGACCCTTCATGTATCATGTATGTCTTTTCTGTTCCTCATACAGGGTTCAGATGACTGCAGGTCTGAGGCACGGGCTCCCTCCACTATGACGGTGGCTTGGCATTCGGGACACCAGCTTCAGATGGTGGCAGAGCTCTGGAGGCTGAGGAAAGGAGCCGAGGTCTGTTGAGCTCCATTCTCTTCTGCTGAGAGCTCCACTGCTCCCTCTCCACTGCTACCGTCTCCTTGCTCCAAATAGGATTCTCTCCTCTCCTGGCCCACTCTAGCAGAGTCTTACACACAGGCATTCTGAGAGTTTCCTCAAAGCTTTGGCTACTACTTTCTAAGGCTCACAAACAAACCGTGAGTAAGAAGTCTCCCTCTTATGACTCCTCCTTCCTTTTGCCACCTAGGCCCAACAGGAAAGAAAGTTACCTACAGAAGCTTATAGTCTCTTACGGAAACCTGTTGTTGCCATCGATGCCCCCCGTACCTTTCACCACTCAGATCACTCATGTCAACTCACCCCATCTTGTCACTGTTGCCAGACGACATTCGGGAAGAATCCATAACCCTGCCATAGAGTAAAAAACAGGTACAAAAAATAGAGTCAGACATTTTGGAAGATAATCAGGTTCTTTTTCCCAACAGAATTGCAGCACACAAAAAGTAAAGTCACGAGGAAACACGACAGAAACAAAAGCATCCGTTTCAGGGTCCAGCACTGGAACCTCTGACACAGTTTCCGGGTTCTGTATGTGCGTGTGTGCGTGTCTGTGTGTCCCTGTGTGTATCCACTGGAAAGAGAATGAAGGGAACAAGGGAGACATAGCATTCATGATTAAACCTCCTTCCTTCTTCACCATTTTGTTTCTCCTTCATGCACTCTGGAATCAATTTGGGAAACGTGAGAGGGATCTGAGTGTGTCGGGATGGGGAGGTGCATCCAAGTAAGAGCTAACACAGAGATATAGATAGAAAGAGAATACACAAGAACAATGAACATACAGTGTCAGGGCCTAGTCCCTGGTTGTTATTTGGTAGGAAAGAAACAAGTAGGAAGGTCAAGGATGACCAAATGATGATTAAAAGATTTTCTGACCTGCGTGAAGACCATGCGTTTACAATGATTCTTTTTCTTTTTCTTTTTCTCTACAGTCCTTTCAGAAAACGTTATCTGGTTATATTATCCAAAATCAAGACTTTTCACCTCAAAACTGGCTTGGGTAATCTTTTCTCTATTTATCTTTTTCTTCATCTACAAAATAAGACACTTGCAAAATGCACTTTGAGTCTGTCACCTTCACAGTATCATGCTAATATTCAGCACTGCACAAATATTATTGATTTTTGGACAGCCTGCACTCTTCACCAAATTCTTTCAAATTTCATTAATTCTGTATCTGGCAACAATATACATTAGTATATATATCTTAAAGTTCAAATACACTTAAAGGTTCTCATCAAAGTAACACACCCTGATAATTTCCAGAGAAATCATGGGTTCCTATCAAGACGCCAAATGGTACGGCATGTTGCATCCTCCTCCCAAAACTTCAGAAGTCCTAAGGAACTATGCACCCCCAGAAATAACAAGAGTGACAACCCTGGGAAATGACAGAGGCCTGAAGGCTGTCTCTTAATTGGTGGGTAGCCTGGGATTAGGGGCAGTGGGTGGCAGCCTTGAGGGGCTCAGTGTGAGGGAAAATTTTAAGGACCGTTCTTGCCTCTCCCCTGAGTTGCTTGGAAGCGATCACTTTCCTTTCTCAGCAGAAACAAGTAGCAACCACCCAGATGTAGCTAGGATAAAAGTAGAGTAGCATTAGGTTAGCTGATGAAAGCAGGGAAGGGCTGAACAATCCTTGATCCTTCACTCCTCCACCTCCTCCGTCTCCCAAGCCCCAGGTGACAACCTCAAATGCCTCCTCAAATGCCGCTTTCCCCAAGAGCTCAAAGGTGACAGATCCTGACCACAGGAGTTGAGTGGTCACAGTGTTTCACGGTTTCTGAGACTGTCTGCGCCTGGGGCCATCACCTCCCCTCATACTAAACTTACTTAGAAAAACACACCTTAGGTCCTAGGTCTCAACAAAGGTGACTATATAATACAGCACCCAAGAGAGGACACTTCTGAGAGTGAAAAGGACACACTATTAATAATTATTCTGAGATAACAGCCACAGACTGAGATGGTCCCAAGCAAAACGTTAGCCCTTCTCTAATACAAGATGCCAGACAGAGTAGCCAACAGCCACAAGGAATGAAAGCTCACAAGTCAAAACAATTACATACCTGAGGAGTACAACGACTGAAAAAGAAATACAACAAAGTGAGCAACATATACCATTTGAAGTAGAACTACTGGAACATACTGGAACATAAGCATGACAAATACACTTAAAGATACAAGGGAAGATGTTAGTAGCACGAAGCGACAATGAGAAACCATAAGGAAAACCTCATGAGGAAATAGGTGTAAAAGTACGATTGTTAAAGACTTAAGTCGTGGGATAAATAGCAGTGTGGATACATGAGAACAGCAAATTATTTAGACATGGAAAATGACATTGAGAAACTCTCCCAGAAAACACAATAAAACAATAAAGTGAGAGAATATTTAAAAGAACAGCAGTGTGATATGGTGGGTAAAATAAGACATCTAACATCTGAAATAAACGAAATCCAAGACATCTAAGACGGAAAAAAAAGAAAACAGAGAAGAGGAAATATTCAAAAACTAATGAAGATAAATTTCACAAAGTTAAAGAAGGAAGTAAAAAATTATCTGTCAAGGATCCATGGAAATGAAGAGAAAATTCTAAAAGCTTCCAAAAAGAGCAAAGAAAATAAGAACAGACTGACACGATCTCTCTCTAGAGCAAACAGAACACATCTTGTTTGAGAGCACACAAGTGACATTTATGAAAACAGACAACATATTTGGACATAAACAAAGCATTAATAACGTGCGCGGGAGCAATATCATATAGATTTTCTCTGACCGTATCGCAACTGCAATAGCTTTTTAAAAGTCAACATAATATCAAAGAAGAAAAAAGTTGAAGGACTGACATGAGCCAATGTCAAAATTCACTATAAAGCTACAGCAATCAAGACAGTGCGGTACTGGCGAAAGAACAGACAAATGGACCAAAGGAGCAGAACAGAGAGCCTAGAAATAGATGCCCGTTAACATACTCCACCGTTCTTTGACAAAGGAGCACAGACCATACAATGGAGCAAAGACAGTCTTATCAACGAATGGTGCTGGAAGAACTGGACATCCACGTGCGAGACAATGAACGTGCACATGGACCTTTACACCTTTACAAAACGGAAATCAAAATGCATTATAGACCCACATGTAAAAAGCAAAACTCTAGAATTCCTAGAAGACAATAACACGGAAGAAAACCGAGATGACCTCTTTAGAAACATGACTTTCTAGATATGACAGCAAAATCAAGATCATGAAAGGAATAACTGATAAGCTGGACTTCATTAACATTTTAAACTGCTGCTCCACAAGACACAATGTCAAGAGGATAAAAACACAAGCCACAGACTGGGAGAAAACATTTGCAAAAGGCACAGTTGATAAAGGAATAACAAATATACAAATACGCAAAGAAATCTTAAAACTAAACAACAAGAACACGCACAACCAGATTAAAAAATGGGGCAAACAACTTAACAGACATCTGGCCAAAGAAGACATAAAAATGGCAACTAAGAGTACGAGACGATGCTCCACATCATATGGCTCCAGGGAAATGCAAATTGAACAACAATGAGATACCACTACACACCTGTTAGAATAGTCAAAATATGGAACACTAACAACAGCAATTGCTGACAAGCATGTGGAGCAATGGAGACACTCATTCAGTATTGGTGGCAAGGCAAAACGGAACAGCCACTCTGGAAGGCAGTTTAGGGGTTTCTTACAAAACTAAGCATAACCCTTAACGTACGATCCAGCTTAACATACGCTCCTTGGTATTTACCCCAACGAGTTCAAAACTTACACGCAGATGAAAACCTGCGCACAAATGCTGATAGCAGCTTTACTCGTAATCGCCAAAAAGCGGAAGCAACCAAGATGTCCTGCACCAGATGAACGGCTGAACAAACCGTGGTACATCTAGTCAACGGCATATTATTCAGCGCTAAAAAGCAACGAGCTATCAAGCTGTGAAAAGAAACCTTACATGCATGTTACTTTGTGAAAGAAGCCAATCTGAAAAGGTTGCATACTGTATGAGGCCAACTATATGACATTCTGGAAGTGGCAAAATTGGGGCGACAGGAAGAGATCCGTGGTTGCCAGGAGTTGGCGGGGAGAAGGATGAATAGGCGGAGCACAAAGGATTTTTAGGGCAGTGAAAATACTCCATCGTTATGAAACTCTAATGACAGATTCATGTCATTCTACTTTTATCCAAACCCATAGAATGTATGACACCAAGAGTGAGTCGCAATGTAAACCATAAATCAGATAATATTCCATTATGGCTTTCATTTTCCAATTCTGGTAATCGTATTATGGTTACGGAAGTGAAAATTTTCTGATTTTGATCACTGTGCTGTGGTTAGGTGTCCCTGAAGGTAGAAAAATAAAACTGAAATATTCAGGAGTAAAGGGTATGTGGTCTGCATTTTCTCTCTAATGATTCAGGAATAGAGCCTAAGTGTGTAGGAAGGTGTGTGTCACGTGCGTGTCTATCAAACATCTTCTGCCTCAACTCACATAAAAATCAGGTCTAGATACAGGTATATTGAGAGAGAGAGCTCTTTCTATGTGTATATCTATATCTAAACGTATTTTCTTTCTCTCTCTCTCTTTCTATATATATCTATAGATCGATAGATCGATAGATAGATAGATTTATGTCTATATACCTACATATCCATATGATGGGAATAACAAAGGAAATGTGACAAAATGTTAACAATTGGAAATGTAAGTAAAGGGTATACTGGAGCTTTTGGAACCATTTGCGAGAAATTTCTGTATGTGTTGGAATATTGTTCAGTCTTAAAAAGAAATGAAATTCTGACACATGCTGCAACATGGATTGACTTTGAGGGCATTGTGCTAAATGAAATAACTAGTCACAAGAAGACAAATTTTGCGTGATTCCACTGACATGACATACCTAGAGTAGTCAAACTCACAGAGACAGAAGGTAGAATGGTGGTTGCCAAGAGCTTGGGAAAGGGGCAACGGGGAGAGTAGTTTAATGTGTACAGAGTTTCAGTTTTGCAAGACGAGAAGAGTTCTGCAGGTTGGCTGCACAACAATATGAAGGTACCTAACGCTACAGAATGGCACACTTAAAAATGCTGAAGATGATCAATTTTAGGTTACATGCATTTACCACAATTTAGAAATCTGCATAAGTTTCGAATTCTTACAATGGAAAAAGTGTTTCAAAAATAGCTCTCCTGGTGCTTGTTCTGGTGAAAATGAGATTGGGGAAAAAAGGAGATAGTACAAAAAAGCTGACGTTGAAAAACCAAAAATTGTCTGTCTCAACTCATCCTACATCCAACCTATTCCACCAAGGAAACTTGAAAGTGCATTTAGAACAATGCCCCTTACTGAGTCTATGTCTTGATTTGCTCTGTCAACCTCCTGACTAAAGACTCAAAGGGCTATCTTCACTGGGTCTCTCCACACTCTGTCTGGAGTCGGCTCCCTGTTTTGTGGTCAGCTCTCACTCTTCTCAGCATTCACGTGGGAGAGGGAATATCGAGCTGCACAGACTCTCCAGCCCTTAAAAGCCCATATAGCGGCAGAGACAACATACCCTCTCCACATCCCAGACATCACCCCAAAAGATGTCCACATACCTGGGAATGCACAGTCTAGGAGTGCATCTCTAGAAAAGCCTACCTCTCTAGAAAGCTACAGTTGGTACGTCTACGGTTCACGATTGGAGTTTGTATTGGTTGCAGAGCCTCAAGCATGACCCCTCATTGCCTTGCCAGTGCTACTAGGATTGAGCCAAAACCATTCAGCAGAGCCTACAATGCCCTTCAAAACCTGACCCTGCCAGCCCTCATCCTTGTGGCGCACCTCTCTCTCCCTCAATCCTGTTCTCCAGTCCTGACCTCCTTTTATTTCCTCCCAAGAGCCATATGCCTTCCAACACTGCTCAATGACGTCAGAAAAAGAAGTGAGAGGTATAAGGACTGGACAGGAAAAATGAAAGTTATCGCTGTTTTCAGATGACATGACTAAGTACACGGAAAACTTTTGTTCCATGTAATAAGCACTTAAATGGTATTTATTACGTGCCAGACATCATCCTAAGTGTTTAACACTTATTTGGTCCTCATAACAAATCGTCACGGAGCCTGGAGAGTTGTTCCATGTTAACGTAAACACCAAGAAATGCAACAACATGTCATTTGAGATTTCCTACATGGGACAGTGATGTGACCAACTTATTTGAACAAGGATTCTGTGAATCTAAGAATATGATAAACATGACTTAGCTCAGTGGATCCGAAATTTTAGAAAAGATCTTAGAATCATTGTCCAGAATATTCCGCATTCCCATGGATCATGCCGCGTCTGCATTTCACTCACTCTCTCTCTCTCTCTCTCTCTCTCTCTCTCTCTCTCTCTCTCTCTCTCTCTCTGAGTATATACGTCACCTTTTGTTGGTGGTTCCATCACAGATTATTTCTGTCAGTTCATCGGGGTCATTTCTAAAGAATTAAAAGCATATATGATCAGACTCCAAGTGACTTCATAGAGTTACACTCTTGTTTGCAATTAGTTACAAGTAGTCTTCAAGTGGTAAACTGGTTGAACCCTAAAGAATTATGTGGGTGTTAGTTATTTGGAAACTAGTATTTTAATCTTCCCTAGAAATAGGGCTTTCTATAGTTGTAACGAAGATCTTCGGCCGGTCAAAAAGCCTAATGAATGAAGATATTGAAATACAATTCTTCACTACTGAACCTTACTCTCACGTGTAATTGCATCGAGGTTGAATTTAGCTCAAAATTCAACTCCAGGTTGTAGGTACACATTTCCCCAGCTCCTCCTAATTTCCTGATCCTCAACACCCTCCACCACATCCTGACCCTTCATGTATCATGTATGTCTTTTCTGTTCCTCATACAGGGTTCAGATGACTGCAGGTCTGAGGCACGGGCTCCCTCCACTATGACGGTGGCTTGGCATTCGGGACACCAGCTTCAGATGGTGGCAGAGCTCTGGAGGCTGAGGAAAGGAGCCGAGGTCTGTTGAGCTCCATTCTCTTCTGCTGAGAGCTCCACTGCTCCCTCTCCACTGCTACCGTCTCCTTGCTCCAAATAGGATTCTCTCCTCTCCTGGCCCACTCTAGCAGAGTCTTACACACAGGCATTCTGAGAGTTTCCTCAAAGCTTTGGCTACTACTTTCTAAGGCTCACAAACAAACCGTGAGTAAGAAGTCTCCCTCTTATGACTCCTCCTTCCTTTTGCCACCTAGGCCCAACAGGAAAGAAAGTTACCTACAGAAGCTTATAGTCTCTTACGGAAACCTGTTGTTGCCATCGATGCCCCCCGTACCTTTCACCACTCAGATCACTCATGTCAACTCACCCCATCTTGTCACTGTTGCCAGACGACATTCGGGAAGAATCCATAACCCTGCCATAGAGTAAAAAACAGGTACAAAAAATAGAGTCAGACATTTTGGAAGATAATCAGGTTCTTTTTCCCAACAGAATTGCAGCACACAAAAAGTAAAGTCACGAGGAAACACGACAGAAACAAAAGCATCCGTTTCAGGGTCCAGCACTGGAACCTCTGACACAGTTTCCGGGTTCTGTATGTGCGTGTGTGCGTGTCTGTGTGTCCCTGTGTGTATCCACTGGAAAGAGAATGAAGGGAACAAGGGAGACATAGCATTCATGATTAAACCTCCTTCCTTCTTCACCATTTTGTTTCTCCTTCATGCACTCTGGAATCAATTTGGGAAACGTGAGAGGGATCTGAGTGTGTCGGGATGGGGAGGTGCATCCAAGTAAGAGCTAACACAGAGATATAGATAGAAAGAGAATACACAAGAACAATGAACATACAGTGTCAGGGCCTAGTCCCTGGTTGTTATTTGGTAGGAAAGAAACAAGTAGGAAGGTCAAGGATGACCAAATGATGATTAAAAGATTTTCTGACCTGCGTGAAGACCATGCGTTTACAATGATTCTTTTTCTTTTTCTTTTTCTCTACAGTCCTTTCAGAAAACGTTATCTGGTTATATTATCCAAAATCAAGACTTTTCACCTCAAAACTGGCTTGGGTAATCTTTTCTCTATTTATCTTTTTCTTCATCTACAAAATAAGACACTTGCAAAATGCACTTTGAGTCTGTCACCTTCACAGTATCATGCTAATATTCAGCACTGCACAAATATTATTGATTTTTGGACAGCCTGCACTCTTCACCAAATTCTTTCAAATTTCATTAATTCTGTATCTGGCAACAATATACATTAGTATATATATCTTAAAGTTCAAATACACTTAAAGGTTCTCATCAAAGTAACACACCCTGATAATTTCCAGAGAAATCATGGGTTCCTATCAAGACGCCAAATGGTACGGCATGTTGCATCCTCCTCCCAAAACTTCAGAAGTCCTAAGGAACTATGCACCCCCAGAAATAACAAGAGTGACAACCCTGGGAAATGACAGAGGCCTGAAGGCTGTCTCTTAATTGGTGGGTAGCCTGGGATTAGGGGCAGTGGGTGGCAGCCTTGAGGGGCTCAGTGTGAGGGAAAATTTTAAGGACCGTTCTTGCCTCTCCCCTGAGTTGCTTGGAAGCGATCACTTTCCTTTCTCAGCAGAAACAAGTAGCAACCACCCAGATGTAGCTAGGATAAAAGTAGAGTAGCATTAGGTTAGCTGATGAAAGCAGGGAAGGGCTGAACAATCCTTGATCCTTCACTCCTCCACCTCCTCCGTCTCCCAAGCCCCAGGTGACAACCTCAAATGCCTCCTCAAATGCCGCTTTCCCCAAGAGCTCAAAGGTGACAGATCCTGACCACAGGAGTTGAGTGGTCACAGTGTTTCACGGTTTCTGAGACTGTCTGCGCCTGGGGCCATCACCTCCCCTCATACTAAACTTACTTAGAAAAACACACCTTAGGTCCTAGGTCTCAACAAAGGTGACTATATAATACAGCACCCAAGAGAGGACACTTCTGAGAGTGAAAAGGACACACTATTAATAATTATTCTGAGATAACAGCCACAGACTGAGATGGTCCCAAGCAAAACGTTAGCCCTTCTCTAATACAAGATGCCAGACAGAGTAGCCAACAGCCACAAGGAATGAAAGCTCACAAGTCAAAACAATTACATACCTGAGGAGTACAACGACTGAAAAAGAAATACAACAAAGTGAGCAACATATACCATTTGAAGTAGAACTACTGGAACATACTGGAACATAAGCATGACAAATACACTTAAAGATACAAGGGAAGATGTTAGTAGCACGAAGCGACAATGAGAAACCATAAGGAAAACCTCATGAGGAAATAGGTGTAAAAGTACGATTGTTAAAGACTTAAGTCGTGGGATAAATAGCAGTGTGGATACATGAGAACAGCAAATTATTTAGACATGGAAAATGACATTGAGAAACTCTCCCAGAAAACACAATAAAACAATAAAGTGAGAGAATATTTAAAAGAACAGCAGTGTGATATGGTGGGTAAAATAAGACATCTAACATCTGAAATAAACGAAATCCAAGACATCTAAGACGGAAAAAAAAGAAAACAGAGAAGAGGAAATATTCAAAAACTAATGAAGATAAATTTCACAAAGTTAAAGAAGGAAGTAAAAAATTATCTGTCAAGGATCCATGGAAATGAAGAGAAAATTCTAAAAGCTTCCAAAAAGAGCAAAGAAAATAAGAACAGACTGACACGATCTCTCTCTAGAGCAAACAGAACACATCTTGTTTGAGAGCACACAAGTGACATTTATGAAAACAGACAACATATTTGGACATAAACAAAGCATTAATAACGTGCGCGGGAGCAATATCATATAGATTTTCTCTGACCGTATCGCAACTGCAATAGCTTTTTAAAAGTCAACATAATATCAAAGAAGAAAAAAGTTGAAGGACTGACATGAGCCAATGTCAAAATTCACTATAAAGCTACAGCAATCAAGACAGTGCGGTACTGGCGAAAGAACAGACAAATGGACCAAAGGAGCAGAACAGAGAGCCTAGAAATAGATGCCCGTTAACATACTCCACCGTTCTTTGACAAAGGAGCACAGACCATACAATGGAGCAAAGACAGTCTTATCAACGAATGGTGCTGGAAGAACTGGACATCCACGTGCGAGACAATGAACGTGCACATGGACCTTTACACCTTTACAAAACGGAAATCAAAATGCATTATAGACCCACATGTAAAAAGCAAAACTCTAGAATTCCTAGAAGACAATAACACGGAAGAAAACCGAGATGACCTCTTTAGAAACATGACTTTCTAGATATGACAGCAAAATCAAGATCATGAAAGGAATAACTGATAAGCTGGACTTCATTAACATTTTAAACTGCTGCTCCACAAGACACAATGTCAAGAGGATAAAAACACAAGCCACAGACTGGGAGAAAACATTTGCAAAAGGCACAGTTGATAAAGGAATAACAAATATACAAATACGCAAAGAAATCTTAAAACTAAACAACAAGAACACGCACAACCAGATTAAAAAATGGGGCAAACAACTTAACAGACATCTGGCCAAAGAAGACATAAAAATGGCAACTAAGAGTACGAGACGATGCTCCACATCATATGGCTCCAGGGAAATGCAAATTGAACAACAATGAGATACCACTACACACCTGTTAGAATAGTCAAAATATGGAACACTAACAACAGCAATTGCTGACAAGCATGTGGAGCAATGGAGACACTCATTCAGTATTGGTGGCAAGGCAAAACGGAACAGCCACTCTGGAAGGCAGTTTAGGGGTTTCTTACAAAACTAAGCATAACCCTTAACGTACGATCCAGCTTAACATACGCTCCTTGGTATTTACCCCAACGAGTTCAAAACTTACACGCAGATGAAAACCTGCGCACAAATGCTGATAGCAGCTTTACTCGTAATCGCCAAAAAGCGGAAGCAACCAAGATGTCCTGCACCAGATGAACGGCTGAACAAACCGTGGTACATCTAGTCAACGGCATATTATTCAGCGCTAAAAAGCAACGAGCTATCAAGCTGTGAAAAGAAACCTTACATGCATGTTACTTTGTGAAAGAAGCCAATCTGAAAAGGTTGCATACTGTATGAGGCCAACTATATGACATTCTGGAAGTGGCAAAATTGGGGCGACAGGAAGAGATCCGTGGTTGCCAGGAGTTGGCGGGGAGAAGGATGAATAGGCGGAGCACAAAGGATTTTTAGGGCAGTGAAAATACTCCATCGTTATGAAACTCTAATGACAGATTCATGTCATTCTACTTTTATCCAAACCCATAGAATGTATGACACCAAGAGTGAGTCGCAATGTAAACCATAAATCAGATAATATTCCATTATGGCTTTCATTTTCCAATTCTGGTAATCGTATTATGGTTACGGAAGTGAAAATTTTCTGATTTTGATCACTGTGCTGTGGTTAGGTGTCCCTGAAGGTAGAAAAATAAAACTGAAATATTCAGGAGTAAAGGGTATGTGGTCTGCATTTTCTCTCTAATGATTCAGGAATAGAGCCTAAGTGTGTAGGAAGGTGTGTGTCACGTGTGTGTCTATCAAACATCTTCTGCCTCAACTCACATAAAAATCAGGTCTAGATACAGGTATATTGAGAGAGAGAGCTCTTTCTATGTGTATATCTATATCTAAACGTATTTTCTTTCTCTCTCTCTCTTTCTATATATATCTATAGATCGATAGATCGATAGATAGATAGATTTATGTCTATATACCTACATATCCATATGATGGGAATAACAAAGGAAATGTGACAAAATGTTAACAATTGGAAATGTAAGTAAAGGGTATACTGGAGCTTTTGGAACCATTTGCGAGAAATTTCTGTATGTGTTGGAATATTGTTCAGTCTTAAAAAGAAATGAAATTCTGACACATGCTGCAACATGGATTGACTTTGAGGGCATTGTGCTAAATGAAATAACTAGTCACAAGAAGACAAATTTTGCGTGATTCCACTGACATGACATACCTAGAGTAGTCAAACTCACAGAGACAGAAGGTAGAATGGTGGTTGCCAAGAGCTTGGGAAAGGGGCAACGGGGAGAGTAGTTTAATGTGTACAGAGTTTCAGTTTTGCAAGACGAGAAGAGTTCTGCAGGTTGGCTGCACAACAATATGAAGGTACCTAACGCTACAGAATGGCACACTTAAAAATGCTGAAGATGATCAATTTTAGGTTACATGCATTTACCACAATTTAGAAATCTGCATAAGTTTCGAATTCTTACAATGGAAAAAGTGTTTCAAAAATAGCTCTCCTGGTGCTTGTTCTGGTGAAAATGAGATTGGGGAAAAAAGGAGATAGTACAAAAAAGCTGACGTTGAAAAACCAAAAATTGTCTGTCTCAACTCATCCTACATCCAACCTATTCCACCAAGGAAACTTGAAAGTGCATTTAGAACAATGCCCCTTACTGAGTCTATGTCTTGATTTGCTCTGTCAACCTCCTGACTAAAGACTCAAAGGGCTATCTTCACTGGGTCTCTCCACACTCTGTCTGGAGTCGGCTCCCTGTTTTGTGGTCAGCTCTCACTCTTCTCAGCATTCACGTGGGAGAGGGAATATCGAGCTGCACAGACTCTCCAGCCCTTAAAAGCCCATATAGCGGCAGAGACAACATACCCTCTCCACATCCCAGACATCACCCCAAAAGATGTCCACATACCTGGGAATGCACAGTCTAGGAGTGCATCTCTAGAAAAGCCTACCTCTCTAGAAAGCTACAGTTGGTACGTCTACGGTTCACGATTGGAGTTTGTATTGGTTGCAGAGCCTCAAGCATGACCCCTCATTGCCTTGCCAGTGCTACTAGGATTGAGCCAAAACCATTCAGCAGAGCCTACAATGCCCTTCAAAACCTGACCCTGCCAGCCCTCATCCTTGTGGCGCACCTCTCTCTCCCTCAATCCTGTTCTCCAGTCCTGACCTCCTTTTATTTCCTCCCAAGAGCCATATGCCTTCCAACACTGCTCAATGACGTCAGAAAAAGAAGTGAGAGGTATAAGGACTGGACAGGAAAAATGAAAGTTATCGCTGTTTTCAGATGACATGACTAAGTACACGGAAAACTTTTGTTCCATGTAATAAGCACTTAAATGGTATTTATTACGTGCCAGACATCATCCTAAGTGTTTAACACTTATTTGGTCCTCATAACAAATCGTCACGGAGCCTGGAGAGTTGTTCCATGTTAACGTAAACACCAAGAAATGCAACAACATGTCATTTGAGATTTCCTACATGGGACAGTGATGTGACCAACTTATTTGAACAAGGATTCTGTGAATCTAAGAATATGATAAACATGACTTAGCTCAGTGGATCCGAAATTTTAGAAAAGATCTTAGAATCATTGTCCAGAATATTCCGCATTCCCATGGATCATGCCGCGTCTGCATTTCACTCACTCTCTCTCTCTCTCTCTCTCTCTCTCTCTCTCTCTCTCTCTCTCTCTCTCTCTGAGTATATACGTCACCTTTTGTTGGTGGTTCCATCACAGATTATTTCTGTCAGTTCATCGGGGTCATTTCTAAAGAATTAAAAGCATATATGATCAGACTCCAAGTGACTTCATAGAGTTACACTCTTGTTTGCAATTAGTTACAAGTAGTCTTCAAGTGGTAAACTGGTTGAACCCTAAAGAATTATGTGGGTGTTAGTTATTTGGAAACTAGTATTTTAATCTTCCCTAGAAATAGGGCTTTCTATAGTTGTAACGGAGATCTTCGGCCGGTCAAAAAGCCTAATGAATGAAGATATTGAAATACAATTCTTCACTACTGAACCTTACTCTCACGTGTAATTGCATCGAGGTTGAATTTAGCTCAAAATTCAACTCCAGGTTGTAGGCACACATTTCCCCAGCTCCTCCTAATTTCCTGATCCTCAACACCCTCCACCACATCCTGACCCTTCATGTATCATGTATGTCTTTTCTGTTCCTCATACAGGGTTCAGATGACTGCAGGTCTGAGGCACGGGCTCCCTCCACTATGACGGTGGCTTGGCATTCGGGACACCAGCTTCAGATGGTGGCAGAGCTCTGGAGGCTGAGGAAAGGAGCCGAGGTCTGTTGAGCTCCATTCTCTTCTGCTGAGAGCTCCACTGCTCCCTCTCCACTGCTACCGTCTCCTTGCTCCAAATAGGATTCTCTCCTCTCCTGGCCCACTCTAGCAGAGTCTTACACACAGGCATTCTGAGAGTTTCCTCAAAGCTTTGGCTACTACTTTCTAAGGCTCACAAACAAACCGTGAGTAAGAAGTCTCCCTCTTATGACTCCTCCTTCCTTTTGCCACCTAGGCCCAACAGGAAAGAAAGTTACCTACAGAAGCTTATAGTCTCTTACGGAAACCTGTTGTTGCCATCGATGCCCCCCGTACCTTTCACCACTCAGATCACTCATGTCAACTCACCCCATCTTGTCACTGTTGCCAGACGACATTCGGGAAGAATCCATAACCCTGCCATAGAGTAAAAAACAGGTACAAAAAATAGAGTCAGACATTTTGGAAGATAATCAGGTTCTTTTTCCCAACAGAATTGCAGCACACAAAAAGTAAAGTCACGAGGAAACACGACAGAAACAAAAGCATCCGTTTCAGGGTCCAGCACTGGAACCTCTGACACAGTTTCCGGGTTCTGTATGTGCGTGTGTGCGTGTCTGTGTGTCCCTGTGTGTATCCACTGGAAAGAGAATGAAGGGAACAAGGGAGACATAGCATTCATGATTAAACCTCCTTCCTTCTTCACCATTTTGTTTCTCCTTCATGCACTCTGGAATCAATTTGGGAAACGTGAGAGGGATCTGAGTGTGTCGGGATGGGGAGGTGCATCCAAGTAAGAGCTAACACAGAGATATAGATAGAAAGAGAATACACAAGAACAATGAACATACAGTGTCAGGGCCTAGTCCCTGGTTGTTATTTGGTAGGAAAGAAACAAGTAGGAAGGTCAAGGATGACCAAATGATGATTAAAAGATTTTCTGACCTGCGTGAAGACCATGCGTTTACAATGATTCTTTTTCTTTTTCTTTTTCTCTACAGTCCTTTCAGAAAACGTTATCTGGTTATATTATCCAAAATCAAGACTTTTCACCTCAAAACTGGCTTGGGTAATCTTTTCTCTATTTATCTTTTTCTTCATCTACAAAATAAGACACTTGCAAAATGCACTTTGAGTCTGTCACCTTCACAGTATCATGCTAATATTCAGCACTGCACAAATATTATTGATTTTTGGACAGCCTGCACTCTTCACCAAATTCTTTCAAATTTCATTAATTCTGTATCTGGCAACAATATACATTAGTATATATATCTTAAAGTTCAAATACACTTAAAGGTTCTCATCAAAGTAACACACCCTGATAATTTCCAGAGAAATCATGGGTTCCTATCAAGACGCCAAATGGTACGGCATGTTGCATCCTCCTCCCAAAACTTCAGAAGTCCTAAGGAACTATGCACCCCCAGAAATAACAAGAGTGACAACCCTGGGAAATGACAGAGGCCTGAAGGCTGTCTCTTAATTGGTGGGTAGCCTGGGATTAGGGGCAGTGGGTGGCAGCCTTGAGGGGCTCAGTGTGAGGGAAAATTTTAAGGACCGTTCTTGCCTCTCCCCTGAGTTGCTTGGAAGCGATCACTTTCCTTTCTCAGCAGAAACAAGTAGCAACCACCCAGATGTAGCTAGGATAAAAGTAGAGTAGCATTAGGTTAGCTGATGAAAGCAGGGAAGGGCTGAACAATCCTTGATCCTTCACTCCTCCACCTCCTCCGTCTCCCAAGCCCCAGGTGACAACCTCAAATGCCTCCTCAAATGCCGCTTTCCCCAAGAGCTCAAAGGTGACAGATCCTGACCACAGGAGTTGAGTGGTCACAGTGTTTCACGGTTTCTGAGACTGTCTGCGCCTGGGGCCATCACCTCCCCTCATACTAAACTTACTTAGAAAAACACACCTTAGGTCCTAGGTCTCAACAAAGGTGACTATATAATACAGCACCCAAGAGAGGACACTTCTGAGAGTGAAAAGGACACACTATTAATAATTATTCTGAGATAACAGCCACAGACTGAGATGGTCCCAAGCAAAACGTTAGCCCTTCTCTAATACAAGATGCCAGACAGAGTAGCCAACAGCCACAAGGAATGAAAGCTCACAAGTCAAAACAATTACATACCTGAGGAGTACAACGACTGAAAAAGAAATACAACAAAGTGAGCAACATATACCATTTGAAGTAGAACTACTGGAACATACTGGAACATAAGCATGACAAATACACTTAAAGATACAAGGGAAGATGTTAGTAGCACGAAGCGACAATGAGAAACCATAAGGAAAACCTCATGAGGAAATAGGTGTAAAAGTACGATTGTTAAAGACTTAAGTCGTGGGATAAATAGCAGTGTGGATACATGAGAACAGCAAATTATTTAGACATGGAAAATGACATTGAGAAACTCTCCCAGAAAACACAATAAAACAATAAAGTGAGAGAATATTTAAAAGAACAGCAGTGTGATATGGTGGGTAAAATAAGACATCTAACATCTGAAATAAACGAAATCCAAGACATCTAAGACGGAAAAAAAAGAAAACAGAGAAGAGGAAATATTCAAAAACTAATGAAGATAAATTTCACAAAGTTAAAGAAGGAAGTAAAAAATTATCTGTCAAGGATCCATGGAAATGAAGAGAAAATTCTAAAAGCTTCCAAAAAGAGCAAAGAAAATAAGAACAGACTGACACGATCTCTCTCTAGAGCAAACAGAACACATCTTGTTTGAGAGCACACAAGTGACATTTATGAAAACAGACAACATATTTGGACATAAACAAAGCATTAATAACGTGCGCGGGAGCAATATCATATAGATTTTCTCTGACCGTATCGCAACTGCAATAGCTTTTTAAAAGTCAACATAATATCAAAGAAGAAAAAAGTTGAAGGACTGACATGAGCCAATGTCAAAATTCACTATAAAGCTACAGCAATCAAGACAGTGCGGTACTGGCGAAAGAACAGACAAATGGACCAAAGGAGCAGAACAGAGAGCCTAGAAATAGATGCCCGTTAACATACTCCACCGTTCTTTGACAAAGGAGCACAGACCATACAATGGAGCAAAGACAGTCTTATCAACGAATGGTGCTGGAAGAACTGGACATCCACGTGCGAGACAATGAACGTGCACATGGACCTTTACACCTTTACAAAACGGAAATCAAAATGCATTATAGACCCACATGTAAAAAGCAAAACTCTAGAATTCCTAGAAGACAATAACACGGAAGAAAACCGAGATGACCTCTTTAGAAACATGACTTTCTAGATATGACAGCAAAATCAAGATCATGAAAGGAATAACTGATAAGCTGGACTTCATTAACATTTTAAACTGCTGCTCCACAAGACACAATGTCAAGAGGATAAAAACACAAGCCACAGACTGGGAGAAAACATTTGCAAAAGGCACAGTTGATAAAGGAATAACAAATATACAAATACGCAAAGAAATCTTAAAACTAAACAACAAGAACACGCACAACCAGATTAAAAAATGGGGCAAACAACTTAACAGACATCTGGCCAAAGAAGACATAAAAATGGCAACTAAGAGTACGAGACGATGCTCCACATCATATGGCTCCAGGGAAATGCAAATTGAACAACAATGAGATACCACTACACACCTGTTAGAATAGTCAAAATATGGAACACTAACAACAGCAATTGCTGACAAGCATGTGGAGCAATGGAGACACTCATTCAGTATTGGTGGCAAGGCAAAACGGAACAGCCACTCTGGAAGGCAGTTTAGGGGTTTCTTACAAAACTAAGCATAACCCTTAACGTACGATCCAGCTTAACATACGCTCCTTGGTATTTACCCCAACGAGTTCAAAACTTACACGCAGATGAAAACCTGCGCACAAATGCTGATAGCAGCTTTACTCGTAATCGCCAAAAAGCGGAAGCAACCAAGATGTCCTGCACCAGATGAACGGCTGAACAAACCGTGGTACATCTAGTCAACGGCATATTATTCAGCGCTAAAAAGCAACGAGCTATCAAGCTGTGAAAAGAAACCTTACATGCATGTTACTTTGTGAAAGAAGCCAATCTGAAAAGGTTGCATACTGTATGAGGCCAACTATATGACATTCTGGAAGTGGCAAAATTGGGGCGACAGGAAGAGATCCGTGGTTGCCAGGAGTTGGCGGGGAGAAGGATGAATAGGCGGAGCACAAAGGATTTTTAGGGCAGTGAAAATACTCCATCGTTATGAAACTCTAATGACAGATTCATGTCATTCTACTTTTATCCAAACCCATAGAATGTATGACACCAAGAGTGAGTCGCAATGTAAACCATAAATCAGATAATATTCCATTATGGCTTTCATTTTCCAATTCTGGTAATCGTATTATGGTTACGGAAGTGAAAATTTTCTGATTTTGATCACTGTGCTGTGGTTAGGTGTCCCTGAAGGTAGAAAAATAAAACTGAAATATTCAGGAGTAAAGGGTATGTGGTCTGCATTTTCTCTCTAATGATTCAGGAATAGAGCCTAAGTGTGTAGGAAGGTGTGTGTCACGTGTGTGTCTATCAAACATCTTCTGCCTCAACTCACATAAAAATCAGGTCTAGATACAGGTATATTGAGAGAGAGAGCTCTTTCTATGTGTATATCTATATCTAAACGTATTTTCTTTCTCTCTCTCTCTTTCTATATATATCTATAGATCGATAGATCGATAGATAGATAGATTTATGTCTATATACCTACATATCCATATGATGGGAATAACAAAGGAAATGTGACAAAATGTTAACAATTGGAAATGTAAGTAAAGGGTATACTGGAGCTTTTGGAACCATTTGCGAGAAATTTCTGTATGTGTTGGAATATTGTTCAGTCTTAAAAAGAAATGAAATTCTGACACATGCTGCAACATGGATTGACTTTGAGGGCATTGTGCTAAATGAAATAACTAGTCACAAGAAGACAAATTTTGCGTGATTCCACTGACATGACATACCTAGAGTAGTCAAACTCACAGAGACAGAAGGTAGAATGGTGGTTGCCAAGAGCTTGGGAAAGGGGCAACGGGGAGAGTAGTTTAATGTGTACAGAGTTTCAGTTTTGCAAGACGAGAAGAGTTCTGCAGGTTGGCTGCACAACAATATGAAGGTACCTAACGCTACAGAATGGCACACTTAAAAATGCTGAAGATGATCAATTTTAGGTTACATGCATTTACCACAATTTAGAAATCTGCATAAGTTTCGAATTCTTACAATGGAAAAAGTGTTTCAAAAATAGCTCTCCTGGTGCTTGTTCTGGTGAAAATGAGATTGGGGAAAAAAGGAGATAGTACAAAAAAGCTGACGTTGAAAAACCAAAAATTGTCTGTCTCAACTCATCCTACATCCAACCTATTCCACCAAGGAAACTTGAAAGTGCATTTAGAACAATGCCCCTTACTGAGTCTATGTCTTGATTTGCTCTGTCAACCTCCTGACTAAAGACTCAAAGGGCTATCTTCACTGGGTCTCTCCACACTCTGTCTGGAGTCGGCTCCCTGTTTTGTGGTCAGCTCTCACTCTTCTCAGCATTCACGTGGGAGAGGGAATATCGAGCTGCACAGACTCTCCAGCCCTTAAAAGCCCATATAGCGGCAGAGACAACATACCCTCTCCACATCCCAGACATCACCCCAAAAGATGTCCACATACCTGGGAATGCACAGTCTAGGAGTGCATCTCTAGAAAAGCCTACCTCTCTAGAAAGCTACAGTTGGTACGTCTACGGTTCACGATTGGAGTTTGTATTGGTTGCAGAGCCTCAAGCATGACCCCTCATTGCCTTGCCAGTGCTACTAGGATTGAGCCAAAACCATTCAGCAGAGCCTACAATGCCCTTCAAAACCTGACCCTGCCAGCCCTCATCCTTGTGGCGCACCTCTCTCTCCCTCAATCCTGTTCTCCAGTCCTGACCTCCTTTTATTTCCTCCCAAGAGCCATATGCCTTCCAACACTGCTCAATGACGTCAGAAAAAGAAGTGAGAGGTATAAGGACTGGACAGGAAAAATGAAAGTTATCGCTGTTTTCAGATGACATGACTAAGTACACGGAAAACTTTTGTTCCATGTAATAAGCACTTAAATGGTATTTATTACGTGCCAGACATCATCCTAAGTGTTTAACACTTATTTGGTCCTCATAACAAATCGTCACGGAGCCTGGAGAGTTGTTCCATGTTAACGTAAACACCAAGAAATGCAACAACATGTCATTTGAGATTTCCTACATGGGACAGTGATGTGACCAACTTATTTGAACAAGGATTCTGTGAATCTAAGAATATGATAAACATGACTTAGCTCAGTGGATCCGAAATTTTAGAAAAGATCTTAGAATCATTGTCCAGAATATTCCGCATTCCCATGGATCATGCCGCGTCTGCATTTCACTCACTCTCTCTCTCTCTCTCTCTCTCTCTCTCTCTCTCTCTCTCTCTCTCTCTCTCTCTCTGAGTATATACGTCACCTTTTGTTGGTGGTTCCATCACAGATTATTTCTGTCAGTTCATCGGGGTCATTTCTAAAGAATTAAAAGCATATATGATCAGACTCCAAGTGACTTCATAGAGTTACACTCTTGTTTGCAATTAGTTACAAGTAGTCTTCAAGTGGTAAACTGGTTGAACCCTAAAGAATTATGTGGGTGTTAGTTATTTGGAAACTAGTATTTTAATCTTCCCTAGAAATAGGGCTTTCTATAGTTGTAACGAAGATCTTCGGCCGGTCAAAAAGCCTAATGAATGAAGATATTGAAATACAATTCTTCACTACTGAACCTTACTCTCACGTGTAATTGCATCGAGGTTGAATTTAGCTCAAAATTCAACTCCAGGTTGTAGGTACACATTTCCCCAGCTCCTCCTAATTTCCTGATCCTCAACACCCTCCACCACATCCTGACCCTTCATGTATCATGTATGTCTTTTCTGTTCCTCATACAGGGTTCAGATGACTGCAGGTCTGAGGCACGGGCTCCCTCCACTATGACGGTGGCTTGGCATTCGGGACACCAGCTTCAGATGGTGGCAGAGCTCTGGAGGCTGAGGAAAGGAGCCGAGGTCTGTTGAGCTCCATTCTCTTCTGCTGAGAGCTCCACTGCTCCCTCTCCACTGCTACCGTCTCCTTGCTCCAAATAGGATTCTCTCCTCTCCTGGCCCACTCTAGCAGAGTCTTACACACAGGCATTCTGAGAGTTTCCTCAAAGCTTTGGCTACTACTTTCTAAGGCTCACAAACAAACCGTGAGTAAGAAGTCTCCCTCTTATGACTCCTCCTTCCTTTTGCCACCTAGGCCCAACAGGAAAGAAAGTTACCTACAGAAGCTTATAGTCTCTTACGGAAACCTGTTGTTGCCATCGATGCCCCCCGTACCTTTCACCACTCAGATCACTCATGTCAACTCACCCCATCTTGTCACTGTTGCCAGACGACATTCGGGAAGAATCCATAACCCTGCCATAGAGTAAAAAACAGGTACAAAAAATAGAGTCAGACATTTTGGAAGATAATCAGGTTCTTTTTCCCAACAGAATTGCAGCACACAAAAAGTAAAGTCACGAGGAAACACGACAGAAACAAAAGCATCCGTTTCAGGGTCCAGCACTGGAACCTCTGACACAGTTTCCGGGTTCTGTATGTGCGTGTGTGCGTGTCTGTGTGTCCCTGTGTGTATCCACTGGAAAGAGAATGAAGGGAACAAGGGAGACATAGCATTCATGATTAAACCTCCTTCCTTCTTCACCATTTTGTTTCTCCTTCATGCACTCTGGAATCAATTTGGGAAACGTGAGAGGGATCTGAGTGTGTCGGGATGGGGAGGTGCATCCAAGTAAGAGCTAACACAGAGATATAGATAGAAAGAGAATACACAAGAACAATGAACATACAGTGTCAGGGCCTAGTCCCTGGTTGTTATTTGGTAGGAAAGAAACAAGTAGGAAGGTCAAGGATGACCAAATGATGATTAAAAGATTTTCTGACCTGCGTGAAGACCATGCGTTTACAATGATTCTTTTTCTTTTTCTTTTTCTCTACAGTCCTTTCAGAAAACGTTATCTGGTTATATTATCCAAAATCAAGACTTTTCACCTCAAAACTGGCTTGGGTAATCTTTTCTCTATTTATCTTTTTCTTCATCTACAAAATAAGACACTTGCAAAATGCACTTTGAGTCTGTCACCTTCACAGTATCATGCTAATATTCAGCACTGCACAAATATTATTGATTTTTGGACAGCCTGCACTCTTCACCAAATTCTTTCAAATTTCATTAATTCTGTATCTGGCAACAATATACATTAGTATATATATCTTAAAGTTCAAATACACTTAAAGGTTCTCATCAAAGTAACACACCCTGATAATTTCCAGAGAAATCATGGGTTCCTATCAAGACGCCAAATGGTACGGCATGTTGCATCCTCCTCCCAAAACTTCAGAAGTCCTAAGGAACTATGCACCCCCAGAAATAACAAGAGTGACAACCCTGGGAAATGACAGAGGCCTGAAGGCTGTCTCTTAATTGGTGGGTAGCCTGGGATTAGGGGCAGTGGGTGGCAGCCTTGAGGGGCTCAGTGTGAGGGAAAATTTTAAGGACCGTTCTTGCCTCTCCCCTGAGTTGCTTGGAAGCGATCACTTTCCTTTCTCAGCAGAAACAAGTAGCAACCACCCAGATGTAGCTAGGATAAAAGTAGAGTAGCATTAGGTTAGCTGATGAAAGCAGGGAAGGGCTGAACAATCCTTGATCCTTCACTCCTCCACCTCCTCCGTCTCCCAAGCCCCAGGTGACAACCTCAAATGCCTCCTCAAATGCCGCTTTCCCCAAGAGCTCAAAGGTGACAGATCCTGACCACAGGAGTTGAGTGGTCACAGTGTTTCACGGTTTCTGAGACTGTCTGCGCCTGGGGCCATCACCTCCCCTCATACTAAACTTACTTAGAAAAACACACCTTAGGTCCTAGGTCTCAACAAAGGTGACTATATAATACAGCACCCAAGAGAGGACACTTCTGAGAGTGAAAAGGACACACTATTAATAATTATTCTGAGATAACAGCCACAGACTGAGATGGTCCCAAGCAAAACGTTAGCCCTTCTCTAATACAAGATGCCAGACAGAGTAGCCAACAGCCACAAGGAATGAAAGCTCACAAGTCAAAACAATTACATACCTGAGGAGTACAACGACTGAAAAAGAAATACAACAAAGTGAGCAACATATACCATTTGAAGTAGAACTACTGGAACATACTGGAACATAAGCATGACAAATACACTTAAAGATACAAGGGAAGATGTTAGTAGCACGAAGTGACAATGAGAAACCATAAGGAAAACCTCATGAGGAAATAGGTGTAAAAGTACGATTGTTAAAGACTTAAGTCGTGGGATAAATAGCAGTGTGGATACATGAGAACAGCAAATTATTTAGACATGGAAAATGACATTGAGAAACTCTCCCAGAAAACACAATAAAACAATAAAGTGAGAGAATATTTAAAAGAACAGCAGTGTGATATGGTGGGTAAAAAAAGACATCTAACATCTGAAATAAACGAAATCCAAGACATCTAAGACGGAAAAAAAAGAAAACAGAGAAGAGGAAATATTCAAAAACTAATGAAGATAAATTTCACAAAGTTAAAGAAGGAAGTAAAAAATTATCTGTCAAGGATCCATGGAAATGAAGAGAAAATTCTAAAAGCTTCCAAAAAGAGCAAAGAAAATAAGAACAGACTGACACGATCTCTCTCTAGAGCAAACAGAACACATCTTGTTTGAGAGCACACAAGTGACATTTATGAAAACAGACAACATATTTGGACATAAACAAAGCATTAATAACGTGCGCGGGAGCAATATCATATAGATTTTCTCTGACCGTATCGCAACTGCAATAGCTTTTTAAAAGTCAACATAATATCAAAGAAGAAAAAAGTTGAAGGACTGACATGAGCCAATGTCAAAATTCACTATAAAGCTACAGCAATCAAGACAGTGTGGTACTGGCGAAAGAACAGACAAATGGACCAAAGGAGCAGAACAGAGAGCCTAGAAATAGATGCCCGTTAACATACTCCACCGTTCTTTGACAAAGGAGCACAGACCATACAATGGAGCAAAGACAGTCTTATCAACGAATGGTGCTGGAAGAACTGGACATCCACGTGCGAGACAATGAACGTGCACATGGACCTTTACACCTTTACAAAACGGAAATCAAAATGCATTATAGACCCACATGTAAAAAGCAAAACTCTAGAATTCCTAGAAGACAATAACACGGAAGAAAACCGAGATGACCTCTTTAGAAACATGACTTTCTAGATGTGACAGCAAAATCAAGATCATGAAAGGAATAACTGATAAGCTGGACTTCATTAACATTTTAAACTGCTGCTCCACAAGACACAATGTCAAGAGGATAAAAACACAAGCCACAGACTGGGAGAAAACATTTGCAAAAGGCACAGTTGATAAAGGAATAACAAATATACAAATACGCAAAGAAATCTTAAAACTAAACAACAAGAACACGCACAACCAGATTAAAAAATGGGGCAAACAACTTAACAGACATCTGGCCAAAGAAGACATAAAAATGGCAACTAAGAGTACGAGACGATGCTCCACATCATATGGCTCCAGGGAAATGCAAATTGAACAACAATGAGATACCACTACACACCTGTTAGAATAGTCAAAATATGGAACACTAACAACAGCAATTGCTGACAAGCATGTGGAGCAATGGAGACACTCATTCAGTATTGGTGGCAAGGCAAAACGGAACAGCCACTCTGGAAGGCAGTTTAGGGGTTTCTTACAAAACTAAGCATAACCCTTAACGTACGATCCAGCTTAACATACGCTCCTTGGTATTTACCCCAACGAGTTCAAAACTTACATGCAGATGAAAACCTGCGCACAAATGCTGATAGCAGCTTTACTTGTAGTCGCCAAAAAGCGGAAGCAACCAAGATGTCCTGCACCAGATGAACGGATGAACAAACCGTGGTACATCTAGTCAACGGCATATTATTCAGCGCTAAAAAGCAACGAGCTATCAAGCTGTGAAAAGAAACCTTACATGCATGTTACTTTGTGAGAGAAGCCAATCTGAAAAGGTTGCATACTGTATGAGGCCAACTATATGACATTCTGGAAGTGGCAAAATTGGGGCGACAGGAAGAGATCCGTGGTTGCCAGGAGTTGGCGGGGAGAAGGATGAATAGGCGGAGCACAAAGGATTTTTAGGGCAGTGAAAATACTCCATCGTTATGAAACTCTAATGACAGATTCATGTCATTCTACTTTTATCCAAACCCATAGAATGTATGACACCAAGAGTGAGTCGCAATGTAAACCATAAATCAGATAATATTCCATTATGGCTTTCATTTTCCAATTCTGGTAATCGTATTATGGTTACGGAAGTGAAAATTTTCTGATTTTGATCACTGTGCTGTGGTTAGGTGTCCCTGAAGGTAGAAAAATAAAACTGAAATATTCAGGAGTAAAGGGTATGTGGTCTGCATTTTCTCTCTAATGATTCAGGAATAGAGCCTAAGTGTGTAGGAAGGTGTGTGTCACGTGTGTGTCTATCAAACATCTTCTGCCTCAACTCACATAAAAATCAGGTCTAGATACAGGTATATTGAGAGAGAGAGCTCTTTCTATGTGTATATCTATATCTAAACGTATTTTCTTTCTCTCTCTCTCTTTCTATATATATCTATAGATCGATAGATCGATAGATAGATAGATTTATGTCTATATACCTACATATCCATATGATGGGAATAACAAAGGAAATGTGACAAAATGTTAACAATTGGAAATGTAAGTAAAGGGTATACTGGAGCTTTTGGAACCATTTGCGAGAAATTTCTGTATGTGTTGGAATATTGTTCAGTCTTAAAAAGAAATGAAATTCTGACACATGCTGCAACATGGATTGACTTTGAGGGCATTGTGCTAAATGAAATAACTAGTCACAAGAAGACAAATTTTGCGTGATTCCACTGACATGACATACCTAGAGTAGTCAAACTCACAGAGACAGAAGGTAGAATGGTGGTTGCCAAGAGCTTGGGAAAGGGGCAACGGGGAGAGTAGTTTAATGTGTACAGAGTTTCAGTTTTGCAAGACGAGAAGAGTTCTGCAGGTTGGCTGCACAACAATATGAAGGTACCTAACGCTACAGAATGGCACACTTAAAAATGCTGAAGATGATCAATTTTAGGTTACATGCATTTACCACAATTTAGAAATCTGCATAAGTTTCGAATTCTTACAATGGAAAAAGTGTTTCAAAAATAGCTCTCCTGGTGCTTGTTCTGGTGAAAATGAGATTGGGGAAAAAAGGAGATAGTACAAAAAAGCTGACGTTGAAAAACCAAAAATTGTCTGTCTCAACTCATCCTACATCCAACCTATTCCACCAAGGAAACTTGAAAGTGCATTTAGAACAATGCCCCTTACTGAGTCTATGTCTTGATTTGCTCTGTCAACCTCCTGACTAAAGACTCAAAGGGCTATCTTCACTGGGTCTCTCCACACTCTGTCTGGAGTCGGCTCCCTGTTTTGTGGTCAGCTCTCACTCTTCTCAGCATTCACGTGGGAGAGGGAATATCGAGCTGCACAGACTCTCCAGCCCTTAAAAGCCCATATAGCGGCAGAGACAACATACCCTCTCCACATCCCAGACATCACCCCAAAAGATGTCCACATACCTGGGAATGCACAGTCTAGGAGTGCATCTCTAGAAAAGCCTACCTCTCTAGAAAGCTACAGTTGGTACGTCTACGGTTCACGATTGGAGTTTGTATTGGTTGCAGAGCCTCAAGCATGACCCCTCATTGCCTTGCCAGTGCTACTAGGATTGAGCCAAAACCATTCAGCAGAGCCTACAATGCCCTTCAAAACCTGACCCTGCCAGCCCTCATCCTTGTGGCGCACCTCTCTCTCCCTCAATCCTGTTCTCCAGTCCTGACCTCCTTTTATTTCCTCCCAAGAGCCATATGCCTTCCAACACTGCTCAATGACGTCAGAAAAAGAAGTGAGAGGTATAAGGACTGGACAGGAAAAATGAAAGTTATCGCTGTTTTCAGATGACATGACTAAGTACACGGAAAACTTTTGTTCCATGTAATAAGCACTTAAATGGTATTTATTACGTGCCAGACATCATCCTAAGTGTTTAACACTTATTTGGTCCTCATAACAAATCGTCACGGAGCCTGGAGAGTTGTTCCATGTTAACGTAAACACCAAGAAATGCAACAACATGTCATTTGAGATTTCCTACATGGGACAGTGATGTGACCAACTTATTTGAACAAGGATTCTGTGAATCTAAGAATATGATAAACATGACTTAGCTCAGTGGATCCGAAATTTTAGAAAAGATCTTAGAATCATTGTCCAGAATATTCCGCATTCCCATGGATCATGCCGCGTCTGCATTTCACTCACTCTCTCTCTCTCTCTCTCTCTCTCTCTCTCTCTCTCTCTCTCTCTCTCTGAGTATATACGTCACCTTTTGTTGGTGGTTCCATCACAGATTATTTCTGTCAGTTCATCGGGGTCATTTCTAAAGAATTAAAAGCATATATGATCAGACTCCAAGTGACTTCATAGAGTTACACTCTTGTTTGCAATTAGTTACAAGTAGTCTTCAAGTGGTAAACTGGTTGAACCCTAAAGAATTATGTGGGTGTTAGTTATTTGGAAACTAGTATTTTAATCTTCCCTAGAAATAGGGCTTTCTATAGTTGTAACGGAGATCTTCGGCCGGTCAAAAAGCCTAATGAATGAAGATATTGAAATACAATTCTTCACTACTGAACCTTACTCTCACGTGTAATTGCATCGAGGTTGAATTTAGCTCAAAATTCAACTCCAGGTTGTAGGCACACATTTCCCCAGCTCCTCCTAATTTCCTGATCCTCAACACCCTCCACCACATCCTGACCCTTCATGTATCATGTATGTCTTTTCTGTTCCTCATACAGGGTTCAGATGACTGCAGGTCTGAGGCATGGGCTCCCTCCACTATGACGGTGGCTTGGCATTCGGGACACCAGCTTCAGATGGTGGCAGAGCTCTGGAGGCTGAGGAAAGGAGCCGAGGTCTGTTGAGCTCCATTCTCTTCTGCTGAGAGCTCCACTGCTCCCTCTCCACTGCTACCGTCTCCTTGCTCCAAATAGGATTCTCTCCTCTCCTGGCCCACTCTAGCAGAGTCTTACACACAGGCATTCTGAGAGTTTCCTCAAAGCTTTGGCTACTACTTTCTAAGGCTCACAAA
Organism: Equus caballus; assembly: GCF_041296265.1. Taxonomy (NCBI): domain Eukaryota; kingdom Metazoa; phylum Chordata; class Mammalia; order Perissodactyla; family Equidae; genus Equus; species Equus caballus. The sequence goes on from NC_091700.1 coordinate 38,190,313, forward strand.
CAAACCGTGAGTAAGAAGTCTCCCTCTTATGACTCCTCCTTCCTTTTGCCACCTAGGCCCAACAGGAAAGAAAGTTACCTACAGAAGCTTATAGTCTCTTACGGAAACCTGTTGTTGCCATCGATGCCCCCCGTACCTTTCACCACTCAGATCACTCATGTCAACTCACCCCATCTTGTCACTGTTGCCAGACGACATTCGGGAAGAATCCATAACCCTGCCATAGAGTAAAAAACAGGTACAAAAAATAGAGTCAGACATTTTGGAAGATAATCAGGTTCTTTTTCCCAACAGAATTGCAGCACACAAAAAGTAAAGTCACGAGGAAACACGACAGAAACAAAAGCATCCGTTTCAGGGTCCAGCACTGGAACCTCTGACACAGTTTCCGGGTTCTGTATGTGCGTGTGTGCGTGTCTGTGTGTCCCTGTGTGTATCCACTGGAAAGAGAATGAAGGGAACAAGGGAGACATAGCATTCATGATTAAACCTCCTTCCTTCTTCACCATTTTGTTTCTCCTTCATGCACTCTGGAATCAATTTGGGAAACGTGAGAGGGATCTGAGTGTGTCGGGATGGGGAGGTGCATCCAAGTAAGAGCTAACACAGAGATATAGATAGAAAGAGAATACACAAGAACAATGAACATACAGTGTCAGGGCCTAGTCCCTGGTTGTTATTTGGTAGGAAAGAAACAAGTAGGAAGGTCAAGGATGACCAAATGATGATTAAAAGATTTTCTGACCTGCGTGAAGACCATGCGTTTACAATGATTCTTTTTCTTTTTCTTTTTCTCTACAGTCCTTTCAGAAAACGTTATCTGGTTATATTATCCAAAATCAAGACTTTTCACCTCAAAACTGGCTTGGGTAATCTTTTCTCTATTTATCTTTTTCTTCATCTACAAAATAAGACACTTGCAAAATGCACTTTGAGTCTGTCACCTTCACAGTATCATGCTAATATTCAGCACTGCACAAATATTATTGATTTTTGGACAGCCTGCACTCTTCACCAAATTCTTTCAAATTTCATTAATTCTGTATCTGGCAACAATATACATTAGTATATATATCTTAAAGTTCAAATACACTTAAAGGTTCTCATCAAAGTAACACACCCTGATAATTTCCAGAGAAATCATGGGTTCCTATCAAGACGCCAAATGGTACGGCATGTTGCATCCTCCTCCCAAAACTTCAGAAGTCCTAAGGAACTATGCACCCCCAGAAATAACAAGAGTGACAACCCTGGGAAATGACAGAGGCCTGAAGGCTGTCTCTTAATTGGTGGGTAGCCTGGGATTAGGGGCAGTGGGTGGCAGCCTTGAGGGGCTCAGTGTGAGGGAAAATTTTAAGGACCGTTCTTGCCTCTCCCCTGAGTTGCTTGGAAGCGATCACTTTCCTTTCTCAGCAGAAACAAGTAGCAACCACCCAGATGTAGCTAGGATAAAAGTAGAGTAGCATTAGGTTAGCTGATGAAAGCAGGGAAGGGCTGAACAATCCTTGATCCTTCACTCCTCCACCTCCTCCGTCTCCCAAGCCCCAGGTGACAACCTCAAATGCCTCCTCAAATGCCGCTTTCCCCAAGAGCTCAAAGGTGACAGATCCTGACCACAGGAGTTGAGTGGTCACAGTGTTTCACGGTTTCTGAGACTGTCTGCGCCTGGGGCCATCACCTCCCCTCATACTAAACTTACTTAGAAAAACACACCTTAGGTCCTAGGTCTCAACAAAGGTGACTATATAATACAGCACCCAAGAGAGGACACTTCTGAGAGTGAAAAGGACACACTATTAATAATTATTCTGAGATAACAGCCACAGACTGAGATGGTCCCAAGCAAAACGTTAGCCCTTCTCTAATACAAGATGCCAGACAGAGTAGCCAACAGCCACAAGGAATGAAAGCTCACAAGTCAAAACAATTACATACCTGAGGAGTACAACGACTGAAAAAGAAATACAACAAAGTGAGCAACATATACCATTTGAAGTAGAACTACTGGAACATACTGGAACATAAGCATGACAAATACACTTAAAGATACAAGGGAAGATGTTAGTAGCACGAAGTGACAATGAGAAACCATAAGGAAAACCTCATGAGGAAATAGGTGTAAAAGTACGATTGTTAAAGACTTAAGTCGTGGGATAAATAGCAGTGTGGATACATGAGAACAGCAAATTATTTAGACATGGAAAATGACATTGAGAAACTCTCCCAGAAAACACAATAAAACAATAAAGTGAGAGAATATTTAAAAGAACAGCAGTGTGATATGGTGGGTAAAAAAAGACATCTAACATCTGAAATAAACGAAATCCAAGACATCTAAGACGGAAAAAAAAGAAAACAGAGAAGAGGAAATATTCAAAAACTAATGAAGATAAATTTCACAAAGTTAAAGAAGGAAGTAAAAAATTATCTGTCAAGGATCCATGGAAATGAAGAGAAAATTCTAAAAGCTTCCAAAAAGAGCAAAGAAAATAAGAACAGACTGACACGATCTCTCTCTAGAGCAAACAGAACACATCTTGTTTGAGAGCACACAAGTGACATTTATGAAAACAGACAACATATTTGGACATAAACAAAGCATTAATAACGTGCGCGGGAGCAATATCATATAGATTTTCTCTGACCGTATCGCAACTGCAATAGCTTTTTAAAAGTCAACATAATATCAAAGAAGAAAAAAGTTGAAGGACTGACATGAGCCAATGTCAAAATTCACTATAAAGCTACAGCAATCAAGACAGTGTGGTACTGGCGAAAGAACAGACAAATGGACCAAAGGAGCAGAACAGAGAGCCTAGAAATAGATGCCCGTTAACATACTCCACCGTTCTTTGACAAAGGAGCACAGACCATACAATGGAGCAAAGACAGTCTTATCAACGAATGGTGCTGGAAGAACTGGACATCCACGTGCGAGACAATGAACGTGCACATGGACCTTTACACCTTTACAAAACGGAAATCAAAATGCATTATAGACCCACATGTAAAAAGCAAAACTCTAGAATTCCTAGAAGACAATAACACGGAAGAAAACCGAGATGACCTCTTTAGAAACATGACTTTCTAGATGTGACAGCAAAATCAAGATCATGAAAGGAATAACTGATAAGCTGGACTTCATTAACATTTTAAACTGCTGCTCCACAAGACACAATGTCAAGAGGATAAAAACACAAGCCACAGACTGGGAGAAAACATTTGCAAAAGGCACAGTTGATAAAGGAATAACAAATATACAAATACGCAAAGAAATCTTAAAACTAAACAACAAGAACACGCACAACCAGATTAAAAAATGGGGCAAACAACTTAACAGACATCTGGCCAAAGAAGACATAAAAATGGCAACTAAGAGTACGAGACGATGCTCCACATCATATGGCTCCAGGGAAATGCAAATTGAACAACAATGAGATATCACTACACACCTGTTAGAATAGTCAAAATATGGAACACTAACAACAGCAATTGCTGACAAGCATGTGGAGCAATGGAGACACTCATTCAGTATTGGTGGCAAGGCAAAACGGAACAGCCACTCTGGAAGGCAGTTTAGGGGTTTCTTACAAAACTAAGCATAACCCTTAACGTACGATCCAGCTTAACATACGCTCCTTGGTATTTACCCCAACGAGTTCAAAACTTACACGCAGATGAAAACCTGCGCACAAATGCTGATAGCAGCTTTACTCGTAATCGCCAAAAAGCGGAAGCAACCAAGATGTCCTGCACCAGATGAACGGCTGAACAAACCGTGGTACATCTAGTCAACGGCATATTATTCAGCGCTAAAAAGCAACGAGCTATCAAGCTGTGAAAAGAAACCTTACATGCATGTTACTTTGTGAAAGAAGCCAATCTGAAAAGGTTGCATACTGTATGAGGCCAACTATATGACATTCTGGAAGTGGCAAAATTGGGGCGACAGGAAGAGATCCGTGGTTGCCAGGAGTTGGCGGGGAGAAGGATGAATAGGCGGAGCACAAAGGATTTTTAGGGCAGTGAAAATACTCCATCGTTATGAAACTCTAATGACAGATTCATGTCATTCTACTTTTATCCAAACCCATAGAATGTATGACACCAAGAGTGAGTCGCAATGTAAACCATAAATCAGATAATATTCCATTATGGCTTTCATTTTCCAATTCTGGTAATCGTATTATGGTTACGGAAGTGAAAATTTTCTGATTTTGATCACTGTGCTGTGGTTAGGTGTCCCTGAAGGTAGAAAAATAAAACTGAAATATTCAGGAGTAAAGGGTATGTGGTCTGCATTTTCTCTCTAATGATTCAGGAATAGAGCCTAAGTGTGTAGGAAGGTGTGTGTCACGTGTGTGTCTATCAAACATCTTCTGCCTCAACTCACATAAAAATCAGGTCTAGATACAGGTATATTGAGAGAGAGAGCTCTTTCTATGTGTATATCTATATCTAAACGTATTTTCTTTCTCTCTCTCTCTTTCTATATATATCTATAGATCGATAGATCGATAGATAGATAGATTTATGTCTATATACCTACATATCCATATGATGGGAATAACAAAGGAAATGTGACAAAATGTTAACAATTGGAAATGTAAGTAAAGGGTATACTGGAGCTTTTGGAACCATTTGCGAGAAATTTCTGTATGTGTTGGAATATTGTTCAGTCTTAAAAAGAAATGAAATTCTGACACATGCTGCAACATGGATTGACTTTGAGGGCATTGTGCTAAATGAAATAACTAGTCACAAGAAGACAAATTTTGCATGATTCCACTGACATGACATACCTAGAGTAGTCAAACTCACAGAGACAGAAGGTAGAATGGTGGTTGCCAAGAGCTTGGGAAAGGGGCAACGGGGAGAGTAGTTTAATGTGTACAGAGTTTCAGTTTTGCAAGACGAGAAGAGTTCTGCAGGTTGGCTGCACAACAATATGAAGGTACCTAACGCTACAGAATGGCACACTTAAAAATGCTGAAGATGATCAATTTTAGGTTACATGCATTTACCACAATTTAGAAATCTGCATAAGTTTCGAATTCTTACAATGGAAAAAGTGTTTCAAAAATAGCTCTCCTGGTGCTTGTTCTGGTGAAAATGAGATTGGGGAAAAAAGGAGATAGTACAAAAAAGCTGACGTTGAAAAACCAAAAATTGTCTGTCTCAACTCATCCTACATCCAACCTATTCCACCAAGGAAACTTGAAAGTGCATTTAGAACAATGCCCCTTACTGAGTCTATGTCTTGATTTGCTCTGTCAACCTCCTGACTAAAGACTCAAAGGGCTATCTTCACTGGGTCTCTCCACACTCTGTCTGGAGTCGGCTCCCTGTTTTGTGGTCAGCTCTCACTCTTCTCAGCATTCACGTGGGAGAGGGAATATCGAGCTGCACAGACTCTCCAGCCCTTAAAAGCCCATATAGCGGCAGAGACAACATACCCTCTCCACATCCCAGACATCACCCCAAAAGATGTCCACATACCTGGGAATGCACAGTCTAGGAGTGCATCTCTAGAAAAGCCTACCTCTCTAGAAAGCTACAGTTGGTACGTCTACGGTTCACGATTGGAGTTTGTATTGGTTGCAGAGCCTCAAGCATGACCCCTCATTGCCTTGCCAGTGCTACTAGGATTGAGCCAAAACCATTCAGCAGAGCCTACAATGCCCTTCAAAACCTGACCCTGCCAGCCCTCATCCTTGTGGCGCACCTCTCTCTCCCTCAATCCTGTTCTCCAGTCCTGACCTCCTTTTATTTCCTCCCAAGAGCCATATGCCTTCCAACACTGCTCAATGACGTCAGAAAAAGAAGTGAGAGGTATAAGGACTGGACAGGAAAAATGAAAGTTATCGCTGTTTTCAGATGACATGACTAAGTACACGGAAAACTTTTGTTCCATGTAATAAGCACTTAAATGGTATTTATTACGTGCCAGACATCATCCTAAGTGTTTAACACTTATTTGGTCCTCATAACAAATCGTCACGGAGCCTGGAGAGTTGTTCCATGTTAACGTAAACACCAAGAAATGCAACAACATGTCATTTGAGATTTCCTACATGGGACAGTGATGTGACCAACTTATTTGAACAAGGATTCTGTGAATCTAAGAATATGATAAACATGACTTAGCTCAGTGGATCCGAAATTTTAGAAAAGATCTTAGAATCATTGTCCAGAATATTCCGCATTCCCATGGATCATGCCGCGTCTGCATTTCACTCACTCTCTCTCTCTCTCTCTCTCTCTCTCTCTCTCTCTCTCTCTCTCTGAGTATATACGTCACCTTTTGTTGGTGGTTCCATCACAGATTATTTCTGTCAGTTCATCGGGGTCATTTCTAAAGAATTAAAAGCATATATGATCAGACTCCAAGTGACTTCATAGAGTTACACTCTTGTTTGCAATTAGTTACAAGTAGTCTTCAAGTGGTAAACTGGTTGAACCCTAAAGAATTATGTGGGTGTTAGTTATTTGGAAACTAGTATTTTAATCTTCCCTAGAAATAGGGCTTTCTATAGTTGTAACGAAGATCTTCGGCCGGTCAAAAAGCCTAATGAATGAAGATATTGAAATACAATTCTTCACTACTGAACCTTACTCTCACGTGTAATTGCATCGAGGTTGAATTTAGCTCAAAATTCAACTCCAGGTTGTAGGCACACATTTCCCCAGCTCCTCCTAATTTCCTGATCCTCAACACCCTCCACCACATCCTGACCCTTCATGTATCATGTATGTCTTTTCTGTTCCTCATACAGGGTTCAGATGACTGCAGGTCTGAGGCACGGGCTCCCTCCACTATGACGGTGGCTTGGCATTCGGGACACCAGCTTCAGATGGTGGCAGAGCTCTGGAGGCTGAGGAAAGGAGCCGAGGTCTGTTGAGCTCCATTCTCTTCTGCTGAGAGCTCCACTGCTCCCTCTCCACTGCTACCGTCTCCTTGCTCCAAATAGGATTCTCTCCTCTCCTGGCCCACTCTAGCAGAGTCTTACACACAGGCATTCTGAGAGTTTCCTCAAAGCTTTGGCTACTACTTTCTAAGGCTCACAAACAAACCGTGAGTAAGAAGTCTCCCTCTTATGACTCCTCCTTCCTTTTGCCACCTAGGCCCAACAGGAAAGAAAGTTACCTACAGAAGCTTATAGTCTCTTACGGAAACCTGTTGTTGCCATCGATGCCCCCCGTACCTTTCACCACTCAGATCACTCATGTCAACTCACCCCATCTTGTCACTGTTGCCAGACGACATTCGGGAAGAATCCATAACCCTGCCATAGAGTAAAAAACAGGTACAAAAAATAGAGTCAGACATTTTGGAAGATAATCAGGTTCTTTTTCCCAACAGAATTGCAGCACACAAAAAGTAAAGTCACGAGGAAACACGACAGAAACAAAAGCATCCGTTTCAGGGTCCAGCACTGGAACCTCTGACACAGTTTCCGGGTTCTGTATGTGCGTGTGTGCGTGTCTGTGTGTCCCTGTGTGTATCCACTGGAAAGAGAATGAAGGGAACAAGGGAGACATAGCATTCATGATTAAACCTCCTTCCTTCTTCACCATTTTGTTTCTCCTTCATGCACTCTGGAATCAATTTGGGAAACGTGAGAGGGATCTGAGTGTGTCGGGATGGGGAGGTGCATCCAAGTAAGAGCTAACACAGAGATATAGATAGAAAGAGAATACACAAGAACAATGAACATACAGTGTCAGGGCCTAGTCCCTGGTTGTTATTTGGTAGGAAAGAAACAAGTAGGAAGGTCAAGGATGACCAAATGATGATTAAAAGATTTTCTGACCTGCGTGAAGACCATGCGTTTACAATGATTCTTTTTCTTTTTCTTTTTCTCTACAGTCCTTTCAGAAAACGTTATCTGGTTATATTATCCAAAATCAAGACTTTTCACCTCAAAACTGGCTTGGGTAATCTTTTCTCTATTTATCTTTTTCTTCATCTACAAAATAAGACACTTGCAAAATGCACTTTGAGTCTGTCACCTTCACAGTATCATGCTAATATTCAGCACTGCACAAATATTATTGATTTTTGGACAGCCTGCACTCTTCACCAAATTCTTTCAAATTTCATTAATTCTGTATCTGGCAACAATATACATTAGTATATATATCTTAAAGTTCAAATACACTTAAAGGTTCTCATCAAAGTAACACACCCTGATAATTTCCAGAGAAATCATGGGTTCCTATCAAGACGCCAAATGGTACGGCATGTTGCATCCTCCTCCCAAAACTTCAGAAGTCCTAAGGAACTATGCACCCCCAGAAATAACAAGAGTGACAACCCTGGGAAATGACAGAGGCCTGAAGGCTGTCTCTTAATTGGTGGGTAGCCTGGGATTAGGGGCAGTGGGTGGCAGCCTTGAGGGGCTCAGTGTGAGGGAAAATTTTAAGGACCGTTCTTGCCTCTCCCCTGAGTTGCTTGGAAGCGATCACTTTCCTTTCTCAGCAGAAACAAGTAGCAACCACCCAGATGTAGCTAGGATAAAAGTAGAGTAGCATTAGGTTAGCTGATGAAAGCAGGGAAGGGCTGAACAATCCTTGATCCTTCACTCCTCCACCTCCTCCGTCTCCCAAGCCCCAGGTGACAACCTCAAATGCCTCCTCAAATGCCGCTTTCCCCAAGAGCTCAAAGGTGACAGATCCTGACCACAGGAGTTGAGTGGTCACAGTGTTTCACGGTTTCTGAGACTGTCTGCGCCTGGGGCCATCACCTCCCCTCATACTAAACTTACTTAGAAAAACACACCTTAGGTCCTAGGTCTCAACAAAGGTGACTATATAATACAGCACCCAAGAGAGGACACTTCTGAGAGTGAAAAGGACACACTATTAATAATTATTCTGAGATAACAGCCACAGACTGAGATGGTCCCAAGCAAAACGTTAGCCCTTCTCTAATACAAGATGCCAGACAGAGTAGCCAACAGCCACAAGGAATGAAAGCTCACAAGTCAAAACAATTACATACCTGAGGAGTACAACGACTGAAAAAGAAATACAACAAAGTGAGCAACATATACCATTTGAAGTAGAACTACTGGAACATACTGGAACATAAGCATGACAAATACACTTAAAGATACAAGGGAAGATGTTAGTAGCACGAAGCGACAATGAGAAACCATAAGGAAAACCTCATGAGGAAATAGGTGTAAAAGTACGATTGTTAAAGACTTAAGTCGTGGGATAAATAGCAGTGTGGATACATGAGAACAGCAAATTATTTAGACATGGAAAATGACATTGAGAAACTCTCCCAGAAAACACAATAAAACAATAAAGTGAGAGAATATTTAAAAGAACAGCAGTGTGATATGGTGGGTAAAATAAGACATCTAACATCTGAAATAAACGAAATCCAAGACATCTAAGACGGAAAAAAAAGAAAACAGAGAAGAGGAAATATTCAAAAACTAATGAAGATAAATTTCACAAAGTTAAAGAAGGAAGTAAAAAATTATCTGTCAAGGATCCATGGAAATGAAGAGAAAATTCTAAAAGCTTCCAAAAAGAGCAAAGAAAATAAGAACAGACTGACACGATCTCTCTCTAGAGCAAACAGAACACATCTTGTTTGAGAGCACACAAGTGACATTTATGAAAACAGACAACATATTTGGACATAAACAAAGCATTAATAACGTGCGCGGGAGCAATATCATATAGATTTTCTCTGACCGTATCGCAACTGCAATAGCTTTTTAAAAGTCAACATAATATCAAAGAAGAAAAAAGTTGAAGGACTGACATGAGCCAATGTCAAAATTCACTATAAAGCTACAGCAATCAAGACAGTGTGGTACTGGCGAAAGAACAGACAAATGGACCAAAGGAGCAGAACAGAGAGCCTAGAAATAGATGCCCGTTAACATACTCCACCGTTCTTTGACAAAGGAGCACAGACCATACAATGGAGCAAAGACAGTCTTATCAACGAATGGTGCTGGAAGAACTGGACATCCACGTGCGAGACAATGAACGTGCACATGGACCTTTACACCTTTACAAAACGGAAATCAAAATGCATTATAGACCCACATGTAAAAAGCAAAACTCTAGAATTCCTAGAAGACAATAACACGGAAGAAAACCGAGATGACCTCTTTAGAAACATGACTTTCTAGATGTGACAGCAAAATCAAGATCATGAAAGGAATAACTGATAAGCTGGACTTCATTAACATTTTAAACTGCTGCTCCACAAGACACAATGTCAAGAGGATAAAAACACAAGCCACAGACTGGGAGAAAACATTTGCAAAAGGCACAGTTGATAAAGGAATAACAAATATACAAATACGCAAAGAAATCTTAAAACTAAACAACAAGAACACGCACAACCAGATTAAAAAATGGGGCAAACAACTTAACAGACATCTGGCCAAAGAAGACATAAAAATGGCAACTAAGAGTACGAGACGATGCTCCACATCATATGGCTCCAGGGAAATGCAAATTGAACAACAATGAGATACCACTACACACCTGTTAGAATAGTCAAAATATGGAACACTAACAACAGCAATTGCTGACAAGCATGTGGAGCAATGGAGACACTCATTCAGTATTGGTGGCAAGGCAAAACGGAACAGCCACTCTGGAAGGCAGTTTAGGGGTTTCTTACAAAACTAAGCATAACCCTTAACGTACGATCCAGCTTAACATACGCTCCTTGGTATTTACCCCAACGAGTTCAAAACTTACACGCAGATGAAAACCTGCGCACAAATGCTGATAGCAGCTTTACTCGTAATCGCCAAAAAGCGGAAGCAACCAAGATGTCCTGCACCAGATGAACGGCTGAACAAACCGTGGTACATCTAGTCAACGGCATATTATTCAGCGCTAAAAAGCAACGAGCTATCAAGCTGTGAAAAGAAACCTTACATGCATGTTACTTTGTGAAAGAAGCCAATCTGAAAAGGTTGCATACTGTATGAGGCCAACTATATGACATTCTGGAAGTGGCAAAATTGGGGCGACAGGAAGAGATCCGTGGTTGCCAGGAGTTGGCGGGGAGAAGGATGAATAGGCGGAGCACAAAGGATTTTTAGGGCAGTGAAAATACTCCATCGTTATGAAACTCTAATGACAGATTCATGTCATTCTACTTTTATCCAAACCCATAGAATGTATGACACCAAGAGTGAGTCGCAATGTAAACCATAAATCAGATAATATTCCATTATGGCTTTCATTTTCCAATTCTGGTAATCGTATTATGGTTACGGAAGTGAAAATTTTCTGATTTTGATCACTGTGCTGTGGTTAGGTGTCCCTGAAGGTAGAAAAATAAAACTGAAATATTCAGGAGTAAAGGGTATGTGGTCTGCATTTTCTCTCTAATGATTCAGGAATAGAGCCTAAGTGTGTAGGAAGGTGTGTGTCACGTGTGTGTCTATCAAACATCTTCTGCCTCAACTCACATAAAAATCAGGTCTAGATACAGGTATATTGAGAGAGAGAGCTCTTTCTATGTGTATATCTATATCTAAACGTATTTTCTTTCTCTCTCTCTCTTTCTATATATATCTATAGATCGATAGATCGATAGATAGATAGATTTATGTCTATATACCTACATATCCATATGATGGGAATAACAAAGGAAATGTGACAAAATGTTAACAATTGGAAATGTAAGTAAAGGGTATACTGGAGCTTTTGGAACCATTTGCGAGAAATTTCTGTATGTGTTGGAATATTGTTCAGTCTTAAAAAGAAATGAAATTCTGACACATGCTGCAACATGGATTGACTTTGAGGGCATTGTGCTAAATGAAATAACTAGTCACAAGAAGACAAATTTTGCATGATTCCACTGACATGACATACCTAGAGTAGTCAAACTCACAGAGACAGAAGGTAGAATGGTGGTTGCCAAGAGCTTGGGAAAGGGGCAACGGGGAGAGTAGTTTAATGTGTACAGAGTTTCAGTTTTGCAAGACGAGAAGAGTTCTGCAGGTTGGCTGCACAACAATATGAAGGTACCTAACGCTACAGAATGGCACACTTAAAAATGCTGAAGATGATCAATTTTAGGTTACATGCATTTACCACAATTTAGAAATCTGCATAAGTTTCGAATTCTTACAATGGAAAAAGTGTTTCAAAAATAGCTCTCCTGGTGCTTGTTCTGGTGAAAATGAGATTGGGGAAAAAAGGAGATAGTACAAAAAAGCTGACGTTGAAAAACCAAAAATTGTCTGTCTCAACTCATCCTACATCCAACCTATTCCACCAAGGAAACTTGAAAGTGCATTTAGAACAATGCCCCTTACTGAGTCTATGTCTTGATTTGCTCTGTCAACCTCCTGACTAAAGACTCAAAGGGCTATCTTCACTGGGTCTCTCCACACTCTGTCTGGAGTCGGCTCCCTGTTTTGTGGTCAGCTCTCACTCTTCTCAGCATTCACGTGGGAGAGGGAATATCGAGCTGCACAGACTCTCCAGCCCTTAAAAGCCCATATAGCGGCAGAGACAACATACCCTCTCCACATCCCAGACATCACCCCAAAAGATGTCCACATACCTGGGAATGCACAGTCTAGGAGTGCATCTCTAGAAAAGCCTACCTCTCTAGAAAGCTACAGTTGGTACGTCTACGGTTCACGATTGGAGTTTGTATTGGTTGCAGAGCCTCAAGCATGACCCCTCATTGCCTTGCCAGTGCTACTAGGATTGAGCCAAAACCATTCAGCAGAGCCTACAATGCCCTTCAAAACCTGACCCTGCCAGCCCTCATCCTTGTGGCGCACCTCTCTCTCCCTCAATCCTGTTCTCCAGTCCTGACCTCCTTTTATTTCCTCCCAAGAGCCATATGCCTTCCAACACTGCTCAATGACGTCAGAAAAAGAAGTGAGAGGTATAAGGACTGGACAGGAAAAATGAAAGTTATCGCTGTTTTCAGATGACATGACTAAGTACACGGAAAACTTTTGTTCCATGTAATAAGCACTTAAATGGTATTTATTACGTGCCAGACATCATCCTAAGTGTTTAACACTTATTTGGTCCTCATAACAAATCGTCACGGAGCCTGGAGAGTTGTTCCATGTTAACGTAAACACCAAGAAATGCAACAACATGTCATTTGAGATTTCCTACATGGGACAGTGATGTGACCAACTTATTTGAACAAGGATTCTGTGAATCTAAGAATATGATAAACATGACTTAGCTCAGTGGATCCGAAATTTTAGAAAAGATCTTAGAATCATTGTCCAGAATATTCCGCATTCCCATGGATCATGCCGCGTCTGCATTTCACTCACTCTCTCTCTCTCTCTCTCTCTCTCTCTCTCTCTCTCTCTCTCTCTCTGAGTATATACGTCACCTTTTGTTGGTGGTTCCATCACAGATTATTTCTGTCAGTTCATCGGGGTCATTTCTAAAGAATTAAAAGCATATATGATCAGACTCCAAGTGACTTCATAGAGTTACACTCTTGTTTGCAATTAGTTACAAGTAGTCTTCAAGTGGTAAACTGGTTGAACCCTAAAGAATTATGTGGGTGTTAGTTATTTGGAAACTAGTATTTTAATCTTCCCTAGAAATAGGGCTTTCTATAGTTGTAACGAAGATCTTCGGCCGGTCAAAAAGCCTAATGAATGAAGATATTGAAATACAATTCTTCACTACTGAACCTTACTCTCACGTGTAATTGCATCGAGGTTGAATTTAGCTCAAAATTCAACTCCAGGTTGTAGGCACACATTTCCCCAGCTCCTCCTAATTTCCTGATCCTCAACACCCTCCACCACATCCTGACCCTTCATGTATCATGTATGTCTTTTCTGTTCCTCATACAGGGTTCAGATGACTGCAGGTCTGAGGCACGGGCTCCCTCCACTATGACGGTGGCTTGGCATTCGGGACACCAGCTTCAGATGGTGGCAGAGCTCTGGAGGCTGAGGAAAGGAGCCAAGGTCTGTTGAGCTCCATTCTCTTCTGCTGAGAGCTCCACTGCTCCCTCTCCACTGCTACCGTCTCCTTGCTCCAAATAGGATTCTCTCCTCTCCTGGCCCACTCTAGCAGAGTCTTACACACAGGCATTCTGAGAGTTTCCTCAAAGCTTTGGCTACTACTTTCTAAGGCTCACAAACAAACCGTGAGTAAGAAGTCTCCCTCTTATGACTCCTCCTTCCTTTTGCCACCTAGGCCCAACAGGAAAGAAAGTTACCTACAGAAGCTTATAGTCTCTTACGGAAACCTGTTGTTGCCATCGATGCCCCCCGTACCTTTCACCACTCAGATCACTCATGTCAACTCACCCCATCTTGTCACTGTTGCCAGACGACATTCGGGAAGAATCCATAACCCTGCCATAGAGTAAAAAACAGGTACAAAAAATAGAGTCAGACATTTTGGAAGATAATCAGGTTCTTTTTCCCAACAGAATTGCAGCACACAAAAAGTAAAGTCACGAGGAAACACGACAGAAACAAAAGCATCCGTTTCAGGGTCCAGCACTGGAACCTCTGACACAGTTTCCGGGTTCTGTATGTGCGTGTGTGCGTGTCTGTGTGTCCCTGTGTGTATCCACTGGAAAGAGAATGAAGGGAACAAGGGAGACATAGCATTCATGATTAAACCTCCTTCCTTCTTCACCATTTTGTTTCTCCTTCATGCACTCTGGAATCAATTTGGGAAACGTGAGAGGGATCTGAGTGTGTCGGGATGGGGAGGTGCATCCAAGTAAGAGCTAACACAGAGATATAGATAGAAAGAGAATACACAAGAACAATGAACATACAGTGTCAGGGCCTAGTCCCTGGTTGTTATTTGGTAGGAAAGAAACAAGTAGGAAGGTCAAGGATGACCAAATGATGATTAAAAGATTTTCTGACCTGCGTGAAGACCATGCGTTTACAATGATTCTTTTTCTTTTTCTTTTTCTCTACAGTCCTTTCAGAAAACGTTATCTGGTTATATTATCCAAAATCAAGACTTTTCACCTCAAAACTGGCTTGGGTAATCTTTTCTCTATTTATCTTTTTCTTCATCTACAAAATAAGACACTTGCAAAATGCACTTTGAGTCTGTCACCTTCACAGTATCATGCTAATATTCAGCACTGCACAAATATTATTGATTTTTGGACAGCCTGCACTCTTCACCAAATTCTTTCAAATTTCATTAATTCTGTATCTGGCAACAATATACATTAGTATATATATCTTAAAGTTCAAATACACTTAAAGGTTCTCATCAAAGTAACACACCCTGATAATTTCCAGAGAAATCATGGGTTCCTATCAAGACGCCAAATGGTACGGCATGTTGCATCCTCCTCCCAAAACTTCAGAAGTCCTAAGGAACTATGCACCCCCAGAAATAACAAGAGTGACAACCCTGGGAAATGACAGAGGCCTGAAGGCTGTCTCTTAATTGGTGGGTAGCCTGGGATTAGGGGCAGTGGGTGGCAGCCTTGAGGGGTCAGTGTTAGGGAAAATTTTAAGGACCGTTCTTGCCTCTCCCCTGAGTTGCTTGGAAGCGATCACTTTCCTTTCTCAGCAGAAACAAGTAGCAACCACCCAGATGTAGCTAGGATAAAATTAGAGTAGCATTAGGTTAGCTGATGAAAGCAGGGAAGGGCTGAACAATCCTTGATCCTTCACTCCTCCACCTCCTCCGTCTCCAAAGCCCCAGGTGACAACCTCAAATGCCTCCTCAAATGCTGCTTTCCTCAGGAGCTCAAAGGTGACATATCCTGACCACAGGAGTTGAGTGGTCACAGTGTTTCACGGTTTCTGAGACTGTGTGTGCCTGGGGCCATCACCTCCCCTCATATTAAATTTACTGAGAAAATCAGACCTTAGAGCTAGCCTTGATGGCCTCATGGTTAAAGTTCAGCACTCACCGCTTCGGCGGTGTGGGTTCACTGTCCAGTCTCAGAACCACATCACTCGTCTGTCAATCAGACATCATTTAAACTGTCATCATCTCAAGGAGATCTTTCCTGACCCTCAACCAGAAGTAGGCTTACACTCACTCCCTATCACTTGTTTAATTTTCAACAGGACTTCTCATTACTGCTTGGTTTTCATTTACTAATTTGTTTTCAGTCTTTTACACCTCTTCTGCCCAAATGTAGACTTCAAGAGAACAAAGACCTTGTCTCTGCTTCTTAATCTATATCATTAGCACATATATTGATGCCAGGTGCATAGTAGGTGCTCACTATATTCTTCTTAAGTGAATTATTAATAAAGTACTAATAAAATAATTAATTTTCTGATACATTCACTGCAGATTTCCCTTTAAAATGTGTTGCCCAAGTTATACTTAAAATATTAATTTATTCAGAACTTTGATTACTCACATATGGGAATGTTTAAACAGAGGAAACTGTATCTGTAGGATTCTCAGATTGGAAATAAGACTAAAAAAATGACCCAGAAATGAGTTCAATTAAGAAAAACCTATTATTCTACAGAAAACCCTAAGTCAGAAAACCATCTGGCACTGTACAATTTTGTCCTCAGATTTGTTTTTTTTTAATTTTTTATTAAGATTATGATTGTTTACAACCTTGGGAAATTTCAGTTGTACATTATTGTTAGTCATGTTGGAGGTGCACCACTTCACCCTTTGTGCCCTCCCCCCACCAACCCCCTTTCCCCTGGTAACCACCGATCAGTTCTCTTTGTCTCTATGTTTAACTTCCACCTATGAGTGGAGTCATACAGAGTTCGTCTTTCTCTATCTGGCTTATTTCACTTAACATAACACCTTCAAGTTCCATCTATGTTGGTGTGAATGGGACAATTTTATCTTTTTTTCTGGCTGAGTAGTATTCCATTGTATATATATATACATACCATATCTTCTTTATCCAATCATCAGTTGATGGGCATTTAGGTTGCTTCCACATCTTGGCTATTGTAAATAATGCTGTGATGAACATTGGGGTGCATGGGACTTTTGGAATTGCTGATTTCAAGTTCTTTGGATAGATACACAGTAGTGATATGGCTGGGTCATAAGGTATTTCTATTTTTAATTTTTTGAGAAATCTCCATACTGTTTTCCATAGTGGCTGCACTAGTTTGCATTCCCACCAACAGTGTATGAGGGTTCCTTTTTCTCTACAACCTCTCCAACATTTGTCACTTTTTGTTTTGGTTATTTTTACCATTCTAACAGGTATAAGGTGATATCTTATTGTAGTTTTGATTTGCATTTCCCTGATGATCAGCGATCATGACCATCGTTTCATGTGTCTACTGGCCATCCGTATATCTTCTTTGGAGAAATGTCTGTTCATGACCCCTGCCCATTTTTGATCGGGTTGTTTGATTTTTTGTTGTTGAGCTGTGTGAGTTCTCTATATATTATGGAGATTAACCCTTTGTCGGGTAAGTAACTTGTAAATATTTTTTCCCAACTAGTGGGCTGTTTTTTTGTTTCAATCCTGTTTTCCCCTGCCTTGAAGAAGCTCTTTAGTCTGATGAAGTCCCATTTGTTTATTCTTTCTATTGTTTCCCTCATGTGAGGAGTTATGGTGTGTGAAAAGATCCTTTTGATACTGATGTCAAAGAATGTACTGCCTATATTCTCTTCTAGAAGACATTGTTTCAGGTGTAATCTTTAGGTCTTTGATCAATTTGGAGTTTATTTTTGTGAACGGTGAAAAAGAATGGTCAATTTTCATTCTTTTACATGTGGATTTCCAGTTTTCCCAGCACCATTTGTTAAAGAGACTTTCTTTTCTCCATTGTAGGCCCTCAGCTCCCTTGTCAAAGATTAGCTGTCCCCTCAGATTTGTTTTAATGACTTCTGTTGACACTGTGGGAGTCAAAGCCTCCAGCTAAGCATAATGAAACCTAGCAGAAGTATAGAACTTTGTCTTCTTGCTGTAACATACAATTTCTAAATAGTTATCTGAGAATCTAGACATAAAAGATTGTCTAACGCTCTGCTTGAAAATCTCTTGCTTAGTAAGCAACATAAAAATGTGCTAATCCTTCACAGAAAAACATGATGACCATCAAAAGAAAATCTCTTACTGTGCCGTCACCCTCAGTCTGCATGTCAGATGTCACACTCTGAACCAAGAATCCACGAAAACTGAATGGGAATAGTCAGCTGCATGCGTAACTGACTACAGATGATGTGTAAATGCATGATGGATGGAAGCGAAGTACCATTCAAATCTTCCAAAGTAACTAGGGGGTCTTCTGGTCTCAGCAAGGAAACTAAAAATAATGCCAAATCATCTGTGATCTAACTAATGGTAACATGCAGGTTCTAATGTCATGTAAGGAAGCAGAGCCAATATGCAGTCAGGGGAAGAACTCCCAAAGATTTCATGTTGGTCAGTATACCAAGAGCTCCAACCAGGCTGACAGACATTTCCTGGACCACTTGCAAGGTGAGGCCCAACAGGAAGAAAGGGCACAGAACGTCCTTGAGATCACTCAACTGCGTTTATCCTGACTATCCTCATCAACAAAACTTGACTGGGTTTTCTAAGGAGAAATTTATTCTGGGAAGAGAATGTGCCAACCAACTGTAATGAGCATTCTATCCCCTTCCAACTACACACCAGACTGAAATTAATAAACTGGGATTCTAACATGTCGGTTAATATCAGTTAGTGTGCCTGGAAAATGTGAACATGTAAAGCGGAGTAGCAGATGCTCAGTATGTAGTGTCTATCAAATGTAACTGGCAAGCCAATTTGTTTCATCAAGCAACCAACCTGTGTCTAATCCTCTCTACCATTACTCAACACAATAGAGATAGGACTCATGCAACAGCTGTGTGACATTTAAAAGAGGAGGCACTTGATCCGAAAGCGGTATTCAAACTTTCATCTTTCCTTTAAAAAGGCACAAAATTATTTGCTATCATCTCACATGAAAGATTTTTACAGTATTTTAAGAGTTTGCATTCAAATGTCTTTAGAAAGAGTCGTAAGAATAGTCATACACTAAGAAAATGAATGCTGAAATTTTAGAACAACTAGATATTTTAACCTCATAACTTACTTTTTATTAACTGAATCATCTCTCTCTCATTTCAAAAGTATCTAAAAGTAGGTTTTAGACATTGTATTAGGTCTTCCTGGTGACAACTGAAATGTTTGGAGATTCCATTTTTCCATCATTTCAATATATCTGTCTTTTAAACATTTTTTTGCATTGAAAAGTTTTCTTCAGTGGGCTTTTGGACATCACACATGCTTAGTAAGCATCAAGTCTGCAAATGATCTTAAGACAAATGTCACAGGAAATGCCTTCTACAAGACATGTTTCAATGACCACACCAGCATTTGCTCTTATGGCATCCTTGGGTCACATACAATATATTAATAAGTGCATTTCCCAATGTGTATGTAATGGAAGAGTAGCTTGAGGAGATATTAATAGGATTTAATAATAATAATAGCACTTACGTGCTAGGTACTATTATAAATACTTTACATAAAATAATTCATTTAATTTTCACAATAATCCCATGGAGGTATATAGTATTATCATCCCCATTTTATAGATGAGAGAAATGGGCTACAGAGATGGTGAGTAACTTGCCCATCATCACCAGCCTGAAATGGTAGAGCTGAGATCTGAATCCATCTGTTAATGAATCCATGCTCTTAGCCACAACACTTTCCTAACTCTCCAAATGTTCAATAAAATTAAGAAATTATTGATTGCACACATTTTTTTGTGTGTAGGACTTGTATACTAATAAGCATTGTGATTATCTGAGAGAGACCAGAGTATGCAAAGATTCCTGAACTTATTTGACCACAAAAACCTCTTTCTCACAGTGGAAATACGTGAGGAACACATTTTAGAAACACTGTATCAAATGGTTTTTCTTTATTCCACCCTACAAACCAATTTTGGACTCTAATCAATAGCTTAGAACTCTAAGCACAGATAGATTATGTTATTCTTGCAAACTGTCTGGAAAGAAGAGCTAGACTATGGGTCATCAAACCCCTTGGCCTGGGCTGATGGTCCATGAAAGGAGCAGTCCCAGTTTTAGATGGGTGTACTGATGCCCATGAAGCATGGCTCATAGAAGTCCCTTCAGGCCTTAAGAGAAAAGATTACCTCAAAAAGAAAGACCTCTATATGTATCAGTTGCTTTTCAACAGGAAGACTACCAGGATTGACTGTGCAGAATACACTAATAAATTACATCAGGGAAAAATATTTGGGTGACCAAAAAGGTAAGAATTTGAGTTTCTGACATAGGTAGCCTATTGAATGATTACTGGATTTTCCAGACGGCTTCTGAGAAAGAGAACTGGCAGATACACAAATTACCCCTGAGATCCAGATGACAGGCCAGGACTGCTAAGAATGTTGCTTGGGGCACCAATCTACCCACAGGGCATGAGCTGTCCCTAGATATTACCTGAACTCCTTTCAAGGAGAGTAGTATATGAAACCTGAAAGCCTAGCTTGATAAACTGCTTGGGGACATAGATGTGACTCCTTCATGGGACATGAGTAAGCAGGTAGCTAAACTGCCTTCTAAGGAAAGTGGGTTTTGCAAACTGACCTAAACTAACTTGGGCATGCACAATTCTTAGGTGCTTTTTGGTAGGAGGAGCCACAGTAGAAATCTAGGGTAGTTGAAGAGTAGCTACACCTTTAAGTCATGCTACCAGGTTACAACAAAAGCAGGTCTTAGACAAAATATGCCATACATACAGACATTCATTTAATGAAACATTCAGTAGTAAGCAGGCACAACCATTTGTAAGCTGTCTGTCCTTTTAGGTCCTCCAAACATCACCTTATATGAAAGGCTCATTTCCAATAGATACCCCATATTCTAGATGCTGAAATCTTTCTCAACCAATGGCTTGAGACACTATAAGGATAAAGCCTCTGGTGTCATCCCTAAGTGTATATATACTACAAGCCTCACTCATTTGATTCTGATAACCTGTTGATGCAAGAGTGGGCTGTCCCTAAAATATTTCAGCCAATTCCACAGATCTTGAATATTCCTACAATTCCAACATCTATCATGCTGATTTGCACACCACTAATGTCACTAAGAAAAATTCATTTGTGACCTTCACTGTGGGAATTAACAGTGTTTCAGGTGTTGATCAAGATGGGACAACGGAAGCCGTTGCAGTGGCCTTCTCTGGAAAATGGCTTCCTGAGTTGAACACTAGCTCACCATCCATGGACAGAGCAACCAGTCACCCCTGGAGGAGCTTAAAGGGACCATGACTGGCACATGCATTTTATTACTGGCACACTGCCTAAGCTGTGCTATTTTTAAGGAAATTACAGGCATAAAACAAGGTCTTTAAATTCTGAGTTTGACAAATTTCATTTGCATACAGTCTACATCTATTATGAAAGAAGGGGCGCATGTATTCCCTATTCGATTAACCAAGGCTGAGAATTATGTTTAAAATTCAGTGAATTTGAATCTTATCACTTACGTATTACTTCTGCAACAGCTGAACCAGCGATCTGAACTATTCCTCTTCATAGTATTGTTGCAGTCATGTGGTTGAATTTACTCTAAATCAATCTAAGAAAAGGAAAAGCATGCATTTTTATATTCAATTAGTTTAAAACACAAATGATATTCCCAACTTAGAAAGAAAGTCACACATAGAACTTACTAGGTATAGATCAGCATTTCTAAAGTTTTGAATCCACAAACATGAAATCTACAATACTGTGCAATTTTATCAATCCTGTGAAATAGGCATTGTGTACTTGCCCTCAGTATTTTATTTTAGTTCAAGAAATAGAGGAAAACATTTTTTGAATGTTCAATAAAATTCAAGTTTGGCTCAAGTATAGGGCGCTTTAAAGATTGTTCACTTGCTACACAGGACCCAGAAAGTGAAACAAAACCCGTTTCAAACCAATTTTACATCATCATAGTGATTCACGATATTTTAACCCTGAAATAGTCTGTAGAATAAATCAAAGGACTAGGAAAGCAAAGACATGTGCCTCTCAACATTTCACAGAGCAGATTTATGTCATGTAAGAAAACTGGAAGTCACTAGAGAGTAAAAAGACACTACCAAGTACACTGTCAAGTTAATCAGTAGCAACATTATATCTACACTGAAAAACGTGCCACAAGCACCTAAACTCTGGGCAAGGAGAGAAAAGTGAAAACAAATAGAAAAATACTTTTAAAAGACAGATTAATTTGGGCATAAATGTTGATTTTGAGTATTGGGCTTGGGGCCCAAAAGAACACCAGTAAATGCCATACTTTCAAGGGATACCAGCTCATGCGCAATGAAACAGTAATCTCAAAGCTCCGAGGCCACTGCCATCTGTTCCAGAGAGGCGGCCCAGAGAACCAGGAAGGGCCAACGGAGAGCTGGATTTCTTGGGGGTAACCCTCCCCTACAAACCCAAGATTCGCTTACCTGTCGATAAGCTGCTTTCGATGAGGCGCTGCAGCTCACAAGGGGCTGGGGCAGAAGGGTAGAGGGGCCGAGGGGCAGAGGGGCGGTGGGACGGTGGGGCCGTAGGGTGCAGGACTCAGATATTTGACTTGGGTACAACTTTTCCTAAATGGGAGAGAACTTAACTTGAAATCCTAGTAGTAGTTTTCTCTCCTGTTGTCTTTCGGGATAATGCCTTTTCTTCTTTTTCATTCTTTTTAATTTTTAATTTCCCAAAACCAAGCCCGTTAAGTCATCTTGGCCCAATTCCCGGCCTGCAACAAGGTTACTGCTACTTGGTCCTACATCCACCTAGTTGTCCCCAGTCCCCCAAGGGTGAGGGGGCTCGGGGAGGTCTCTGCGTGGGAGAGAAATGTTAATTAATGCTCCCCATAGATGAGCGCAAGGCAAACCTTCCTGTCTTTGGGCCCCAGAGCCCCCCATCCTGCCCCTTCTCTCCACCCTTCTTCCCCTCCGTAACCCAGCCGCCTCTAAAATGTTACACTCTAACTCTCTGAGGATGAGAGGGCAATATAGTGGGCAGAGGATGGGATGGGATGTCCTTGTCCAGAGACCCCCATCCTTAGGTCTTTACCTGTGCTGGGTACAAGCCAGTACTGAAACAAGAACTCCATCTCCATGGCAGTGCCAAAGAATAGATTCTTGACATTCCTGAGATCATAATAGAGTGAGGAATAGAATGAACTGGGTTCTAGACTGCAGGGACTTAAAGACACACGCACACAACATATAATTTCACTCATATGTGGAAGATAAACAAACACACGGATAAGGAGAACAGATTAGTTGTCACCAGAGGGGATGAGCATGGGGGGAGGATGAAAGGGGTAAAGGGGCACATATGTATGGTAATGGATAAAAACTAGACTATTGGTGGTGAACACCTGCAGTCTATACAGAAACTGATATATAATAATGTACAACTGAAATTTACACAGTTATAGGCCAATATAACTTCAATAAAATAAGTTTTTTTAAAAAACAAATAACAGACACACAGACGCTGTTCTTCTTAAAGAAATGTTGGGAGGGAGGG
The DNA here is from genome assembly GCF_041296265.1 of Equus caballus. Taxonomy (NCBI): domain Eukaryota; kingdom Metazoa; phylum Chordata; class Mammalia; order Perissodactyla; family Equidae; genus Equus; species Equus caballus. The sequence continues at coordinate 38,213,808 of NC_091700.1, forward strand.
GTACCAAGATCAAAGATCCCAGGATAATAATCTCAGAGTAGACTCTCACCTGTTACTTTTTTTGTTTTTGTTTTTTGCATCTGATGGAGGGGATGCATCTTATATATTTTGAGTCTGAAGAAGGTTACCATAAGTTTTTGGCTTTCCCTGTGGATTGAAGAGAATGACCAGAGGGCTCAATGTTTTCCAGCTAATATTAAATTTGACTAAAATAGGCAAGGTTAATACAAGACTCAGGAAAAAATCATTTCATTTACTCAGGCTATGATTTCACAGGATTGAAAGAAAGCAATCAAATATTACGTGTAAATCAAAAATACACCCATATTCCTAGTACAGTAAAGCTGAAAGGCAGAAGCACATGCTAAACAAATGAAAACAAATATGGAAATAAAGATTTAAAAATATAGATAAAGCATTAGAAATTTCTGTTTGGAAATTACGATATAAAAATTACCACAAAAAGAGGAATAAATAAAGACAGTTAAGTTTGACAGTCTGTATTGGTACATGTTCTGGTATTGAGTAAATGGCCACAGTTGAAGACATGGGAAAAAAAAGATTAAAGTCATATTTATTTAGTATTTCTCTAAAGCACTTTGCAAGATACAAAAATGAATAAAACGGTCACTGACTTAAGTGTCAGGTTGATGACTTAAAGGCCAGATCATTTTGAAATATGCTCAGAGCATTCTATTCTCTGTGAGAAAGACCTGCCCTAAAGAGAAACTACTCTATCAGAGCCTCATCTGGCCTAGGGGGAGGGTAATAAGAGAACCCAATCCCCCTCTAGCCTTCCTGTCTCATATAAGAGGATGAAAAAAAGGCCAAGAAACTCTTCTGAAGGTCACAGCCCTTGCTTCTTTCTATGTCTCTAAATTTTTTGTTGAAAACTGGACTTTTTGAAGACTAGAAGAGGGGCTGGCCTGGTGATACAGTGGTTAAGTTTGCACGATCTGCTTCAGAAGCCTGGGGTTTTGGGTTCCTAGGTGTGGACCTACACACCATTCATCAAGCCATGCTGAGGTGGCATCCCACATACAAAATAGAGGAAGACTGGCACAGATGTTAGCTCAGGGCCAATCTTCCTCACTGAAAAATAAAAAAGAATACTAACAACTGGAAATCAGACTTTTCCCTTTCCTCAGGGTTTATTGATGCTGTTTTTTTGTGTGTTTGTTTAATGACTTTCCTGAACTACTTCTGTAAACTCTCTATTCTCTGTGCAGTGTGACCACTAAAGTCAGTTTGATTTGCATAATGGTCAGCTAATAATTGGACAGAGATTCCCTCAGATGTCTGGAATCACTAAGTCTCTCAGTTGTTAAGAAGGAGCTTTGTGTGCACGTTAGAGTATGCCTTCAACATTTAGCCAAAAAGTTTACAACTCCACCATAACCTTCATTTTCTTCTTGAGCATAGCCTCAAGGTTAGCCAGAGGTGAGAGCTTTGGGCCTTTTCACATCTTTCCTAAGTATGCAAAGTCCTGGACACGTGCACATCCCAAGATGTACAGGTGTCCTTCTAGATTCCTGGGAATGTGTTGCAGTTTTTCAAAGCTCCCTATGGACATCTCATTCCACAGCTTTTTCTTTTAAGCATTTTGGTTAGCCTATTGTTTGCCCCAACTGCTATTTACACCTCAGGAAGCTATGACATTTGACAATTGCCTCTGATTGATTGTTTTCAACAAATGTCCTCAGGGAAGAGGCTGGAGGAGCTACAAGTCAGGTCAAAGGCAGTCTTTTGAGTGGGGTTTCCCAGGGACCCACTAGATGGGTCAAATAATGACAGTTCTCTGGGAATGGGGCTTTGAATGAGTCCAATCCCCTTTTATTCCCTCCAATGGCATCCAAGAGGCTGGTTTTTACCATGACTGCAGGATGTTGGTTTTCAAGGCTACTATGGAGCTGGGGAGGGTGTGATAGGAATAGGGCAAGTTAGAACATCACAGAGCCCCCTGGTCCCACCAAAATTCAGCCTATGTTCTTAAATAAATGCTCCCCAAATGGCTGCAAGCCTTTGGTTAATTTCCAGAGTTTTGAAAAAGTTGATTCTCACCATTTTCCCCAAGTGTTCTTGTTGCTTTTATAAAGGGAAGAATATCTGGAGGTCTCTACTTTGCCATTTTCACTGACATTACTTTCAAACATACTTTTAAATGCTAAACTCACAAGAAAGTAAGAGAAGTACTAAATGTTTACATACGCACGCGTGCGCACACACACACATACACTCTTACACTCTAGAGCTGAAACTAAAGTGGTAAGCCAACACGGAAACCAGGGATGCCCTGGAAGTGTGTCAAAACCAAAAACATAGAGCTTTGTTAGATAACATGTGGCTGCCTAAAGTGGTAGATAGGAGGTGGGGCAAACAATAGGTAACGTTACACGCTTTTACTTAATACGGGCCCTCATATTGGTTCCCCTGCATTAAACCCAGCATATACAGGGTTAAAACCAGAAAGCACTCATCCCCTTTCCCTGCTTCTTTAGTTACACTCATATGTAAATATCTGTTTCTTTAACCTTTGACTCCCTAAGCTTTACAACCAAATATAAGTTACAAATTGTTAAAGCCCAGGTGGCCTCACACTGGACTCACACTAAAGTTTTGGCTAATCATGGGTCCTTGAAGTTTATTACAGGAAAACTGATGTCCAGAGAATATCAAGAAACTGAAGCTTCCCAGGCCCCAACTCCTTGGCTTCCTGGCACCAGAATCCACCATCTACCACGGAGGGAGACAACCAAGGTTAGCCACCTGCAGATTCCCTTATCTCACCATTCACCTCTCTGCAAGCAGCCTCATGAGGCCAAACACAGGCTGGTGGGAAAGCGCTAATCAGCAAGGTCACAGGCTCTCCTTCCCTACAAGCAGCAAACCTTTAAAACCCTTTACCCACTTCTTAACAGGGAGCCAGTAGCTCCTAAGGCATTAGCTAACTGGTACCCCCTTTGCCTGGGAAAGAAAATAATAAAACTGTTTTTTTCCTTATTACCCAAAACTCTGTTCTCATTATTTGGATTGGCACCAAGTTCAGAAACTTTCAGTAACAGTAACATTTAAAAAAAAAAAAAAACTGTGGAACAGATGTCAAGAGAGGGCTTTGAAAAGCTCTGACATATCCCTGGGAATCTAGAGTTTTGCTGGTTAACCAAGTAATAGGATTTGAACCTAAAGAAGTGTGCAGTTGACTCTGAGACCTCCACAGATATCCAGGCACCCAAACTGGATATATATTTAGTTGAAAAGATAAACTTGGAAAAATCTATATGCTGGCAAATTGAACCTACAAGCAAGTCAGTATATCTGCTGGCACTGGATTTTAAAACATTAATAATTTCAATAGTCTTCCCTAATGTTTTGTAACCAGCCTTATTCTCATGCTGGGATTTGAATTTATGCTACAATCACAGTTCAAGAAACCTCAATCCAATAAATTAAATTGAAACAGTTCCTGATTGGTAGTGACCCCTAGCACCCAGGAGAAACCAAGGCAAATCATCTCAGTTCGGGTCCCTCAGGATTCTCACAGTTAAAGTTCAGACAAATACAAGCTCTTGATAAAATCTAGCAAACATATGAGGAATCAAACCACCATGAGCAGGAGGCAACAACAATTATAAACAGAAGAAAAAGGAATGAACGGAATGACTATAGATATTGAAATTATAAGAAACTTTATTCTCAGGAGGTAGGTTTAAAAGGATGTTGAAGTGCAAAGATAGAGACCAACACTATGTGGAGCAGAAAGAAGGGTCATTGGCCCACTCTGGAACTTCAAGGTAGATTTTCTGAAGGAGATGATGCCTGAGCTTGGGCTTGAAGGACAGTAAGTAATTAGGCAGGAGAAAAAAAGTGGTGAAGAAATTCAAGACAGAAAAAACATAATAAACAAACACATGGAAGCACTGAACAGCATGGGGACTTCAGGGGAAAATGTAGACATTTATCTATTATTCTAGTAACAAACATAGAGCAGAGAGTACCAAAATCTACAAAAATAGAGAGCCCTTTACACCATATTAAGAAATATAGACTTTATTTACTAGGCAATAGAGGATCGCTGAAGGATTTTAAGTAGGGGTGTTTCATGATGATTTTGTGGTGGGCAGGTTGTCTAGAGCTAGAGAGGGGAAAGAATTTAAGAGGGACAGCGCTGAGGGATTAGAAATCAAGTAGGAGGCTACTGCACAGCTTAGGTGAGAGATGTTGAGAGCCTGAAAACCAGTGTAGCAGGGAAAACTGGGAGAAGGCACAGACTTTAGAAAAAGCAGACAAAATCAGCAAAACTTGTGACTGACTAGTTATTGTGAAGGATGAAGGGGAAAAATGGCTCCTGTCTTTCTTCCTTGGATGACTGGGTGCTAATTATTGGTGCTGGAAATAAAAAGGAAGACGAGGTTGGTGATAGAGGAAGATAATGGGTTAAGTTTTGAAGATCTTTGGTCTGGGGTACTTGTGGGAAACCGAGGTTAGGAAGCAATTGAATTTATGAGTCTGCAGCTCAGAGAAGAAGTTAGCACTGATAACTAATGACTTGAGTGGATAACTCAGTAGAAAGAAAAGAGCAGCAGCCCATGGGTAGAACCTTGGGTTTTCCTGAAATTCAGGAAAATACTGATGCTTTTTGGAACAAGATCAATTTTAAGTAAAAACAATTATGTGGAAAAACCTAAGTCTTATAACATCAAAATATTGAAAACTACCTAAACGTCAAAGAAAAATAGAACAGTTAAGTTAATATGGTATATCCACCTCAGAGAATATCATAGTTATTTTAAATAATGTGTAGGAAGAGTTTACATAAACACAACATGTTTATGATTGAATGTCAAAAGTTTTTTTACTTTTATTTTTAAAACCATGTATTATATAAACCATGTCTGGAAAGAAATATATACATATATTAAAAGTAATTTTTTCAAATTATTCAAAATTGTTTCTATAACATTTTTATAATGAGGAAACAACTGTTAAAAACGCATTTCCCTACAATGAGATAGCACTTCACACACAGTAGGATGGTGATAATCAAAAAGACAGATAATAACAAGCATTGACAAATACAGGAGAAACTGGGATCCTCATATATTGCTAGTGGAGATGTAAAATGGTACAGTCACTTTGGAAAACAGTTTGGTAGTTCCTCAAAAGGTTAAACACAGAGTTACTATATGACCCAGTAATTCCCTGGTATATACCCAAGAGAAATGAAAGCATACATCCACACGAAGACTTTTCACACAAATGTTCACAGCAACATCATCCATAATTGCCAAAAAGCAGAAATAACCCAAATGTTGATAAATGGATGAAGGGTTATTTAAAATGTGGGATAGTCATAATATTATTTAGCAACAAAGGAAATGAAGTGTGTCACTTAACGACCAGGATATGTTCTGAGAAATGCGTCATTAGGTGATTCCGTCATTGTGCGAACATCATACAGTGTACTTACGTAAACCTAGATGGTACAGCCTACGACATACCTAGGCTATATGATACTAACCTTATGGGACCACCTTTGTATATATCATCCATCTTTGATCACAATGTCATCATGCTGAGCAAGACTGTACTGACGTGCTACAAGTCAGATGAACCTTGAAAACATCATGCTAAGGGAAAGAAGCCATGCATAAAAGATCACAAATTGTGGGATTCCACTTATATGAAATGTCCAGAATAAGCATATCTATAGAGGCAGAACGTACACTAGTGGTTGCCTACACAAGGAGTAGCCAACCCTAGTGGTCCAGTGGTTAGGGTTCAGAACTAGGGTTCCTAGTTCTTAGGAAACCACACCACCCATCTCTTGGTTGTCATACTGTAGTGGCTGCATGTTGCTGTGACACTGAAAGCATTGCCACCGGTATTTCACACATCAGCAGGGTCACCCATGGTGGACAGGTTTCAGCAGAGCTTCCAGACTAAGACAGACTAAGAAGGAGGACCTGGCCACCCGCTTCCAAAAATACTGACCATGAAAACCCTGATAGAGCGCTGGAAGCTGAGAGGATGGCGCAAAAGGACCAGGCAGGGTTCCACTCTGCTGTCCATGGGGTCACTCGGAGTCACCATGGCACTAACAACAAAACAAAGACCCGGGATGGAGGGTGGAGGGTAGGGAGGAGAATTAGGGAAAACTAGAAATAAGCTGGGGCTTCTTTTTGGGGTAATGAAAACGTCCTAAAATTAGATAGTGATGATGGCTGCGCAACTCTGGGAACATACTAAAAATCCATTGAACTGTAGGCTTGAAAGGGGTGAACTGTGTAGGAATTCTCTCTCAGAAAAGCTTTTTGAAAAACCCTCATTTCCCTCCCCCTCGGGGGGAACAAACACGGCTACAGATCCTATGGAACACCAGGCCTGAGGAGCGTAGGATGCATCAGATGCGGAATGGAAGCAGCGGTCTCGGACGCTCCGCCGGGTACACAGCCTGCCGTCGGGTTCCACCTGCGGGAGGCGGCCTGAGGCCTCAGGACGAAGTGTCCTGGTGTCTGGGGCACGTGGCCTTGTCCCCGCCTTTCCCGCCGCCTCCCGCGCACCTTTCCAGTGGGCCTCGCTGCTGGCACCACCGAGCTTCATGGAAGATCAGCTCTTCTGGAAGCAGGTCACAAGGGACCGTGAGCACCCTCCACATCCCGGATCCGGGCCCCCCAAAGACAGCGCGGGATGCTTACCCCAGTCTCGGGCGGAGCGGCAGCGGCCGACGGCCTGAGGTCTCGCCCGCAGTCTTTCTGACCAGGCCTAACGCCTCTCAGCGAGGGGCAGGGGCGGGCGATGGCTGTGGGCTGGTCCCCAAGGCCACGTGGCAGCTGCAGCAGGGCCACACGCCAAGTCCTCAATTCTGGTCCCGTCTGCAGCGCCTTTCTTGTTCGCTCTCCGTCTCACCACAGCTCTATCGGACAGGTCTGAACAGATTCCCATGAAAAGTGGAATCTGGGCCTCGGGTCCCGCCGCCCGCCGAAGCCCTGACTCCTCATGGCGGTTCAATAAACAGCAGTCCTCCTGACTACCTCATGTCAGGATGTTCGTGGACTCTCAGCACAGAGGGCTCGACACCTCGGAGGCCCAGCCCTGAGCAGCCGCGGAGCACCGGAGCACCGGAGCACCGTCTGAGGCCAGGAAGTGCAAGGGCCCTGGAGGGCTCCGGAGCCTCCCTGCCGTTCTGACAGGGATGTCGGAAAAGCCCCTCGGGCTGGGCAGGCTGAAAAGACGCTTGGACATGCGGAAAGGCTGGCGACCCTGATCTGGAAGATTATGTGCCCAACTCTTGTCTCCGGGAAGCCAGAGAGGGGAATCTGGGTTTCCTGAGGTGAAGTTCGTTGAACCGCCACGAGGGCGCCAGAGAAGGGCGTCCAGCTGGCCCCGCCCCCGGCGCTGGCCCCGCCCCCGGCGCTGGCCCCGCCCCCGGCGCTGGCCCCGCCCCCGGCGCTGGCCCCGCCCCCGGCGCTGGGCGCGCGCCGCCCTCAGGGGACGCTGGCCGGGGCCTCCTCCTGGAGATCCAGCCTGTGGTTCGTTCACTATTCCCAATGTTATTGAGTAGCCACTACACATTGAGCTCCAGATGCTGGGGACAGGGCAGTGTGTGGGATAGACAGTGTTCCTGTCTTCAGGCAAGAGAGACAGCCAAGCCAAAAGTTACAATACAGTGTGAAAACTCTTGGGATGGAGAAAGGAAGAGACAAGGAAAGTCTGGTGCAGATACTGCTTTCAGAAGAAAACAAAGGAAAGAAGTGGTGGGATATAAGTCTCTTTGGAGGTTTGTTGATGTCAAGTTCCCATTTGATGGGTTCCGGTTCCTCTTTGTAGGGGCTCCAGCCCATCAAGCCGGGGGAACAAAAGTTTGAGGAAAGTGGAGAATATGTGAAATAGTCTTGAATAGGATGGAAGAGAGGATTGACTAAGAAGGTCATGATGTAAACTCTACAAGGCAGGAAGCTTCTTGTGTTGGGGTTCACAAGGGTTAAGTACAGTACTTAGCACATGGAAGGTGCTTCATAGGAATGGAATGAATGAAGTAGTGAATGAATAAAGGATTTTCACTTGGTGTTGGAGCAGAACACTAGTTGCGACCATGAGTTCATAGTAGCACCAATATCCTCATGTGTGTGATTTTATCAAATAAGGCTGAATCACTTACTAGAGGGCAGACCTGGAAGAGGCAGAGTTGGGATTCTGCCAGGCAGGCATGATGAAAAGGAAATAAGGTGGAGGTGTTTGGGATGTCGTTTAAGTGATAGACCTTGAAATCAATGAAAGAAGGAAGAAATGAAGACAAAATAGGTTGCTAATGGTTAGAGAGTGGGTGGAAACGTTGATGGACTGAAGATCCTGACACGGTTGAAGAACTGGCATTTGGCATACTGAGGACATAGGCTGGAAGGGCTGGAGGTTGAGGTCAAAGTGAAGGATATCAGAATATTATTTCAGAAGGCAGAGCTGTTCCTGGAAATAAGCTCTAAGACTTTCCATAGCTGAGTTAGAATGGAAATTAAGATTAAGAGCTCTGAGATGAGGAAATCTATTAATTAAGAGTCTAGGTTATCAGATGGCCCAATCACATGGAAGGTAGGATCTCCTAGAAATTTTCATCTGCACTGGGACACGTCCCGCCCCTTTCCCTCTGCCAGAGCCTCCAGAGAATTTGCATCCACCCTTTAACTGAAGTTTGAGAGGCTAGAGGTGCAATGAAATGGCTCAGAGCCAGAAGACAGCAGCAGAGCAGGGAGAGAAGGATGTAGTAGACAACTGTTTTGATTGTTTTTAGCACCCAGCATTCATTCTCCCATCTGGAACCAGTATCTCTATTGTTCTCTGGGGAATTACTCCCATTCTTCAGTCTCAGTCTACGTGCAGATATTTTTAGTTTTCCCCACCACACCCCTACGCCAAGGATGAGTTTGTGACTCAGGCCTGGCAAAAGAGGTGAGCATGTGACTCAACTGGAGCTGCTAAGGCACAATGAAACTTTCACATGGACCGTTGTGAACGAGGTACCATACTTTTCAGCTACATTTGAACCTGGGAGGGTATTGTCCTGAATTTGCTGGCAGCCATCGTGCCACCATATAAAGTCTGAGAATGAAGCCAGTACAGAAGACGGAACTAAGAAATGGAGAGACACTGAATCCTAACGATGTCAGTGGAACCAGGTGTCAATGCTTCTGCCTAAAGCCAGTCTTTATCCAGGCTTTTCAGTTACATGAGTCAATATATTCCCTTTTGTATTTGGGCCATTGAGTTGTACTTTATATCACTTATATTCAGATTATTCCTCATAATACCAGGGAGTTCTCCATCCCTGGTTCCTGCTTCTGAGCTAGTCCACTAAATGTATGTTAACTTCTCTGTGCCTCAGTCTCTTTTTCTGTCAAAGGGGATGAGCAATACATAGAATTGTAAGATTAAATTGATGATAAATTTAAAAATATGAATTTGTTCCACAGCATTGAGATGCAAAAAAGTCACATTAATTTTTCTAAATTAAATTAAATCTGGCTCTATACCCCCGTTACTAAGGTAAGAAAACACCCAATATCAGTCATTTTGGGGGGCCCTTCTCCTTCTTTAGCATGATATACACTGCCCTTAAAAAAATCTTAAGAACGAGCATCTGGTCTTCAGTTGATCATGTGTTTTCAAATTCACAAAAGATATTAAGTTCCAGGATTCAGGAATGAGAAATTTCAACTCTTAGGAATTCTCAAAATCATAAGTTATTTTATAGTTTTATAACATTTTATTTACATATTTTTAATAAATGAGAAATGCTGTTTATTAATATTTTTAAGAAAATATGGCCTAGAAGAAATATTCAAACACCGCAAATGACTATGTAAACATTATTGAAGAACATTTAAATAGCAACTTTTGATGTTCTAGCAAAGTTAACAGTACTATGTGAAATCGTGTCAAAAGTGCAAAATTAAAGACAGTTTGTTTCCGAAATTTGTTTCATGGAAAATCATTTTTAGGATTTGCATAATACATACTGTGTTTAAACTTACTAATTTTTATTTTATTTTCAAGAATAACTAGTTGTTGGCGGATAGGGCCATGAACACACACTCAGAACATGGCAACAGCTGCACAGTACTGGTTAGGTCATGACCCCTTTACTCTTACAGTAAGGAGATAGAGCAAGAATCCTTACGTAGGGAAATTATCCCCCTAGTCTTATCAGCTCAAACTTTTTCCCACACTGAAGCATTGCCATGGGCCCTCCACCTGCAAGATAATCTGCCTTTCTCCAGTCCCCATAAGAAAGAAGGAACAGACCCTGCATCTAGGGGACAGCAGCCACAAGTTCCTGAACTGCCACTTAGTCTCCCTAATAAAACCCAAACTTGTTCTTGTGACCCAATGCATGGGACAGGTAATTTAAGCTCTGGATCCCAGTGCCAGTGGAAGTTCTGGATGGCAGGTCTCAAAAAGAAGAGGCCCTTTCATTGCTGGGGCCCCTGCCCTAAGCCTGAGGACTGATAGTGAATTCTCAATATTAATAACTATCATGAAGCCTGCCACTCTAGTGAGAAAATATAGCGCCAGCAGCTGGGCTCTGGGATCCTGCTCCCACTCCATACCCAAGATGTCAGCCCATTCATGCATTTTGATTGTCCTGATATTAGGTGTGGAAAGTAGGGCCTGGTATTGTCTAACTCCAAGGAGCCCTATTCTTATTGTATTCAATGTCAGTGGCAACTCTTGGAACAACACTCTTTTAGGAAAATGATTGACTCCCTTAAAGATGTACAAAACTGTGAGTCCTAGGCGTCAGTACGAAGTATGTTTTGGTAGGTAAATAGTTCCTCATCCTCCCTCTGTTATTTGGCTAATGAGATTTTTTTTGTTTCCCTGAAACCTCCTACTTTCCCATTGTGCTGGGGGAGTATGGGACATGGGAAAAGTGCTGGAAGCAGAGCAAGAGTGGGACGTCCCTCCAGGATGTACCCCAACTTCATTTGAGATGTCAATTATTAGCTCCCTTGTGTGTGCAAATCCTGATTGCCTCTTCCTCTGTGTGTCTCTGGAAGTAAGCAAACACCTGTACTCAGAAGTGGAATTGCCAGGCCATATGGTAGTTCTATGTTTAATTCCTTCAGGAACCTCCTTACTGGTTTCTGTAGTGGCTGTACCAATTTACATTCCAACCAACAGGGCACAAATGTTCCCTTTTCTCCACATCCTCGCTAACACTCCTTATCTTTTGTCTTTTTTTTTTATAATAATACATCTTAACAGGTGTGAGGTGATATCTCATTGTGATTTTGATTTGCATTTCTTGGATGATTAGTGACGCTGAGCATCTTTTTCTATACTTGTTGGCCATCTGTGTGTCTTCTTCAGAAAAATGTCTATTCAAGTCTTCGGCCCATTTTATGTCAGATTATTAGTCTTTTAGCTATTAAGTTGTCTGAGTTTCTTATGTATTTTGGATATTAACCGCTTATCTGATATATACGGTTTGCAAATATTTCCTCCCATTCTGTAGGGTGCCCGTGTCTTTTTGTGGATTGTATCTTTTGTTGTACAGAAGATTTTCTGTTTGATGTAGTCCCACTTGTTTATTTTTGCCAAGATCAACATTGAGGAGCTTTTTCCATATGTTTTATTTTAGGAGTATTATGGGTTCAGGTCTTACATTTAAGTCTTTAATCCACTTTCAGTTAATTTTTGTGAGTGGTATAAGATATGGGTCCAACTTCACTGTTTTGCATGTGGATCTCCAGTTTTCTCTTGCCCTCTTTCTAACTTCTTAAACTGGATGCTTAGCTCACTAATTTTCAGTCTTTATTCCTTTCTAATCCCAGCATATGAAGAAATAAACTCCCCTCTAAATATCGCTTTACCTATTGTGTTAGGGGACCCTAAGACCACTCTCAAGTTCAGGAACTAGCTTGAAGGGCTCACGGTACTCACAAATGCTGTTATACTCATGGTTGTGGTCTATTACATTGAAAGGATGTAGAATACAGTCACCAAAGGAAAAAAGCACATAAGGTAGAGTCCAGGAAGTTACCAGGCACAGCTTCTGGTTGTCCTCTCTCTGTGGAGTTGTGTGAACAGAACCTAATTCTCCTGACAATGATGTGTGACAACGTGTACAAAGTATCTCCAATCAGGGAAGCTCGTCCAAACTTTAATGGATTTTACTGGGGATCAGACACATAGGCTTGGAGCCCTCATGTGATTGACCTTAACTACTCAGTCTCTAGTCCCTCCCAGAGGTCAAATCGATACAGCATGACAAAGGGCCCCAGGCAAACAAAAACAGGTGTTTACCATAAATCACATTATTAGCATAACCTATCTGGCATGGCTCAAGGCCCCAGGTATGCAGACCCTCTTTTTGTTTTTTTTGTTTTTTTTTTGAGAAAGATTAGCCCTGAGCTAACTACTGCCAATCCTCCTCTTTTTTTTTTTTTTGCTGAGGAAGACTGGCCCTGAGCTAACATCTATGCCCATCTTCCACTACTTTATATGTGGGACACCTACCACAGCATGGCTTTTGCAAAGTTGTGCCATGTCCACACCTGGGATCCAAACTGGCGAACTCTGGGCCACTGAGAAGCAGAACATGTGTACTTAACTGCTGCACCACCAGGCTGGCCCAAGACACTCTTATCAGGCAGGATATTCCAAGGATCATTGGTTATCTCCGGGGAGATGTCTTTAGAATGTACAGAGTTTGAACATCCTAAATCTGCTGAGTTAACCCTTTAATATTCACATTTTATGAGTTAGATCTATAGTTCTACTTTTAAATTTTATTTATTTCTGAATCTATAAACTATTACTTTTTACATTAAAAAAAAGTAAGTATATATTTATACTATATACTAATACTATATGCTAATATACTATACTAAACTATATACTAATACTACCATACTATATACCATATACTAATCTACACCTTGCTTTTTTCACTTGAAGTTGTTCCATATCTGTAAAAAAAAAAAGAACTTTTTCATTCTTTTTATGGCTGCATTTTATCAACCGATTTTCTATTGATAGATGTTAGAGTTTCTTTTTTTCTTTCAATTTTTTGTTATTTCAAATACCACTGAAATTAATAACTATATATGTATAATTTTATTCATGTTCTAACATATTTGTAAGATATATCCCTAAAAGTAAAATTATTGGATAAAATTTTGTGTTCATCTATAATACTGATAGATATTGCCTATCAAATAAACTATTTTCTATAAAGCTTTCACCACCTTTTAGAGTCTCCTTCTAGCAATGTAAGAGAGGGCCTGCTTCCTCATGCTCTTGCTAAGTCAGTGTATTATAAAAAGTATTCATGTTTGTCAATGCTGTAGGAGTGATAACATTGTAGCATTACCTTTATTTCACTCATTGTGTGTAACGCTGAGCATCTTTTCACATTTGAGTCACTTTTATTCTTTTTCAATGAACTGTTTGTATGTATTTTTTGTCTAGATTTCTGGTGGCTTATTGATCTTTTTCTTATTGATCTGAGGGAGCTTTTTCATGCCAGTGATATTAGCCATCCATACATATTGTGAATTGGAGATATTTTTCCCTTTTTTGCTTACTTTTTTATTTATGTTAGATTTTGCTACACATTTTTTTAAGTTTATATGATTTAATTGATTGGTCTTTTACTTTATGTTTTTTGAGGGTTTTTTGTTATATTGTACTTTAAAAACTCTTCTCTACTCTAAAATTCTGAAAATATCCTCTAAGAGTTTCTTTTACTAATTTTACTTTATTTTTAAAATTTACTCTTTGATCTGGAATTTTTTTGATATAAGATATAAAGTAGAGCTAAAATCATTTTTGTTCCAAATAGCTACCTAGTTATCCCAACACCATCTATTAAATAATCCATCTATTTTTCACTGACTTGAAAAGCCACCTTTACATTGTATATACTGTCACACGTCTTCGGTCTATTTATGGATGTTCTGTTCTGTTTCAGTCGATCAGTCTCTCATCACATGTCAGTACCACACTGGAGTTTTTTTTTACGGTTGGGAGATGCGGATGAGGAAGGCTGATGTTGACTTCTGCAGGTTGTAAAATTTTGGTCGAGGTATAACGACATACAGAAAAGTGCACAAATCCTAAGTATAAAGTTCAATGAGTTTTCACATTGTGAACATAATGTATAGTATGTACTTAGTACTCATAACCAGTACTCAGCTCAAGAAGCAGAGCATTACCAGTACCTAGAAGCCCCCATCTAGTCACTTCCCTTGTGAGGGTAACCACTATACTGGATTAATTCTGACTTCTAATAGCATAATTAGTTTTACCAATTTGGAAATTCTGTGAGTTAAATTACTCGGTATCTACTCTTGTGTCTGACTTCTTTCGCCTTACATCTTATTCAACATTACGTTTGTGAGAGTCAGCTACACCAATACATATAGTTGTGGTTCGTTCAATCTCATTGCTGTAGAGTATTACATTGCATAAATATAGTGCTTTTAATTTATTCATTCTACTGTTAAGGGACATTGGGGATTTTTCATTTTTGCTATTATGAATAGTGCTTACATGAACATTTTTAACACGTTATTTGGTGAATATGTTCGTATTTCTTTTGGACATGTAGCTAGGAATGGAATTACTGGGTTGTAGGGTATGCATATGCTCAGCCTAAGAAGCCAAACAGTTTTCCAAAGTGATCATACCGGTGTCTGAGAGTTTCCATTGCTCCACATCCCTGCCAATACTTGGTATTTATAGCAGAAGCTGTTGAGGGCTGCTCATTTACCCTCAAGCCTTCCCATTTCAGTGCACACCAGCATCATAAACTCTTTCTCTGAGAGTTTCACAGGCCACCCAGACCCCTTTGATCTCCACTCAAACAGGTGAGAAGGGTAGGGGAAGCCCTGAGTAGAGATGTCAACCAATGACTGATGAGAGGTCAGCTCCCTTGACCTTTGGATAGTGTAATTCTGAAACACATCGTCTACACTTGCTGTTGGAGTTCCCCAGCAAGATTAAGCTCCATTTGGCGACAGCCTTTATCTCTTTCCTTTCTTCTCTTACTTTTCTACTCCCCTACTCGTGTTTTAAGTCCTTGTCCCAGGCCTGCTTCTGTGGGAATCCGGACTATCAAAGTCTATTCTTTTTCATTTTGGCCACTGTGGAGGAGAGGTGATTGGGGGGAAAATACATCTAAAAAGGCTCCTAAGAGGAGGAGGTAATAATGAAAAAAGGATTGAGAAACACTGGTTTAGAAATATGATCCATCTCAAATTTATTTTTGTGTATAGTGTAAGGTAGGCTTTCAGTCTCTCTTTTTCTTTAATTTGCATATGTTTATCCAGTTCGATAATACCATTTGTTGAAAAGACTTTTTTCCCCATTGAATTGTTTTAGCACAATTGTCAAAATGATTGACTATATATATGTGGGTCTCTTTCTGGATTCTATTCTGTTCCTTTGGCTTCTTTGTCTATTACTATGCCAATAGCACGCTGTCTTGATTACTCTAGTTCTCCAGTAAGTCTTAAATCAAATAGTATAAGCTCTAGCTCTTTTCTTCTTTTTTGAGACTGGTTTGTCTATTTTTGGTGCTTGGCATTTCTATATTAATTTTAGAACCAGTTTGTCATTGTCTATAAAAAGTACCACTGAGATTTTTATTGGGGTTGTGTTCAATCTATAGATCAATCTGAGGAAATCAACAAACTTGAGTATTCCAATCCATCAACATGACGTGCCTCTCCATTTATATGCTTGTATTTTTTATAAATAGGTTTATGTATTTTATGCTATTGCAAATGGTAATTTTTATTTCATTTCTCAATAGTTTCTTGCTAGCTATAGAAATACAATTGATTTTCTTTTATAATTTGATAAGTCATGCAATTATCTTTCTAGCTGCAAATATTGAATTCGTAACAATAATAATATTGTTATTTACTTGTGTTATCTATTAAAACAAAACAAATCCAAAATACTGATGAATGGCAGGATTCACATTGAGTTTGGGGCATTCGTTTTTTGTATAAAATATTGTTGAGTGAACAAGTACCAATTCACACTAAAGTGATAGGTGGGAGAAAATGCTATAGAACATTGTGTTCCTATAATATACAGCAAGGATGATTTTAAACTTTAAGTTTCTTAAGTCCCCATATGAAAGCATTGTAATTCATTTACCTCTTTTTTATGCTACCAGACTTTCTCTACTCTGTAATATTCAATGTTCATCAGCATAATATACCTTACTATATTTATGCATATGTATCTATTTATACCAAACAATATATTTAAGTTACAATATTGTTTAAAGTTAACAAAATAGTTTTAAAACATAGATAATTTTGTTGAAGCATATTATATGGTAATACTCATAGTACTTATCAAATTTTGCCTTTATGAAAAACCAATACATATCACACTTGGATAAAAATACGAAAGTAGAGTATACATGAAGGTTATGTTGCAACTGTATTCATTTCTTTATTTTATTTTTTTCTTTCTTCTCTTTTTTTTATGCATATCCTTATATACTGGTACTTTGTTTCTGTAGGAGATATTCTTAAAAGTAGGATTACTGGGTCAAAGAATATGTACATCTAACAATAAAATAAACATCCATGAACCCATGACTTCACACAGATTGAAACATTTCTAATCTTCTAGAAGCTGCTGGAGGTTGCTCTCTGCTCCATTCCCCCTAGCCTCTCCATAAAGGTGACCATCATCTGAAGGTTATGTTCACAAATATCTTGCTTTTCTTTTAGTCTACAGAAAGATAGACAGAGACTTACCTAAACAATATATCTTGTTATCTTTATTTTTAAGCTTTATAAAAATGAGTATTATGATGAAATAATATTTACTTTGAAGCAAATTTTGATGACTAAAATGTTCTCAATAAACACTTAAATCAAATTGCTGGTATTATTTGCATACTTTACAAAAATGTTACTCTATAGAATATCTAGATAACTTTGTGTTAATAAATATCAATAGCTCTTTGATTTAAAAGTGATGAAAGACAACCTAATTATAATTGTTTTTCATATATCCACATTTTCTTTCAGTGGTATGAAACTGTCTGGATATTTAAAAATAGGTTACTTTGGCAAGAGAAAACTTGCTGAACTCTGGAAAGTACAAAGTAGACACAATGGAAGGTTTTTGAACCTGGAGAAGAAAAGATAATTTTCTATAAATGATTTTTTTCACATCTGTGTTTCTTATATTCACATGTAGATATCTCAATTGCTGTATTACCGATTTGCTTCACTAGATGGAGATATGAGGCATAATAATTACAGATGCCTTCAAAAAGGAAACATAACAACTTGAGAAAATAATTATTTGTAGAGGAGAAACTATTGCTTGTAAGATGTCATCTTAAAGGATATGATCTTCCATGTAGTGAATTGTTCGCTCAAGGGAGAAACATTTGCTGGAGATTGATAATGAGTACTTTATTAGTGAATAATAATTCATTAGTGAACTGAGTGGACTCCTTCTTTTATTCACTCACTCATTTGTTCATTTTTTCATTCAGTGACTAAGCATTTTTCACACCTAGTGTGCCCAACATGGCCAGGCAGTGGGGATATGGAAATAGGAACACAATCCCAGCCCTCAAGGAGCTCACAGCCTCAGTCAAGTAGGGGAGATAAGTACATAAATGATCAATTAGAATACATTTGGGGAAGAACTATCGAACGGATTCACATGAGGTTCAGTGATGGCATCAAGAAAGAAATGACTAGCTCTTATTGAGTAGGAAAAGATGCCTGGGATGAGTTTTAAGGGATGAACAATTCAAGGATGGGAAGAAAACTATAGCAATAGTCCAGACAAAACTTGGTAAAGACCTGAACCAAGTGAGTACCTCTGGGATAGAAAGGAGGAGATAAACGTACAAGATATGGAGGAGGCAGAATAGGTTAACTAAATGACTAAATGATTGCAGGGATCAGAGAGTAGGAAGAAATTTCCTAGATAGTTTAAGGTAAGTGCTGTGGAGGTCAGGATAAAAATTCAACATGACAATGAGAAACTGAAAACAATTTTAATAAAGCACCGCTACTCATATCTTAAATTGTAGACTGCCTCCCCACCCTTTCCCTCTTCTTGAGATCTCACCCCATTCTCTGTTTGCTCTGGCGTGTGAACTTGTTCTTCCTGCCAAATGAGTCAGTCTCAGTTAGATTTGTGCTGACATGTATTAAATTTCCTGTAAAAGTAAGAAACTAGTGTGTCATCCCTTTCTCTCCCTCTCCTTTTCCCTCTCCCTCTCTTTCCTTCTCTCGTCTTCTCTCTCTCACACACACGCACGCCACACACATGCACATACAGGGAAAAGCATATAGAAAAAAGTATAGTGTCATTTGTAGAAAACTACAAATAAAAAGATGTGGAATGACTATTCATACAGCAGAAAAACAACCTTACACTCACAACGAACTCTAAGAAACTGCAGTTTTTACTCTTAAGTGTTCTTAAATCCTGGAATGGAATATGGGTCTTAGTGCAAGTATCTAAATCATGATACATACTCATCTATTTGCAATAGTTTTCTAAGCGGATTTTTAAGTTCTATTGTTTTATGCAAAAGATTAGAGATCTAGAATTTTAAAGTTTCTGTTTTTGGTCTTCCTTTGAATTTCCACTGTGAATTTAGCTATGTTTTCATTTAACACCCATATGTTGAATTTTATCTGTCCCTAACACAGAGAGTATATTAATGTCCTCAGTGAGTGTGTGAGACTCAGCAAGAAGAAGACTTGCCATGACCCCACAAATCAGCCCAGACAGCCCCGGAGGCAACTTGAGAGAGTAAGAGAGAGCGAAGAGAATCTGAAGTCACAGAGAGCACCTTCCGAACAGGTAGAGTGGAGCAAGCACCAGAAAGAAATGAAACTTTAAAAGTTCTGACTTGCGTTTGAAACTTTTGTATTTTTTTGATTTGCATAGTGGGGAAGCAGAATGAATTTACATGTGTATATTTGAGTCCCATCCAGGGATTCTCCCAGCCTCCCATTCATGTCTTCATGTATATCCACATCATTTCTGTCTACATCTGTACCCTTAGCTACACTCAAATCCACTTCTGTATCTTCTCATCTTCTTGCTACCTCATCCCAGCAATCAAATAGAGTGGACAGAAGAGCTTTGGGAGTAACCACAAGGCAACATCGGACGATTAGAACGAACTTGACAAGTACAAACTCCATTGACCTTTATAGTATATTTCTGAGAAAATTTACAAAGAGTTCAAGTCAAAATCGTTTCAAATGTAACACAAGCTGGTGGAAGGAGCATAAGAGGTTTATATCAAAATGTCTTGGGCCGGCCCGGTGGCATAGTGGTTAAGTTTGCTCCGTTTTGACAGCCCAAGTTCGCGGGTTAGGATCCTGGGTGTGGACCTACACCATTCATCAAGCCATGCTGTGGTGGCAACCCACATACAAAATAGAGGAAGATGAGCATAGATGTTAGCTCAGGGCCACTGTTCCTCAAGCAAAAAGAGCAAGATGGACAACAGGTCTTAGCCCAGGGCCAATCTTCCTCACTAAAAAAAAAAAAAGTCTTGATTTATAGTGATTGATTCTAGGGCTGGAGTAAGAGAAATCTAATCGAGCCTGGAAAATCTTGTGTCAGAAAATAAGGAAATACTCAAAACAATAACAGCCTCACAATGATGAGGCATGACAAAAGAATGCAAGATCCAACTTACAAGAGTTTCCAATGGCCAAAGTTGAAACAATTTCAGCAAAAAAATAAATAATGATAGCCTTCGGTTATAATCCATAACAGAAAATAAAAATCCATCAGTCTATACATATTGATATAAATACATTACAAAATTTCCACCACGTAAGTATCACAATATTAATTGTTGCAGGCAAGATCCAGTGATACTGAAATCCATGGGTGAACGTTTGAGGGAAAACAGATATTAGCAGAGTCCCCATGTATCTCCTGCAAGATATTTATCAATTACAAAGGAAAAATAGTAAAATGACAGTGGAGAAACCCGGCGGACATGATCTCAACCAAGAGATCAAGGTTCACTTCACCAGTAATAAGACAGATCAACATGTGTATTTCCTGATAAAATGCACTGAGAAAGACACTTCACCTCTGTGGTATTTGTGCCAAAAATACATAACTTCAATCTAATCCTGGGAAAACGTTAGACAAATCCCAGTTGAGGGGCATTCTACGAAATACCTGAGAAGTACTGTTCAAAAGTGTCAAGGTCATGAAAGACAAAGACTGAGGAACTCTCCCAGATTAGAAGAAGCTAAGGAGACCTAACAACTAAGTGCAATGTGAGTTTGTGGACTCGATCCTAGAATGAAAGTGTAGTCTAGTATAGACAGTGTAGACAGTCTAGTGTCTTTTTGACATTAGAGGGAAAACTGATGAAATTCAAATAGGGTCTGTAGTTTAAGTAATAGTATTGTACCACTGTTAATTTTCCGGTTTTGATAATTGAACTGTGGTTGTGTAATTGTTAACATTAGGGGAAGCTGGATGAAGGGTCTACCTGAACTCTATGTGCTGTTTTAAAACATTTCTATAAATCTAAAATTACCTTGAATTAAAAGTTTTATTTTTTAAGAATTTGGTTCAAATCTCAGCTCTAGCACCTTTTAGTTCTGTGAACTTTCTGGTTATCCTTTTCCTTATTAAACAGGGAGCTAGGATGGATGACCCCTAACCCATTATGGAGAATGGGTTGCTCTCTTACCCACAATATTTGCCTTCCTTTACATCAGCTGGCCAAAGGACCATTGATCAGCAGTTGTTGAAAAGGAGAATCTTGACAACAGTTGTAAAATGATATTTTCAGGTAATTCGTCTCTGCAGTTCAAGTTTCCAGTTTAAGGCAGAATGATATAATTCTCCAGAATGACTGGAGAATTGTTCCCAGTTTATTAAGGGTCAGAAGCTGCTTTAATACATATTATGCCAAGAGGAAACTTACTCTCCCAAAAGTATTGCTAAAGAAAGAGAATTATAGTCTAGAAGAAAACAGAAAAATAGAATACTACCAGTTAAAGAGCAGCGGAATTATGAGGGGTCGTTTTGCTTCCAAGTTTCTTTAATGTCATCATTGTCTTTTTAGAATTTAAAATACATCTGCTAGAAAAAAAATCCTTGTGCTTCTAATGCGTAAACATATTGCTGAAACTGGCCACCTCTGTAATCCTAGCATCTAGAGAGAATGTCCCAGGAATGCTTTGGCAGCTAGAAAATAAATCAGCTTGGCAGAGTTCATTTCCCTTGATACCCTCCCACACACCCACATGTGCATGTCTCTTGACCACTACGGACATTCCATGCTCTCCCCTTCCAACAGCATCCACCTCCCTGTTCTCATTCTCCATGGCCCTTTATCCCTGTAAATACACAGCATCTAATTCAAGCATGAATCTGGGCTCAAGGATACAATGCCCCAACTAGGATGGATCCCCTTTTCATTATGTTTTCCAAGTTTAACAAGGTTTAGTTGTTGACAATCAGAAAATTTCGTCTTATTGACTGTTCCATTTTTTCTCTAGTTTTGAAGTTCTACTCATCAAGGTTGTCCTTCAATGCAACAACCAAGTGTTTTTAATTTCTAAGTGTTTAATTTCGAAGTGTTATAGGAAGTTGAATTTTGGGTTTTTTTTTTTTAAGTATACCAGAAAGTTTCTGCAATCAAATCTCTGTAGAGTAGAAATCACCCAGAAAACTTTCTAGGAGCCCGTTTAGAATGATTTACTTTCAGAAAAACTAGCAAGACCTTTTCATGGGCCTCACCCTCTGGAGTGCTCACAGCCATGTGCCCCAAGGAAAGCACATGCTTTCTGCATTATTTAGCATCGTTACAGTGGTAAGGAAATTACATGGTGGTAGTAATGGTGTTAGGTCAGTACTTGTCGGGATTGCATGACCCCTTCCAGTTGCCTGGAGCTCCACTCAATTGTTTAATGGTAGCCATCTACTCAGAGGTGGCTCCTTTGACACCGGTCCTAGGTTCTACCAGGAGTGCCTTTAATCTCTAACTGGGATTAATCCAAATATCTGAAGTTTTATCCCGTTGAGCACCAAAAAAAAAATTATTTAAACTGTTCTTGATGGAATGTTCATGTATTTACTCTTACTTGAATTTAAAATAGACTATATTGCATATAATTTAACATTTCTGGGTAAAGCCTGTTATAAAATGTGATGCCCTGTGGCTAGGGGAATGTATAGCATTGTCTGATTTTGTTTCAATTATTCTAGGACCACACTCTTTTGAATTCTTAGGTCATACTCTCAGTTTTTCTCTTTCTCCTTCACTGTCAGGGTGTCAGGCTATTTACTATTATCAATGTGCCTTCCTGTGTACTTTTCTGCTACTTCTAATCTGATGTAGGCTTGGGGATGAGATATCTGGGATCATAACACCGCGTGTACAATGGGATCCATAGATCCAGAGGGAGGCCTGCTAATGTCTCACATTATTAACATGCATATGCTTTTAATATGATCCAGAAGAAGTGAAGGAAGCTAGAAAGAAAAGAAAATGACTCAGTGGACTTCATTCTTGAAAAAATCTCCTTCCAGCAGCAAAATTACAAACACATAAGATTATATAGTTCTTTAATTGAGGCATATTTCATACACAATAAAATGCACAGATCTTCAGTGTACAGATTAAGTTTTGACCCTACCTATGTAACCATTACCCAAAGCAAGATACAGAGCATTTCGATCACCTCCGTGAAACCAGCAAACAGGTAGACATTGATGATTAAGAAGTTAGGAGCAAAAGTCCTTTTCCTTTTTGCAATTACTGATTATAGCCTTTAGCTGTTCTCCCGCTCATTGTTAACTGTGCTGTTTAGGCAACATGCTATCTGACTCCCACTAGGTTCCTATAGATAACGTCTCCCTGGAGCCTGGGTCACCATAGTAATGGGTATTTGAGCTGTTTTTCAGGGATTAGAACCCCTTGTCCTCTTCAGGCCTGTTGAGACCACCAACCCATCAACTGGGCCAGCACAGATATCCGATAAGCGACTTTTTGACGTCAAGAGGCTAAAACTCCTCCCTCAGATCATGCTAATGCCGCCTTTTTGTGAACATGCATCCTATGAAGAGCCATGAAGTCTGACTACGCTTGCGCAGATCATCAATTATCTTACCTCTCCTCACCTCCAAACATCCATCTCCACATTTCAGACCACTTTGTCCCCTATCCCATGTATATCCCTGAGTCCCTGTTTTCAGGGAAGTGGATTTGAAACTCATTCTCTTGTTTCCTCACTTCACTGCCTTGTGATTAAAACTCTCTCTCTGCTTCAATCTTGTTGGCTCAGTGTTTGGCTTTCTGGGTGACAGGCAAAAACGAACCTGGGTTCGGTAGCACCTGGAAGTTCCTTGTGCCATTTCAAGCCAATGCTCCCTTCCTTCCACCACCACATACACGTCCAGAGACAACAGTTGTTCCAATTTCTATTGCTATAGATTCATTTTACTACCCTCGAACTTTACATAAATGGAATCATGCAATATGTACTCTTCCATGTCTGGCTTCACTTGTTCAGTATAATGTTTTGGAGATTAAACTTATTGTGTGTTATTGGTGGTCCATTTCTTTTCGCTGTTGAGTAGTAATCTATGTACAAATATGGCACAATTTGTTTATCCAGTCTTCTGTAGATGGAATTTGGATTGTTTCCAGCTTGTTGCTTTTATAAATAAAGCCCTATGAATATTTGTCTTTTTATGGACATATGTTTTTGCTTCTCTTTTTTTTTTAAGATTGGCAACTGAGCTAACAATTGTTGCCAAACTTTTTTTTTTTTTTCCTGCTTTATCTCTCCAAATCCCCCTGGGACATAGTTGTATATCTTAGCTGCAGGTCTTTCTAGCTGTGGCATGTGGGACGCCGCCTCAGCATGGCTTGATGAGTGGTGCCATGCCCACGCCCAGGATCTGAACCCACGAAACCCTGGGCTGCTGCAGCAGAGTGCAAGAGCTTAACCACTCGGCCACGGGGCCAGCCCCTGTGTTTCTCTTGAGTAAACACCTAAGAGTGAATTTTTTTAATGGGTCCAATCTTACTACTTGTTTTTATAATGACTTATATTTACATAATCATTTCTTAAATATTATTTATTGGCTTTTAATTTTTAGAATTAACCAAAGACAAAGCAAGTGAAATATAACTGTAATTTCAGAAGAGAGAAAAGACTGGAGAAAAGAGCATGGCAGGTAAAAAGAACAGTACATGCAAAGCCCCTGAGGAAAAAAGCATTTGACGTGTTTGAGGATCTGAGTGAAGGCCATGTGGCTGGAGCATAATGTGTGAAGGGAATAGTGGTAGGAGATGAAGCTGATATGTACAGCTGGGGTCAGATTATGCAGGGGCTGGTAGGCTGCATTAAGCATGCTAGATTTTATCCTAAACCCATCCAATGAATGGTTTTAGGAAGCTGAGTAATATGGTCCATTGTTCTCCATGGAGGAGATGGAAGTATAAAGGAAGAAGCAGACAAAGCTTCATTAGTAAAGCTTTGGAGAGATGGGCGTGGCCTTTTGTAGGCTAGAGATGGAGAAACACGTGCATATTTGAGATATATTTTGGAAGTAGAATTTGAGCTCATGGCATCAACCAAATGAATTTCTAAGTAAAAAATATGGGAAAATTATTTTTATTTTTTTAAATATTGGCACCTGAGCTAACATCTGTTGCCAATCTCTCTTTCTTCTTCTCCTTCTTCTTCTTCTCCTCCTCCTTCTTCTTTTCCTTCTCCTTCCCCTCCTCCTCCTCCTCCTCCCTCTTCTCCCCAAATCACCCCCAGTACATAGTTGTGTAGTCTAGTTGTAGGTCCTTTTATCTGTGCAGCAAAATTTTAAGTAAGTGTCCAGGCACTATTTTTGAAATCTTAAATTTATCATCTTTTTGGCGTGGGCTGATTTTCTATAAATCATTAAAAGATATTGCCAGGACAGCTAAAAGAAATGAGACAAAGGAGAAAAGGTGAGCAAAAAAGCAAAGAATGGGATAGAAAAAGAGATTACCTATTTAATTTCAAGTATTAAGGAGCCAGTCCTAAAAACAGAGAAGTGGGGTATCAACAAATGATGCCTTATTGCAGCCCATCTCACTAAGCTTTTCGAGAAGGATGGGCACAGAGACCTGTTTCTTCTCTTGGTTTCATATCTGCCTCTTTGATGAAATAGGGAAACACTCAAGCCCTTTACTACACAGTGGTGCAGAAACATTGCTGTCCCCAAAATACGTTTTGTAACACGAACATATGCTTCTGAAATCACTTTAAAACGCATTTTATTTCAGTGAAATAAGTCAGACACAGGAAGACAAATACTGTATGATATCACTTATATATGGAATCTAAAAAAGCTGAACTCAAAGAAACACACTAGAATGGTGATTACCAGGGGCTGAGGGGTGGGGAAAAGAGGAGATGTTGGTCAAAGGGTACAAACTTCTAGTTGTAAGATGAGTAAGTTCTGAGGATCACATTTACAGTGTGGTGGGCCGGCCCCGTGGCCGAGTGGTTAAGTTTGCGCGCTCTGCTTCGGCGGCCCAGGGTTCAGATCCTGGGCATGGACATGGCACCACTCACTAGGCCATGTTGAGGTGGCGTCCCACATGCCACATCTAGAAGGACCCACAACGAAAATATACAACTATGTACTGGGGGCTTTGGGGAGAAAAAAAAAAAGAAGATTGGCAACAGTTATTAGCTCAGGTGCCAATCTTTAAAAAAAAAAATTTACAGTGTAGTGATTACAGCTAATAATACTGTATTGTATACTCGAATGTTGCTAAGAGAGAAGATCTTCAATGTTCTCACTACAAAAAAGCAATGGTAATTATGTGACATGAGGCAAGGGTTAGCTAAAATCATTTCTCAATGTAAAAGTGTATCAGATCAATGTGTTGTACATCCTAAACTTACACAATGTTATATGTCAATTACATTTCAATAAAGCTTGAAAAAATAATAAAACACATTTATTTTACTAGACTCATTCAATTTGGGATCTAGCCAGTGGCCATGCCAAGGGATAGTGTAAGGAGACTTTACTCATGCCCATCATCTCCTTCGGTCCCCCTGTTGAAGCTCCCAATAAATACACCATAAAGAATAAGATACATGCTCTACAAATGAAGCTTCGAGGCCTATCTGCTAACCCCACTGAATTAGTTTTCTAGGGCTGTTGTAATAAATTACCACAAGCTGAGTGACTTAAAACAAGAGAAATTTATTCTGTCACAGCTCTGGAGGCCAGAAGTCTGAAGTCAAGATGTTGGCAGGGTTGACTCCTTCTGGAGTCTCTGAGGAAGGATTTGTTCCATGCATCGTTCCTAGATGGTGGCTGCCGGCAATTCTTGGAGTTCCTTGGCTTGTAGATGCTTAGCTCCAATCTCTGCCTTCATCTTCACATGGCCTTCCCTACTATGTCTCTCCATGTCTTCTCCTTTTCTGTTCACTACAAGGACTTTTACCATTGGATTTAGGATGTACCCTAAAGCCAAGACAATCTCATGTTGAGATCCTTAATTTAATCACATCTGCAAAGACCCTATTTCCAAATAAGTTCCCATTCACAGATACCGGAGGTTAAGACTTGGGCATAACTTTTTGGAACCACAATTCAACCCACTACACTCACCTTCTAATCTGATTGCTGCCTCTAAGCCTCTCCTATAGAAATTCTGGAAAACCTCTGAGTGTGTCCTCCTGGTTCTCATCTACAGTTCACCACACAGCACGAAAATAACTACCAACTACTGAGTATTTACCAGTGACAGGCACTGTATATGAACATCTATATATGAAAAGAGCGCTGCTATTTTAAATTAATCATTGTTGTTAAAATCTTACTTATAAATAATTTTTAAAAAGCTAACGGTGCCACAAGATTTCTGATGAAGAACAGCAGTCCCTTGTCTCATCATCCTTTTCTAATCCCTTCCTATCCCCTAGAGGAAATTGCATTCAGTTCATTTGACTTTCTGCTAATTTTTACATCCAAGATTATAAATAAAATCCTTATGCTGCTATTTCTTGATTTTTCTATTTTAGACAGTATTTATTGACTTCTTATTATGGACTATGAGAATTTTGCCTCAACTCCTTCATTTCTTTTCCCATTCTCCCAATAGGGGGAGAATATGACAGTTTTGTTTACTTCTGAGCTGAGTAGAGTACTATCATCATGATATGTTTACTTGTACAAATTTTGTTTTTCCTGGAGTTAATAATTGCCTTGTTTTAGTTTTTTGTGTATATACATTTGTTATTCCCAAACTATCAAAATCATTGTAAAATCGCTCTTACTACTATATTTTCTCATGGCCAAATGCATCAGGTAATCCATGAATTCCATTTTTCTTGATGTAGGGGGCTTTTTCCCAGAAGTGACCATTGTCCTGCTCCAGTTGAGGCCTTGTGCACAGTTGTCCTGACTCTTCCCTTCTCCATCTATTGAGAATTCCTCCTGCTTCTCTTCTATATTGGAGTCGCTGTTTCCTGCCCTTTGTGTCTTCTTGGTTCACTTGCCCCAATTTCATAAAGCACATTATCCAGTAACTTCTTGAGAAAGAAAACATAGGAAGTACCATTTCTGAGACCTTTTGAATCTGAAAATGTCTTGATTGATAGTTTAATTTGATACAGAATGCTTCATTTAAAGAACATTTTTTTCTCTACATTTGACAAGAGTTATTTCATTGTCTCATTAACCTCTGAGTTGCAGTTAAGAAGTTTAAGTCTAAGTCTAAGTCTGCTCCAACACACATTTTTTTAGCCAGTCTCCCTGTTTTAGCCAGTCGCCCTTATTCCTCATCCATGTCCTCAGTGGTGTTTGGTGCTGCCAAATCCTGAGCTCTCCCAGTGTTCTCTGGAGAAAATCAGCTTCTCCTCATTGGTGTCCCTTTCCTCAGGCCCTTAGGTTCAGCTTTCTTGGGTTTAGGTTTGAGCTTGCTAAGTCAATTACATTCCTCCATCCAGGGGTGACCACGAAAATACTCAACCACTAGG
The DNA here is from genome assembly GCF_041296265.1 of Equus caballus. Lineage (NCBI taxonomy): Eukaryota > Metazoa > Chordata > Mammalia > Perissodactyla > Equidae > Equus > Equus caballus. The sequence goes on from NC_091700.1 coordinate 38,241,845, forward strand.
AGGGCATAAGCACTGAAGGGACATTGCCTAAAAACAATCAATAGGGTCATATTAATGTCAACTGATGAGTGCCAATTAAATGTTTGCTCTGCCTCCATCCGATTTCTTTTTTCCAAAACTGGTAACATTTCATGTTTATTGTTGTCTCCTTTCCTATTCTCCTTGTCCTTAGGTGTGTTTGCATTTTTATATTCCTTTACTATCATTTTGGTGGGACTTCAGCATAAGTAGAAACAAATGTATGTGTTTAAAAGCTGTGTTTAGCAAAAAGTCTACAAGATGCTCTATTCTGTTATCACATTTACTCCTTAAACCAACCTTACTGTGAAAGGTATTAGCTCCATCTAACAGAAGGAAACTGAGGTACAAATATGTTTACAATGCTTTCTCAAGACTGGATAGGCAATCATTAGTATGGAACAAAGTTCGAATCAGTTGGTCTGGTTCCAAAGTCATGCTCTTGCCTCCCAAAGAGCAAGTATCTCTCAAAGTCCATGGGGGTAATTCCTATAGCCCTCTCTCTACATTAATATGCTTTTCCTAACCTTCTGCTAGTTACACGTTTTTCGAAGTAGGTCAGCTGTCCCCTTGTATTGGAAGCACTTGGAGGTGACTGTTCTAAATGTGGATTCCTGGGTTCCACCCTAGACCCACTGAATCTCAGTCTCATGGAGGTTAGAGATTGAGATTTGCATTTTAAACTAGTTCCTCAGAAGATGATGATTCCTAGACATTTTGAGAAGCATTGCTCTAGTCAATGTATGCCTCTCCAAAGCAGTAACACCAACCATGCCTTACTAACCTGAAATCCTTTTGCTCTTGGGTGAGTTGGGTAGGTCTTAGTGAGTCCAAGCTGTTACACATTAATAGTAGAAAAGAGTATCTCAGATAAGTGAGGGGCAATATTGAGAAGTAAGTGTTCAGAGTCATTTTTCCCAGTATAGAATATCTAAAAATGCTACAACAAAAAAACCCCATAAATATGCACTACAAAAAGTACATTTTTAAAAGCTAGCTTGGGATAAAAATAAGGCAAATGGTAAGAGGACCAGAAAAGACTAGAAAGCAAATCCAAAGGATAAGCTAATGTTTGCACTGATCCTGGTGGCTGGGACATCCCAGGGAGTCAGGAGACAAAGCCTGAAGACTGAGCAGGTGGAAGTCAGACTGTACCCCCACACAAAGTCAGGCTAAAGATGACATTGCAGTAAACGAACCAGATAGATTACCCACCACACTAATGTTAGTTGTGAATCTGTTAGAAGAGAATGTTGTGAATAAATTTGCTGTGAGCCCTTTTGAGGGTAAGCATTGCTTAGATACCGCTCTAGAAGCCACGCCTCAGAGAGGCAGCTACAACACAGTGGTTAAGACTGTGACCTCTGGAGAAAATCGTCTGCGGTATGATCTTGACCCCATCATTTTCTCATTGTGATCTTGGACAAACTCTTTAACCTCCCTGGGTCTCAATGTCCCTGTCTGGAGACACATAGCTCACAAAGTTGGTGTAGAGATTATATTATTAAATACACGTCAAGCGCCTTCACCAGTGCGTACACAAAGCAAGCTCTCAGCAAATCTTACCTGGGATTACGTACAGTGGTTCCCTGACAGCAAATGCGAAGCAGATGAGGCTCTTTGGGCTTAAGCTTTTAATGTCCAAATAACACCCATTTAGCTTAGTATATAGAAATACAAAGAGTGGTCCTGATTTCTGCTATAAACATTGGCGAGTTATTTCTTTAACATCCTAAACACTGTGAGTATAAGTAGTAGATGTGCTCATAACTACTTCTTCATAGATATGCAATTCCACATATTAATTTCAGGGCCTAATTTATTCTGACTGGATCTAGTCCCTCCTTCTTGTTCTCTGTTCTCATCTCCTGCCATTGGCCCATCACTGCCAGCTCCGGAAACACAACCTCAACATGGCCTATGGCCCATCCCAAACTCAATTGTTCACCAGTTCTGCTGCTGCTATTTATTACCAAATTGGCTTCTTTAACACTTTCAAACATTCTGCTTTGCCAAGCCTGTATAACTTCTACATAAAGTCAACAAACAGCTGTTGATTTTTATAGTCATCACACCCTCTCAAACGCTAGAAAACTGTCAAATTCCCTGAAAGTAAATTTCATATTTAAAAATATTTTTTAAATGGAAAAAAAAAGCCCCCTCTTTTACTTGAATTGTGTCTTATGGGATTGGTCATAAAACTTTAAGTAATAGAACTTTGGATAGGTTATTCCTAGCACCCCAAATGTATCCTGCATTATATCCAGTCATAACTCACTGACGTCATAGGTTGGAAAGGAACATTCAAAATGAAAAGTGGTGTTACAGATCTGGGAAAATTTTTTTCTTCTTCACAAGCTTCCTTTTAGTCTTAAATCAAGTTTTAAATATGTGGAAATTAATTTAAAATTACTCATTAATGACTTTCCTCTTTTGATTCATGTAACTTTCAAACAACCATTATTTATGAATATCATCTTGTGAATCCCCAGAATCAATTGGTTTTTAAAAAGGTGAAGCGAACAATCTTGTCATAATGTTATTTTTACAACTGTGAGCAAGGAACCCATAGCAAATTCCTGCTACATCTCATATTTTAGAAGGAATTTTTCCTGTAATATCCCATACTTGAAATTTAAATATTTTGTTCTGACATGCAAAAACCAAAGTTTAATGTAAAGAATGAGGGGGCCATGTTACTGATTGAGAACACAGCACAAAAGCAACAGAAGAATCTTTTAATAAGTGATGGCTCAAAACAGCCAAAGTCCAACCTACATAAAGCATTGCTCTGCCTTGATTTGCTTGAACAAGAAGTTCTAGTCACAAAGCATTCACCATGGGGATTGTACTTGGAGGATAAGAACATCTGGACCCAGCCATAGTAGAGTAGAAACAGATGGCGACTTCACGGAGGGAGAGATGTGGCTTTTCTACTGCTGAGAGGTGCTCATGTTTTTCCCCCTGTTTTCCTAATAATAATAAACAACTAGGATAACAAGGATATTGCTTAGGTGTCTCTATCTAATTAGCTTCAAAAAATACTTCATAGTTCTAGAACTTTCCAAAGAAATTGTACATTTGTATCACAAGATGCTATAGTAATAAAACATTACATGTTAAACAAAATATCAATAAAGATCACATCATTATCTTTATACCAGAAATATTTCATTGGATTTTGAATGCGGCCTAGTGCTTACTTTGCTGTCTCCCATCATCCCTCCTCCTTCACCAAATAAAAAGGAAATTACAACATTGTTTAGTGCATATATATAAACTTTGAAGCTAGACTGTCTGGGTTCAAATCCTGACTCAGTGGTTCACTAGCTGTGCCCTGGGGCAAACAAGTTATTTAACTTCTCTGTACTTTACTTTCTTCATCTGTAAAATGGGAATAATACCTTATAGAGTTGATGTGAGAATTAAATGAATTAACTTAATACATGTCAGCACTTAAAACAATGCCAGCACATAGTAGGCACTCAATAAATGTTATGTTAATTTTATTATAATCTTTCAACAGACCTTTCTTCAGGCTGATCATTGATAAATTACGAAATTCCTATCCTTCTTTTCAGTGCCCAATATGATAAGAAATCATGTTGCCTCAGGGACCAGTGGAAAGAACATGGTGTTGGGATCAGAAGATTCTTCCTCAGACACGGTGACAACTGTATAACCTTGAGCGAGCCCTTACTTTCTGCGACTCCCACAGTCATGCAAATTCACTGAGATGTCAGATGCCCATCACCTAAGCTGCTACCTAGGACTCACACAATAAGCAGTTCTTGATTACTGGAAAAAATGGATATCTGTAAGATTCTCTGGGATGTTACTCATAGTGAGCCCTTCTTTATTAAGTTTGTCAAAAGTTGTAGCAGTCAACAAAGCTCTTAAGAGAAATTAGATAAGGAAACAATGTCCATCAGTTCTGAAAGCTTGGTTAAGCCAATTTTGAAGACTAGATTCTAATATTAGGCCAGTTGGTACCCAAAGGTTTCTCTTTGGTTTCTGCTCCCTGTAAGCCAGGGGTTCCTGCCTTCAGGAGGCTCATATATTACATAAATGAGTGAAACAGTAGAAGAGGGAGTGTTAGCAGCCGTGGAAAACTGGATTGCATGGGCCCCATCAGAAAAAGGATTCTAATTAAAACATTCTGTCCAAAACTCATCTGTAGGCCAAAGTCAATCCTCAAACAACCAGACATCAGCTTTTGTTTTTGCTTTTTAATTGGTATATTTAACTGAACGAGGTTTACATTAACTGGTATTTAGTCTTATTTGCAGTTTTATGCAGTTCTTTGCTAAACTTCTCTTACTAAATTCCTAGATATTTATTCAGGGTGTCCTTTCTCCTCCTCCGTCATCTACTGATGATGCTAACATCATGCATATCTTACAGCTGTCAGGCACTGTTAAGGGGTGTGGCTAGCTTCTCCTAGGAGCTCATTAAAGCCATACCCAGGGGAGTAACTGGAATCATTCAACACTCATTCAACGGGTATTTAGAGAGCACCTAGTCTGAGCATAACCAAACATTACGGTGACATCTAGGCAGGCTTTTCCATTTTCCAGCCCCCATTTTACTAAAAGGATTTGGATTTAGCAAATCATGTCATCAGTTTCCTTTCTTATTCCTATAGACAAGCTGGTGCCTTCCATTTATCAGGAGTAAAGCGTTTTTTTCCTTGTTACTTATAAGTAAAATCACGGCAAATCTGCTTCTAATCTTGCCATTTCTGAGCTTGCTCTAAGGTTGTTCTGAACTCTGTTCAAGTCACCCAAGCCAGGATCTATGAAGCACCAGATACTCTGCTCAACCACATGCTGAGGGTGGTAGGGCTTTTTGTCCCTCTGGGATCTGTGATCTAAAATGACCACCTGTGACTCTGGTAGACATAAAATGGATAAACAGAATTGTAATTGCACTACAAAACCAGACGAAATACAGGGCTGATTTTAGAATGGTAAAGCTCGTAAATTGGTTGTCAGAGGAGAATCACGGCTATTACTTTAGTCCCACTTACATTTTTTGTTTGCTCTCAGAAATCAGGTTGTTCTCTCCTCATTTGATAGTTGAGGAGACTGAAGCCTGATGGGGTAAACACCCTGCAAATCCTCACAGAGGCCGAGAGACAGGACCTCGGGCTCCTGACAGACAGGACACTCTGCACTGCGCAAGGATGGCCTCCTCCTTTCTGCACTGAGCAACAATCGCCAATTGCCCAAAACCCAGAGAGTGTTTTAGGAACATATTAACTTAAGAATTTCATGTTAGATGTGAGATGACAATGAGGATGATGAAGAGTAGGGTTTTTTCTTTCAATTTAATACATTTGATTGAGTGAAAAGTTTGTGCCAGCCACTGCCCTGAGCCCTCAGGTAGCAAAGACGATTTTCTTGAGGAAGACAAACACGTGAAAAACACTGCAACATAATCAGTGCTGGAAGGGAGGTACTTAATGGGGGCAGGGGACACAGAGGAAGCTCCTTATCTCTGCTTGAGGATATCAGGGAGGACCTGAGGAGTCCCCAGATGGACAAAGAATGGAAGGGTATCTGTGCATTGGAAACAGCATGTGCAAGGTTTGGGAAATGAGAAAGGGTGTGGCTTCTGTAAGGAACCGTACACAGTT